>NC_062296.1:42279229-43479229 GCF_902655055.1 Lutra lutra
GAGGTCATGTCACACAGGCCAGGCCCTGGACTCTGCCCTGGACCCACTCTCGAGCCACTGCCAAGGTCAGAAGATGTGGAAGTGATCAGTAATAAATCACACTTTGCACCCAAGAGCAACCTGATGTGGCATGCATAGAAGGAAGGATTTTGCTTGGAGGAACACAGCATGTCAAGCCAGCAGGCCTAGTATACAGCGACAGTTTTATATAGATTCATTTTTACATAAAACACGTGCATGGAGGCCTTTTTAATGAAAAGTTTGGTTGTCACTGTAGTACAGTTGAAGATCAAGCCATTGTTGTGTTTTAAACCGCTTTTGGGGGGTATAACTTACAGACAATAAAATTCACATGTTTTACAGGAACAGTTTGGCAATTATTACCAAATGTATGGAGTTATGCAACCACCACCATAATTGAGTTTTAAACATTTCCATCACCCCCTCAAATTTCCATAGCGCTTGAAAGCAGTTCAAACCTGTACCCATACCTAGCCTCAGGCAACCATTGATTCTCTTCCTGTCTCTATGAATCTGCCTATTTTGAACATTTTATATAAACTGAATCATATAGTCCTTGGTCTTTTTGCATCTGTCTTGTTCACTTAGCATAATGGTTTTAAAAATCATAGATGCTATACACATATCAATGCTTCATTCATTTCATGGCCAAATAACATTCCATTGTATGGATGTGCAAACATTTTGATTATCCGTTCATTGACAGTTGGACATTTGGGTTGTTTCCACTTTTTTCTACTATGAATAATGGTGCTATGAATTTTGGGGTACAAGTTCTTTAGTACAAATATGTTTTCATTTTTCTTAAATATCTAGGTAACTAGCAGTGGCATTTCTAAGTCATATGGCACTTCAACATGTGAGAAAGCATCACAATTGCAAATTATTTCATTCCATACTTAGAAAAAAGAAAGAAAGAAAGAAAGAAAGAAAGAAACAGGTAATGTGGAATCTACTGAAGTGGCCTTAAAAAATGTTGTTACCATGCTGTAAACCTATTTGTAAAATACCTTTCAGTGATGCAAAACTAGTAACTTGGGAATTTTTGTGCCTTCTTTGAAAGTGCATCGCCTGAGAAGAAGTCAGTCTTGCACTATTCAGAGACAACATGATACTCTATGTAGAGAACCTGAAAGGCTCCACCAAAAAAATGGCTAGAACAGATACAGGAATTAAACAAAGTTGCAGGATATAAAATCAACACACAGAAGTCTGTTGTGTTTGTATACACCAATGAGGAGGCAGCAGAAAGAGATTGCCACTTACAATTGCACCAAAAACCATAAGATACCTAGCAGTGAACCTAACCAAAGAAGTAAAAGAGCTGTACTCTGAAAACTATAGGACTCTTAGGAAAGAAATTGAGGAAGACACAACAAAATGGAAAAACACCCCATGCTCATGGATTGAAGAACAAATATTGCTAAAATGTCTATACTACCCAAGGCAATTTACATACCCAAAGCAATCCCTATCAAAATAATACCAGCATTTTTCACAGAACTGGAACAAACAATTCTAAAATTTGTATGGGACCAGAAAAGACCCCAAAGAGCCAAAGGAATGTTGAAAAAGAAAAGCAAAGCTGGAGGCATCACAATTCTGGACTATAGTACAAAGCTGTGATCACCAAGACAGCATGGCACTGGCACAAAAACAGACACATTGATCAATGGAACAGAATAGAGAACCCAGAAATGGACCCTCAACTCTATGGTCAACTAATCTTCGACAAAGCAAGAAAAACTTTCTAATGGAAAAAAGACAGTCTCTTCAACAAATTTGGTATTGGGAAAATTGGGAAAATTGGACAGTCCCATGAAGAAGAATGAAATTGGACCACTTTCTTACAGCATACACAAATCAAATTCAAAATGGGTGAAATACCTAAATGTGGGACAGGAATCCATCAGAATCCTAGAGGAGAACACAAGAAGCACCTCTGTGACCTTGACCACAGCCAACTCCTCACTAGACACATCTCCAGGGGCAAGGGAAACAAAAGCAAAAATGAACTATTGAGATGCCTTCAGGATAAAAGCTTTTGCATAGCAAAGGAAACAATCAACTAAACTAAAAGTCAACTGCAGAATGGGAGAAGGTATTTACAAATGACGCATCAGATAAAGGGCTACTATCCAAAATCCATAAAGAACTTATCAAACTCAGCACCCAAAAAACAAACAATCCAGTCAAGGAGTGCGCAGAAGACGTGAACAGACATTTCTCCAAAGAACACATACAAATGGCTAACAAACACATGAAAAAAAATGTTTCACACCATTGGCATCATGGAATATAAATCAAAACCACAATAGGATACCACCTCACACTGGTCAGAATTGCTAAAATTAACAATTCAAACAACGGATATTGGCAAGGGTGCAGAGAAAGGGGTATCCTCATGAAGTGTTGGTGGAAATTAAAACTGGTGCAGCTACTCTGGAAAACAGTATGGAGGTTCATCGAAAAATTGAAAATAAGACCACCCTATGAGTCAGCAATTGCACTTCTAGGCATTTACCCAAAGAACACACAAAATAGAGATTTGAACGAGCACATGCACCCCAATCTTTATGGCAGCAATATCCACAATTACCAAAACATAGAAAGAGATCAAATGCCCATCGACAGATGAATAGATAAAGAAGATGTGGTTTGAGGTGCCTGGGTGGCTCAGTCTGTTAAGCATCTGCCTTCGGCTCAGGTCATGACCGCAGGGTCCTGGGATTGAGCCCTGCATGGGGCTCTCTGATCAGCGGGGAGCCTGCTTCTCCTCTCTCCTCTGCTACTGCTCCCCTTGCATGCACTCCCTCTCGCGCCCTCTTGCTCTGTCAAATAAATAAATAAATGTCTTTTTAAAAAAAGATGTGGTTTATTATATATTTACTCAGCCATCAAAAGGAATGAAATCCTGCCATTTTCCATGATGTGTTTGGAACTAAAGTATATTGCGCTAAGCAAAATAAATCAGTCAGAGAAAGATAAGTACTCGTCTGTTGAATTTAAGAAACAAAACAGAGAACATAGGGGAAGGGAAATAAAAAGGAAATAAGGTAAAAGAGAGAGGGGGAAAGCAAAAGGGGACAACAAACTGAAGCGTTGCTGGAAGGGAGGGGGGGGGGATAGGGCAATTGGGAGATGGGTATTGAGGAGGACACATGTTGTAGTGAGCACTGGGTGTTATATGCAACTGATGAATCACTAACGTCTTCCCTGAAACTAATAATACACTATATGTTAACTAACTTGAATTTAAATTAGAGAAAAAGGAGTTCATTGCCAGTAGCCCATAGTTCTCCATTATCTTACTCTGTCTCTATGGAAGGCATTTTGCAATACTGGCTTTTAGGTAAGGGGTAGTATTGGATTGCAAAGTAATCCTCGTCTGAATGAATTGTGTCCTGGGGAGGAAAAAGTTGGTCCCCATTTGAACGTTCATTTCACAACACTCGTGATCTATAACGTGCCAAAAAGGTGGTTGTTGACTTTGGCAAGATGAAATTTCAGTGGAGGAGTGGGGGGACTTCTCCATTAGATGAGGGATGAAGACTAATTGGAGGGAAGGTCAGGAAATTTGAATTGAGTGTCAAGAATTCATTGTAGACCTTAGGTTTCAAAGCGCAGAATTTATATGTAAAGAGGACAGTAACTAGAGATGTGGAGAGTGGTCCATGGCGTTAAGTGATAGTCTAAAATCATCCATTATAAGACACCTGACCAGGTTGAACTATGAACAGGAAGGAGCCACCTCTTCTTAGATTTAACACCCAACTGTTTAACATTTAACCACACCACCCTTTGCCCACTTGTTTCAATTCTGGAGAAGGTTAAAATTTAACCCCAGAAATGGTAGAGTTTTGTCTTAGTGCCTGTTAGATGTATAAATGGATGGATGGATGGATGGGATGGATGGATGCAGGGGGTGTCAAAAGTGTACTGGGAATTCATGGATTTTTATGTCCTAGGGTAGAGTTCCTCATGCAGATGACTGAACCCATGGTGTTGGGTGGCTGAGAAAATGCAATCTCCCAGGACTCTGCAAGTGAGGGCTGCAAGATGGGAGCCTGGGGAGCCCACACCTTCAGTGTTCAGAAGCAGATTTAGGCAGACCACCACACCTTACATCCTGGAGGGATCCATCCTGGGGCAGATGAGTTCACAGACAGGACTGCTTTCCTGTAGCAGGTGATGGGATTATAGTCTGCTCAGAAGTATGCTGTGTTCCAGCTCTTGTGTCATTTGAAGGGACTCAAGAAAGTGGAGATCTGAATCCTCTCTATATGTCGCAAAGAGATATCTTAACCTTTTTGGTTGGTGCATGTGTGCACATGTGTGCGCACGTGTGCGCGCGCGCGCGCACACACACACACACACACACACAAAACCTGGAGTGCATGCTGGCAATAACACTAGGAGAAACTAAGCCTTTTTGCATTAATAGCTAATGACAATTATGATTTAACAATGTATTTTACACATCAAGGAATGTTTTAAAATTACCTCGCCACCCAATTAAATGATAACATGAGGAGAACTTCTATTTTCATGTTTTCAAAGTGTCACAATCAGCTACTGAAAATTCTCACGATAGGTGTGCACATGGGGAATCCTATACAGTCTGATACTGCTGGTGGGGATGTCTGTCAATTAGCAAACCTTTTTGCAGGTTGGTCTGTCAATGTCCGTTAAAGACTCCAGGCATTTTCAGTCTTCCTGTATTGGGGGCTTGCTCCTGCAAGTATTCATCCTCAGCATAACTCAGGTCCCTCCATTACAGAGTGTATCTTCCTTGTGTTTTCTGGTACTTCACTTTCAAAAATAATGACCTAAACATATTCTCTTGTTTTTATGGACCAGGAAATTGAAATTGAGGCACAATCATGTGCAGTAATATGCAGAAATACAGGCAGGACTAGCAACCTGGCTTCAGATGTGAAGATACAGATTTCAGAAGGGACACAGGTCAGCAGGAAGGCAAGACCTACTTGATTATGGTGTGATGCACAGCTGAGCGTCATGCAGTCTGCATTGGGACATACAGGGTGCCAGTTTCTGCTTTTCCACTTGAGAGAAGGATGACTCCCACCCGGGTTTCTTAATCTCCATCCATCATTGTTTCCCCCGCTACAAATGTTGTACAGATCATGTTATCTGCCTCCTAGGAATGCTGTCAAAAATTCATGAGCGTGAAGAAGGCATACATTCACTAAAGTTAAGCCCCCACAGTTTTCTGAGTCAGGGGCCTTATCCTCATGTAGGACTCTTAAGTTCCAACCACCCTAAGACTATTCACAAATGGACATTCCAGCACAAAGTAATACAATAACTTATTCTTACTGAGTTCATTGAATATAGAGTATGATAATACCTGTGATGTAGACTGAAAAATAATTACTGGGAAATCACTGTTCCATCCTTCCCATCTCAGGACTCAAAAGTGCTTTCCCAGGTGGGATCTCATTACCCCCTACACCCATTTTAGAGGTTTTTATCCCAAAAGTTGGCCAGCACAGGGGAAACGACTTACCCAAGAACCTATGATGTGCCCGACCCCCAGTAATTTATTGCAGTGTTCTGCAAAGCCTAGTCTTGCTGGATTACAATACACATATTGTATTGTAGGCAGCCAACCTAGAGGATAAAAATGGGAAAGCTTGTGACATAATGTGAAATGGACCAACGGTTTTCTTTCTCAAACTCAATGGAAATGGTCCCGAGACCATTTTCCTTTTTCCTAAATTACCTGAGAAATGACTCCAGCACAGAGAAATGACACCAAAGATTATACATAATGGAAACTTGTACATTTCCACCCTATTTAACACTTCCACATGGTTGACTTATAATCGTGCTATTTGGATCATGTCAAGGGAAGCTCCTTTTAAGGAAGGACAAGTATGGATTAGAAAGAGAACATCTTTGTAAATATATGTATTAAAGTTTTGCATTCAGACTATATAAAAGAGTACTCAAAACTGAGCAATGGAAAATAACACAAAATTTTTTAAACGGAGAAAATTTTGAAAAGACACTTTACCAAAGATGTACAAATAGCTAATAGTACATGAACAGATGTTTATTGTCATGTTAGAAGAGAAATATAAGACTATAATGAGACTACCACTACACATCTATTAGAATGATGGAACTTTAGTAAGACTGTTGAAGAACTGGAACTTTAATACACAGCTGGTGAACTGTAAAATGGCAAAATCACTTTGAAAAGCAATTTGACAGTTTATTTTCAATTTGTTTGGATTTAATATATTTTTTTTCTGTCCTTATTGTAGTGGCTAAAACCTCCATTTTGATGTTGACTTGTACATGCTGGGCTTCTTCCTGGTCTTAGGGGAAATGTTTTCAGACTATCATCAGCTGCAGTTTTGTTGTTTGTTTAATTTTTTGTAGCTATCCTTTACAAGGGTTAGCAAATTCATTCTGTTTTTAACTTTTGTTTCTTTTAAGAATATTGATCAGAAATATAAGTTGCATCAAATGCATCATTGAGTAGCTCCTAAAGTTTTCTATCTCATCAGTTAATATGGGATTACTTTGATTTTCTAAGGTTAAACCAACCTTGCTTTCCTGGGATAACTCCACTTTATCATTAAATATTATCCTTTATATTTCTTGTTGTAGTCTAGTTGCTAAAATGATACTAAGCATTTTTGCATCTATGGTTATGAGTGATGTTTGTGTATATTAAAAGGCTTTTTCCATAAACAATGAATTCTGGAACACTGAAAAGAAAGAAAATAAAATGAAATGGAAAAAAATGAAAAAAAAAAAAGAAACGGGACCAACATCCATCGAGTACTATAGGTATCAAATGCCAGATTGACTTGAAATGTTTTGCTCCTCATAGTAACTGTCTGATATGAATATAATTATTCTCGCTTTACAAATGAAGGCTGGCAACCTCAGAAATTGTATATAATTTTCTTGTCATTGGTAAATTTATTATAGAAATCCTAATGCTAAACTGGTACTCTCTTCAAACTAAAAAGTAAAGTAAAAAAAAATGTAAACTTTACACTTTGTGGCAATGCAGGGTTTAGGAATAAGTGTTTTTGAACTGTCCATGCATATTGTCCTTGAAAACCTATGCATTTATGAATGGATATTGATATTTTCTTTCTCCAAGTGGACATTTTCACTATACATGAGATCCTAGATCTCAGAAGAGATTACCTGGTTATAGATTTTGGCGAGATTCTGGCAAATAATATTCACCAGTAAATATTAGGTGGAATCACAAATCCATGGATCAGTGAAGGGTATTTGCCTTAATGCATGAAGAGCACCTACATCAAAATAGCAAAATGGACAAAATGCATGAACAGTTCAAAAATGAAGAAGGCAAATGGCCAGCAATCATGAGAAAATAATGTTCTGACTCATTAATAATTCAAAGAATGCAAATGAAATATTTTAATATCCTTTTATGACCTATCATCTGGATGACACCTGCAAGAAATTCACTTCAAGTAAAACAATGTAAGTAGGTTGAAAGCAAAGGGATGGAAAAGACACCATGAAAACAAAGGAAAGAAGAATGGCTATGATCAAATTAAGAGCAAAGAATGTGACTAAATACAGAGAGGGTTATTATATAATGGTAAAAGAGTCAATCCTCCCAAGATATAGCAATCCTAAATATGTAGGCACCCAACAGTGGAGCTACAAACATATGCAGAGCAAAAAACTGATAGGATGGAAATGAGAAATAGACAAATTCACAGTTTTGGGGGAGAATTCTACACCCCCTCTCTACACCTGATGCAACAACAAGATGGTCTTTGTCTTTTAATTGTTTAGACCTGTGTGGTGTTTTCTGACACCAAATTTGTTGCCACTTTCTTCTGACATCAAAAGTATGTGTCTTTTTCCACACCAAGAGCCAATGATCTGATACCAACTGGGTGCCCAGCAATTCAATTCAAATCTGACACTATACCTGGATTTAGTCTCAGTTCCCACAAGTTAAAGGGTTTCATTCTGCAAGACTGTCCCCACTTCGGATGTTAGCCACCACTTGGATTGCCAGGTGACCCACACTTCTGCCCAACTGACTACAAATTCAGGAGTTTCTATGACCCCACCCCTCAGGTTTGATAGTTCAATAGAACAAGCCACAGAACTCAGGAAAATGCTTTACTTAAAAACAACTAGTTTATTATAAAGGATACAACAGCTCAGTCACAGTCAAATGGAAGAGATACCTAGGGGAAGGTATGAAGGAGAGAAGGGGTGTGGAACTTCCATGCCTTCTTGGGGCACACCACCTTCCCCGTCCATCAATGTGTTCACCCACCTGGAAGCTTCCTTAACCCCACTGTTTAGGGTTTGTTTGCTTGCTTGCTTGCTTGCTTTTTTATCTCGGAGGCTCTATTACATAGGCATGATCGATAAAATCATTAGCCACATTAGAGACTGAACTCAGTCTCTAACCCCTCCCCTCTCCCCAGAGGTCAAGGGAATGAGACTGAAAGTTCTAACCCTCTTATCATTTGGTTGGTTTTTCTGGCAACCAGCCTCTATCTTGAAGCTCTATCTAGCTTCTCCCTGTCATAAGACATCTCATTAGCATACAGAAGACATTAAATTCTGAAGCTTTTAAATACCTCTCTATCAGGAACCAGGGACAAAGACCACATATTTATTTTTATTGTAGCACAAGACTATTTACATTTAATGTAATTATTATAATTAGTAAAATATTTGCATGTAGGTGTACCATTTTATTATTCATTTTGTCTTTGTTTCCTCCACTTTTCATGCCTCTCATTCCCATTTCTTACCTTCTTTTGTTTTTTTTTTAATTTGCTCTTGTACACCTTGTACCAATTTGTGATTTTGACATTATTTCTTCATATAACATTGTTGGAGGTCCCTACTGATTACAGCTCTCTTAATTTTACACAGCACATTAGAAACAAAATATCACTGCTATGATTGATTTGTGAAAATCTCACCACCTTATAGGTCTCTTTACCTTCCTTCCATTATGCTATAAAGGTCTCATATGTTACATCCACATTTATCCAAAACCCTATAAAACTATTGTATTATATGCATACATTATTACGTATTATGTATAATATTTTTTTCTTTCAGTAATCAAACCTATTTTGGAGACTTCAACAGGTAAAAAAAAATGTCTATTACATTTCTCCAGACATTTGCCTTTTCTGTTGCTTTTCCTCTGCAGGTACACGTAGTCATAATATTTCTGTCCAAAATAATACTTTAACTAACTTACAACTTTACAACCTGTCTTTCCCCACTTGCAACACAGACCAAATGTCTCCATGGCAATGAACAGTCATCTGCATCATAAGCTTAGTACTTACAAAAACACTCTGTGGCTTATAAACATATGAAAGTACTAAACTAAATTAACGTTTGTTTAGGTCCAAGTAACATTTATTTGTAAAACTACAATGCGACCTTTTTTGACGCTATTTTTAAAGAGGAAATAAATAAGAAAGTGAGAGGTTAAGTACTTTGCCTAAGCTCTCACACTTAAAAAGGGACACATTGTGGATTTTGAACCCAAATCACATGGCTCTAAAACCCATGAATATTTAGGGTGATAGAATTTGAGACATTAACAACACAGAGATATTACCAAATTTTAGCCACAGAAACCACACTGGTACACACCTACATATACAGATCCATGGTCAAAAATTGTAATCAGGGATGCCTGGGTGGCTTAGTGGGTTGGGCCTCTGCCTTTGGCTCAGGTCATGATCTTGGGGTCCTGGGATTGAGCCCCGCATCGGGCTCTCCACTCACCGGGGAGCCTGCTTCCCTTCCCCTCTCTCTGCCTGCCTCTCTGCCTGCTTATGATCTCTGTCTGTCAAATAAGTAAGTAAAATCTTTTAAAAAATTGTAATCAGCTGCTTTTCTCTATGAATCATAGTCTTTGAATATGTTTCTGAGACAATAAAACCATGAGTACTTTATCTGTAAAATATTTCGTGTCTTCAAATATTTACCTTAATAAATTTTCCTGTTTATGGAATTCAAGCAATATAGAAATGTGCATTTGTAAAATGATACTACTCTAAATCTACCTCCTGCCTGACTCCTGGCTCCTGACCCAAAGTTGTGTACTATCAACAGACTGCTGCATGTTCTCCAGAAGTGTTTCTCTGTAGGCAAACTATGGTCACAATCACAGATACACAGAAACTTACTCATGCATAGATCCCTTTTTTTAATTTTTAAATTTTTTTTAAATTTCTTTTCAGCGTAACAGTATTCATTGTTTTTGCACCACACCCAGTGCTCCATGCAATATGTGCCCTCATTAATACCCACCACCTGGCTCCCCCAACCCCCCACCCCCCGCCCCTTCAAAACCCTCAGGTTGTTTTTCAGGGTCCATAGTCTCTCATGGTTCACCTCCCCTTCCAATTTCCCTCAACTCCCTTCTCCTCTCCATCTCCCCATGTCCTCCATGTTATTTGTTATGCTCCACAAATAAGTGAAACCATATGACAATTGACTCTCTCTGCTTGACTTATTTCACTCAGCATAATCTCTTCCAGTCCGGTCCATGTTGCTACAAAAGTTGGGTATTCATCCTTTCTGATGGAGGCATACTACTCCATAGTGTTTATGGACCACATCTTCCTTATCCATTCATCTGTTGAAGGGCATCTGGGTTCTTTCCACAGTTTGGCGATACTGGAATCACATAATTCGTACTCTGTAGCTTGCCTTTTGGCATTGAGAAGAGCATCTCTTCATGTTTTCATGTGTATTTTATCAGCTAATGTGTTTTCATATGTTTCTAAGACATGCATATGTCTCTTCAGATGAATTCTCTCTGCATATTCATATTAGTTATCTATTGCTGCATAATAAATTACTCCAAAATTTAGATGCTTACAAAAATAAACACATAATATCACACCATTTCTTTGGATCAGATGTCAGGGAGCAGCTTAGATGGAAGGTCCTGGCTCAGGGTATCTCACGAGGCTGCAATCAAGCGATAAGCAAGGACTACAGCCATCTCAAGGGCCAACACAGGGAGGTTCTACTTCCAAGCTCATTCATATGGCTGTTGGCAGTCTTCAGGGCCTCACTGGGTCTTGCCAGAGACATAGGTTCTTTGTTTCAGGAGTAGTTCACAACATGGCACCTGGCTTCTCTCACAATAAGCATGAGACCAACAAGGAAGTGACCACAGCCTCTTTGTAACCTAAGCTCAGAATTGATACTCCATGTCTTCTCATATATTCTAGTTGTTAGAAGCAAGTCACCAACTCCAGCCCACACACAACAGGTCGGGTTACACAAGGAAGTGAACATAGGAGGCCACATCACCATTAGACCATTTCTCCCTACTGGTTACTGGGAATGCTTGCTTCAATATCACAAGAGTTAACCTTACAACATTTGCAAGTGTTTACTCTAGCCCTCGTCAAACAGGCTTTCACGATTATTTTGCCATAAACTGTCTAAAATTTTTCGACATTATAACTTAAACACATTTCACTATGTAAAAGAAATAGGTGACACCCTGGACAGCATGAAATATGAGCACTTAAAAGAGGTTAGAACATTCAGAGTCCTTGGTGGCTTCTGGACACAATGGTGGAAAGCTCTAGCAAAGTGCAAGTTACATTACTGAGCAGGCCGTTAACAAAGCAGTTTCCTTCAATTTACCCAGCTTCTCCTAACTTCCTACACCATAGTTCTATGAACTATGAACTTAATAATAGGCAACTCAAATAAATGTGAAAAATAAAGGTGATACGATTTAGAGTAACACTTGCATACATAACCTTGTTGAACATTAACGTCCTACCTTCCGGATTATCTGTCCCAGAAGAATCACCTGTTCTGACTGAGCTGCCATCTGCCAGCTTAAAAAAACAATCAATTCTCGAGGTCCCCAAACCTAGGTACCTTCACTGCAGGGGCAGGATTTCATTTCTGCCATCATTGACCTCATCATCATCACTACCTCAGCACAATCATGATCACTATCATCACCATCATTATTATCACCAAGAGGGTTTGTTGAGTGAGTGTCCATGGGATGGTGTATAATGATGAGTCCCTAAGCCCTAGTGGCCCATCATCTACACAAGAGATTGCTGGATATAGGCAATGTTTCTCAACTTTCTTTCATGATGACCCCCGTAAAGAGGCTTTTTACCGCCCCCCTTTTTTTGGCAACACCTTACTACCCAGGACATGAAATTTTAACTGACAGATGTAGTGTATATCTGTTTATGTAATGTGGACTTTTGGAGAGCCACAAACCATTGTAATGTCTACTCTTCCTCCCCTACTCTCAAGAGTGAATTTTGGCCCCTTTGGGGTGATATCACCCCTACTGAGAATGCATGAAAATTGTATGAGTGCATGAAAAGGTGGAATGCCATCCCTGCCCATTATGTGGTGTGTGGTAAGGGACTATTTGCTTAGGCTCCATTCGCCTACCCTTGGTCATCTGTAAGAGGGGACCCACGATGCCTTCTTTACAGAACTGTAGGGAGGGGTAAATGGGAAACCCAGTACAGAGTACACAGCACATAGGAAGACCTCAAGAAATGTGAGTCCTGGCCCATCTTACCCACTCCTTCCCAGAGAGTGACCACTGTTACCTAAAACCAAACAGCATAACTGCCACAGAGACCACGTGGAAACGTGGCAGTAAGAAGTAGCCCCTACTCTCATAATGAATGAAGTTTTGGGGCCATTTCTGTGTTGCAGGGAAGTTTTCTTTGGTGGGGGGGGTGGTGGTGAGCAGGATTTCCTTCTTTTCTTGCAACTGTGTTCCTTCTTTTCTTTCTGCTGAGGGATTGGGGGTGAGAAAAGAGGATCATCAAACCATGTCCTTTAATTCCTTGTCCTGTCCTGTTTGTTTATCTTCTAGATCGGTAATGGAAAAACAGTTTACCATTGAGCCCCCAAATGAAGAGAGTGCAGATAAAGAGGAGGAAGGAATTTCCCCCTTTGGGGTGTGGTACGATCGCATTCCTGTTCCTGCCTAGATGACTCTGGAAGATGGATTTTCCATTGTGCTGAGTCTGAACTTGTCTTCTGTCTGGCTTTCTGGGTCATGCTCAAGAGTGCAGTAGGTGACAAGGACCTCACTTTCTCCTCTCATAGATCGATGTTGCCAATGTCTCTGCAATTAGGCCTCCCCCAGCAGAGTAGGGAGCTCTCAGAGCCCCACACTTTCCACTTAAGGAGGATGCAGCATAAACACAAAATCATCAGGCCTTGGGGTTTTTTTGTGTTTTTTTTGTGTTTGTGTTTGTTTTTGTTTTTGTTTTGCAAACTCTGGAATTCAGAATATATTATGAAACACAAATATGAAACATGATATATTATAGGAAATATAATAAGGAGAAATGAAAAATAATCTAACATTCTATTACCAGGACATTGGATTGGCAAACACCATGAAAAAAATGCTCACTATGCACTCAGATCTCCAGAAACAGATGCTCTCGTCTTGTAATTGTTTGGGCTACATTCTAACAAGAAGATTGTAAAGTTTAGCTAGACAGTAAGCACTGAAAATGTTTAATGTTCATGCACTTTGACAAATCAGTCCCACTTGTGGGATCTAGATGCAGCCAGGGGAGGCCCCTGTCATCATCATTCATCTGTTTGCACTGTTTGGGGCTGAGCTGACCATCAATACAGCTGACTCAGTGTCTTCAGGCCCACTGACACCTTGATACAAAGAGAAAACTCTGTCTCACCCCCGGTTGCCCAGCCTCAATGGACCATCTATGGAACAACCACAAGCATTAATATGGAGCAGTGCTAGGTCCCTACTCTTGTAGGGACATGTGGATCTCTGACCTCATTTCTGAGTTGGAGAAATCTCCCTTCCTCTCTTTTCCTGTGTCCTTAGAAGCCCTCCCCACCATAACAGGTACAGACAGTCCATTGCTTACTGTAAGTTTAAGTTTTCTTTGGTGGGGGGGAGGTGGTGGTGAGCAGGATTTCCTTCTTTTCTTTTTATTGAAGTATAGATGACACACGATGTTACATTAGTTTCATGTGTACAACACAGTGATTCACAAGTCTATACCTTACACTATGCTGACCACAAAGATAGCTACCATCTGTCACCATACGATGCTATTACAATATCACTGACTATATTCTTTATGTTGTACCTTCCATCCCTGTAACTTATTCATTCCATAACTGGAAGCATGTGCCTCTCACTCACCTTCACCCACTTGCCCATCCCCCTACCCTCTCTCTTCTGGCAACCATCAGTTTGTTCTCTATATTTATGAGTCTGTTTCTGCATTTGGTTTGTTTACAAGATTCCACATGTTAAGTGAAATCCTATGGCATTTGACATTCTCTGACTTATTTCACATAGCATAATATCTTCTGGGTCCATCCACTTTTTCACAAATGGCAAGATCTCATGCTTTTCTTAAGGCTGAGTACTAGTTCTATATAGATAGATAGAGATATGATATAGATATAGATGATGTAGATATAGATAGATAGATACCACAACTTCTTTACAAAGGATGGAAGAAACACAGGCTTCAGGGAGCTTCTGCTCTCAGCCCTGACCCAGTCCTCCCTGGAGGTAAGGGAAAGGGACACCAAGCCTTGCTTCCTGCTGCAGGGGAGGGCAAACACAGCCAAAACCAGAGATTAACCACCTCAGCAGTATGCACCCTGATACATTTTCTAAAGGATCTGTCACCAGCAACTGATGGTGCCCCAGTCTTCCAGGTCCCATCCATGGCTCTGGCCAAGTGAGGGTGGTGAGTGACTTCTTCACATCCATCTCTGTACTCAGGAGCATGTGATTTGGAGTCACATACATCCATGAAGAGAGGGCAGTGATACCTCACTACCAAGGTTGTCTTGAGGATTAAATCTGGCCACTAACATGAAGAATGTTCCAGTGGGTTTGGCGATGCCATCTGTTCCATAAGCATTAGCTATATTTCCTCTCTGGAGCAAGTAATGTATGAGGCACGTCACCTGCCCCGTTGGACAGGGCCCCCTTAGGCACATGGCAGATAAGAATCACCCTGGTATCATTTTTCTAAAGTCTCACCTGAAATTCCCTTCTTGGTGGAAATAGGATGACTGTATCAAAGGCCATTCCAGTTATTAAGCCATAATAATATGGGCCTCGGAAAATAGATGTGCCCATTTGACACCAGTGACTATGCCAGTGTCCATTTCCCCTTTATGCCACCAACACCAGCTATTACCAGCATTGTCCTTATCACCTAGCTGATCTCATTTTCCCCAGACCTGCCCTGTTGGGAGTATCATCTCTGACTGTCATTTAACTCACAGATTCTTCCCCTGGGCATTCCTGATTTAACAAATAAAAATAGAGGACACCAAGTTGAATTTCAATTCCAGTAAACGGTCACATTGCACATGACATACTTGGACCCAAAATCATCTGTTACTTCTCTGGAATTCAAATATAACTGTCTATCCTGATTTTATTTGGCAACCCTCTACAGGAGAATTCTGTAAAGGACAACCAAGGTGCTCTGGTGAACAGCCCCAGCTGAGCCCTCTGGCAACAAGCAGCACCACTCATCCATGTGAATGAGCTCTCTTGGATGGCACTGCCCCTCAGTCGAACCTCCAGATGACTGTAGCCCAGGTGACAGAAACCACTTGAAGCCGAAAAATGCCCAGCTGAGCACAGTCAGCACACTGACTGACTCCTGAGAGCTATTAATTGCATCGTTTGAGGGACCTTTGTTAAGTAGAAATGGATATCCCAAACATGTGTTTTGGGGTGTAGGGTTCCTCTTTCTTTGTGGTCTGTAATCACTGGATAGATAGGGATTGCTGATCATTGAAGGCTTGGGTAGAACTTTGATTTAGTTTTGGCTACAGTGTGCAGGTGGGTTTATGTGTGGGTATCATTTCCTGAACATCTCTTCAATTCCTTCCTGAGGGGATTCCCAGAGGAGATTTTCATGATATATGAATTTTCACCCTACTCTTGGAATTTTGAATCTATTCCCAATCCCCTTTCGGAAAAGGAGTTTCCACTGCAATCTCCTGTGTGAGGAACCGAGAGGCTATTGCTAAAATTGGCTCCAAGGAGCACATGGAATGCCACATCTTCAGGACTTGCCCGGTGAGTATGCAATCAGAACAAGAGCTATTTATTCACTTTGAAATGTGATTCTCAAGGATCATTTCTTGATACAGTCTCCTGCCACCGGGATAACCTCGGCAAGGAAGGTACTTTTTCAAGCACATAGACAGGGCTCCTTCACCAGAGAGCAGGGGAGCTCTGCATTGCAGTCCTGTAATGAAGTTCTAAAACACAGGTGAGGTTCGGTGGGGTGAGGTCCGGAGCCGATGACCAAGAAAGAATTCTTGATACATCTTTGGGGGCAAAATGGTTTATTAAAGCACGGGGACAGGACCTGTGGGCAGGGGAGAGCTGCTCGCCACTGCGATTGGGGAGGGATGCAGGTTATGTACCACGGCAGTTGGGGGAAGGTGAGGGAAAGGGTGGGTTTCAACGGAGCTTTCATATGCTAAAGAGGAGGGCCTACATGGTGCCGGGATACCTGAGGTCTTGCGGCTTGCTTGATCAGGTTGTCTTTTCCCTTTAGCAAGCCATTAACATCAAGATAGTTGGGAGATTCCTAAACAATGTCACATTTGTCCCACCCAGGAGTGGTGAGGTGAGGGGGGAGATTGTGAGGTGTCAGCCTGTTGCTGGGATGAGGGGGAGATTGCGAGGTGTCAGCCTTTTGCTTTGTCGTCAGCTAGCCTTCGGCTCCCTCATCACTTGGCCTTTGTACTAGCTCGTGCAGTGCTGCGTATAGAGATATGTGGCCAAGTTCCATGTAACCCCTGTGGTTCATGAAAGGAAGCCAATTACCAGCCTATCTAAAGCCACATTCTGCAGTATCTCCTTTATAAGCAATAGAGTCAATATATTGTTCTTTTCACTCTTGTCCTGTTCTTAGTTGGTTCAGAGCTCAGATGGGGAGAAGAAGTGTGCTTTGGGAGACCCTTAAAGGCAAAAGAATCTTTTAAACCTCTTTGAAGTTTCTATTTAATTCCAGTATAGTAAACCTACAGTGTATATTAGCTTCAGGTGTGCACTATAGCGATTCAACAATTCTGTAGGTCACGCAGTGAGCATCCCTGACAAATGCACTCCTTAATCCCCACCACCTATCTCACCCATCCCCCCCCCCCCCCCCCCCCCGGTAGTCATCAGTTTGTTTCCTATAGTTAAGAGTCTGTTTCTTGGTTAAGACAAAAGCATTTTGAAACAGACCATAGGTATAGCTGAGGAGTCAGCAAGACACAGAAAACAGAAGAAGTGCTGTGGTTCTATTAGCCACCCCCTGAGAGCAGAGCAAACCTGTGCTCTGTAAAGACAGCTTGCCACAAGAATTTTGAAGGGAAAGGGCCTGGGTTGTGTGTTTCCCACTCCACGGTCACAAATGAGGTAAGTGATTCCCACAACAGAGAAGAAGTGGATTATAGAGAAGGTAGAACTTCTTTGATCATGGATGTCCCTCCACATGGAAGAATATATCAGGAATGCAGGATAAGAATGTCCACAACAGAAACTGTTGTATGGTTCAAAAAATATGTTTCTGCCTATTAAATGATTGGATTATTCTAGGGCTGCTGCCCTGAAGCACCTCTGAATGTTTCTTTAAATGACATTTTCTGTGTTCCTAGATCATTCATTCAATCAGGTGATTATAAACAATCTTTTGGTTTTCTGCCACAGAAACTGCTTAACATGGCCTTGATTTCACATGCTCACCCCCAGAGGGCTAGCTCATCTCCAAAAACCCCTGGGGCACCTGCCTGGGTCTCTGCGTACTTATAATACTCCCCTCCTGTCTTATTGTAAACAAAATTTCTGAAGGCAGTGACATTCTTTGTTCCATCAATCCGTGCAGATTTCCAACAATTGCCCAGGTCCTAGGCTAAAGCCTCTAATTACCATGCTTTCTCACGTGGTGGCTTGAAGACCTATGGTGTTTTCAAGAGAAAGGTTGGAGGGAGGTGGGATGAGAGGGCTAAGGAAGACTGCGAATGCATTTCTCCTCCCACCCCCACCCCACTGTAAAGGACCAGCCGGCATCGTGGTTGCCATAGAAACCCATCCTCAATGTGGTGACCCCTGACGACTTTTCAGTAGAGGCAGACAGAGCCTTTCCAGAAGAGCAGGTCCCACCCTTCAGGTGTTTGGGACTCAGTTGAGAGCATGGGTCCTGTGGCGGGGGCTGAACTGCCCTGGGTTGTGGGAAGACAAAGGTATCCTGGTCCAAGTCGCCTCTTTTCCTCTTTGGGGCTTGGTGACTTGGCTGTCTTGTAGGAAAAGCCACTGGGGTCCCCCACTGACTCCAGTGAGTATAGGTCCTACCCCAGGGGTGCCCTGGAGCTGCTTTCCTTCTAAAGGCAGGGGGCACTAGAGGTATTACAGCTAACAACCCTCTCTGAGCCCCAGCTTCCTCCTCTGTACAATGGGATGAGAATGCTTCACCCACAGGGTGGACAAGAAACAGTCAGTGATACACATGAGCAAGCCCATTGCCCTGTGATTACTGCAGATCATGAATGCCTGTATGAATTCAGGCCACTTGTTACTGTTTTCAGCTTTGTTGTTGGAGGAGGGAGGAAGAAAGAAAGGAGAAGTAAAAGGTCCTGTGAGAAGTCCATTATTACATGAGGTTACCATGATCAGGACCCAACTGAATCAGTGTCATGGTCAATAACCTAGTGCCTAGCATGGTGCTGGGCATGTAGTTACTTACACCAGTAAAGCATAGTGATTGCTGGGTCTGTCGCTCCCTGAGCAGCTCTTCCTGTTGGTAGCCACGCTTATATCAGGTGCCCCAAGAAGGCGGGTTCTGAGGATCAGTGTGCTGATGGCTGCAGAACCATCTGCTCCAGATTCAAGGGCAGCAGTCCTCAGGAGACCCCCACACTTCACATCCCTGGCGGGATCCAACACCTGGCTCAAGCGAATTCGTAGATCTGAATAAAAGCATCATGTGCAATAGCTCCTGGGAGGTTCACAAGCTAGCCCGAAAGTAGAGATGCTACTTTGATCTCCTCATGGGAGAAGAGGTTTAGCAGGTGGAATTTCTTTCCATCTGCAGCTACAGGCTATGTAGTAGCCTTGATGCCCATCGTAGAAATGCCTTGTTTGTGCAAAAGCAACGAGTTCTATAGCTGAGGAAAGAAAGTGTTTAATATCATTTGCAATAAATTTACATATATTTTGCTGGATGTACAAATGATAACCAGTGATTCCCATGTATCTCTCAGAGAGGTCTTGAAATAAGCATTTGGATAGATTGTTTTTCTAGCAATTTGTGATTGTAACATGGATTCTTCCCTGCTCACCACGTTATATCCATTGCATAATGAAACATTTTAAAATGCCAGAGTTTCCAAGTCTTAGTTAAAAATGTCAGTTACTGGGGCGCCTGGGTGGCTCAGTGGGTTAAGCCGCTGCCTTCGGCTCAGGTCATGATCTCAGGGTCCTGGGATCGAGCCCCGCATCGGGCTCTCTGCTCAGCAGGGAGCCTGCTTCCTCCTCTCCTCTCTACCTGCCTCTCTGCCTGCTTGTGATCTCTCTCTGTCAAATAAATAAATAAAATCTTTTTTAAAAATGTCAGTTAAAGCATCCAGTATTTTCAAAAATAATAACTACTCTAGAGCTTGCCCTACTATAATGATACTCAGCCATGTTCCCTAAAATAACCAGGTATTCTAAAATATCATGATTATTTTCCAAGAAACGACCATTTTTAGCTCTGTACTTCAGAAGAACATGTGCATCAACTTTCACTAAATATTTCTGTATACCCCATTCCAAATGGTGATTTCTGTTTTGGTCATATGTGGTGCAGACAAATTTGGTAAGACATACTGTGGACATGTTAATATGACGAGAACATATTAATGGGACTCACTCTCCTGGTTAATTTAACTGCATTAAAGACTTGGAAAAATTCAAATATAATCCAAATGCTTTATTGACCATATGATTGACATATGACGCACAGCATGCATTTGAAGTACATGTTTTATTAAGTTCTGACATAGGTATACATCGTGAAACCAATACTGCAGTCTAGATAATGAACATATCCATCACCCCCAAAAAGCTTCCCTGTGCCCTTTTATAATCTCCTCGCCCACCCTTCTCTGGCCTCCAACTCCCTCCCCTGGACCTCTCCCTGTTCCCAGGCAACCACTGAACTTCTGTCACCATCAATATCTTTCTTTTATAATTTAATGTCAATAAAATTGTACAGAACTTACTCTTGTTTTCTGGCTTCTTTCATATAGACCTAACTATTTGTTGATCTATCCATTTGTTGCATGTATGGATAGTTCCTTTTTACTGCTGAATGATGATCCATTATATGTATATATCACAATTCGTTTCAGCCATTTACCTGGTGATGGACATGTGGGTTGTTTTTCCCACTTGAAGCTCTAACCAGTAAAACTGGTATGAACATTTGTGTACAAATCTTTACATGGACACACGCTTTCTTTCTAAGTATTTCTGTTAATATTTAGGGGCTCAATGGCCAGATCATATGGTAGATGTAAGATGAACAACGTAAGGAACTACCAAACTATTTCCAAAGCAGTTGTATCATTTTTCATTCCCACCAGCAGGGTAGGAAGGTTCCATCCTCCACAATGCTTAGTATGGTCAGTATTTTTAATGTTGGCCATTCTTACAGGGGTGTGGTAATAGTTAACTGTAGTTTTAATTTACACTTCCTTATTAACTAATGATGTTGATCATCTTTTCATGTGCTTATTTGCCATTTGTATAATTTCTCGGATGAAGTGTTTTTTCAAATTGCTTGCCCATTTATTTATTGGAATATCTGTTACTGACTTTTGAGGGATTTTCCATATTTTGGATATAGGTCCTTTATCAGATAAATGATTTGCAAATATTTTTCTCCCAGTCAGTGGCTTGTCTCTTCGTCCTCCCAACAGTGTCTTTGAAAGAGTAGACTTTTTTGTTGGTGCTGCTGTTTTGTATTTTCTTTTTCATTGTGAGACGGTCCAATTTATCAGTTTGTTCCTCTATGTATTATGGTTTTGGTGTGGCATCTAATAAATCTTCACCTAAGCCAGGTTCACAAGGATTTTGTCCCATGTTTTCCTCTTCTGTTTTCTCTACTATGTTTTCATAGCTTTATGTCTTATAGTGAAGTCTATAATCCATTTTCAGTAGACTTTTGTATATGGTGTGATCATATGGATTACTGTTTCTATTTGTCTTTATAGCCTAGGTCTTTTTGCCATTTGTGCATGAACTTTAGATTCAGTTGTTAATTTTCAAAAAAAAAAATACTGATAAAGTCCAGTAGGATTTTGATTTGGATTGTATTGAATCTATAGATGAGTGTGGGGGTTTTTCATCTTAACAATACTGAACTTTCCAACCCAAGAATATGGAAGAGGGTCCCAGAGACTATCTTTAGGTCATCTACAGAAAAATCAGTCACTAAAAGAAAGCAGTTATGGTACTTTCCACTTGATATGTGTGATTAGAATTGAGTGTGTTGAATTATGGATGTTTTCTTCATTACCCCTCTGTAAATCTACTTCAGTGAATTCCCGGGAACTTAGATAGTGAAAAAGACAGTGAGACAGAGCATGTACGTATTTGGGTTTGTACGCACATTTGTAAGTATAGTTTGTTGGTTTTCGTTTTTGTTTTGTTTTGCATATATGTATGTGTCCATCAGTAAAACTGCTAGGAGTATCTATTTTGAGAAATAGGTGGGGCTAATCATGGCACATCATGTCTGTATTATACAGATTCTAGTACATATTAGGAATGAAAACTGAGTGTTGGTGGCTTATTGTTTTTCCAGTGCTCCTGAGTGGTCATGGCTGCCATGGTGACTGTGCCTGCTGTGGGAGTTGGTGCTGACTGAGTTTCCATTCAGATCTCTTGCCTGAATCACTTGTGACTACGATTGTGGTCAAATGTTGCTTTTCTAATTGTGTCATTCCTTCTAGATTTATTCATTGGTGTTTGGCTGTATGGTAGACCTTCTCTTCTCCTCTAAAGCTTATTGAATTGTGTGTTTATTAAAGTACTTATGTCAGTATGACCCATAGATTCATATTTGTCCCAAAGCATTAGCATCTGTTACTCTAATTATTTATTTGGATGCTCGAAGTGGGCAGAGTTAGCTCTTCAAGTTGGCCTCTGTGTTCATTCAACACCTGCCTGGGCTTCTTTGAATATGTACTTTGATCTCCGAGCCTGTCTATTTCTCCATGTGTGGAAAGGAAGTAATGATGCCACCTCAGAGGATTACTTTGAGGATCTGAAGTGATAAAGTCTGAAAAATAACAACCTGCAATGTGTGGTGTCTAGAAAGCCCTCAGCAAATATTAGTATTAGTTGCCCCTCCCAGGTTTGGCTCCTTCATTCTGTCAGTGTAATGCCTCTGATACTAACATCCTACTATAACTGCTAGAGAGAATAGTTGGACACGGGATAGCAAATAGGGATGAGCCTCCATCTCCATGATGTGAGAGCCTCAGTGTCACCGCTGTGTAGGGAAGGAGGCTGTGACATGGAGCTGGGGAAGAGGCAGAGTATCACTGCACAGCTTCCAGTGACCTGAGTGGAGACAGGCAAGCACATCCTCGCCCCTTTCCCTCCGCCCTTCATGAGGTCTCCCTTCCTCTTTCTTCTCTATTTCATGTGCTCTCTGATCCCCTGCCTCTCGCTTCTAGTGGAACAGCAGTGATGCGTGTGGACTCCGAGCCCCAGAAACAGGAAGCAATAGAGAAGATGCAGGTGCGATGTCCAGGGTGCTATACATGTTGCTGGAGCAATAGTATAGGAGATCATTGTCCTATCACTGGGGCACATTAGACAGGTCATGACCCTTCCACAGCCTCATCTATACAACATCATAACAATACCCAATGCTCCAACCACTCAGGCATATTGTGGACTTCAAGCGTGATCCCATGTAGGGAAGGAATCTGTGGTCATAGGTGGGAGGGAAAGACCAGTGTCCTTTTGAGTAATTATATTAACAGACACTCCCCAAATATGCAGAACTCTGCATCGTAGCCATCACACTGATGCTATACCAATGTCAGCACTTTAGTTCAGAATTTCTCCAAGTGTGGCTCTCAGACCACTTCATTAATCACCAGAGAGTGTTAAATCACCAGATTCCTTGGCCCACATTAAGTCTGTTGAGTCAAAAACAGGGAGGTGGAATGGGAAGTGTCTATGTTTTGAGTGGTAGCTACAGTTCTTTCTGATGCCCATCCAAGTTTGAAATGTACTGCTGTGGATTTACAACAAATACTCATTAAAAATTCGAATTCTTTGATGTTTAATTTCCTTGTCAACTTACCCTGCCATTCAGTTCTAAATACCTGTGTCTTCTCCAGTGTGTCCCATAGGTATCAATTCCTTCTTGTAAGTAATCTATATCCAGTACTTTATATATGAGGCAACGAACAAGAAACAAGGGATACAGCACAGAGAACAAGATAGGAAAGATCCCAGGAGCTTTCATTCCAGTTTGGGAACACTGACAATTAGCAGAGAAATCAAGAAGTGAGGAAATTCCCTATGGGGATCTGTGCTTTAAGAAAAATGAACACATGAATAAAGTATAAAATGACTGGTCATAGATGACTATAAGTGGGGTTGCCAGTGAAGGTCTTTCTCAGGAAGTGCCTTTGAGCTGAGTCCTGAACAGCAAGAAAAAGCCAGGCCCAGGGTAAGGTCAAGAGGGCAGAGGAGTAGCAGACTGAGATGAAATCAGGTCGCAGGAGTTCAGCTAGGTAGTTATCAAACCATTCCATACACCTACAAATCCAACAGGAGATCAAAAAGAAGAAGAGCAGCAATTCTAGAAACAGAACATCGAACACTTTCTGAAAGGTAGGTGGTGCGGAGAAGTGAATCCGAAGCGATGGGTAGATGGACCACGGGGGGGAAGGGCCAGCTCCCAGCAAGTGGTGAAGCAATGGAGCCCAAAATCAGACCTTTTAGAAATATCCTCCACTGAGGGACATCGCTCCAGAGGCTAAGCAGGGGTGGAGCCCTCACAGGGACAGTGTGGTCTCAGGCCCCGCAGGGTCACAGAAGGATTGGGGGTGTCTGAGTGTAGCAAAGCTCGCAGGTATCAGAGCAAGGAAGCTGGTAATAAAGACGGAGCTGAGGAGTGAGCTCTCAGCTTAGGGTTACCTTAAACTGTGATCCATGGCACAGTCGGGCCACTGCTCTTTGACCAGGGACCACACAAGTGGCAGATCTGGAGAGACCCACCTTCCTTCACTGGAAGAGCACCGTGGCAGGAATCTGCTGGGTTTGGAGACTCCAAACGGGGCTGTGTGCCAGAGACAGAAACGCTCAGTCACAGGCCGGGTGAGCTCAGAGCGCGGCCGGAGACCAGGGAGATGGGAGTGATTGACCGCTTTTCTCCTAGAGCGCACTGAGGAATGGGGCCCCAAGCTCTTAGCTCCTCCGGGCCAGAGATTGGGAGGCTGCCATTTTCATTACCGTCCTCCAGAGCTCTACAGAAATGGTTCAGGGAACAAAAACTCCCGAGAGCGAACCCGAGCAGATTACTTAGCCCAGCCCCTGCCAAGTGTGGAGCAATTTTGTCTGGGGCAAAGACACTTGAGAATCACTACAACAGGCCCCTCCCCCCAGAAGATCAGCAAGAACATCCAGCCAAAACCAAGCTCACTGATCAAAGAGAATAGCAGAATTCCAGAGAAGGGGAAAGCAGAGCATGGAATTCATGGCTTTCTCCCCATGATTCTTTAGTCTTGCAAAGTTAATTAATTTTTTTATTTTACTTTTTTTTTATTCAATTTTTTTTAACTTTTCTTCTTTCCTCTTTTAACGTTTTTTAAATAGTTCATCTTAATAATACCTTTCTAAAAAAAACTTTTTATACCTTCATTATTACAGTCATATTTTATCCTTCATTGTATCTAACTTTATTTTTTGTATACATATAGGGTTTTTTCTTCTAAAAAATTTTGGGATACAATTTCTTCTAATAGATCAAAATAATACCCTAAATCTAGTGCAGGGCTTTGTTCTAGTCTCCAGCCTGAGCAAATTCTCTCCACTTTCTTTTTCTTTCTTTTTCCAACCAACTTATCTTATCAATTCCTTTTTTAGAATTTTTTAAATTTCTATCTTTACAGTCATATGCCATGCTTTCATTGTCTTTACTCTTTTTTTGTGTGTGTATATATATATATATATATATATATATATATATTTCTTTCTTTCTTTCTTTCTTCTTCTTTAAAATTTAGGAGGAAGTTTCTTCTAAGAAACCAAAATACACCCAAAATCAAGTGGGTGCTCTGTTCTATTCACCAGTCCACTATATATATATATATTTTTTCAAATGTTTTTAATTTTTTTTAATTTCTTTTTACCACCTTTCTTCTCCCCCCAATTTGGGGTCTCTTCTGATTAAGTTAACATATATTTCTCTGGGGTCTTTGCCATACTTTTGGTATTTTATTCTCTCGTTCATATATTCTTATCTGGATAAAATGACAATGCAGAAAAACTCACCACAAAAAAAAAAAAAAAAAGAACAAGAGGCAGTACCAGAGACTAGGGACCTAATCAGTACAGACATTGGTAATATGTCAGATCAAGAGTTCAGAATGATGATTCTCAAGGTACTAGCTGGGCTTGAAAAAGGCATGGAAGATATTAGAGAAACCCTTTCTGGAGAAATAAAAGCCCTTTCTGGAGAAATGAAAAAATTAAAATCTAACCAAGCTGGAATCAAAAAAGCTATTAATGAGGTGCAATCAAAAATGGAGGCTCTTACTGCTAGGATAAATGAGGCAGAAGAGAGACTTAGTGATACAGAAGACCAAATGATGGAGAATAAAGAAGCTGAGCAAAAGAGAGACAAACAACTACTGGACCACGAGGGGAGAATTCAAGAGATAAGTGATACCATAAGATGAAACAATATTAGAATAATTGGGATTCCAAAAGAAGAAGAAAGAGAGAGCGGGGCAGAAGGTATACTGGAGCAAACTACGGTAGAGAATTTCCCTTGTGTGGCAAAGGGAACAAGCATCAAAATCCAGGAGGCACAGAGGATCCCCCTCAAAATCAATAAAAATAGGTCCACACTCCATCATCTAATAGTAAAATTTACAAGTCTTGGTGACAAAGAGAAAATCCTGAGAGCAGCTCGGGACAAGAAGTCTGTAACATACAATGGTAAAAATATTAGATTGGCAGCAGGCTGATCCACAGAGACCTGGAAGGCCAGAAAGAACTGGCATGACATATTCAGAGCACTCAATGGGAAAAACATGCAGCCAAGAATACTATATCCAGCTAGGCTATCTTTGAAAATAGGAGAGATAAAATGCTCCCAGGACAAACGAAAACTAAAAGAATTTGTAAACACCAAACCAGCCCTACAGGAAATATTGAAAGGGGTCCTCTAAGTGAAGAAAGAGCCTAACAGTAGTAGACCAGAAAGGACCAGAGACTATATACAGTAGCAGTCAACTTACAGGCAATACAATGACACTAAATTCATATCTTTTGATAGTTACCCTGAATGTAAATGGGCTAAATACCCCAATCAAAAGACACAGGGTATCAGAATGGATTAAAAAAAAAACATCAATATGCTGTCTACAAGAAACTCATTTTAGACCCAAAGACACCTCTGGATTTAAAATGAGGGGGTGGAAAACAATGTACCATGCTAATGGACATCAAAAGAAAGCTGGAGAGGCAATCCTTATATCAGATAAATTAGATTTTAAGCCAAAGACTATAATAAGAGATGAGGAAGGACACTATATCATACTGAAAGGGTCTGCCCATCAAGAATGTCTAACAATTTTAAATATCTATGCCCCTAACATGAAGCAGCCAACTATATAACCCAATTAATAACAAAATCAAAGAAACACATCAACAATAATACAATAATAGTAGGGGACTTTAGCACCCCCCTCACTGAAATGGACAGATCATCCAAGCAAAAGATCCACAAGGAAATAAAGGCCTTAAATGATACACTGGACCAGATGGACATCACAGATATATTCAGAACTTTCCATCCCAAAGCAACAGAATACACAATCTTCTCTAGTGCACGTGGAACATTCTCCAGAATAGATCACATCATGGGTCACAAATCAGGTCTCAACCAGTACCAAAAGTTTGGGATCATTCTCTATATATTTTCAGACCACAATGCTCTGAAGCTAGAACTCAATCACAAGAGGAAAGTTGGAAAGAACTCAAATACATGGAGGCTAAAGAGCATTCTACTAAAGAATGACTGGGTCAACCAGGAAATTAAAGAAGAATTGGAAAAAATTCATGGAAAAATCCAGGTCCAGGCAGGCCTTTCTGTGTATACACAAGCATTGTGTGTGAGTACCAGTTGTTCCAGGCGCAGATAAAAACCACAGGGGGCTGGAGCTTGGCAGACACAGTGTAGATGGTAGGAGATGAAGTCAAATGGGAAGACAGGAGCTAATCCAGTGACTAAGGAGAAGTAAGGTATTCACACTTACACAATTTGTAGGTGGCAGAACTAGGGTTTGGACCTAGTCTACCTTCAGAGCCCACGTTCCTAACCAGTACAACTTACAAGAGGAAAAAGACATATATTGAACTATGTCAACCCATGGTGGTTCATATTAGGCCAGGGTCTCTTGGCATGCAAAAAAAAAACAAAAAACAAAAAACCAACAAATAAAACTAACTCCCTGCGGTGACTCACAGAATCTCTTTGGGTGGAAACCATGTTTCAGAAGCATTTTGCCATGGGCTAGGTTGTGATCATTTAATAAAAACAGCAAAGGTAATAATTATAAAAACAGAAGAGTTAATAACCATCATGGTTACTACACATTAGACAACTTGGCTGTTAAGATAATTCCTTGGACTTCCATGGTGAATTTCTTTTCCCTTTTATTAAGTCAGAGTGCCTTTCCAGGTGTGTTCAGATTGGTAAAGAAGAAGTCAAACTCTCTTTGCAGATGACATGATACTTTATGTGGAACAATGAAAAGAATCCACCCCTAAATTACTAGAAATCATACACCAATTCAATGATGTGGCAGGATACAAAATCAATACACAGAAATCAGTTGCTTTCTTACACACTAGCAATGAAATTGTAGAAAGAGAAATTAGAGAATCGATTCCATTTACAACAGCACCAAAAAACATAAGATACCTTGGAATAAACCTAACCAAAGAGGTAAAGGATCTATACTCTAGGAACTACAGAACACTCATGAAAGAAATTGAAGAAGACACAAAAAGCTAGAAAAATATTCCATGTTCATGATCAGACAACAAACAGAAACAAAAGGCATCTGCATCAGCAAAGAAGAAGTCAAACTCTCACTCTTTGCAGATGATATGATACTTTATGTGGAAAACCCAAAAGACTCCACTCCAAAACTGCTAGAACTCATACAGGAATTCAGTAAAGTATCAGGATATAAAATCAACGCACAGAAATCAGTTGCGTTTCTATACACCAACAACAAGATGAGAAGAAAGCAAAATTAAGGAGTCAATCCCATTTACAATTGCACCCAAAGCCATAAGATAAGATACCTAGAAATAAATCTAACCAAAGAGGCAACGAATCTGTACTCAGAAAACTATAGAATACTCATGAAAGAAATTGAGGAAGACACAAAGAAATGGAAAAACGTTCCATGCTCATGGATTGGAAGAAAAAATATTGTGAAAATGTTAATGCTACCTCAAGCAATCTACACATTTAATGCAACCCCTATCAAAATACCATCAACGGTTTTCAAAGAAATGGAACAAATAGTCCTAAAATTTATACGGAACCAGAAAAGACCCCAAATAGCCCGAGGAATATTAAAAAAGAAAAGCAAAACTGGTGGCATCACAATTCAGGACTTCAAGCTCTATTACAAAGCTGTAATCATCAAGACAGTATGGTACTGGCACAAAAACAGACACATAGATCAATGGAACAGAATAGAGAGCCCATAAATGGACTCTTAACTCTATGGTCAACACATTTTTTTTTTTTTTTTGACAAAGCAGGAAAAAATGCCCAATGGAAAAAAGACAGTTTCTTCAACAAATGCAGTTCGGAAATTTGGACAACCACATGCAGAAGAATGAAAGTGGACCATTTCTTTATACCATGCACAAAAATAGGCTCAAAATGAATGAAACAGGAATCCATCAAAATCTTTGAGGAGGGGGCGCCTGGGTGGCTCAGTGGGTTAAGCTGCTGCCTTCGGCTCAGGTCATGATCTCAGGGTCCTGGGATCGAGTCCCGCATTGGGCTCTCTGCTCTGCAGGGAGCCTGCTTCCTCCTCTCTCTCTGCCTGCCTCTCTGCCTACTTGTGATCTCTGTCTGTCAATTAAATAAATAAAATCTTAAAAAAAAAAATCTTTGAGGAGAACACAGACAGCAGCCTCTTTAACCTCAGCCATAGCAACTTCTCTTCCTAGAAACATCGCCAAAGACAAGGAAAGTAGGGCAAAATGAACTATTGGGACTTCATCAAGATCAAAAGCTTTTGCACAACAAAGGAAACAGTCAACAAAACCAAAACACGACTGACAGAATGGGAGAAGATATTTGCAAATGACATATCAGATGAAGGACTAGTATCCAAAATCTAGAAAGAATTTATCAAACTCAACACCCAAACAACAAATAATCCAGTCAAGAAATGGGCAGAAGACGTGAACAGACATTTCAGCAAAGAAGACATCCAGATGGCCAACAGACACATGAAAAAGTGCTCCACATTACTTGGCATCAGGGAAATACAAACCAAAACCTCAGTGAGATACCACCTCACACCAGTCAGAATGACTAAAATTAACAAGTCAGGAAACGACAGGGGTTGACAAGGATGTGCAGAAAGGGGAACCATCCAACACTGTTGGTGGGAATCCAAGCTGGTGCAGCCACTCTGCAAAACAGTATGGAGGTTCCTCAAAAAATTGAAACTAGAGCTACCCTATGACCCAGCAGTTGCACTACTGGGTATTTATTCCAAAGATACAAATGTTGTCATCTGAAGGGGTATGTGCACCCCAATGTTTATAGCAAAAATGTCCATAATAGCCAAACTATGCAAAAAGCCTAGATGTCCATCAACAGATGAATGGATAAAGAAGATATGAGTCATATATGTCTGTCTATCTATCTATCTATCTACACAAATAGATAGAGATATAGATCTATATCTATATATATTATATTGGAATATTATACAGCCACCAAAAACCTGAAACCTTGTCATTTACAACGACGTGGATGGAACTAGAGGGTATTATGCTAAGTGAAATAAGTCTATCAAAAGGGAGAATTATCATATGATTTCACTGATTTGGGGAATTTGAGAAACAAGACAGAGGATCATAGGGGAAGGGAGGTAAAAATGAAACAACACAAAACCAGAGTAGGAGACAAACCTTGAGAGACTCTTGGTCTCAGGAAACAAACTGAAGGTTGCTGCAGTGGAGGGGATTGGGAGGGATGGGGTGGCAGGGTGATGGACATTGGGGAGGGTATGTGCTACAGTGAGTGCTATGAACTGTGTAAGACTGACGAATCGCAGACCTGTAACCCTGAAAAAAATAATACATTATATCTTAATTTTAAAAAAAAAGAATGAAAAAAATTCCATGCTTATGGATCAGAAGAATAAACATTGTTAAAATGTCTATGCTGCCCAAAGCAATCTATACTTTCAACACGATCCTGATCAAAATACCAAAGGCATTTTTCAAAGTGCTGGGACAAACAATCTTAAAATTTGTATGGAACTAGAAAAGACCCCGAATCGCCAAGGAAATGTTGAAAAGGATAAACAAAGCTGGGGGCAACATGTTGCCTGATTTCAAGTTATATTACAAAGTTGTGATCAACAAGACAGCATGGTACTGGCACAAAAACAGACACAGACCAATGAAACAGAGTAGAGAGCCCAGATATGGACCCTCAACAACTCTATGGCCAAATAATCTTCAACGAAGCAGGAAAAAAATATCCAGTGGAAAAAAAAAGACAGTCTCTTCCGTAAATGGTGCTGGGAAAACTGGACAGCCACATACAGAAGAATGAAACTCGACCATTCTCTTACACCATACACAAAGATAAAATCAAAATGGATGAAAAACCTCAATGTGAGACAGGAATCCATCAAAATCCTAGAGGAGAACACAGGCAGGAACCTCTTCTACATCGGCCACAGAAACTTCTTTCAAGACATGTACCAAAGGCAAGGGAAACAAAAGCAAAAATGAACTTTTAGGGGGTGCCTGGGTGGCTCAGTGGGCTAAGCCTCTGCCTTTGGCTCAGGTCATGGTCTCGGGGTCCTGGGATCGAGCCCTGCATCGGGCTCTCTGTTCAGCAGGGAGCCTGTTTCCCCCTTTCTCTCTGCCTGCCTCTCTGCCTACTTGTGATCTCTCTCTTTTTAAAAAAATGAACTTTTGGGAGTTCAACAAGATAAAAAGCTTCTGCACAGCAAAGGAAACGGTCAACAAAACAAAGAGGCAACCCACAGAATGGAAGAAGATACTTGCAAATGACACTACAAAGGGCTGATATCCAAGATCTATAAAGAACTTCTCAAACTCAACACCCAAAAAACAAATAACCAAGTCAGAAAATGAGCAAAAGACATGAAGAGACACTTCTTCAATGAAGACATAGAAATGGCTAACAGACACATGAGAAAATGTTCATCATCATCAGCCATCAGCAAAACTCAAGTCAAACCCACATGTGATACCATCTTACATCAGTTGTAATGGCAGAAATTAACAAGGCAAGAAACAACAAGTGTTGGAGAAGGTTTTGTAGAAAGGGGAACCCTCTTACACTGTTGGTGGGAAGGCAAGTTGGTGCGGCCACTTTGGAAAGCAGTGTGGATGGTCATAAAATAAACTAAAATAAAGCTAACCCTATGACCCAGCAATTGCACTGCTGGGTATTTACCCCAAAGACACAGATGTAGTGAAAAGAAAGGCCATATGCACCCCAATGTTCATAGCAGCAATGTCCACAATAGCCAAACTGTGGAAAGAGTCGAGATTCCCTTCAACAGATGATGGACAAAGAAGATGTGGTCCACATATACAATGGAATATTACTCAGCCATCAGAAAGGATGAGTACCCAACTTTTGCATCAACATGGATGGAACTGGAGGATATTATGCTGAGTGAAATAAGTCAAGCAGAGAAAGCCAATTTTCATATGGTTTCCCTTACTTGTGGAACATAAGGAATAGCATGGAGGACATTAGGAGAAGGAATGGAAAAATGAGGAGGGGGAAATTGGAGAGAGAGACAAAAACATGAGCAAATATGGACTCCGGGAATCAGACTGAGGGTTTTAGAGGGGAGGGGGGGAGAGGGATGGGTGAGCCTGGTAGTGGGTATTACGGGGGGCACATACTGCATGGAGCACTGGGTGTTATGCACAAACAATGAATCATGGAACACTACAACAAAAACTAATGAAGTACTGTATGGTGACTAACATAACATACTGAAAGATAATAATAAAATATAGCTGCAAAGTACAAATTTAATTTTGAAGGTTGGGCATCTTGCTGTATATCAGGATGAAGGAAATACACGGGAAAAAATTCCCTAATTAACATTCATTCTGAACCACATTTGTTCTCCAGACAAATACATTAATTTTGAAATCAGAAAAATGATGAGGTAAAATTATATAAGATTGCAGTAGATTCTTTGCTGTGAATTTCATTACAAAAATAATGCAGATAAACACAAACACATGTTCTAAATAATTTTGGGTAGTGAAATTGGTGGCAACAGTGGAGTCAGGAACCCAATCTCTAGTGGCTAGCTCTCATCTGCTTTCCTATTCTTTCTTTCAAATAGCTTCATAAAGACATATTCCTAGGAGCACTGTAGTTTTTTGGCTATAACGTGCAAATACTAGTTTTTCCTGTTTTATAAATTGTTGGACAATATTCAGTAACTAACCCCTGACATTTCTTTAAAATAGGTTATCAATCTACTTCAGTTGATAAACATGTCCCTAATAAGCTGAACATTTCAGTATCAGTAAATAAGCAAAAGAAAATGTCTCACATTCACATGTGACCAGTAACATTTGTAAGTCAACTTCAAAATAGATAATGATGAAATTAAAATGCACTTGCCGTCACTGGCTCTTTTAAGTTTTATATAGTTACTCGGTGAGATGATTTTTGGAAGCGAAGTCACTTTTAAATAAAGAAAACATATTTGAAATATGTCTGACATATATAGTATGGAGTCAATAAATATTTATAGAATAAATGAAAAAATAATAATAATATTTACAAAGCCTGCGTGGCATAGTCAGTTAAGAAACTGACTCTTGATTTCTACTCAGGTCATGATTTCAGGATCATGAGATCAAGCCCCATGTAGGGCTCTGCACTCAGTGTAGAGTCTGCTTGAGATTCTCTTTCTCCCTCTCCCTTTACCCCTCCTGTGGCTTGAGAACACACACTCTCTCTCTCAAAATAAATAAATAAAGTCTTTAAATAGGTGCTTGAAGGCATCTCAACTACATATACCTGTATATGTATGTATGTGTATATGTGTGTGTGTACATGTCTACATGTGTATATGTATGTATACATGTTTCTGTATTTCACGCTCTCACAGACACATATGTGCAGCTTTCTGGGAATCATTGGTGGGAGGGGCTGAAGGAAACTTCCTGACATAGGGTTTAATGTCCTCAGGCTCTGTCTGAGTCACCCTTTAATGCTTTATTTGTCCCATAAACTTACAGAAAATTCCCAGGGATGGGGCTCTTCTCTCCCTCCTTCCAAGACTTCCTGCTAAATAATGCTCCAAGCCAACCTTCTGGATCTGGTCACTAGATGACAATGACCAATTTCTGAATTTTCTCCAAAGAAAACAATTATTTCAGAAAATGAAACATAAATCTATCAAATGTTCTTTTGCATTGCGAGTGGTGAAACTTTACATAAACGGAAATCATAGCCAAACCGCTTTACTCAGGAGTTTTCTTCTCTAGGGTTCCACAGATGTAAAACATTGGGCTAGTATCACACCCGCTGAGAACACTGGTGGATACTACAGGCCTGGGGTCAGAGCAAGGAGAGAAGGGGTTCAGGTTAAAAAGGTTAAAAAATAAAAAAAAGATTTTATTTATTTATTTGACAGACAGAGATCACAGGTAGGCAGAGAGGCAGGCAGAGAGAGAGGAGGAAGCAGGCTCCCTGCTGAGCAGAGAGCCCGACGCAGGGCTTGATCCCAGGACCCTGGGATCATGACCTGAGCCGAAGGCAGAGGCTTTAACCCACTGAGCCACCCAGGCGCCCCCCGGGTAGTGGTTTTAACACAGAATTTCCTCAGGAACAAACCAAGTCCTAGAGTATTTCCTGACCATGATAGCTGTTTGGGGTCTCAGATTAGCTCTCTTCTCCCCTCTTTCCCTGTTAGTTTCCCTGGGTAGTCTCCCTCGGGTCTCAGTTTAAACCTCACTACCTGTGGGAAGTTTCCTCAGACACAGATAATGGCTTGATTATCCTGAATCATCTAGTCACTCCACGAGGTCACCATTTCCAGATACACTTTTTCATTTGCAGAGTCTGATAAGAGTGAGTTCCAAAAGTCTCACAGGCTGTGTGGCTCATACAATGCACTGAAGACTCTAGAGGTTTCAAGTGTCCTATCTGAAGCTTTGTCCCAGAATTCAACTTTTGTACTTTTTAAAAAAGATTTTATTTATTTATTTGTCAGAAAGAGAGAGAGAGAAGCTGAGCACAAGCAGGGGGAGTGGCAGGCAGAGGGAGAAGCAGGCTCCTTTCTGAGCAAGGAACCCAAAGTAGGACTTGAACCCAAGAACCTGGGATCATGACCTGAGCTGAAGGAAGATGCTTAATCAATTGAGCCACCCAGATACCCCAACCTCTTGCACTTTTGAGAGGGATGCCCAGGACATGGGCCAGTTGAGCAATGGAAATACAGGGTTGTTCCAAGGAGAACAACAGGGGCGCATGCTGTAGAGAAGCTATGGAGGTTGTCGGTGGATGCTCCCTCCTCTCAAAGATCCCATGAGAACTCCTAAATGAGTCTATTCTTTTTACCAGACACGGTATTCCATGGCAAAGACCACAGGAACCTTCTAGAGATAGAATTATGGGTTAGAAAGTTTTAAACCATTTACTTTGTGGAATACTGTTGAAAATATATTCCCAAAATACATAAATGGACTCGGAAAAGAGGGAAAGTTAAAGAAACAAGCAAAAGTCTCTATTAAATTCTGGTGACTTACAATCAATCTCTATATTCTTATTAACTGTGTGCATAATAGGACACTGACTTAGCTTCTAATCTACATAATAATATAGAATCTCTTGGCATAACTCTAGGGTCCACATGGTGTTTCCCTCTTTACAGATGAGAAAGCTGAGCCTCACATCCCAGGCGTGGCTGAGGCCATAACACCTGTGTGACCTACACTGCCCTTATGATTTCATCAAATGTCCACAAGGACCCCATGAGGGAAGGTCCTGTACCCAGTCCCTGGATGGGAGGCCTGGGGCTTGGGGAGCTTAGTGCCCCATCCTGACCTATGTCATTGGCAGAACCCAGACTGGAACCCACATCTTTCTGACCCCCAAACCCTTACCCTTCCCATTGAGTATACTGTTCTGGGCTTTGTTTCTGACTGTTAGAGGAGTCTCCACTCAATATAGACAGTGTGGAAATTACATTCAAGTATGGAGGGGAAAATATAAATAACCACCAACTCCACAACCCACTGTGGAGTGGCATTAACTGACAAACTGTTAACTTTTGGGGTTTTTTCCTTGAACACTATTTAAAATCTAATTTTAATTTACTGTGGCTATTTGGAGCAACTCTTCTGTCTTCATTCCTACTGTTCTAAACTGTATCACACAAATACTCTTTCTAACAAAGAAGGAAAGCTATGTAATATCTTTGACAATGAATTAACTATTGCAAGAATATGATAGGCAGAACCTGACAGAGACATTCAGAGAACACAATTCTTTGTTTCTCAGAGAACTTCATCTTAAAGCAAATTACAGTTAAAGTCTACATAAGGACCTGTTTGCTTATAGGCAATGCAAATTCCAGAGGATATAAATTTAAGCCAAAATTAAGTGAACTTCATACATAGTCATAAGGAATCTTGAAAGAAAGCCTTATATGTGCCTAAGTTGTTGATCTACCAAGACCCAGTTTAAATACCATCCATTACTTTCTCACAGCAAATGTGGCTGGACACAAAGCAATCCTTGTCCTGTCAGTGATCCAGTCCCTTTTCTGGAGTTAGGAAAAGTGCAGGGATGAGTATCCATGATGGAAAGGAAATTAACTTTCTACTGACAAAAGTATGATGTACTCTTTCTGTAATACATTGAGCACGAAACTGAGCTTGAGTAGAAAAAGGTTGAAAGCTTGATTTGTTTGTCACAAATCAAGCTTTCAACCTTTTTCTACTATAGAAATCCCAGGTGTGTGAGATAGTGCACCGTATGGGCGCAGACAGCCACACCTCACTTACTCCAACCAGGGCCTCAGCCTTAACTTGCTGTGGTAACCTAGGATATGCCTCTCTCCTCACTTCCTTACACACACACGAGAAGCCCCTTTCCCTGGATGTGGGAAGTCCCTTCCCTTGTGCTGGCCTCACTTATGGGAGGAGGAGGAAAGAGGAGGAAAGAACCAAATCTCAGTGGTTAGGAGTATCTGCATTGGAGTGAAGCAGATCTGGGTTTGAGCCCTGGTTTCATTACCTACTAGTGTAGTGGTGCCCAAATTTGCTGACCATGCACTTGGCTCAGATGAGTAAAACTACTGAGGGCCTTTGTAACCAGGCTGGTTGTCCTCATTGGTTCCATCTCTACCTGGCTTTGTCTAGTCTAGTACTCTGTCCCATTGAGACACACAGTCTTATACATTTTCCCTCATCCAGTAGGGCTGTGTCATTTCCCCCCACCATGTTCCCACCAAAATTAACCTTAACAAGGTTAACAACCACCTTTCTCACATTTCTAGATCATGAGTGTTGAAATGAAGGTTCAAATGAAGACAAAGATTTCCCTAAGACGGAATTCATTTGCTTGTGTCTAGACCAATATTATACTGCAATGCTCTCATTTACCTAAAAGTTAGAGTTTAAAATACCTTTCATAGAGTCAGAGTGAGATAATGGGGGAAGGGTGTGCTATAGACAATGGGCTTTCAAACAAAGGAAACATTTTCCTCTGGCTCCATCATAATGAATTTTGCTAATGGGTTTACTGAGTGGTAGCAATAAATTTTCACAGTTCTTTCAATAACCTTTATCTTATTTGTTTTTTTTTTCCCTGAAGGGATTCCAAGTATGCAGTGAAATCCTCTAAAATTATAATGTTGTTTCATACTATATCATGGCTAGATGCCTCATCTAAAAACATTTCTCTAATATACCATAATTAGACAATATAGTAGTGCCTGGTATGATGTGGATGTTTATGTCCCTCCACAAGTGCATATACCATAATCCCCAACTTGGTGGTACTAGGAAATGGGGTCTTTGCAAGATGATCAGGTCATGAGGGCAGAACCCTTATTAAAAAGTCCCCAGAGCGGGGTGCCTGTGTGGCTCAGTGGCTTAAAGCCTCTGCCTTCAGCTCAGGTCATGATCCCAGGGTCCTGGGATTGAGCCCCACATCAGGCTCTCTGCTCAGCAGGGAGCCTGCTTCCTCCTCTCTCTCTCTCTGCCTGCCTCTCTGCCTACTTGTGATATCTCTCTCTGTCAAATAAATAAATAAAATCTTAAAAAAAATAAAAAAATAAAAAGTCCCCAGAGAGCTTGCCTGTCCCTTCTATCATGTGAGAACACAGCAAGAAGTTGGCAGTGTGCAACCCAGAAGAGAGCCTTCACTAGAATTCAACCATGCTGTCACTGTGAACTTGGACTTCAAACCTCCAGAATTATGAGAATAATTCCTGTCATTACAAGCCATCCAGGCTGTGGTTTTTGCTATAGCACCCTGAATGGACTGAGACAGTACTGAAACATAATGGTGGTGACAGGGAACTCCTTTGCATGTTCTGGAATCTTACGTCAAAGTGCTTATACTTCACAACAGAAGTCATAGTGCTGGACTTTCTTTGGGGATGTGTTCATTCAGTGAAATAACTTAGCCTATATAATAAACATACATGCATCCATGTTAATTAAGTAAATGTTTGAATTAATGAAGAGATGGGTGAGAGGTGTCGAGTTGTCTTCATTTAATAATTCCAAAGAGTATATGTGGATATGCTCCCTCCATGATGTCTTATTTTATGTGCCAACTTGACTGGGCCATGGGATGTCCAGATATCTGGTTAAACATTATTTCTAGGTGTTCTGTGAGGGTATTTCTGGAGGCAATTAACATTTGAATGGTGCCCCCTTTGCACCAACAATTTCCCTGTTAGTTTATCTTCAGGACATAGTTAAGGATAGCAGTAAAGTATTGGTTATATGGATTGAGCAAACCAGATCACCCTCCCCAATGTGAATGGGCATCATCCATTCTGTTGAGGGCCAAAATAGAACAAAAAGGTGGAAGAAGGGGGGATTTGCTCTCTCTTCCTGACTCACTGAGCTGGACATTGGTTTTCTCCTGCCTTCAGACTGGGACTCACACAATCTGTGCTTGGTTTCTCAGGCCTTAGGCCTTAGACTAGAACTACATCATCAGCTTCCCGGGGTCTCAATCTAAATAGATGCCAAATCATGGGACTTCTTATTTTCCATAATGTCACGAGCTAGTTCCTCATAATCAATCAATCTCAGTCACTCTCTATCTCTCTGTCTCTCTCTCTCTCTCTCTCCGCTCTCTCCTCCCCCGCTTTCCCTCTATGTGTATATAGGGCAGGGCAAACGTAATGCTTCACTGCTTAAGAATAGAGTAGGCAAACGGAGAAGAGAGAAATTCAGCAAACATCAGCTTAACCCAGCAATGAATATCAACATCTCCAGTGACATTATGTGGGTATCATGTCCTCCCAGTTAGGCTGTGACAAGAAGGGCTGTGCAACACTGTGTGTTTTGTTTTTGTTTTTGTTTTTTTGTTGTTGTTGTTGTTTTTTCAGAAAACCCCTAATTCCACTCCTAGGTACATACCTAAGAGAAATAAAAACACATGTCAACATAAAAGCTTGTGAACAAATGTACATATCATCATCATTCATAATAGCTAAAAAGTAGAAAACAACCCAAATGATTACCAGAAGATGAATAGATAAGCAAAATGTGGTATATCCATGCAGTAGAATATTATTCATTCAAAAAAAGTAATGAACTGAGGAGGAGTCAAGATGGCCGAGAAGTAGCAGGCTGAGACAACATCAGGTAGCAGGAGATCAGCTAGATAGCTTATCTAACCATTGTGAACACTACAAATCCAACGGGAAATCGAAGAAAAGAAGAGCAACAATTCTAGAAACAGAAAATCGTTCACTTTCTGAAAGGTAGGACCTGCGGGGAACGGAATCCAAAGTGCCAGGAAGATAGACCGCAGGGGGAGGGGCCAGCTCCCGGCAAGCGGCGGAGCAACGGAGCACAAAATCGGGACTTTTAAAAGTCTGCTCCACGGAGGGACATCGCTCCAAAGGCTAAACCGGGGGGAAGCCCACGTGGGGTCACAGAAGGACAAGGGGTGTCTGAGTGTCACAGAGCTCGCAGGTATTAGAGCGGGGAAGCCGGCTACAGCGACAAAGCCGAGGAGTGAGTTCTCAGCTCAGGCTTACCTTGAACCGGTCACAGGCTGGATGAGCTCAGATCGCAGCCGGAGGTAACGGAGACAGAAGCGACTAGGCGCTTTTCTCCAAGTGCGACCGATTGAGCGCTTTCCTCCAAGCGCAACCAGAGGCCAGGGAGACGAGGGCGCACTGAGGAGTGGGACCCCGAGCTCTCGGCTCCTCCAGGCCGGAGATTAGGAGGCCTCCATCTTCATTCCCATCCTCCGGAACTCTACAGAAAGTGCTCCGGGAACAAAAGCTCCCGAAAGCAAACCCGAGAGCAGATTACTTAGCCCGGCCCCTGGTAAGGGCAGTGCAATTCCGCCTGGGGCAAAGACACTTGAGAATCACTACAATAGGCCCCTCCCCCAGAATATCAACAAGAAACCCAGCCAAGACCAACTTCACTCACCAAGGAGGACAGTGGAATTCCAGAGGAGGAGAAAGCAAATCTTATCTGGACAAAATGACAAGGCGGAAAAACTCACCACAAAAAAAAAGAACAAGAGGCAATACGGAAGGCTGGGGACCTAATCAATACAGACATAGCTAATATGACAGATCTAGAGTTCAGAATGACGATTCTCAAGGTTCTAGCCAGACTCAAAAAAGGCATAGAAGATATTAGAGAAACCCTCTCCGGAGAGATAAAAGCCCTTTCTGGCGAAATAAAAGAACTAAAATCTAACCAAGTTGAAATCAAAAAAGCTATTAATGAGGTGTAGTCCAAAATGGAGGCTCTGACTGCTATGATAAATGAGGCAGAAGAAAGAATTAATGACATAGAAGACCAAGTGACAGAGAATAAAGAAGCTGAGCAAAAGAGAGACAAACAAATACTGGACCACAAGGAAAGAATTCGAGAGATAAGTGACACCATATGACAACACAACATTAGAATAATTGGGATTCCAGAAGAAAAAGAAAGAGAGAGGGGAGCAGAAGGTATATTGGAGAGAATTATTGTAGAGAATTTCCCTAATATGGCAAAGGGAACAAACATCAAAATCCAGGAGATGCTACGAACGCCCCTCAAAATCAAGAAAAATAGGTCCATACCTCGTCACCTGATAGTAAAATTTACAAGTCTTAGCGACAAAGAGAAAATCCTGAAAGCAACACGAGAAAAGAAGTCTGTAACATACCAGGGTAAAACATTAGATTGGCAGCAGACCTATCCACAGAGACCTGGCAGGCCAGAAAGAGCTGGCATAATATATTCAGAGCACTAAACGAGAAAAACACACAGCCAAGAATACTATATCCAGCTAGGCTATCATTGAAAATAGGAGAGATAAAAAGCATCCAGGAAAACAAAAACTGAAAGAATTTGCAAACACCAAACCAGCTCTACAGGAAATATTGAAAGGGATCCTCTAAGCAAAGAGAGACCCTAAAAGTAGTAGATCAGAAAGAAACAGAGACAATATACAGTAAGAGTCACCCTACAGGCAATACAGTGGCACTAAATTCATATCTCTCAATAGTTACCCTGAATGTAAATGGGCTAAAAGCCCCAATCAAAAGACACAGGGTATCAGAATGGATAAAAAAACAAAACCCATCAATATGCTGTCTACAAGAAACACATTTTAGACCTGAAGACACCTCCAGATTTAACGAGAGGGGGTGGAAAACAATGTACCATGCTAACGGACATCAGAAGAAAGCTGGGGTGGCAATCCTTATATCAGATGAATTAGATTTTAAGCCAAAGACTATAATAAGAGATGAGGAAGGACACTATATCATACTGAAAGGGTCTGCCCAACAAGACCTAACAATTTTAAATATCTATGCCCCTAACATGGGAGCAACCAACTATATAAACCAATTAATAACAAAATCAAATAAATACATCGACAATAATACAATAATAATAGGGGACTTTAACACTCCCCTCACTGAAATGGACAGATCATCCAAGCAAAAGATCAACAAGGAAATAAAGGCCTTAAATGACACACTGGACCAGATGAACATCACAGATATATTCAGAACATTCCATCCCAAAGTAACAGAATATACATTCTTCTCTAGTGCACATGGAACATTCTCCAGAATAGATCACATCCTGGGACATAAATCAGGTCTCAACAGGTATCAAAAGATTGGGATTATTCCCTGCATATTTTCAGACCACATTGCTCTGAAGCTAGAACTCAATCACAAGAGGAAATTTGGAAAGAACCCAAAGAATCCAAAGAACCAAATGCATGGAGACTAAACAGCATCCTTCTAAAGAATGGTCAACCAGGAAATTAAAGAAGAATTGAAAAAAATTCATGGAAACAAATGATAATGAAAACACAATGGTTCAAAATCTGTGGGACACAACAAAGGCAGTCCTGAGAGGAAAATACATAGCTGTACAAGCCTTTCTCAAGAAACAAGAAAGGTCTCAAATACACAACCTAATCCTACACTTAAAGGAGCTGGAGAAAGAACAAGAAAGAAAGCCTAAACCCAGCAGGAGAAGAGAAATCATAAAGATCAGAGCAGAAATCAATGAAATAGAAACTAAAAAAACAAGAGAACAAATCAACAAAACTAGGAGCTGGTTCTTTGAAAGAATTAATAAGATTGACAAACCCCTGGCCAGACTTATCCAAAAGAAAAGAGAAAGGACCCAAATAAATAAAATCATGAATGAAAGAGGAGAGATCACAACGAACACCAAAGAAATACAAACAATTATAAGAACATACTCTGAGCAACTCTACGCCAACAAATTCGACAATCTGGAAGAAATGGATACATTTTTTTTTAATGGATACATTTCTAAAGACATATAAACTACCACAACTGAACCAGGAAGAAATAGAAAACCTGAACAGACCCATAACCAGTAAGGAGATTGAAACAGTCATCAAAAATCTCCAAACAAACAAAAGTCCAGGGCCAGACAGCTTCCCAGGGGAATTCTACCAAACATTTGAAGAAGAACTAATTCCTATTCTCCTGAAACTGTTCCAAAAAAATAGAAATGGAAGGAAAACTTTCAAACTCATTTTATGAGGCCAGCATCACCTTGATCCCAAAACCAGACAAGGATCCCATCAAAAAAGAAAACTACAGACCAATATCCTTGATGAACACAGATGCAAAAATTCTCACCAAAATACTGGCCAATAGGATCCAACAGTACATTAAAAGGATTATATTCACCACGACCAAGTGGGATTTATTCCAGGGCTGCAAGGTTGGTTCAACATCAGCAAATCAATCGATGTGATACAATACATTAATAAAAGAAAGAATAAGAACCATATGATACTCTCAATAGATGCTGAAAAAGCATTTGACAAAGTGCAGCATCCCTTCCTGATTAAAACTCTTCAAAATGTAGGGATAGAGGGCACATACCTCAATATTATCAAAGCCATCTACGAAAAACCCACTGCAAATATCATTCTCCATGGAGAAAAACTGAAAGTTTTTCGCTAAGGTCAGGAACATGGCAAGGATGTCCCTTATCACGACTGCTGTTCAACATAGTACTAGAAGTCCTAGCCTCAGCAATCAGACAACAAAAAGAAATTAAAGGCATCCAAATCGGCAAAGAAGAAGTCAAACTATCACTCTTTGCAGATGATATGATACTATATGTGGAAAACCCAAAAGGCTCCACTCCAAAACTGCTAGAACTTGTACAGGAATTCAGTAAAAAGTGTCAGGATATAAAATCAATGCACAGAAATCAGTTTCATTTCTTTACACTAACAACAAGACAGAAGAAAGAGGAATTAAGGAGTCAGTCCCATTTACAATTGCACCCAAAACCATAAGATACCTAGGAATAAACCTAACCAAAGAGGCAAAGAATCTATACTCAGAAAACTATAAAGTACTCATGAAAGAAATTGAGGAAAACACAAAGAAATGGAAAAATGTTCCATGCTCATGGATTGGAAGAACAAATACTGTGAAAATGTCTATTCTACCTAAAGCAATCTACACATTTAATGCAATCCCTATCAAAATCCCATCCATTTTTTCAAAGAAATAGAACAAACAATCCTAAAACTTATATGGAACCAGGAAAGACCTCGAATAGCCAAAGGAATATTGAAAAAGAAAGCCAAAGTTGGTGGCATCACAATTCCAAACTTCAGGCTCTATTACAAAGCTGTCATCATCAAGACAGTATGGTACTGGCACAAAAACAGACACATAGATCAATGGAACAGAATAGAGAGTCCAGAAATAGACCCTCAACTCTATGGTCAACTAATCTTCAACAGAGCAGGAAGGAATGTCCAATGGAAAAAAGACAGCCTCTTCAACAAATGGTGCTGGGAAAATTGGACAGCCACATGCAGAAAAATGAAATTGGACTATTTCCTTACACCACACACGAAAATAGACTCAAAATGGATGAAGGACCTCAATGTGAGAAGGGAATCCATTAAAATCCTTGAGGAGAACACAGGCAGCAACCTCTTTGACCTCAACTGCAGCAACTTCTTCCTAGGAACAGTACCAAAGACAACAGAAGCAAGGGCAAAAATGAACTATTGGGATTTCATCAAGATCAAAAACTTTTGCACAGCAAAGGAAACAGTTAACAAAACCAAAAGACAACTGACAGAATGGGAGAAGATATTTGCAAACGACATATCAGATAAAGGCTAGTATCCAAAATCTATAAAGAGCTTAGCAAACTCAACACCCAAAGAACAAATAATCCAATCAAGAAATGGGCAGAGGACATGAACAGACATTTCTGCAAAGAAGACATCCAGATGGCCAACAGACACATGAAAAAATGCTCCACATCACTCGGCATCAGGGTAATACAAATCAAAACCACAGTGAGATACCACCTCACACCAGTCAGAATGGCTAAAATGAACAAGTCAAGAAATGACAGATGCTGGCGAGGATGCGGAGAGAGGGGAACCCTCCTACACTGTTGGTGGGAATGCAAGTTGGTGCAACCACTCTGGAAAACAGTGTGGAGGTTCCTCAAAAAACTGAAAATAGAGCTACCGTATGACCCAGTGATTGCACTACTGGATATATATCCTAAAGATACAAACGTGGTGCTCTGAAGGGCACATGCACCCAAATGTTTATAGCAACAATGTCCACAATAGCCAAACTATGGAAAGAACCTAGATGTCCATCAACAGATGAATGGATAAAGAAGAAGTGGTATATATACACAATGGAATACTATGCAGCCTTCAAAAGAAATGAAATCTTGCCATTTGCAACGACGTTTATGGAACTAGAGGGTATTATGCTTAGCGAAATAAGTCAATCGGAGAAAGACAACTATCATATGATCTCCCTGATATGAGGAAGTGGAGATGCAATGTGGGGGGTTGGGGGGTAGAAAAAGAAAAAATGAAAGAAGGTGGGATTGGAAGGGAGACAAACCATAAAAGACTCAATCTCAAAAAACAGACTGAGGGTTGATGGGGGGATGGGAGAGGGTGGTGGGGATATGGACATTGGGGAGGGTATGTGCTATGATGAGAGCTGTGAAATGTGTAAACCTGGTGATTCACAGACCTGTACCCCTGGGGATAAAAATACATTATATGCTTATTAAAAAAAAATAAGTAAATTTAATTTAAAAAAAAGTAATGAACTACTGGCACATGATACAATATGCACGAACCATAAAAATATTATGTGAAGTAGCCAAATATGCAAAAGACCACATTTTGTATGACTCTGTTTAAATGAAATGTCCAGAAAAGGCAAATCCATAGAGACGAAAAACACATCTCTGGTTCCTCAGGTTGAAGCCGGGTGCAAGATTTAATGGAATTCAAGCATAATGGGACTTTTGGGAGTGATGGAAATGCCTAAAGCTCACTTGTGTTGATGACTGCACAACTCCATACATTTACTAAAATCATTAAATTGTACCCTTAAAATGTGTGAACGTTATTGTCTAAATTACATCCCAATAAAGTTGGTTACAAAGTGATGTTGGCCTAGTCTCCTGTTGTACCACAGTGAACACCATCCTTTTAATAAAAAGTGTCATGGGGTGCCTGGGTGGCTCAGTGGGTTAAGCGTCTGCCTTTGACTCAGGTCCTGATCCCAGGGGCCTGGGATCTAGCCCTGCATTGGACTCGCTGCACAGCAGCGCACCTGTTTTTCCCTTTACCCCTCCCTCTGCTCATGCTTTTTCTCTCTCACTCTCTCTCTCAAATAAATAAATAAAAATCTTTTTTAAAAGTCTTGATGCTTGTGTTTGGTATAAAAATGAATCTATATAAAACTGTCCCCTTATCTCAGGCCTGCTGTTTCTATGTCCTGTATTCCTCCAAACAATGATCTTTCCCCCGCCCCCACATGCCACCTCAGGTTGCTTTTGTGTGCAAAGTGTGATTTATTACTTCCACATCTTCCAACTGTGGTGGTGGCTTGAGAGTTGGTCCAGGACAGTGTCCAGGGCCTGGTCTGTGTGACATGATCTTAGCATTACTACTTTCTTCCCTGCTCTGTGGCCTTTCTCCTGTGACTCCACTTTGGGGGGAGCGGGTACTAAACTGTAACTATCTCTCCAGGTGTCAGTGTGGCAGGACTGCTCAAAGGCTACACAGGTGCATACACTTTGCATCAACAATTTCCCTGTTAGTTTATCTTCAGGACATAGTTAAGGATAGCAGTAAATATTGGTTATAAGGATTGCCTTCCGGATATTTTCTTAGTTTCACTCTGGTCTTGGATTTAGGAAGGAAGACCAAACGGGAAGCAACACCATGAAGGGGCAGAAGGAAACAGAGGGAAATGTCATTTTCAGCATTCACACGCACGCCCTCATTCACCAACCAGGTTCTGTTGTTACCATACTAGAATTCTCTCACAACAGTTTGCTGGGCTCAAAGAGTACACAGTCCACTCTCCAGTACACCTATCCATGGGAACTGTGCCCTGAAATGTGTCCTTTAGCAGTGTATAGACACTGAGAAGATGCCATCAACACAGTGTTGATGATAAGGGATATAAGAAACACTCTGGATTCCAAAAAACATGGGTCGTGACAATTGGTTATGTCACATCCATAGGATGGAACTCTAGTCAAGCATTCAAAAATAATTATAATGAAAACACTGAGGAGAGATGATTTACTGCCTATGGGATTAGCAATGATTCCTGTTATTTCCAAAGCGTGGAGAAATGGAAACGCCCATACCATATTGTTAACAATGTGCATTAGTAATAATAGTCTGGACATATTGTGTTAATATACAATTTCCTAGATTTCACAGCTTGGAAAGAATAATTTCAGGAACTTAATAAAGAGATGTCTACAAAGATACATATATATGAGCAAAGTTTCTAAGTATACTATTGTTTGTAATAGAAAAAAATGGTAAAGATAAAAACACAATTTTTATCACTAGGATACTGATGAATCAGATTTTGTGACTTCCATAAGATGAAACACCAGAGGATACAAAAAAATAATAATAATAAAGAGAAAAATTTGCTGTAATTTAAAATGCCATCTTAGAAATGCATTTACATGGAAAGATAGTCATAAAAAGAGCAAAGGTGGGCGCCTGGGTGGTTCAGTGGGTTAAGCCTCTGCCTTGGGCACAGGTCAGGATCTCAGGGTCCTAGGATTGAGTCCCACATAGGGCTCTCTGCTCAGCAGGGAGCCTGCTTCCTCGTCCTCTCTCTCTCTCTGCCTGCCTCTCTGCCTACTTGTGATCTCTGTCTGTCAAATAAATAAATAAAATCTTAAAAAAAAAAAAAAGCAGGGGAGCCTGGGTGGCTCAGTGGGTTAAGCCGCTGCCTTCGGCTCAGGTCATGATCTCAGGGTCCTGGGATCGAGCCCCGCATCGGGCTCTCTGCTCAGCAGGGAGCCTGCTTCCTCCTCTCTCTCTCTGCCTGCCTCTCTGCCTACTTGTGATCTCTCTCTGTCAAATAAATAAATAAAAATCTTTAAAAAAAAAAAAGCAAAGGTGGCTTGCAAAGATGGTAAGCAGAATGGATCCCTTTCTGCTAATACAGGTCTCTAGCTACTTATCTAGAGGTCTCAAAAAATAAAAATGAAGATAATCTTTTTCTTCTCCTCACATACATCTTCCTCTTGAGCATAGAAGGAGTTAGTCTGTATCCCTGGACCTTGGGTGCGCTGCTTTTCCTCCCAAACTTCCAGCAAGCTCTGTCTTGTGGCTTTGGGGGCGGCCCCTTGCTCCCACCTTCCTGCTCCCTGATGTTCAAGCTGCAGTTCAGGCTTCTGTCAGGAGGTGGCACCAACGCACCATCTCATTCGAATGTCTCTACAAACACGTAGTCAAGGAACCAAAAAAGTACAATACCCTTTCTGAAATTTCAGCTTTTGAACCCATGTACAGAATGATTCTAATTCTGTCCAAAAAAAAAAAAAACCTAATAGGTCTACAAGAAGACTGGAAAAACATTTTATGTGGGAGTCTAAATCCAGATGAAACACCAAGTGGTGGTAATATGCCTTGGCAGTCAGCAAAGGCTGGCAACCGGCAACACAGGGCAGACAGGTGACAGAGATGTTGGGGCGTCAGGGCAGGGCTGGACAGCTGTGCCCTGTGTCATAGACAGGGGATGACAGACAGGGGGTGGGAGAAGGACTGGACAGCCTGGAGTGCGGAGGCTGAATGCCTTGGCCACTGGGAGGGAAACTCCACAGTCAGGTCAACCTACACTGATGAGGGAAGAGAGAAATCAAGGAACAAGGATGAAGATCTGGGGTCAACAGCAAATGGAACTGCTTTTAAATACAAAAAGAGATTTCTGAACAGAACTGGTATCATATTTAACAAACCATTTCTAGACATTTGTTAGCCTTTGCAAAACATACTCCTTTTCCTAAAAGGAAAAATGGAGGTGGATGCCACCAGGTAGCCATGTCAGGATGTCAGCTCTGAGAGTCTCAGATCTGGAGGCTCGGCAAGGGAAGACACAGATGGAAGTTTGGATCTTGGCTCCATGGCACCACCCAGAGATGGATGGAATTTGCTTCATTTAATTTCCAGCTAGTTTACATATAGTGCGGGACTGGTTTCAGGAGTGAAACCAGTTTCATCACTCACATACAACACACAGTGTTCATCCAAGGCCGTCCTTAATGCTCATCACCCATTTATCCCACCAATCTCCCCTCCAGCAACCCTCAGTTTGTCCTCTACAGTTAAGAGTCTCTCATGGTTTGCATCCCTCTACGTTCTTATCTTATTTTTCTTTCCCTTCCCTTATGTTCATTTGTTTTGTTTCTTAAATTCCACACTAAGTGATATTTGTATTTTTATGACTCTTATTTACCTTAGAATAATACACTCTAGTTTTATCCATGTGTTGCACATGGCAAAATTTCATTCTTTTTGATGACTGAGCAATATTCCATTTATACACACACACACACACACACACACACACACACACACACACACCATCTCTTCCATTCATCAGTCGATTGACATTTGGGGTCTTTCCATAACTTGGCTACAGTTGATAGTACTGCTATAAACATGGCGTGCATGTGCCCCTTCAAATCAGCATTTTTGTATCCTTTGGATAAATACCTACTAGTACAATTGCTGAGTTGTAGGGTGGTTCTATTTTCAACTTTTTGAGGACTCTCCATACTATTTTCCAGAGTAGCTCACCAGTTTGCATTCCCACCAACACTTCACGAGGGTTCACCTTTTTCACATCCTCTCCAACACCTCGTTTCCTGAGTTAATTTTAGTTGTTCTGACGGATGTGAGGTGGTGTCTCATTGTGGTTTTGATTTGTATTTCCCTGACGAGAGATGTTGAGTGTCTTTTCATGTGTCTGTTAGCCATCTGGATATCTACTTTGGAAAAGTGTCTATTCATCCCTTCTGCCCATTTCTTAACTGGATTATTTTAAAAAAAAATTTTTATTAATATAAAATGTATTATTAGCCCCAGGGGTACAGGTCTATGAATCATCAGGCTTACACATTTCCCAGCACTCCTACAGCACATACCCTCTCCAATGTCCATCACCCAACTACCCTCTCCCTAACCCCCTTCCCCTGGCAACCCTCAGTTTGTTTTGTGAGATTAAGAGTCTCTTATCGTTTGTCTCCCTCCTGATCCCATCTTGTTTCATTTTTCCTTCCCTACCCCCCAAGTCCCATGCTTTGTCTCTCAAATTCCTCATATCAGGGAGATCATATGATAATTGTCTTTCTCTGATTGACTTATTTCGCTCAGCATAATACCCTCTAGTTCCATCCACATCATTGCAAATGGCAAGCTTTCATTTCTTTTGATGGCTGCATAGTAGTTCATTGTATATATACACCACATCTTATTTATCCATTCATCTGTTGATGAACATTTAGGTTCTTTCCATAGTTTGGCTATTGTGGACATTGCTGCTATAAACATTGAGGTGCACGTGCCCCTTAAATCACTACATTTGTATCTTTAGGGTAAATAACCAGTAGTGCAATTGCTGGGTCGTAGGGTAGCTCAATTTTCAACTTTTTGAGGAACCTCCATGCTGTTTTCCAGAGTGGCTGCACCAGCTTGCATTCCCATCAACAGGGTAGGATGGTTCCCCTTTCTCCACATCCTCGCCAATCCCTGTTGTTTCCTGACTTGTTAATTTTAGCCATTCTGACTGGTGTGAGATGATATCTCATTGTGGTTTTGATTTGTATTTCCCTGATGCTGAGTGATGTGGTGCACTTTTTCATGTGTCTGTTGGCCATTTGGATGTCTTCTTTGCAGAAATGTCTATTTATCTCCTCTGCCCATTTCTTGATTGGATTATTTGTTCTTTGGGTGTTGAGTTTGATAAGTTATTTATAGATTTTGGATACCAACCCTTTATCCAATATATCATTTGCAAATATCTTTTCCCATTCCATCTGTTGCCTTTTAGTTTTGTTGATTGTTTCCTTCATTGCGTAGAAGCTTTTTATTTTGATGAGGTCCCAATAGTTATTTATGTTTCCCTTGCTTCTGGAGATGTATCTAGTAAGAAGTTGCTGTGCCCAAGGTCAAAAATGTTGCTGCCTGTGTTCTCCTCTGGGATTTTGATGGTTTCCTGTCTTTACATTTAGGCCTCTCATCCATTCTGAGTTTATTTTTGTGTATGGAGTAAGAAAGTGGTCCAGTTTCATGCTTCTGCATGTGGCTTTCCAATTTTCCCAACACCAGTTGTTGAAGAGACTGTTTTTTATCCATTAAACAATCATCCCTGCTTTGTTGAAGATTAGTTGACTATCCAGTTGTGGGTCCATTTCTAGATTCTTTATTCTGTCTGTTTTCATGCCAGTATACCGTCTTGATGATTAGAGCTTTGTAATAATAACTAGAGCTTTGTAATAATAACTAGAGCTTTGTAATAACTTTGTAATGTTGGGGCGCCTGGGTGGCTCAGTGGGTTAAGCCGCTGCCTTCGGCTCACGTCATGATCTCGGAGTCCTGGGATCGAGCCCCGCATCGGGCTCTCTGCTCTCTCGGGGAGACTGCTTCCTCCTCTCTCTCTGCCTGCCTCTCTGCCTGCTTGTGATCTCTCTGTCAAATAAAAAAAAAATCTTTAAAAAAAATGTTAAAGTCCAGAATTGTGATGCCTCCCACTTTGGTTTTCTTTTTCAACATTATGTTGGCTATTCAGGGTATTTACTGGTTCCATATGAATTTTAGGGTAATTTCATCTAGCTCTGTGAAAAATGCTCGTGTTATTTTGAAAGGGATTGCATTGAATGTATAGATTGCTTTGGGTAGTATAGACATTTTAACAATATTTGTTCTTCCACTCTATGAGCATGGAATGTTTTTCCATTTCTTTGTGCTTCTTCAATTTCTTTCATAAGTGTTCTGTAGTTGCAGCATACAGATCTTCTACCTCTTTGGTTAGGTTTATTCCTAGGTACTTTATGGGTTTGGGGCAATTGTAAGTGTGATCAATTGTTTAATTTCTCTTTCTTTTCCAAGTGTTCCAAGAGTTCCAAGAGTTCCTTCCAAATTTCTTCTTGTGATTGAGTTACTATTCCAAAGCACTGAAAATATCAGGGAATAACCCCAATCTTTTGATACTGGTTTAGACCTGATTTGTGACACACAATGATCTATTCTGGAGTATGTTTCAAGTGTACTTGAGAAGAATGTGTATTCTGTTGCTTTAGGATGGAATACTCTGTATATATCTGTGAAGTCCATCTGATCCAGTGGGTCATTCAAAGCCCTTGTTCCCTTGTTGAGTCTCTGTTTACATGACCTGTCCATTGCTGTGGATGGGGTGTTGAAGTCCTCTACTATTACTGTATTAGTATCAACATGTTTCTTTAATTTTGTTATAAATTGGTTGATATTATAATTGGTTGCCTCAAGTTAGGATCATAAATATTTATAATTGTTAGATCTTCTTGTTGGGTAGGCCCTTAAATATGATACAGTGTCCCTCTCCATCACTCACTACAGTCTTTGGTTTAAAAATCTAATTTGTCTGATATGAGGATTGCTACCCCAGCTTTCTTTTGAGGTCCGTTAGCATGATAAATTATTCTCCATACCCTCACTTTCAATCTGGAGGTGTCTTTATGTCTAAAATGAGTCTCTTGTAGACAGCATATGGATGGTTCTTGCTTTTTTATCCAACCTGATATGCTGTGTCTTTTGATTTGAGTTTTATCGCATTTATATTCAGAATAACTATTGAAAATATGAATTTAGTGCCATTGCAATCCCTCTAGAGTCTCTGTTTTGGTAGATTGTGTTTCTTTCTGGTCTGTTACTTTTGGGTTGTCTCTCCACTTACAAGATCCCTGTAAATATTTCTTGCAGGGCTGGTCTAGTGATCACATATTCTTTTAGTTTCCCTTTGTCCTGGAAACTCTTTATTTCTCTTTCAATTCTTTATGACAGCCTTGATGGATAAAGTATTCTTGGCTGCATGTTTTTCTCATTTACTATGCTAAATATATCATGCCATCCTTTCTGTCCTGCCAGGTCTCTGTGGATAGATATACTGACAGTCTAATGGTCCTACCCTTGTAGGTTAAGGAGTTCTTGTCTTGAGCTGCTTTCAGGATTTTCTCTTTATCTCTGGAATTTAGAAACCTCACTATTATATGTCAGGGTGTTGATCTATTTTTATTGATTTTGAGGGGGGTTCTCTCTACCTCCTGGACTTGAATGCCTTTCCTTCCCCAGATTAGGGAAGTTTTCATCTATGATTTGCTCAAATATACATTATTTCCCTCTCTTTCTTCTTCCCCTGAAACCCCAATAATTCCAATATTGTTTCACTTTGTGGCATTGCTGATTTCTTGAATCCTCCCCTCTATGTCCATTAGTGGTTTTTCTCTCTCTTCCTCAGCTTCCTTCCTTACCATCATCTTGTCTTCTATGTCACTGTCTTTCTCTTCTGCCTCATTTACCCTGATCGTTACTGCATCCAATTTGGAGTGCATCTCATGTAAAGCATTTTTAATTTTGGCTTCATTAGATTTTATTTCTGCACTAAGAGTTTCTCTAGCATCTTTTGTGCTTTTTCCAAGTCCAGCTATTAACTTTATAATTGCTATCAGAAATTCCAGCTCTGACATTTTACTTATGTAAATATCAATTAGATCTGTTTCAGAGAGTGTTACCTCTGGTTCATTCTGTTGTTTTGAATTCCTCCTTTTAATCATTTTGCCCAAAGAAGAATGGATGAACTAGTGAAAAAATACAAAAAAAAAAAAAAATCAACCATGATCCAAGTGAAATAAACACTAGACAAATCCAAAGAGATCAGAAACCAAAAAAGAAAAGAAAAGGAGAAACATTGTTAAAAAAGAAAGAAAAAAATCTCCCAGGTAGACAAAACAGGGTGATCCACTTGGTCCTGGGTGTCCTGTGATCTTTGCTAGAAGACACTAAATCATGGGGTACCTGGGTGGCTTCGTTGGTTAAGAATCTGACTTTGGTCCAGTTCATGATCTCAGGGTCCTGGGATCAAGCCCCACATTGGGCTCACTGCTCAGCAGGGAGCCTGCTTCTCCCTCTCCTGCTCCCCCTGCTTGTGCACTCTCTCTCTTTCTATCAAATAAATAGATCTTTAAAAAAAGAAGATACTAAATCTCAAAATTATGAGAAAAGCAAAACATATATATACAAAAGTAAAATTGAATACAGTGAAAGGAAACAAAAAATGAATATATTTATAAAATGTAAATGTAAAAATGAAAGTTAAAAAAAGACTTAAAAACAAAGAGTTAGTAAAATAAGAAACTAGTTGAAAAGGAAAATTTTAAACTGAAAGATAAAAGGGTCATGAGAAAAAAACCTCAAATTCTATATACTGTTTTCTCCTAGTGCTGGAGTTTTGCAGTTCTGTATGCTCCGTAAACTTAGTATTCACCTGCTGTTCCAGCTGGTCTTCGGGGGGGGGGGGGGGCAGGGGGAGGGAGGAGAGCAGGTGGGGCTGCTGCACTGATTCTCAGGTGTGTTTGCCCCAGCAGAGTTACCTCACCCCTTGCCAGGATGCTGGACTCAGTGTAAGCTGCTTCAGGTTGGTCTATGTGGGTTTTGTTCCCCAAAGGCTTTCAGAGGATTAAAATAAAAATGGTGGCCCCCAATCTCCAGCCCAGAAGGTGAAAGATTGAGGCCCCCTCAATCTTCAAAAGTGAAGACACAAAGCAATCTTCATTTTGTGTGTGCCCAACTCAGTAGACTCCTGAGGTGCACACTGACACTGATTCTCCTGGGGGATGGGCAGGGGTCACAGTTTGCCTGCTCCTTGCAGAGCCTCCATATGGGGAATGGTCACCCAATTGGGCAGAGGTTCATGGTTTATGGCAAACCGAGCTGATAGCCCATTCCCGAGCTCACTGACCATAGCCAGTTTCTCTGCTCCAATGCTTGGGGACTCTGCTGGCTCAGGCACCCCCATTCTTTCTGTGACCACAGGGATCCTGAGACCACACTCTCCCACCTAGGATTCTGCCCCACTTCATCACCTGTGCACCTTTCAGGCAGGGACATCTCCCACTGGACTTTAGACTGGACTTCTAAGACTTCTGATTTTGTGGTCATTGGCTATATGACTTTTTGGTAGCCAGCTTACAGAGTCTCCCTCCATCTGCCATTTATCTTCCATTATCTATCCCCTGAGGTTCATTTCTCTGCACCTCCTACCTTGCAAAAAGTAGTTGTTTTCTATTTGTAGAATTCAGCGATTCTTTTTTACATCTCAAGTTGAATTCATATGTGTTCAGAATAATTTGATATGTATCTAGCTGAATTCAAGGGCGCAGATGAAATGAGGCCCCCTACTCCTCTATCTTGCCTCCCTTTATACCACATCTTTTTTTATCATTTTTTAAATTTATTTTCAGCATAACAGTATTCATTGTTTTTGTACCACACCCAGTGCTCCATACAATCCGTGCCCTCTCTAATACCCACCACCTGGTTCCCCCAACCTCCCACCCCCCCACCTCTTCAAACCCTTCAGATTGTTTTTCAGAGTCCATAGTCTCTCATTGTTCACCTCCCCTTCCTATTTCCCCCAACTCCCTTCTCCTAACTCCCCATGTCCTCCATGCTATTTGTTATATACCACATCTTTTTACCCATTCATCAGTCTATGGACATTTGGGTAGTTTTCATAAGGTTATTCCTAACTGACTTTCAGTTCTGACTTTGATCACCATGTGGCATCTTTCTCCATTTTCTTTGGGTTCTTTTTTTCACAATGAAAAGTTAAACAGAAACAGGTTTGTTTTTTTTTTCCCTCAAAGCAATTTGTGAAAAAAAAAAGTACTGAGTGATGACAACTCTGTTGAATAATTCATGTTTATGAAAGGACTGAGAGAATGTATGCATAGTTTCCTTTCCTGCTATTCCTGCATTTATATCTCATTTACATATTAATGTGTATTCAGTATTTACTGTATGCCTGGCACTGTGAGTCCAATTCCATATCTGCATCCCACATTTTCTGTCTCTTAATCTCTAGAACTGTATAAGTTGAAATTCCCACAGGGAACAACATTTATGTTAGTGCCCACCCATGATGAAACAGAACCCAGTGCCATGCATATTTAGTTCAAGCTTCCCCTTCAGTCCTAGAGACTCAGAACCTGAACAGATAATGACACAGCTGAGTAGGGGGAAACTAAGGGACTGTAAGGAGCCTTATAACTTACACCTCCATCTTCTTGCACAGCACTAATAGGCTCGTACCTGCTGCTAACCAAACCTTGTAGGGAGGGAAGGACAAGGCAATCTTTGTGTGGTTTTAGTCTTGGTTTTTCTAAGAAAGTTATAAGTTTGACTTTCTCCATTTTCCCTTCAATACATCAGAATGGTAAATTGTTTTATTTTTAAATATTTTATTTTTTAGTAATCTCTACACCCAACATAGGGCTCAAATTCCCAACCCAGAGTTGGGTGCACACATGTGATCAAGAGTGACATGCTTCACTGACTGAGCCAGCCAGTAAACCCCAGAGTAGTAAATTTCTGAACTGATTTTAAGTCAGCCTTATTTTTAGGAGGATGGTTCCTTCTATTTAATTATCTGAGAGGTCCTTCTGAAGTGACACTGAGTTTCTGCTTCATGTAAGACCTCCTGTGCTCTCTTCTCCTCCTCTGGAGGATTTGGATCCAGATCCAGAAGAAACAGAAAAGAGAGCTAGAGAGCAAGTTCTCAAAGATAAACACAGGACGAGGACCACCAAACCAAATATTAACTCTCCTGATTTAGTGACATGGTTTTCATAGATTTACCACATGATGTTCACCTCCCCTCTGTATTCCTCTTAAATAATATTTGAGGAAATAGCATTTTCACACATTTCTTGAGGTAACATAAAATTGGACAAAACCTGTGGAGGGGTTTGGTACTACTTAATAAAGTTACATATGAATTTACTCTTGAAATCTTCTAAGAATCTCTTCCAAAGGTACAATGCAAAAAGACATGAGGACAAGGCCATCTAGGAAGAAAAATTTCATTACAGAAAAAGGCTAGAAACAAGAAAGATGTCTACCATAGGGGACTGGTTGAATAATATAAAGTATATCTATATCTTAGAGTACTATGCAGGTATAAAACATGAGGACTCCCTCTTTGTACTGCTATGGAGTGACCTCTGGGATATTTTAAATGAAAAATGAAAGGTGCATAAAAATGTGTAGCATTGTTGCTGTCCGATATGGTAACCTCTAGCTACATGTGTCTATTTAAATTTAATAAATTATATACATTTATTTAAGTAAATTTAATTATTTAATAAATTAAATTTAAATAAAATTATAAACTTTCAATAAAATTATAAAATATATATATATATATATATATATATATATATATATATATCTCACAGAATACAGAATACTACTCAGTCATCCGAAAAATTTACTGCCATTCGCAACAATGTAGATGGGACTAGAGGGTATTATTCTAAGTGAAATAAGTCAATCAGAGTAAGATAATTATCATATTATCTCACTCATATGTGGAATTTAAGAAACAAAACAGGAGAAGGGAGGAATAAATAAAACAAGAAGAAATCAGAGGAGACAAACCATAAGAGACTCTTAATCATAGGAAACAGGCTGAGGGTTGCTAGAGGGAGGGGGGTGGAGGATGGCATAACTGGATGATGAACATTAAGGAGGGTATGAGATGTAATGAGGACTGGGTATTATATAAGATGGATGAATCACTGACCTCTATCTCTGAAACTAATAATACATTATGTTAATTAACTGATTTTAAATTAAATAAAAAAGAATATGCCACCTTTTAATTGTGAATGGGGAGGAAATTAATATGCATATTATATTTGCTTATACTTTTAAAAACTGGAAGGCTAAAAACTGATCATAGTGATCATAAGGGGCTGGAGAAGCAGCCCAGGGTGGAAGGAGACGAGGTACATTGTCATAAAAATTATAATACATACTTACTGGCTCTGTGCACTGAAAAGGACAAGAAACAATAACCATTCCAGTAGCAATGTGCAACTCTAGTTCCCAGACTGAATGCTCTAAAAACATTTCCCACTGAAAGGAATCAGATTTCCTTGCGGAAGTGGCTGATTCTGAGGTAGATAGGGACTGTACCAGATGAATCTGGACTGAACTCTCATACCTGATCACATGTGAAAGACCCAAAAATTAACCTGAAGAGGCTTCCACAGGGCTAAGATAAAAGAATTTGACATCCAATAAAATAATGAATATGATGAACTAAAACACATCAAATATACAAACAACTATGAATTTTGATGACATTCCAAAAGAAAAGCAAAACCCAAAACAAACTCACTGCTCACTTTTGCAGGATCCTATGGAAACAACTGATAGTTTGAAAAGTGCACGTTATAAAAAAAAAAAAAAAAAAAAAGCATTCATCCTTCCCATCCTATGTGTGCCATACTTCAGGGAAGCCCAAAAGTTAATATAGGACAGGGGAGTTGCCTTTACAAAAAACTTCCAGCCTATAAATGGAGAAATTGTAGAATTAGAACATCATCATTTTTTCAACTTCTAATGGAATGCAGATCTAAGAAATGTTTTTCGGAGGCTGTGAAAACTTCAGATGAAAAGCATACGAGAAATGTTTTTTAATTTTTTCAGTGTTCCAAGATTCATTGTTTATGCACCACACCCAGTGCTCCATGCAATATGTGCCCTCCTTAATGCCCACCTCCAGGCTCAACCATACCCCAAACTCCCTCCCTTCCAAAATCCTCAGTTTGTTTCTCAGAGTCCACAGTCTCTCATGCTTTGTCTCCCCCTCTGATTTCCCCCAATTCACTTTTCCTTTCCTTCTCCTAAATATGAGAAATTTTATAATGGATAGATCAGGCTAACAACACCTGAACCAAGTGATCAATCTCCACATAGGAGAGACAAGCAGACACATTGAACCTCCTGTTTTAACACTATAGGAAGTGTGTTTACCACTGCATATGAGCTACTCCTGCAAAAAAAAAAAAAAAGCTGTATTAGATCAAGCCTTTAATGCTAATAGCCAACTTAAAGGAAACAGGAAGGATCAGAGGGCCATAAAGTACAACATCAATCAGGGATACAATCAGCAAAATCTAGAATGAAAACTCCAGCAGTCAAAGGTCCCACCTTAAGCAAATAAAATCAAAATTTAAATAAAAAGAAAGAACGTTCTTTAGATTAAAAGAAACAATGCTACAGAGAATGTTTAAAGAAAAATTAAAACAGAAAGTAAAATTAAAACCACAATAAGATACTATCACATGCCCATCAGAATAAGAAATAAAAAGATGGAAAATACAATAAGTGTTAGGGAAAATGAAGAGCAGTGGAATTCTCATACATTGCTGATAGAAATATAAATTGGAAGAACTACTTGGAAAAATGGATTTGCAGTATTTACTGAGCTGAACAAACATATACCTTATGACTCAGAAATGCCACCCCTTGGTCTATGGTAGTTACAGGCCCAAAAGAAATGTAAAGATGTATCTGGCCAAAAGATTATGTACATGACATTCACAGTGTCATAATTTATAAGATAAAGACTAGAAAATACCCAAATCCCAACAATGGATACATTTATTGAGAAATATCCAAACAGTGTAATACTATACTATACTATAGTATATATATACTATATACTATACTATATACTATACATCAGTGAGAATGAATAATCTACAAATATAGACAGCAATAATGTAAGTCTCACACACATGTTGACAGAAAGGAGGACATGTTGGATAATTCCAGGAAATTTTCCTTCTAATCTCTCAGTACAGCTGGGGACTGGATAAGAAAATCAATATCCCATTTCCTTTTCCTTCTTATATTGCCTGGAGGGCAGATAACCTCTGATAATTAAACATCTTCTGAGCCTTTGAAAAGTGATTTACTAAACATAAAACAGGTTAATGCTGTATTTGATGAACAGGAAACTAGGTGCAAAACAGAAGACATACCTATCCCCAGTGCCATACCTAGTCCACTAACTTTAGATGACTATGGGTAAGTCACCATATCTCATATGATCTCACCTGCCAAAGATGGTCTGAAAGCCCTGCCTCCCAAACAATAAAGCCTAGGACATAGAAAAGTGTGATTCCCATCCATAAAAGTACCTTGATTTCCTTATAGTGAAAATAATTCACCCTGGAAGTCCAAGGAATTGTCTTTTTTTTTTTTTTAATTATGGTTGGATGAACTGTAATACTTTATTATCCCTCTCTCTTCTTTTTTTTTTAAAGATTTTATTTGTTTATTTTACAGATAGAGATCACAAGTAGGCAGAGAGGCAAGCAAAGAGAGAGAGAGAGGAGGAAGCAGGCTCCCTGCTGAGCAGAGAGCCCGATGTGGGGCTCGATCCCAGGACCCTGGGACCATGACCCGAGCCGAAGGCAGAGGCTTTAACCTACTGAGCCACCCAGGTGCCCCCCAAGGAATTGTCTTAACAGTAAGTTGTAGTATAGTAACTGAAATGATTGTTACCTTTTTTTCCCTGTCTTTATAATTACTCCCTTTTTGTTTTTATTAAATAAATACCTCTATATGTGGCAAAATGCTTACTGAAGCCTAGTTTCCACCCACAGTGATATGGCACTGGCCTAACATCAACAACAATGAGCTCAGATAGTTCAAGAAATGTATTTTTCTTGTTCTAAAGTACACTGGTTAGTAGTATGGGCTCTGGAGAGAGTCCAAACTCTAGTTCTACAAGCTCCAAAATGCATGACTTTGAATATTAAAAGTATTCTTTACCAGAAAAAAAAATTTCATCTTACAGTAACTTAGGTGTCTCATCTATACAACCAAGAAAATGACCATAGAAGAAATAAGCTTTAAAAAAATTCCTTCGGTCCATATACACTATGGAGTACTATGCCTCCATCAGAAAGGATGAATACCCAACTTTTGTAGCAACATGGACGGGACTGGAAGAGATTATGCTGAGTGAAATAAGTCAAACAGAGAGAGTCAATTATCATATGGCTTCACTTATTTGTGGAGCATAACAAATAGCATGGAGGACAAGGGGAGATGGAGAGGAGAAGGGAGTTGAGGGAAATTGGAAGGGGAGGTGAACCATGAGAGACTATGGACTCTGTTAAACAATCTGAGGGGTTTGAAGCGGCGGGGGCTGGGAGGTTGGGAGAAACAGGTGGTGGGTATTGGAGAGGCCACGGATTGCATGGAGCACTGGGTGTGGTGCAAAAACAATGAATACTGTTATGCTGAAAATTAAAAAAAAAAGTAAAAAAAATAAGATCATGCTTTAATAAATACAGATCTCTCTGATATTTTTATTTATTTTTTTTTAAAGATTTTATTTATTTATTTGACAGAGAGAAATCACAAGTAGGCAGAGAGGCAGGCAGAGAGAGGAGGAAGCAGGCTCCCTGCTGAGCAGAAAGCCCGATGTGGGGCTTGAACCCAGGACCTGGGATCATGACCTGAGCCGAAGGCAGCGGCTTAACCCACTGAGCCACCCAGGCGCCCCCTCTCTGATATTTTTAAATGATGCACAAATTTAATGTTGTGGGAATACTGTAAATTATTTAACTAATCTATTTTTGGATATTTGGAATATTTCTAGTTTTTTTAGTTATAAATAATGTTGCAATTAACATATTTATACATGTCTTTGTTCATTTTTGTAAATATTTGTTGGATATATGTTTATTAATTTATCATTCAAAATTATGATCAGTTATATTTTAATAGACATTGCCAAATGACCACTAAAAGGAATTATGCCAAATCATCCCCTTCTACCTCCAATAGTATATGAAATTGCCAGATTCTCAGCAACAGTAATTTTCAAATTTGACTGCACATTAGAATCACCCAGGGATCTTTTTAAAAATTATCAAAGCCCAGGTTCCTCTCTAGACCAATTAAATCAGGAGTTCTGGGAGCAGGAACTTGAGCATTAGTATTTTCTAAAAGCTGTCTATATGATTATAATGCAACCAGGTTTGAGAATAACTATTCTATACCTTCAACAAAAATGAAAAATATTTTTTTTCATACCTTCAAATTCTACATCTAGAAACTTTCATAGAAAAACACCTGCACAAATGAGTGTGTGTACAGTCCAGGACTCTGGTTTTGACTGAAAGAAAATAAGGCAAGAGAAATGAAAAGGATGGCATTAAAAATGCAGAAAATAATGAATTTTATATTTGTATTCAAAACTCCTACTTGGGGTGTCTGGGTGGCCCAGTCAGTTAGGCAACTGCCTTCGGCTCAGGACATGATCCTGGGGCCCAGGGACTGAGGCCCACATTGGGTTCCTTGTTCAGAGGGGAGTCTGCTTCTCCCACTCCCTCTGCTCCTCCACCCAGCCTGTGCTCTCTCTTGCTCTGCTCTTACAAATAAATAAATCCCTACTACATTATTCTTCGGCCTTGTGTGTGACATACTTAAGCAAAAGTGGAATTTATGTAACTTCTCAGACTATGTATTTGAACATATTATATAGAGCCTTTGGCAAATTATGTATAGCCTAAACACTGGGGAATCTTTTGGTGAACATGAAAGAAATTACTACTGAAAAAACATAGTAGACACTAACACTGTCAGTGTTACAAATATGCAGAAAGGCAATTCAACCATCAGATGCCAGTTTCCTTTAAAAGCCAGATGGATGGATATCTATAGAAGTGATTACAAAAAAATTTAACTGGGGAAACCCTTTCCCAAACACATTCTTAATCATAACCCCAAAGTGCAGCTGCTATATGTATGGCGCACACATACAGATCCAACCCAATCGCCCACCACCTGAACCTCTGCAGTGCCTTCTGAGGCATTTTCAGGTAATGAAGAAGTGGTTTGAAAACCACTGTTTGAGGGGAAAGTATCCCACCTGGTATACTGGGAATGGGTTACAGGTGTGCCAGAGATACTTCTACCCTCAGTGATTGAAGTGATTGGAGTAGGGAATGGGGCGTTAGAATAACTGGTAGTGATGTCTTTAATGGAAAACAGATGGTTCTGTTTATCCCAGCACAAATATCATTTTCTATGTGTACCATAACATGATAAAGAATGGGAAGCTCTGATTCAGAGAAAAGAAATATTCAGTGTATAGCCACAGGCATACAATAATGGTCCTGGTGTCCTTGTGTGACTCAGAAACTGGTTCTGAGGGCAGTTCCAATGTTTCAAATCATAGCATAAGTGTATGGCTTTCCATGGGGATCATTGTAAAAGACAGTTCATGTGCACTTACATTTTGATGTTTGTGAAGGGAGATAACCAATCCCATATCATAATTTCATTATATAGAATCAAGATGGTTCTGAAAAAAAAAAAGATTATTTCTTCATATTCTTAAGTGAGATAATTTACAATTGCACCAAAACCATAAGATACCTGGGGAAAAACCTAACTAAAGAGGCATAGGATCTGTATTCTAAAAGCTACAGAACACCTAGGAAAGAAACTAAGGAAAACACAAAAAGATGGAAAAACATTTCATACTCATGGATTGGAAGAATAAATATTGTTAAAATGTCCACACTACCCAGAGCAATCTACACATTCAATGAAATCTTTATCAAAATTCCATCACCATGAGAGACTATGGACTCTGAAAAACAATCTGAGGGGTTTGAAGTGGCGGGGGGTGGGAGGTTGGGGGAACCAGGTGGTGGGTATTAGAGAGGGCACGGATTGCATGGAGCACTGGGTGTGGTACAAAAACAATGAATACTGTTATGCTGAAAATCAATCAATCATAAAAAAAAGAATATAAGAAAAAAAATTCCATCAACATTCTTCACAGACCTGGAACAAATAATCCTAACATTTGTTATGGAACCAGAGAAGATTCCAAATAGCCAGAGGAATGTTGAAAAAGAAAAGCAAAGCTGGTGGCATCACAATGTCAGACTTCAAGCTATATTACAAAGCTGCAATCATCAAGATGGTATGGTACACCAGTACCAAGAAATGAACTGTTACAGCGTGCATTCCCATCAACAGTACAAAAGGGTTCCTCTTCCTCCACATCCTTGACAAATTTGTTTCCTGATTTGTTAATTTTAGCCATTCTGACTGGTGTTAGGTGGTATCTCCTTGTGGTTTTGATTTGTATTTCCCTCATGCCAAGTGATGTTGAGCATTTTTTCATGTTGTCTCTTGGCCATTTATATGTCTTTGGAGAAATGTCTGTTCGTGTCTTCTGCTCATTTCTTGATTAGATTGTTTGGTTTGGGGGAGGTGTAGAATGTGATAAGTTCATTATAGATCTTAGATACTAGCCTTTTATCTGATATGTCATTTGCAAATATGTGCTCCCATTCCAAAGGTTGCCTTTTACTTTTCTTGACTGTTTCCTTTGCTGTGCAGAAGCTTTTTATCTTGATGAAGTCCCAATAATTCATTTTTGCATTTGCTTCCTTTGCCTTTGGAGACATGTCTAGCAAGAAATTGTTGCAGCCAATGTCAAAGAGGTTGCTGCCCAGTTCTCCTCCAGGATTTTGATGGATTCCTGTCTCACATTTAGATCTTTCATCCACTTCTAGTTTTTTCTAGGGATGGCATTGAATGTGTAGATTGCTCTGGGTAGCATAGACATTTTTTTTTAAGATTTTATTTATTTATTTGACAGAGAGATCACAAGTAGGCAGAGAGGCCTCCCCGCTGAGCAGAGAGCCCAATGCAGGGCTCGATCCCAGGACGCTGAGATCATAACCTGAGCCAAAGGCAGAGGCTTAACCCACTGAGCCACCCAGGAGCCCCTAGCATAGACATTTTAACGATATTTATTCTCCCAATCCATAAGCATAGAATGTTTTTCCACCTTTTTTAATTCATTTATTTGAGAAAGAAAATGAGAGAGGGAGAGAGGGAGACAGCATGAGAAGGAGGAGGGTCAGAGGGAGAAGCAGACTCCCCACTCAGCAGAGAGCCTGATGTGGGACTTGATCCTGGGACTCCAGGAACATGACCTGAACCAAAGGGAGTCACTTAACAAACTGAGCCACCCATGCACCCCTTTCCAACTTTTTGTGTCTTCCTCAATTTCTTTCATAGGTGTTCTGTAGTTTTTAGAGTACAGACCATTTGGTTAGGTTTATTCCTAGGTATCTTATGGTTTTCGATGCAATTGTAAATGGGTTTGATTCCTTATTTTCTCTTTCTTCTGCCTCATTGTTAGTAAATAGAAATGCAACTGAGATTAAGAATCTCTTATGGGTTGCTGGACGAGGGGGGTGGGGGGTGGGGTAACGGGGTGATGGACATTGGGGAGGGTATGTGTTGCAATGAGCACTGGGTATAAAACTGATGAATCACAGACCTGTACTCCTGAAACAAATAATACATTAAATGTTAATTAATTGAATTTAAGAAAAAATAAACACATCAGAGGGACTAAATCATAAAAAATAAAAATATAAACAAGCAGGACCAAAAAAAAAAGACATTAAAAAAAAAGAAATGCAACTGAGTTCCTTGCATTGATTTTATATTCTGCCATGTTGCTGAATTCCTGTAGGAGTTCTAGCAATTTTGGGGTAGAGTCTTTAGGGTTTTCTATACAGAGTGTCATATCATCTGTGAAGACTGAAAGTTTGATTTCCTCCTTTCCTTTTTTGTTGTTTTACTCTTGAGACATCACAGTCATAGAGTGACTTTATCTGATATTAATGTTCTGTGAAGTTGTTTATATCCAGTAAGAGAATACCAAGGCCTTGCTGTGAGTGCCAGGCCAGCTCCTAGATGTCAGGGGCTGCATTTCTTCTCATGGATATTTACAAATGTTGACATACTGGCCAACTGACTTCTAAAATATATCCACTCAATCTATGGAGCATGAATATCTCTTTCTTCATATACTTGCCAGAAATTATCAATATTATCAGTCTTTGCTACTCTGAGGGGCAAAAGAAAAAGAAACCTCTCTCTGTCATTTTTATAACATTTTAAAGTTTACATAATATTCCATATTATGAATGTGACAATTGAATCACACCTATGTATTCTGTTGGGTTAATTCTAGAGATGTGAGGATGGACCCCATCACCTAGTGAGAAGGGAGTCGAGTACATATATGTATATATCACTTTCCCTATCTTACTTATGCCCCCCTCATTGCCACTCTTCCCCAGTGATCTTCAGATTCAGGCCCTCACAAGTACCACCGACTGACAACCAGAAAAATCATATCGCTTTACACTCTGTGAACTAAATTGAAAAGAGAAGTGTGAAGAGTTTAGCTATGCTGATATTATTTTACCGAATTTTGTCCTGAATTGTGTTATGGACCCACACTCAGGCAACAGCTACAATCAGTAGACTAGCATGTGATATGTACACACAAGTAAAGCTCAGGAAAGAATAGGTATTATTAATGAAACAAGCACAAGCTTTGCAGTGAGCAAAACTGCTTTCCAGTCACAGCTATGTAAAGATTATATAATTAATTGTATTTTATGTACTTAAAGAGATTGGTCATTCTTAGATAAGCTTCAGAACAGCATCATAATTAATCATGAGTTTATAAAAGTCTTCAGTAAATCAACCTGCAGGTTTTGCTTTAAAAGTTCATGGGGCCACCTTAGCTTACTCTGGACAACTACTCTCAAGAGTTATGTACCCTGTCAGCAAATGTCTGAAAGAAGCTCTGGCTACTTATCTCCTAGAGGTGCCATGTTCCCCTCAATAGTCATTGCCAAGGTTTCCTTAAAGGAGAGAACAGCAGAAACATGCAAACTGTTTGTGTATGTTGAACACCTCATTTAACAAACTAAACTTGGTTGTCATGGTCTTGTTACCCAAAATAAAACAGAGTATAAAAATCCTGAGGTATTTTTTTCTTCTCCAGAAATTGTTAATCGTCCATGTGGGAAGGGGAGACTTGCTACTCTACTCCCTACACCCCAGTTAAGTACTTGTGGAAAGCTCTAAAATATGTCAAGGAATGAAAAATACCATATGATTTCACTCAAATGTAGAATTTAAGGAATGAAACAAATCAAAAAAAGGAAGAAAAAAAAGTCTTAAATACAGAGAACAAGCTCGTGGTTGCCAGAGGAGAGGGGGGATAGTGGTGATGGGTGAAATGGATAAAGGGGGGTAAGAGTACACTTATCATGATGAGCACTGAGTAATGTATAAAATTATTGAATCATTATACTGTACACCTGAAACTAATATAACACTATGTTAATTACACTTCAATAAAAAGTATTTTTTTTTAAGATTTTATTTATTTATTTGACAGACAGAGATCACAAGTAGGCAGAGAGGCAGGCAGAGAGAGAGGAAGGGAAGCAGGCTCCCTGCTGAGCAGAGAGCCCGATGCGGGACTCGATCCCAGGACCCTGAGATCATGACCTGAGCCGAAGGCAGCGGCTTAACCCACTGAGCTACCCAGGCGCCCCAATAAAAAGTATTTTAAAGGTAGAGGGAGACAATGTGGTGGAAGAGTAGGGGATCTCATTTCATCTGGCCCCTTGAATTTAGCTCATGGGGGGAAAATGAGAGCTTTTCCCCTAAGGTCAGAACAGGATAAGGATGTCCACTCTTACCCCTGTTGTGAGAGTACTAGAACTCCTATCCTCAGCAATCAGAAAACAAAAAGAAATAAAAAAAACAACTTAAAAAAACTTAAAAAAACAACAACTGGGATACATCGTCCAAATCACAAAAATAACCAAACACCGCCCCCTTATTCTGGCTAATATGAGTGACTTCTGCTTCTTTACCTATCACAACTGTAACCCTGGCCTAGTCTTCCCCATTTGTAAAGTAAGATTTATTTAGATAGCAGATCATGCTTCAAGTACTCATGCTTCCTGACAACTTTCAAACTACAGCAAAGCCACACTTCCTCAAATCCTCCTCTAAGTCACCAACACAAGTCCTAATCCTGTGATAATTCATTTATAAAACCCTCTTATTGAAGTATCACATGATTTGCCATGGGACATGTTCTTTCTCTTTGCAACCACGCTTGTTCAAATACAGGCATATTCCTGGTGGTGTTTGGCTGGAGAGCATTTCATTCACGATCTTTGACAAAGGCGTTCCACTTCAAGGAATCTCTCATACAGAAATATTCAAAGAGGCATAAAGATATAAATGGGGATACGTCACTTTTCACAGAAAAATTTGAATATGAAAGAATATACCAAAAAGTGTGTTGCATAAGTACAAAATGCTGCTGAGAGAAATTAAAGGAAACCAAAATAAGTAGATATATTTTGTTTATGGGTCAGATGATTCAACACTGTTAAGATGTTAGTTCTATTTAATCTATTGATTTAAAACTATCTCAATCAAAAGTCTTGGCTGGAATTTTTGTAGAAATGGATCAGCAGATTCAAAATTTATATCTAAAAGTGAAAGTAAAAATAACCAAAATGACTTTGAAAAATAACAAACTTAAAGGACTCACATCGCCTGATTTTAAGACATTATAAAACTACAGAAATCAAGACAGTGTGGCATTGCAATCAAGATACACAAGTAGATCTATGGAACAGAACAGAGTCCAGAAACAGATCCATACACAGAGGGACAACTGATTTTTTTGACAAAGATGCAACAAAGACAACTCAAGGAAGAAAGAAGTCTTTTAAGCAAGTGATGCTGCAACAATTGGATATCGCTATGCCAAAAAATGAACTTTGACTTAAAACTTGGACCATATACAAAATCTCAAAATAGACCAGACCCAAATGTGAAACCTAGAGCTATAAAACTTTTAGAATATAAGATAAAATCTTTGCGACCTTGGTTAGGCAATGGTTTCTCATAGATAACAGCAAAATACAACTGGTAAAAGAACTGCTCTTTATCAAAATTTAAAACTTCTATTCTTCAAAAGTCATTTTTTTAAAAGATTTTATTTATTTATTTGACATAGAGAGATCACAAGAAAGCAGAGAGGCAGGCAGAGAGAGGGGGGAAGCAGGCTCTCTGCTGAGCAGAAAGCCTGAAGTGGGGCTCGATCCCAGGACCCTAAGATCATGACCTAAGGTGAAGGCAGAGGCTTAACCCAGTGAGCCACCCAGGTGCCCCCAAAAGTCATTTTTTAAGAGTTAAAAAAAAATAATCCATAGATGGGGAGAAACTATTTGTAAAACATATATCTGATAATAGACTTGTATCCAGCCTATATAAAAACAACTTTTACAAATCAACAATCAAAATGAACCACCCAGTTTGTTTTTTTAAAGAGTAAAACATTTACATGAACGTCACCCAAGATATATGGATAGCAAATATACATATGAAAAGATGTTCAACATCATTTCTCATTAGAGAAATGCAAATTAGAACTATGATGAGAAAGAAAACAGAGGCAGTGAAGTCTTGGGTATCAGTCTGAACAATATTTTCTTGGACCTATCTCCTCAAGCAAGGAAAGCAAAATTAAATTAATGGGACTATATCAAACAAAGCTTTTTTTAAAAAGATTTTATTTATTTATTTGGCAGACAGATCACAAGTAGGCAGAGAGGCAGGCAGAGAGAGAGGAGGAAGCAGGCTCCCTGCTGAGCAGAGAGCCCGATATGGGGCTCCATTCCAGGACCCTGGGATCATGACCTGAGCCGAAGGCAGAGGCTTACCCACTTAGCCACCCAGGCGCCCCCAAAACAAAAGCTTTCGCACAGCAAAGGAAGCCATCAGCAAAATGAAAAGGCAACGTACTGAATGGGAAAAGATGTCTCAAATGATAAAACTGGTAAGGGGTTAATATCCCAAATACACACACACACACATACTCATATATATACATATAATGTATATATATAAACTCATACAACTCATACAACATATAAAAAAATAAAACACAATCCAATCAAAAAATAGGCAGAGGACCTGAATAGATATTTCTCCAAAGAAGACATACAGATGGCCAACATGAGAAGTTGCTCAACATTACTGTTCTTTGGGGCAATGCAAATCAAAACCACAGCATTAAAGTGGGAGACATACCATGAGAGACTGCGGACTCTGGGAAACAAACTGAGGGTTTTGGAGGGGAGGAGGGTGGGGGGGTTAGGTGAGCCTGGTGGTGGGTATTAAGGAGGGCATGTATTGCATGGAGCACTGGGTATGGTGCATAAACAATGAATCTTAGAACACTAAAAAAAATAAATTTTTTTAAAAAACCACAACATCAGTTTACACCAGTCAGAATGCCTAGTATCAAAAAGAAATAACACATATTGGTGAAGATGTGGAGAAAAGGGAACCCTGTTGCACTGCTGATGGGGATATAAAATGGTGCAGCCACTATGGAAAACAGTATAGAGATTTTTCAAAAAATTGAAAATAGAATTATCATTCAATCCAGCAATTCCTCTTTTGGGTATTTATCTGAGGAAAATGACAACAGTAACTCAAAAAGATATATACACTTCTGTGTTCATTGCAGCATTATTTACAGTAGCCATGATATGAAAGCAACCTAAGTGTCCATTGATAGATGAATAAAGATATGGTATACATACAATGGATTATTTTACTCAGTCATATTTTACTCAGTCATACAAAAGAATGAAATCTCGCCATTCGTGACAACATGGATGGACATAGAGAGTATTTTGTTAAGTGAAATAATTCAGACAGAAAAAGTGAAATACTATATGGTATCATTTATATGTGAACCTAAAAAACAAATGAGCAAAAACATTAACAGGCTCATAGATACAGAGAATAATCTGGTGGTTGCCAGAGGGAAGGGGGTAGGAAGGGAATTGGCAAAATAGGGAAAGGGGATTAAATGGTACAAACTTTCAGTTATAAATTAAGACACAAGGATATAATGCACAACATAGAGAATAGAGTTAATAATGTAACCACTTCATATGGTGACAGATGGTAGCTAGACTTATCATAGTGATCACTTTGTAACACATATAAATGTTGAATCACTATGTTATATACCTAAAACTAATACATCATTGTATATTAACCATACTTAAAAAGAACTACAATGAGATACAGCTAAAATTAAGAAGACCGACCACATGAAGTATTAAAAAGCATATGAAGAAATCAGAATTCTCACACACTGCTGCAGGAATGTAAAATAGTACAACCACTTTGGAAAATGTAAAAGTTAAATGTACCTACCATATGCTCTAGGCATTCCACTCCTAAGTATTTACCCAAGAGAAAAGCAAAGCACATGTCCACAGAAACAGTTGTATACAAATGCTCATAGCAGCCTTTATTTGTAATAGCCCAAATCTGGAAACACCCCAAATCTCCATCACAGGTCAATGGATGAACTGTGATATAATCATAGAGACTACTTGGAAATAAAAAAGCAATGAACTACTGATACACATAACAACATGGATGGGTCTCAAATAATTATGCCGAGTGAAAGAAGCCACACACCCCTGACCCACTCCCCTAAATATATACTGTATGGCTCCATTTATATAAAAATTTCAGAAAATGAAAACAATTGTATATTGTCAAAAAACAGATTAGTGGTTGCCTGGAGACAGGGAGACATAGGGAAATGCGGTAGCGATAAAAAGGGGTATGAAGAAACTCTGGGGGTCATGAAGGGTATGTTCAGTATCTTGACTGTGATGATAGTTTCACATATGTATACATACATCAAAATGTATTAAATGGTATACTGTAAAGATTTCTTTTTAATGTAGAGACAGAGAGCATGAGCAGGGAGGGGCAGAGAAAGAAGGAGAGAGAATCTTAAACAGGCTCCACACTCAGTGCAGAGTCTGATGCAGGGCTCAACCTCACCAATCCTGAGATCATGACCTGAGCTGAAATCAAGAGCTGGAGGCTTAACCAAATGAGTCACCCAGGTGCTCCCAAATTATATACTTTAAATATATAAGGATTAATGTATGTCAATTGTATATCAATAAAGCTATTAAATAAAAAGCTTGTGGTAGATCTGCATAATACTAAGTTGGAAAGATAATTATAAAGATGAGACAAGTTGCAGAATACTACTCTTGTTTTTCCAAAAAACTAAATGTGTGCATATTATTAAGAGGAACATGCATGGGGCACTTGGGTGGCTCAGTCAGTTAAGTGTCCGCCTTCAACTCAGGTCATGATCCCAGGGTCCTGGGATCAGGTCCCACATCGGGCTCCCTGCTCAGTGGGGAGCCGGTGTCTCTCTCTCCCTCTGCCTGTCATTCCCCCTGCTTGTGAGCTCGCTCTCTCTCCGTATCAAAAATAAAATAATTCTTTAAAAAAAGAGGGACATGCAATGAAATATTAGGGCACTATGCACTAATTATTCACACAGAAGAAACATTAAGTGATTAAAAATATGTTATAGAAGCACATTTATTGATATGGAAAGATGCCCAAAATATATAGTCAGGGGGGAGAAAGTTACAAATAATTTACAGTATGATCTTGTTTTAGTTTCATAACTACTGAAAAATCTCAAAGCATATAACCTAGTATTTTCACACATTCTCTTCAGTTTACACCAGCAGTTGTAATTCCTACCATGAGTTATCTGATAAAGGCTGAATAAGGGGAAAACACTAATTCCTCTTACATTAAACAGCCTACAGCAACTCCTGCCTTCTTTACATGTTGAGAGCACATTCAGCAATTCGTCTGTATATGTATGGATATATGTGAGTCCTATTATCTTTTTGTGTGCATATGCTTTATTTCTGCAATTACAAATTTCAATGACATTTTCTTTTTTTTTTGCCATTAGAAATAGATCCAAGCAAATAATAATGAACAAGTTTACCCTATTTAAGATGAACTGGTTCACTATCTTAAGTAAAATGTTAAAAAGTTGCCCATCTACACAAGATTAAAATCAACAGATGTTTTCAGCTTACAATGCAATACTCATTTGATATTTCAAAAATGGTCTAGCTCAAACCTAGAGACTGTTGCAGGTAATGTCATGTTAAAGATGTGATTTTATAATGTACACACTGGTAACATTCAAAACATTATGTAAGGCTCTTTAGGAATACACAGCCTATTAGATTGTTCAAAGCATTCACTTTTATTTCTGGCTCATTTTACATTCTTTCAATAATTACTTTAACTTCACGGAAAATGGCCATCAGTGTATTGTAACTCATGTGATCGACAACTACAACTGAACCCTTTCTGATATGCTCCTTTATGTTAATAAATATGGCCACAGCACTAACGAGATTGGCTTTTGCCTCTTTCTGGTTAAAGATGAGTTTTAATGCTGCTAAGGCCTTTGTATTGATCATATCTCTGGCTGCAGCTGGATTTTCAGACATATTCAAAAGTACTTTTAAAACAAGATTTCTGGTTTTACGATTTCCCAAGGATAGCAAATGGAAAAGCTCTGCAAAGCAATTGGCAACAATGTGGTGATGGTTAGAATCAGCCGTCAGTTGTCCTAGTATCTTTAATCCAGATTGCTGTCCGGGTGAGTTCAAGGGAAAAGACATGGTTTCCTTACACATATGCTTAACATGTAATTCAATCTTGCGTTGTCTCTCATCCCCAGAAGGAGGATTCAGAGTAATTACGGCCTTCTTTCTTATTTCAGAGGAAGGAAAACTGAGCAAGCTTTCAATAAGCGTCACTACACCCACCTCATTAATAAACTCTTGGGCAAAGGGATGAACATTAATGATCCCCATTGCAATTTGAGCTATTTTATGAATAAGAGGATCAGTAGTTGACTTAAGTAAGGTAACAAGTTTTTCAAATTCCTCAGAATCCATGTAGCATTCCATTTTGCAAGGGCAAGCAAAAGGCTTAATCCCATTCACTTCCCTGATCCTGATTTGGCGTCTAATCTCCTCTATAGTCTGGATGCAAGGGCCAGAACCAAATGGGTACTCAGGGACAGGCTGTGAGCATGAAGTAGTGCTCCTAGAAGGGCATGTTGTTTCCACAGGCAAAGAAGGGGTATTTTCCTCAGCTGAGGCCAGGACAATATATGAAGGAGGCTTTGTCTCAAATGGGACTTGGGATCTAAAGCCTAACACTGCTGGAGTTACAGCAGGAGCTTTGGGCCAGATAGTTACCTCAGACCAGTCCTTGGGCCTATTTTTTTCATTAATTTCATCCACAGGCTGGGGCCTAACTATCCTGCTCACAGGTCTAGGATTAGGATCAAAACTGGTTTCATCTCCATCCCAAAACCAGTTCCCAATAACATTTTCTTCCTCCTCCTCCTCAGTCCCTTGCCTAGATTTGTAGCTGGCCCCAGCCACAGGTTCTAACTTTTCAGCACAGATTGGTGGACCTATACCAGCTTTACCTTCATCCTTAGCACTAGAACAATTACTAGTCTCTTCTCCATTCCAAAACCAGGAACCAACACTGGCCTCTTCCCCAGCCCAAAACCAGGTATCAATACCAGCCTTATCTTTACATGTGGACCTGGACTCAGCATTAACCTCAGCCACAGAAGACATCCCAGATACTCTAGTGACCCCGTCTTCAGCTTTGGGACTGAAATCTCCCAGGGCTCTTTCCTTTATCTCAGTAACAATCCTGTTCTTAGACCTTGCATTCGTCGTCGTTGTTGCTGCATCAGCTTGAGACCCTGCCTTGGCTGTTGCTTTGTCCTGGGTCTTGACTACAGCTCTGACTATGCCAGTAGACTCCCTCTTCGCTTCAGCTTGTACACCAGCCCTTTTTTGAGTTTTGGCTTTGTTTCTACTCTCATTCTTAGCCCCAGTCATGGTTGAAGACCAGTTATATAGATAGCCCTATAAAATCTTGGCCTTGGTTCTCAATGTGTCCCAGGTCAATGCCTTAACACTCTTTCACTGGGTCAGACGTAAACTTTGTAGCAAGAGTTACTCATTAGCTCAACAGTCACACAGTCCCCTTCCAAAACACATAGCCTCTGTCAGTGATACAGAGACAAGCAGAGGAATTCAGCCTGAGTGAAGATGATGGTTTCTGAGTACAGACCTGTTGAAGGTGATGATCTGTCACTCCAAGGCCACTATAGCCACCACTGCAGATGGACCGGAGGTGGAAGAAGAAAATAAGCTTTAAGTCTCTTCCAACTGTGTTTCTCCATGCAGACAGCCACACAAGACATGAAAATAGAGATGGATTACATGACAGAAGTAGAATAGTAGAAAACTCTGTTATCTTATTTTATCCCTTCCACACTCCCACTAATGCCCAACAATGTACTGCTCAAGCACTAACACACTCTTTTCTCTATATCACATAGAAGCAGATGGAAAAGCTTGCTGAAAGTGAGAAAGGCTAAAAAACATCCAGCTCCTTTGGTATACACCACTACAGTCTATAGGTCTACCAAGGTAGGCCTCACACCAACCTATACTCATCTAGTGCAATTTGTTCCCCCTTCATTACTTCTAGGAATGAAAAGTTCTATAGCCAATACACAGGCAGACCTACGGACAAAAATACAGGAGCGCTGGAATTTTGAGTATTTGGTAGACAGACATGTGTTCTGAATTCTAAACCCAATATATGCCTTTTCAAATCTAGAACTTTGGTTATATAATGTTTCTGGTCTGCTTTGTCCTCATGGCTTCCCACCCCATTTCCTGATCATCTATCAATTACCCTCTAGGCACAATCCTGGCTTAATTTATCCCCATTTCCTATACAAACGTGAGGATAGAAGTGTCTGGAGAGTTGGAAGACCATGGCTCCAAGATATGATCTGGTCTTACCTACTTGCCAGTAGCCCATTTCCATCCCCAATAAATACGGCTGCTCATGCTCACACTCACCTTGGACCCAAATGAATAGTTTTCGTCCTCTTGCTTAATTCAAAGTGAAAAACTACCTACAGCTTTCTACGGGAACCTATAAAGAAATAAACTTAAGAATAAATAAAAAGCAAAAGAGAGAAAACAGGAGATTAAGCTATCCCAACACCCATCACAAGAGTTATAACAAATACTTTTGTTTATTTGAGGCCATGTTAAATGTCTCCCACCTGTCTGCGCCTACCAGATGTTTCTGCATCCATTCCCCCAAAACCTGCAGCTTTTCTAATTATACTTCCTCCCAGTTTTTAATCCTGTCATTTTCCCAGAAGAAACCACACCTCTTTCCTGGGACAAATTATAAGATGGAAGAGTGGACAGTGGAATGTAGGCAACTGTATTTAGAAGGCACTCAGTAAAAATATTAATGACTATTATTTCAATACCATCTTTGCATGCCCCTACCCTTTCCCCATGCATACAAAGACCCTACCTCATTACCACCTATGCCAGCCAGCCCACACAGTAGGGGTCCTCAGGAACTTCTACCCTTCCCACCAAATAACAGTCCTTAGCTGGAGAAGAGTCCCGTCCTGCAAAAAGGAGGATGAGCACTCACCAAAACATCAAGAGAATATATTGACAGTGCCAGGAAAATACCAGGTTAACAGACAGATACCCAGAGTTCAGGTCCTAACATCACCTTTGAAGAATCAGGAAATAAGTTTAAACATCATAGGGTCTACAATGACCCTTCAGAAAATATTCCCCTCTATTTTGACCCACCATTCCCACACCTCAACATATTAAAGGGGGCTGCGATGTTGAGAAAAAGGATCCTGAAGGAGAAAGGTGTATTAATACTACACTATTTCTTTACATGGACCCTTCCTGTGAAAGGTGATCTACTCCTCACCCTGTCATTTCCTTGCGTTTACTTAGGTGCAAGATATAAATATGGAAGGGAATATTATAAAGTGGATAAACACTTCATTTTGATGTCTTCATAACCTACCCACTCAACCGCTCTTTTGCTAAATGCGTCAGACCCACCACACAGAAAGCATTTGGCATCAACCAGGCGCCTGCGGGAAGAGACAGCACCCAGGGCGCGGGGCCCAACAGGCCCTTTTCCAGAATCTGGGCCCGAAGCAGCGACGCCACCGGCCGCCCGCTCGCGCCAGCTGGGCACAGAGCTCCGACGCACCCACCCTGCCCCCCCCACCCCCGCGCCCGCAGCCTCCCTGGGCACTCCACACCCTAGCTCCCGCTCCGCCATTTCTTCCGCAGCAGCCTTCCCCCGCCCCCGCCGCCGCCACAGCTCCCTGCCGGCACAGACACCGTCGACGGCGGGTCGAGGGCGCCTGGAAAGCTGGCCGCGGAGTGGCGGGCGCAGTTCACCTCCAGAGGATCCGAGGGAGCCTCTCCGGCCAGCCCCCGTGCCCCGGACCCGACCCAGGCCAGTCGCCGCCTCTCCTCGCCAGGGGTCCCGCGGCGTTGCGCACCTCTCTCAGGGACCAGCTACGACAGGGTCGCCTCCTCCTTGCCAGGCTGTCAGGGTCTGGGGTCCGGGCAGCCTGTAAGCCGGGCGACAGTGGGGGTCCCCCGCCTCCCCCCACAACACCCCCACTTGCCCTCACAGGCTCAAGGTGCAAGTCGTCGGCCTCCCCCTCCTCTCGGAGCTCTTCACTCGGATTCCCACCGCCTTGCGTGCGGCCAGAATCGCAAAGAGGCGTCCCGCCCCCCGCGCTGCTGCACCAAACTGGGCAGGGGCTGCGCAGGATGCGGCACGAAACGCTCGCGGCGAGGGTGTCGGGAAGGGGGGCGGAGGGATACGGCGCGAACGAGATCGACGCCCCCTCCCCGGCCCACCCTAGTTCCGACCCAGAGGGGGCGGGGCCAGGAGGAGCCCGAGCCTAAGGGGCGGGCTCACGGCAGCCCGCCTCTGCAGACCTCCCCGGGCGACCACCCCCTCGTTGCTGACACTGCAATCTATGGGACCGGGGGACGGTTGGCGGTGGGGGCTGGGATCCAGAGGTCGGGGGCGGCGGGGAGGGAAGGTGTGCGGCCGACAGCGGCGGATGGATATCAACCGCCCCTCGGTGTGTGAGAACCCCCAGGCTGCTCAGTGTCTGTCCGCCTCCCTGTCCCCACTTCCGTCCACCATCCTAATTGGAGGCGGGTGGGCCAGGGGCTGTCCGGACAGCAGGCTGCGAGGAGAGAGGCGGCCTAAGGCTCGACTGTCCCGGAGGTTCTGGGGTGGATGGCCCTCTCACTTTCTTCCTTCATTGCTTCGCGGGGCCACGGAAGGGAGGAGGGCGGGGAGGACCCCCCACGGAGGCCTCACCACCGCTCCTTTTCTAAAGGAAGGCAGACCTACACCTCGACCCTGAGAAAACCAACCCCTGCTCTGCGCCCATTCTTTCTGCCACGCTGCTGTTTCCCTGCTCCTTTAAACTGGTAGCATGCTTTGCCATTTTGCAGTCCCCACAGTTGCCCAAGGAGGGCCTTATTTTCCTTGTCAGGACCCGCAATGGGTCCTAGGCTCTTTCCTGTCTGTTGCCCCCATGGCCAGGGGTCCGGCGGCTCCTAGCTCCTCTTCAACTGTCCTATTAAGTCTTCTCTCACAGTCACATCCAAGCTCTCATGATCTTTGGCCGTGTGGAGATGTGGCGGGGATTAGAACCAGCTTGGATCTCAGCCACTGCCTTATACACTTGTCTAGTTTATCCATCAAAGCTGTTAACATATTAAGCATACTTATTTTAAATTTCCTATCTGATATTCCGAAAATCTGCATTATACTTGTGAGTCTAGTTCTGATGCTTGCTTTGTGTCCTCAAACCGTGTTTTTTCTTGCCTTTTAGCATGCCTTTTAATTTTGTGTTAAAAGCTGGATATAATGCATTGATAGGACCTAAGATAAGCGGACCTTTAGTGAGAAGTTTTAAGTTAAGCAGGTTAGCAGTTGGGCTGTAGATGATGTTTGCTGTAGCTGTAAGTGCTATGGTCTTCAAATTCCTCTAGTGTCCTTGTTTTTATCTCCCCTCAAAACTCTGGGCTTCCCTAATTACTCCTTGCAGAGTCTACTTCTTGCAGCTCTTTTAGCTCTACTCTACTGTTAGAACACTGGAGGCTTGTTATCAATGTGATAATGTGTGGAGAAGAGGAAATGTTCTATAATCTTATGATTAAATTCCAGTGTTTTGTGGGCCTGTGTCCCTAGGCTATGACCTTCACAAGTGTTTCTTATCTTCTCTCTCTATCTTATGTGAGAATGGAAGGCTAGAGTGAGCTGGATGAGGAGGAATACCTTTTCCTCAGCTGGGATAAGGCTCAGGGAAAGGCTTTTTCACTGGAGAGTAGGCCTTTATCACAGAGATGATTCATGATGTATTCACAAGAGTGTATTTTCCCCTTCCATAGCCATGAAGGGATTTTTCTGGGATGTTCACTTGTGAGAACCTGCTGGACTTCCTAGAAGTAAAGCCCGTTAAACCTCTAAGTCTTCAGCACCCCACGGGTTTCCCACTCTCAAACTATTCCATATTCAGTCTCTAGCAATTTGTGAAAATTACCATTTAAGTGTTCTCACATGTTTATGTTTCTAGAAGTTTCTGCTCTATGTAAGGAGAGTTAGGTTGTACCTCTCCAGATTCATCTTGTCTCCAGAATTTGGGGTGATTATTTGTCCTATAATCTCAGTTCTTTGATAGGTCTAAGATAAGTCATTGATTCTCAGTCTGTTCAGCTTTTTTTTTTTCCTGTTTAGAAGTACTGGAGCAGGGGCACCTAGGTGGCTCAGTGGGTTAAAGCCTCTACCTTCGGCTCAGGTCATGATCCCAGGGTCCTGGGATCAAGTCCCACATCGGTCTCTCTGCTCAGTGGGGAGCCTGCTTCCCTTCCTCTCTCTCTGCCTGCCTCTCTGCCTACTTGTGATCTATGTCAAATAAATAAGTAAAATCTTAAAAAAAAGAAAAAAAAAAGAAGAAGTACAGGAGCAATGACTTTCAAGCTCTTTTCATGTCCTAAATCAACCTGGAAGTCTGGCGTATGGATTTCAATGGGATAGCTAAAGATGAGTGAACATAGCTTTTATCCTCTTCCTTTTAACTATGTATTCGATCTGGGAATAAAGTTGCCTTTGAAAACTGAGCTGTTCCATAAGTATTGGCTCTTTTGCCTCCCGGGTATAGAATATTTATATGGCTCCCTGAACCTGACATCTCAGCCCCTAAGTTCATAACCTGGAGTGCAGATTAGAGTTTAGACTTCCAGAACCAAAGTTCTTGGTGGTGAGGTCTGAGTAACTGTGACTTAACCCTGGGAGGGAAAAAAAAGTCGCCTCTGTCACCACCACTACCACCAAGAGGCAGTGCTCTATACTACTAAGTGCTTGCTTAGACCAGAATGGCCAGTTCCTGAGTCTTGGAAGCACTTTTTAAAGTGCTTTGGGACTTGGCCAGATTTTGGAGCGAGGCAGTCCAAAACTTGAATAGAGACTACCATTTACTATTTGTGTCACTTTGGAAAAGGTACTTAATGTTTTTATGAGGTTGTTTATAACTACTTCACAGGATTCTGGTACACACTAAATTAGGAAGTATCTGATATTCTGAAATATATGTATGTATCAGGTCTTTCTAGTTCCTTTTAAAATTATGATCCAGTCATATTATGAGGTGGGCTAGGAAAAGTAGGAAAGAATAGATGAGAACTCCATGGTTGCTTTTAGTGGTCATAATTGATAAGATACTGCCACTGCGCTCTTTGTCACTGTAACCTCAGTACTTTGTATACTGCATTGCTTACCATAGCCCCTTTCTAAAACAATGTCATTTTTTCATAAGTACACCTCCCTCCTCCTTGTAGTCATGTAGCACAGGGAGGCTGATCCCAGTTCCAGGGGTGAGTTGGCTTACTCTAGGGGTAATCTATCCCCTTGTTACCTTCTGGTCCAGGAAGAGGGGTGGCATTACTCAATGAGGCATTAGGAGGAGACTGCAGGACTTCTGAAGAAAGTGCCCTCACTCATAAGAAAAGGCCATCAGGAAAGCTTGTCACCTTTTCTTCCTCAGGAAGTTGCTTGACATCTGGAACTGTTGAGCTCTCAAGCCTCTACCTTTGGGACAGAAGTTGATAATGTGAATGAAAGAGATGGAAAAAAGTGGAGTCCTTAGCTGAATCAAACAACCGTCATGGTTGCTCTGCCTCAGGACTTCCAATCTGTAGATATTAATTTCCTTATTAGGTTTGTTTTTGTTGAGATCCTTGTTCTATGATAATAGAACAATCCTAAATGGCATGTATGCTCAGGCACAAAACAACTCTTCAGTGAGCAATAGTTCCTGACTTTTGTTTGTCAGTGAGCACCTACCTCTTAAAACCAGCATCAGAAACTCATGTTTGCACGTGAAAGGAAAACTGTAAATTCTGAACACCTTGCCTAATGATTGCTAGAGGTCTGACAACTGTGACTGGCTTCTGTTCAATACTGAAAGGAAAGCCTTAGGCAGAAAACCCAAGCCTTTACTTATCTAAGGGGCTCAGAAGCACATTAAGTGCTTGAGCTCAGTTTCAGTTCAGAAAATCACTGTGTGAAAATGCACCCATGAAATATCCATACTGTAGATATTAGAGATTATCTGCTTTCAATTCAAGGGACTGTACTGAGGTCAAGAAAGATAAAGTGATAGTCTCAATAGTCAGAAAAAATTGGTTAACTTTCCCCAGGTGCACTGCACTAAGCAACACAGGTGTAAGAAGAGGTGAATATTTGGGATTTATCAAGAGCTGAAATTTTGCCAGGGCAGCGAGGCCAGGCACTAGAGGATGAGGTAGGAGAGTAGTAAAAATTATGGACCATGATGGACCATTAAATGGAAAAGGAAGGAAAAACTGGAGTAGGCTGATACACAGAAAAGAAGGAGCTAAGGACAAGAGGTCTAATAACACTCAGGTTTAAGTTTCTTTATAATGAATAAAGTATTTTGTTACAGACTATAAGAAACAAAATCTGATGATTAAGATAGTGATGATGATGTTGGCAGCTTTTAGTGAATATTAGCACTAGAGGGATATAGATGTAGCATAATGGTAACACATACCAGCTCTAGATTCCAACTACTAAGGTTTGAATCTCAGCGCCTCTGCTAATCAGTTCAGTGACCTCGGGCAAGTTCCTTAACCAGTCTGTGCCTCAGCTTCCTCATTTGTAGAATAGAGGCAACAACAGCACCTACTCCCTAAGTGTTTTAAAGATTAAAAAGTTAATACATTTAGAACCCTTAGAAGAGTATCTGGCTCATGTAAAGCACCCAATAAATCTTAATACGAACAATAATTACTATTGTAGTAAAATGTTCAAGCATTGTGGTCAGAGGTTTGATTCATACTTCAAGTGTCCAAATTTCTTCTTCTATCTACCCGTCCTTCTATACTAGTTCTATCTTACTCATAAAAAAGACTCCAGGACATGGTATAAAGAAACAAATGCTAAAATAGGGCCAAACAAAATACTGTATAAGTACAAAGGATGGAGGAATTACTTCTTACCAATGTACAAAGAGTAAGGGTGAAGGTATCAGAAAGACTTCAAATCCTAGCATTTGAGACTGAGCCTAAAAGGATGATTATGTTTCCCATAAGCACAGAAAGGACTGCAAGAGCACTGAAGATTAACGGAACAGTGTGGGGAAAGGCACAGAAGTAGTAAAGTGCAAAGTGTATTTGGGTTGGGCAAAAGCAGATAGCCTAATATGGCTTAAGTGTGGGCAAAATGGAGAAGGGCCTGGACTAGGGTGAGGCATCTGACAGTGAGTGCCTCTTTAAAATGTGTCCTTATCTCATTCTAGTCCTGGCTCTGATTTGGGAGAATGTATTGGGAGATGGAGATAGAAAGGTAGAATTGTATGGAAGGGGGCAGGGCCTTGAATATTTTATAGCTTCCATTGAAGGTTGCTCTTTTAAAACAAGGCAGAGTAGAGGGCCAGTGAGTGGTAATAGTCCAGCCATATTGTTAAAAATTACCTTTCTTTCATTCATGACTGGACTGATGACAAGTCTACTCTAATTTTATCCCCAGGCAACAACATTTTAAGTCCAGTAACATCTGAATGGGCCCTGATATTTATAACTTTAAATAGCCCATAATATTTATCTAGAAAAGGTACAGAAACAAAAGGGCCATATGAGTGATGAGGCTTCTATTTCAACCACACCCTAGGAAGAAACTGAGGGATGATCCTGGCCCCTACAAGTCATACCCAAGGAGTGTTCAGAACAGAGATAATCACCCTCATACTTGGGGAGACACACACACACACACACCCCTACCACACTTACCCTGCCCTTTGGCTGAGATTGAAAAAATCCACAGGTGTTAATTGGCTACTTATCTGCTTCAGGTTGTGCGTGAGACTTAGAGGTATCTAGCCAGGCCACAATGTGAAGTACCTCAAATATAAATGCAGTATTCCCAACAGGAATTCTAGGTAGAGGGAGCTCTAATGAGAAAAATATATATATATAGAAATTAAGGAGAAATTTAAAAATGATTTAAGGGGCACCTAAGTGGCTCAGTGGGTTAAAACCTCTGCCTTCGGCTCAGGTCATGATCCCAGGATCCTGGGATCGAGCCCTGCGTTGGGCTCTCTGCTCAGTGGCAAGCCTGCTTCCTCCTCTCTCCCTGCCTGCTTCTTTGCCTACTTGTGATCTCTGTCTGTCAAACAAATAAAATCTTAAAAAAAAGAATTAAAAAAAATGATTTAAATTGCAGGTGCTTGCCACAAAAACACATGCTACTTTTTTCACCCATAATATACTGGTGGCCTCTGTCTCCCTCATTTTAACTTGTTTATGTATGATACACTGGATTAGAGACCTATACTAATCTAGGGATGGCTGCTAAAAATAGGGACACGTGACATCATTGTTCTGACATCAGTTTTTTGGCACCAACTACCTGGGCTTAGCATCAGATTCCAAGGGTGCAATCCCCAATCCCCCCAAATACTGCCCCATTTCAGATCAGATGCCAGTTACAAGTCATGGAGGTCGCTCATACTTCTGAGTGACCAGTTATAAATTCAGGGTTTCCCATGACCTCCTTGGGTTTGATAATTTACAGAACAACTCACAGAACTCACTAAAAGTTCTATATTTAGAATTCTAGTTTTATTATAAAGGATACACAACAGAATAAGGTCTGGAATGGTCTTATAGACACAAACCCTCTTCCCATGGATTCATGCCACATCAACATCCCTGGATATCAATGTTTTTACCAATCAGAAACCCCCATGGAGTCCTGAGTTTTCACTGGGGTTTTGCTTATAGACATTATCCATTAAATCATTGGCCACATGATTGAACCCAAAATCCAGCCCCCGCCCCACCGACAATTCCAGCTCACTTAAAGTTCCAACTCTAGTCACACGGTTGGTCCTACTGGTGACCAGCCCACATCTTGAACCTATATAGGGGTCTATCAAAAGGGTCAGTTAAGCGTCTGCCTTCAGCTCAGGTCATGATCCCAGGGTCCTGGGATCAAACCCCACATTGAGCTCCCTGCTTGGGGCAGGGGGAGTCTGCTTCTGTCTCTCCACTCTGCCTCTCCTCTCTGCTCGTGCTCTCACTTGCTCTCTCTCAAATAAATAAATAAAATCTTTATTTGTATATAAATATATTTTATATTATATTATATTATATATAATAGGTGTAAATATATAAATATATTTATATAGAAATATATTTACATATATCTACATGTACATTTTTGCATATATAAATATATACTTATATATATAAATGGGTATGGTGAATTTACATATTTATAAATTTATAAATAAAATATTTATATTTATATTTAATTAATATAGTATATTTATAAATAAATTCATAAATATAAAATATATTCAAATATGTGTGTGTGCATGCATATATATATATATATATATATAGAGAGAGAGAGAGAGAGAGAGAGGAGAAAGACTATAATCTGAACGTTGGACCCAATACTTATATTACCAGAATTCTGGAAAGTGGGGGCTAAGAGGATAGTAACAAAGCAGGCAAGAAATAAGAGAAGAGGAGGTAATCCTAGGCCTCAATCTCTGTAATTTTACCCCATGTGCTCACTGCTCAGTCCTAGCTTTTAAATGTAAACAGGAGGGCCTCAAGTATTATTATGGTATGATTTCAACTCTATACTGAGTATAAAAATAAGGATATGAGAGGGCTTGGGAAAATTCATTTTTCCTGGCAATACCTTCCTGAACTGCATTGGTATCCAGTGATGCATGGTGGGGGCATTCAGTTAGAAAGATGTCAAGGATTTATCAAGGGCTGAAAACCAGGATGAGACCAAAGAACAAGCCCCAGGATGAGAACAAAGGAACAAGCCCTAAGAAATGAGCAGAGAACAAATCACAAGGAAAAGAACAAAGTGTCTACATAGAGAAACATGTGAGACCATCCATAAAATGGTTTCTGTTAGTGGTTCCCAGAAAGAACTTCCTCTGAGGCCCAGGACAGGGGTGGGTGGTGGGGGAGGGAACCTCAGATCCAGTATCAACTGTTGTGCTCCTACAGGGGAAGGAGCTGCTGCCTAGGGCTAAGATCCAAGGATCCTCTTGGGAGCTGAAGAACTTGGTGGTATCCCAATGAGAAATTCCATGTAAAGGGCCTGAAGCTTCTAGGTTTCCTTCTCCTGAGTCTGTTCCCCCCTCTTCCCTAGAGCTTCTCAGACTGGGGTTCATTCTACTCTTTGATCTTTTGGAAGCTGGAATTTCGGAACATACAGCAGATGTAACCTGTCTCCTTTTCCCCCACCATCTCCCAATTTTGATCTGGTCTTAGCCATCCCCAATATCTAGAAGACATATAGACAGTAGAGAGTGAGTGTCAACTAGGTGACAGAAGGAAATTGACCACATAATTCCTATTGTTGAGAAAAATTTTTCCTCTACGTTTTAAGATTCTTCCAGCTGGAGTAGGAATTAAATTGACAAGACTGATTAACAGGAGAAATTAAAATATAACTTCATATATATAGGGAACCCACACAGACATGAGATTCCCAAGACGGTCAGCCAAAATGAGTCAATCTGTCATACCTAACTAAGAGAAAGGTTAGCGATTTGGGACTTCAAAGGGAAGGAAAGCAATTCAAAAGGAAAGAATTAATGTTTCGTAAACAAATGTTAGTGGGACCATTAGGAAACATGGGACATAGAAAGGAACTTTAACAGATACTTTTGCTAAATTCCTCCCTGTAAACCACCCCTAGTTCATATCATACTATAGTTATCTATGGTAGTAGCTCTCTTCCTGGAGTGGGTTCACACCCTAAATTATTTTTAGGCAATTAGGGAGGTCAAAGTTTCCTCCGGAGTCTTTTGGGCCTTAACTATTTTCAGCTCCAAATAATCCACATACCAAAATGAAACATTTTGGGGCAGCCTGCCCTAGGCACCTGCACTACTCACAACCGCTTTCCAGATCCAGTGCCTCAGGAGTTCAGGAATTGTCACTTCACTATTTTCTCTCTCTAGGCTCCCCTGAAGCCTATTTCCTCCGTGTCCACCTCCCACACCCACAAATAGAAACAGTGTCACACAGAGCTGGGCAGGAAGGCTGGGAGTGGGGCAGGGATGTTCAAAAGGAAGGACAGAGCAGAGAGGAGGGTTGGGGGCACTCCCTGCACCCACACCTAGTCTCAGACACCAACTCCCACAGATGCCATTTCCCAGTCTGGCACCCACTTCCTCCAACAGCAACCGCTGCTTCTCTCCACGTCTGCCTCCCTCAGGATCACTGCCTGCCTCTTGAGATCTCAGGAAAAAGACTGACCCCGGCTAAGACGCTGGCAATAGGCCGAGGGGCTCTGCCCTCTACCAACAAATGCTGTTAATTCTGATGGCCCAAGACATTCCTTTCCAGGTTAGCTCAGCATGCAGAGACACACACCCACCCACCACAACGCATTACCACTCCTCCCACAGCAGTGTCTCATTCGTCAAGTGTATGTCCTTCCTGCCCCTTTTCCGTGCTGCACACCTCTGTGTTTGCCCAGAAGAGAGCCTGGTCACGTGAGCCACCACCAGCCTCACGTGACCATGCAGTCAGCTTGCCTGCTGCAGCCCTGCAGCATGGAAGGCAGAATCTTCTGCCCCTGAAGTGGAGATGCTTGCTAGAAGAATCTGAAGCTTTGGTCCCTGGTGAAGATAGAGAGCTGAAGGAAGGCTGGATTTGGAGCCAGAGCTTCCAGCCCTAGCGCTAGACCTGGGCCCTGCTCTGTTAGGAGCACAGGGCTGGTGAGGAATATTCAATGAGGAGTTTGGAGACGAACTGATTTTTATTATTCTGTATGATACTTGGGCAACATATTAACACACACACAGACAACAATCGACCTTGAAAAATACTGATAAGCAAAACAAGCATTTAAACTCCAATGTCCACTACCAGGACCATCCCTGTTAATGCTTGTGGTTTCTGAAGGCAAGCAAAACTGCCACTTTGCCCTGCTTCCATAAACCTTGAATACCAGAGTCAGGTGGAAAAAAAAAACATGTTGCAGAGTCAGAAGAAATTATACAAATCTTGGCTAAGGACAGCATGGGTTACTGGATATTATTCCAGTGTAGTGGTGGGCTTCACTTTCTATTGAGGAAGTCTTCAACACTGAGAAGATGATTTTAACTTGTAGATATTTTGTCTAACAGATACGGAAATGATTTATGTTCAGTGGACAGATAACATCAATGGTTACAATGGGTTGTCCTTAAAATATCGGCTAGTTTTGTCTTTAACCCAGAAATTACATCCTAACATTTATTAATTTTCTGTGTGAAATTTAATATATATATGTTGTTTATATTATTACATTGTGTACGTATGCACATCTCCTTCAACCATTCTTCATATTCTTAGTTCCTCATGTTGAAAAAATCTTTCACGTAATTTCTAAATTACAAATTATAATTTTACTTTTAAAAATGAGCATCCTCAGACAAAACAGAAATACCATTTTCACCATGTCTAAAAATATTAAAATATGTTCCCGTTAAGTCTGGATTCTCCCTCCAAACCAATTCTATTCCTTACTTCTGCAGCTCTTCTGTCTGAAGGTATGGTGTAATCTATTTACTTACTATAGTGGAAAATACACATAACCTAAAATAATTTTAACAATTGAAAATGTACAAATCAGTGGCATTAAGCATATTCTTAATGCTGTGCAATCATCACTATTTCTGGAATGTTATTGTCACTCTAAAGGGAAACACTCCTTTCCAACTTTTCTAAATGTTTTTATCTCTAAACATTTAACATTTAATAGCTCAATCTTTTATGGAATTGTATCCTTTCCAATATGTTCACCTATAACTTGAGGTACTAGATATAAACATATATTTTTTAAAACCCTTAGTAATTTTTGTATATCCCAAACGCTTCTCTGAAAAATTTTTTAATATGCTGTGCTTTACTCTAGATGATAGTGAGTATGAAACTTCTTAGGCATATTGAAATTACATAAAAATTGGTCTATTTCCACACAAGATTTTAAAATGGAATCTAATTTTCCATAATCACTCTTCTCTTTCACTAGACATAAAATCATCAGTGTCATTACATGCTAATAACTTTTATTTTTTAAGATTTTATTTATTTGCTAGACAGATTACAAGTAGCCAGAGAGGCAGGCAGGAAGCAGGCTCCCCGTCAAGCAGAGAGCCTGATGCGGGGCTTGATCCCAGGACCCTGAGACCATGACCTGAGCTGAAGGCAGAGGCTTTAACCCACTGAGCCACCAGGTGCCTCCCAATAGATTATTTTCAAATGCTGCATGGTATTTCCTTACTACTTTCTTTGGACGAGGATCATCACGAAGGAAATCTTATTCCTGACTGCTTTTAATTTGTGTGCTGTTCTACTCTTTCACTCTTTAGGTGGCACTGGAGCAACAACAGTATTAGTTGAAAAATGTGCAGATCTCGCTGACTTAGCTTTTCAAGCTTGCCTCATTCCAGCTGCATCCTTCACTAAATTTTATCTCATTCAGACAGAAAGGGTAAAACCATGCTGCTGAGACAGCAGCACTTTTCTAATCAATTTTCTTCACATCACCATAGCTCACTTTGAAGAATGACTTAATGGTCTGTCTTAGCCTACACTTTAGTGACCAGTTTAAGTTGGTCCTTCTTTGTTGAAACATTTCTTAAATACCACAGCCTGCAGAAATCTCTCCTTAAACTCCAGATATGGGATTTTTCAAAAAAGGTGTTTGTCATACTAATATCTCTATTTGTAAATGTGCACAATGTATCTGTACCCGGTTTCAAATTGAAGGGTCACTTCTGTCAATTTCCACATAGACCTTTATTGAAAACACAGACTTGAATAGAGAACCACATATTTAAACAACAAATAGCAGGGTAGCGTACACAGGTGACTTAGTTCATCAGAAGCTCAATACTGAAAATATTGCAATCTGGACAGCAAGCCAAATATCAACAAATATGTTTTCAGCTCTAATATTCATTTGGCATCCACAAAATGATCCAGCTCAAATCAAGAATTGGACAAAGTTAACATCAGCATTAAAATATAAGTTACAACATAAAACCAGACTCTGAAAACCAAAGCACTACTCAGGGCTCTTTGGGAACATAAGGCTGATCAAAGGCAGGTGGTTATTCATACTAACTTTGTTGTCCCATCTTAGGATCATTTTGATTGTCTATTTGGACTTGTAGTTCCTTAGCGAGCTTCTCAAATTCATGGAATGCAGAAATAAGCGGCTCAAGATTGAAATCATCATCAATTAAGGACATAGTTCCATTTTTTATAATATTACTGATATTCTGAAACATCTTAATAACAATTTGAATATTATCATTTGTCTCTTCTATGTTAAAGAGACCCACAAATATTGACAGAGCTTTGGCACTGAATAGTTTTTTTGCCACAATAGCATTTTCAGACAAATTCAATAGCATTTTCAGAACGTGGAACTTTGTTCTTGCATTGCCTGTGGTTAATAAGGAAAGAAATCCAGACATATAATTGGCAACCAGTGTGTGGTAGTCAGTAGTCATTGTGAGATGTCTAAGCATCCTTAATCCAAGCAGCTGCTCAGGGGAACCCACACTATGAGCAAGGGTTTCCTCACACACTTGACATATGAATGTCTCAATCATGTTGAGATTTGGATAAGGTGGAGCCATGTGAATCATATTTTCCAAAAAACTTGTCCTAACTCGAGAGGAAGGATAATTGAGCAGGGTTTCAATAAGTGAGACAACACCTGAATCCCGAATGAAATCTCGGGTAAATTGAGAAGCACTTCTCATACCCATTGCGATTTTAGATATTTCATGAATAAAAGGATCTCGGATTTTGTCCATTAATAGGAGGAGTTCTTCAAACTCTTCAGTACCAATTTTAAGCTCACACTGTATGCAGCTGCAGGACCAACTCTCAGCCTCTGCACTCTCCCTTGCCTTAAGATGCTCCCGAATTTCCCTGACTGACCTGTAGGATGGATCATACTGAAATGGGAATTCAGGTTCAACCTGTTCAGACTGAAGCAAAGATTCCTGGTCTTCTCCTTCTGGGGTAAATTCTGCATTCTTGGGCTTTCCCTCAAACATTTCAGAGAATACAGATGCTGCTTCTTCAGGAATTCTAAAGGATCTTGGGGATGGGAAGCCAACCCCATGACAAAAGCCAGGTTTGAATTCAACAGTGACCTCTTCCCAGGTTTGGGGCCTGGATGATGCCTTAAGTTCCTCCTCAGCTGAATCTCTGAATCTGGAATTGGCCTTGTACACAGGACTGGGATTTAGGTCAAAGCAGGCCTCATCTCGATCCCAGAACCAGGACCCAAATATGGCCTCTTCTTCAGACTCAGGTCTGGGCTCTTCTCTGGCCACAGCCCCCAAACTAGACTTTTCCTCAGTCCAGAACAAGGATCCACCAATGGCCCCCTCCTCGGCCCCTGGTGTGGACTCACAGATGGCAGAAGCCCCAGCCTCCATACCCGCCTCATTCTCTGACCAGAACCAGGACCCAATAATGACTTCCTCTTCAAACCTGGGTTCTTGTTTGACCCTACCACTGTTATTAACATCCTTCTGGGCCCTGGGCTTCAAGATAGTATTAGGCTCTTCCTTGTCTCTGGTCCTGAATCTATTATTGGCCTCTTCTCCAGGCAAAAACCAGGACTCTTTATAGTACTCATCTTCAGACTCAGACTCAAAAAAGTCCTCTCTCTTTGTCCGGAGCTTGGACCTCATATTTGCCTCATCCTTAACTCTGGGCCTGAACAAGTTATTGGTGTTTTCTCCAGCCCACAAGCAAAATGGATTGCCAGACTCCTCTTCAGACCCAGACCAAGAATCAATATAGGGATCTTGCTTGGATCTGGGCCTGGACCTGGGGTTAGGCTGATGTTTAGCCCTGTGTCTGGACCTGGTATTGGCCTCTTCCCTGGGCCATGATCTGATACTGGCCTCTTCTCCAGCCCAGAAAGAAGACATTGTAGAGGTCTCATCTGCTGACCAGAATCCAGACTCATTAGAGGCCTCCTCTCTGGCCCGGGGTCTGGGATAGCACCAAGACCCCATATTAGCTTCCTCCCCTGATCCAAACCAGGGCTGGATTCCTGTCTGAACCTGGGGGCCAGGAAATGTCTCAGTGTCCACACTGACCAGCTCCCTATCCACAGGCAAGGCCATAGGTTTAGCAACTGACCCCGATTCAGTACTGACCAGTGGCCAAGTTACAGCATTGGTCTGGGTCAAACCTTCTGTTTGCGACATTGCCTCAGCCCCAAACTCAGTCTGGGCCCGAGCTTGGGTTTCATCCTTGGGCCTTGCCCCAGGGATTGCCTTGGCCTCAGTCTTAGGACGTGCTCCCCCTATTGCCCTCGCTTCAGCTTTGGGCCTTGCCCCAGCATTTGCCTGGGACTCGGTTTTGGGCCTTGCCCCAGCATTTGCCTGGGACTCTGTTTTGGGCCTTGCCCCAGCCACTGCCTGGGACTCAGTTTTGGGCCTTGCCCCAGCCACAGCCTGGGATTCAGTTTTGGGCCTTGTCCCAGGCATAGACTTTGCCTCGGTTTTGGGCCTTGCCCCAGGCATTACCTGTGCCTGGGTCCTAACCTTGGGTCTGACCACCAACGGGACTTCATTCTCTCTTTCAGCCCCACCCCCAACCTCTTCTCCAGCCTTCTTTTCAGGCTTTGCTTGGGCAGCAGGTTCAATCTCAGCCCCAGTCATGGTATGAGTTACAGAGGAAGCCCAGTCGAGTAACACCAACCCGGTCTCAGCCTCTACCTAAAATCTATCTTCACACTGTGATCTTTCAGTGATTCAAGTGGTATAGTTGGAAACAAATGTTAGAGTCAACCACCAGTCCAGTAATCAACCTCCTTCCGAGGCCTAGCCTCAGTCAGTGTCACAAAGTGCAGAAGAGGTACAACCAAGCTGGGAGATGGTGGGTGCAGACCTGTTGAGGGTGGTGATCAGCAGCAATTCCAACTCCACCAGAGCTGCCACTGGAAGTGGATCTACGGAAAGAGAATGATACGGTGCTTTAAATCTCTTCCAACTGCATCACCCCATGCAGATTCACAGAACCTGAACCTTGAATGCTTAGTGGGACAACTGAACTATCAGAAAGTCTGTCACCCTCATTTTACCTCACACATTACTCCCCAGAGTTGCCATGTTACTTTGCCTGCTACAAAACAGGTGTGAGGTTAGTGAGAAAGTGGGAAAGTCCGGGGCGCCTGGGTGGCTCAGTGGGTTAAGCCGCTGCCTTCAGCTCAGGTCATGATCCCAGGTCCTGGGTTCGAGCCCCACATCGGGCTTTCTGCTCAGCAGGGAGCCTGCTTCCTCCTCTCTCTCTGCCTGCCTCTCTGCCTACTTGTGATTTCTGTCAAATAAATAAATAAAATCTTTAAAAAAAAGAAAAAAAAAGAAAGTGGGAAAGTCTGAAGAACCCCTAGACTAGACCCTAATCGCTCCTGGACCAGTGTTGATCACCACTTCCCCACCAAAATTTGTACCCACTCTCATACCAACCTGCACGGTGAAATTTCTCCCTCCTTGCTTTGTTTCAGTGGTATTAAGCCCTATAGCAGAGAACAGGCTGTCCTATGAAGAAGTAAACATACAGGAGAAAATGAAGTCTGATGCTTGGTTGACAGACAGACACACTGAACCCCAAATAAAAATGTCTCTTTAAAGACCTAATTTGTTTAATTTTTCCTGTCTCATGGTCCCTGCTTCCAGGTCTTCTCCTTGCATTCACAATCCAATCCAAACCTACCCCAATGTTCCTAATATCTCCTGCAGGAAATGGACAAGGGAAGCTGTGGCAATGTGCAATTCTGGCAGAGTAGGACAGATGGATCAAACACACCCAAATGGATCAAAGATACCTGCTATGATCTTACTCTGCATCTATCCCCAGAATTTTTGTCCTTCATACAAACCTGCAGGGATTTGAGCCAGTCTCCTCCTCCTTCCCTTCCTCGCAGAAGTGAGCAGCTTTAAAGCAGGCCTATGGGCAAACAGATGAAAAAGCAAGAGGGTCAGGAGACCATGGTAGCACCTGGGCACTGGGTGGACGCTTAAACACCAAGGATGGTAGTCCACATATTATTTGTTTTTCAAACATTTAGAGTCCTCTTGGTAGAACATTCTCATTTTACATAAGGTCTATTTCAGAGTTCCAGGCATAGACATCTTCTCTTGACGTCACACTCTTCACATCGCTCCTTTCTCCAATTCTAAGGATTCACCACTAGGTGCACCACATCCCACTGACTTGCGCAGCATAAATTGGGGGAAGGGTTCCCGCATATTCTAGAAAACAGGTTGTGCAGTGGCACCTGTAATTATGACTTGCGTCTCACCCTCACCTCCTAGCCCATCTTTTCCTGCCTGGAATTCTGGGCGGAGGTGAGGGAGGAAGGAAAGGGAAGTGCTTAGAAAGCTAATACAAAGGGGGAATTTTAGAAGGTACTCCTGGTTGCCTGACCTGTTGTGGTCGCAGTCACCCCACCCCTTTTGGGTCTCCACTCATGGCTGATACCCATCCCCGCCCCCCGCCCCAGCCCCACACACCTCCAGAAATCCAGGCCATTGTCCTGCTCTTCCTTTTTCTCAAGCCTTTCCGGTATGGATGCACCCTACGGGATGAAATCGCCAGAGCTAACACCCAGAGAGAAGACTTTGGCATCAAAAAGGCGCCTGTGGGAAGGGACAGCACCCAGGGCGCGGGGCCCAACAGGCCCTTTTCCAGAATCAGGGCCCGAAACACCGACACCACCGGCCACCCGCTCCCGCCAACTGGGCACAGAGCTCCGACGCATCCCCCGCCGGCCCCGGTGGCCTCCCTGGGTGCCCCCCACCCAAGCTCCCGCTCCGCCATTTCTTCCGCAGCAGCCTTCCCCCGCCCCCGCCGCCGCCACAGCTCCCTGCCGGCACAGACACCGTCGACGGCGGGTCGAGGGCGCCTGGAAAGCTGGCCGCGGAGTGGCGGGCGCAGTTCACCTCCAGAGGATCCGAGGGAGCCTCTCCGGCCAGCCCCCGTGCCCCGGACCCGACCCAGGCCAGTCGCCGCCTCTCCTCGCCAGGGGTCCCGCGGCGTTGCGCACCTCTCTCAGGGACCAGCTACGACAGGGTCGCCTCCTCCTTGCCAGGCTGTCAGGGTCTGGGGTCCGGGCAGCCTGTAAGCCGGGCGACAGTGGGGGTCCCCCGCCTCCCCCCACAACACCCCCACTTGCCCTCACAGGCTCAAGGTGCAAGTCGTCGGCCTCCCCCTCCTCTCGGAGCTCTTCACTCGGATTCCCACCGCCTTGCGTGCGGCCAGAATCGCAAAGAGGCGTCCCGCCCCCCGCGCTGCTGCACCAAACTGGGCAGGGGCTGCGCAGGATGCGGCACGAAACGCTCGCGGCGAGGGTGTCGGGAAGGGGGGCGGAGGGATACGGCGCGAACGAGATCGACGCCCCCTCCCCGGCCCACCCTAGTTCCGACCCAGAGGGGGCGGGGCCAGGAGGAGCCCGAGCCTAAGGGGCGGGCTCACGGCAGCCCGCCTCTGCAGACCTCCCCGGGCGACCACCCCCTCGTTGCTGACACTGCAATCTATGGGACCGGGGGACGGTTGGCGGTGGGGGCTGGGATCCAGAGGTCGGGGGCGGCGGGGAGGGAAGGTGTGCGGCCGACAGCGGCGGATGGATATCAACCGCCCCTCGGTGTGTGAGAACCCCCAGGCTGCTCAGTGTCTGTCCGCCTCCCTGTCCCCACTTCCGTCCACCATCCTAATTGGAGGCGGGTGGGCCAGGGGCTGTCCGGACAGCAGGCTGCGAGGAGAGAGGCGGCCTAAGGCTCGACTGTCCCGGAGGTTCTGGGGTGGATGGCCCTCTCACTTTCTTCCTTCATTGCTTCGCGGGGCCACGGAAGGGAGGAGGGCGGGGAGGACCCCCCACGGAGGCCTCACCACCGCTCCTTTTCTAAAGGAAGGCAGACCTACACCTCGACCCTGAGAAAACCAACCCCTGCTCTGCGCCCATTCTTTCTGCCACGCTGCTGTTTCCCTGCTCCTTTAAACTGGTAGCATGCTTTGCCATTTTGCAGTCCCCACAGTTGCCCAAGGAGGGCCTTATTTTCCTTGTCAGGACCCGCAATGGGTCCTAGGCTCTTTCCTGTCTGTTGCCCCCATGGCCAGGGGTCCGGCGGCTCCTAGCTCCTCTTCAACTGTCCTATTAAGTCTTCTCTCGCAGTCACATCCAAGCTCTCATGATCTTTGGCCGTGTGGAGATGTGGCGGGGATTAGAACCAGCTTGGATCTCAGCCACCTGCCATACAAGCCTGTCTAGTTTCCCCAGCCATTCTTTGGAAGAAGGCCCCATCATGTACCTACTTCCCCAGGACAGAGCTTGCGGGTTCTTGAATCTTCTCATTCCTTTACCCCTACATCCGTCCTCTAGTCTTGAGCCCTTCCTTTCTGTGATCCCCGGGGCAAACAGAGCAACGCGTTTAAGCACGACTGTGGTTGACCATGAACCTGCTGGGGCCCCAGTGAAGTGCTGGCACTTTCACTATGATAGGCGGAATAAAGGTCCCTCAATGATCCAGAAACTGGAATAGGCAAGGAAGCAGATTCTGCCCGGGATCCCTTAGAGAAATGAAGCCTGACCATCACCTTCAATTCAGACCAGTGAGGTCCGTTTTGTGTTCCCAACATCCAAGGCTGTAAGCTAATACATTTGTGTTATTTTAAGCCGCCAACAATGTGGTAATGTGTTACAGTAACAGTAGGAACTAAATTTACTCACCATCTTTTCTTGAAATTCCATTCCCCTTGATTTACTTTACTTGGCCCTAAACCCCTGGGAAGATCAATTTGGGGGCTCATCTCTTACCCCTATAACCACCCTCTCCAGCAATCCCCTGTCTCTGTTTTCTAAAGAAAAGAGCTTTTGGGGCACCTGGGTGGCTCAGTGGGTTAAAGCCTCTGCCTTCAGCTCAGGTCATGATCCCCAGGGTCCTGGGATCGAGCCCCACATTGGGCTCTCTGCTCGGCAGGGAGCCTGCTTCCCCCTCTCTCTCTCTGCCTGCCTCTCTGTCTACTTGTGATCTCTCTCTGTCAAATAAATAAAGTCTTTTAAAAAAAAAGAAAAGAGCTTTTGCATTGGCCTTTTAGTTTCATCTTAGACAAAGTCCCCATTTGCTGAAAATCACTGATGGTTTTGATGATGAAAAGGAACTATATTCTTACCATGAATGTTCACATATTTTCCTTTAGGTTTCATTTATATTTAAATACTTATTATGACTGCATTATTTAAGTGATAAAAAACCATCTGGAGATGATTTTATACAATATCTGGACTGACAATGGATATCAATTATCAGAGGAGGGCTACTTTTGCTGTGCTGTTTAAATGGCTTTAGCTGAACTGTGGATCATTTTTTTTTTTCTTTATTCCACAGCATACACTCTTGGGTGAATGCCAGCCTTGAAGAAGGGAGTCTGAGCTCTGCTGGGACCTGTGGGTGTGTGTGAATCTCCTTGCCTCCTTGAACTGTTCTTGCACTTTCTTAAATTCTCTGGTACCTTTCATTCATCCCAGAAATACATATGAATACCTTCTTTATCCTAGGCACTGGAGATACAGTAGAAATACAAATGAAAGAAATCTCTGTTCTTGAGGAGGCTACATTTACTTATAGTTTCTTACACAATTTCTTATCCTTAAAGCTTACAGATACACCAACACAAACTTCTCTGATAATTCTAGATTTTTATTCCAAGATCTTTCTCACAGAGGGTTGAGTCTACCAATAGCTGACAGATTTTGCTGTAAGACTTTTAAATACTTGTTGAACAATTTATTGTGAATTCATTTAAAGAACAGTCATTATTAAAAAAAAAAAAAAAAAGAGGGCACCTGGGTGGCTCAGTGTTTAGGTTAAAGCCTCTGCCTTCGGCTCAGGTCATGATCCCAGGGTCCTGGGATGGAGTCCCACATTGGGCTCTCTGCTCAGCAGGGAGCCTGCTTCTCTGTCTCTCTCTGCCTGCCTCTCTGTCTACTTGTGATCTCTGTCAAATAAATACATAAAATCTTTTTTAAAAAAAAAGAAGAGTCACTATTACTCATTAACATTTCTTGAACTGAGAAAGGCCCTATTTTAAGATCTTTATGTGCATTAACTTACAACAATAGTGGGCAATATGGAATATTATCAAAATATACTGCAACTATCTTCATGTAACAGGTAAGGAAACCAGCTCAGATAGGTTAAATTTCATCTTTAAAGTCAGAAAGCAAGGAAAAAAGAGATTAAAGGATACTAATCTATGTCTAACTGCTAAGCAATATTTAATTCATCCTATAATGAATTCCAGTCTAACAGATTGCAGCAGCCATGGTTCCATATCCAGTGCCTGCACTAGCATCTGTGTTACCCTGACTTGCTCCTGAAATCTAAATCTTAGAATCAAATAACCTCCAATTGTTAAGCCTGTGATATAGAAGCAGCTGTGCTGATTCATCATAACTACAGCTCTGTCCCCAGCCCCATGCCCCACTTCCCACAAACATGCATGTGAACTGTCACAGTGGCATACATCTTGCTTGGGACCAGTCATTCATGGATTACACTTTTTGTATTGTACCTAAAAAGTCATCATGAAACTCAGGGTCATCTAGATCAGCTGATCAGCTTCTAGGAGTTTTATAGTTTTCATTTTATATTTTCCTCTGTGATCCCTCTTGAGTTAATATTTTTGAAAGAGCTAAGATTTGTGTCTAGGTTCATTTTTTTTTGCATGTAGGTGACCAGTTGTTTCATCTCTATTTATAGAAAAGAGTGTAGTTTTCTCACTGAATTATCTTTATTCTTTTGTCAACAACTAGTTGATTATATTTGTGTGGATCTATTTCTGGTCTCTTTCTTCTGTTGTATTGATCTACTGGTCTTTTCTTTTGGCAATACCATGCTGTCTAAATCACTGTAGCTTTATGGACATTACTGAAGTTGGGTAATGTCTGTCCTCTGCCTTTGTTCTCCTTCAGTATTGTATTTGCTATTCTTGGTCTTTTGCCTTTCCATATAAACCTTAGAATCAGTTTGCTGATACCCTCAAAATAACTTGTAGGGATTTTGAGTGGGATTGCATTGAATCTATAGATTAATTTGGGAACTAACATATTGAAAATATTGAGCCTCCCTATTCATGCTCATGGAAGATCTTTCCACTTATTTAGATCTTTGATTTCTTTTATTGGTGTTTTACAGTTTTCCTCATATAGATTTTGTACATATTTTTGTAGATTTATACCTAAATATTTCACTTTGGTGCTAACATAGATGATATTGTGTTTTTAATTTCAAATTCCAAATTTTCATTGCTGGTATATGAGAAAAAATTGAAATTTTTATATTAATTGGGTATCCTGCAAAATTGCTATCATTGCTCATTAGTTTCAGGCTTTTTTGTTGATTATTTGAGATTTTCTACAAAGATAGTCATGTCATCTGTGAACAACTACAGTTTTAATTCTTCCTTCCCCATCTGTATACCTTTATTTCCTTTTTTTCCTCTCATTGCATTAATTAGGACTTCAAGTGCTGTGTTAAACAAGAATGGTGAGTGGGGATATCTTTTCCTTGTTCCTGATCTTAGCAGAAAGCATCTTACTCTTATGTTAGTTGTAAATTTCTAGTAGATACTTCTTATTAAGTTTAAAGAATTCTCTTCTATTCCTAATTTTCCGAGTTTTTATCATGAATGGGTGCGGAATTTTGCCAAATGCTTTTTCTGCTCTGTTGACATGATCATATCATTTTTCTTCTTTAACCTTTGATGTGATTGATTACATTAATTGATTTTCAAAAGTTGAACTGTCTTGAATACTTGAAATACATTCTATTAGGTTGTAGTGTATATTCTTTTTATACGTTGCTGGGGTTTATTGGCTAATATTTTGTGAGGATCTTTACACCTATCTGCCTGAAATATATTGGTCTATGGTTTTCTCATTTTGTAATGATAGTTGTCTGGTTTTAGTATTAGGATAATGCCAGTCTCAGAATTTTGGGAGGGAATTAGTCCCTCAGCTTCTATTTTCTTTGAGAGATTAGATAAAATTGGTATGATTACTTCCTTAAATGTTTTGTAGGATTCATCAGTGAACCTGAGCCTAGTGCTCTTTCTTTTGGAAGGTTGTTAAGCATTGATTCAACTTCTTTAATAGTTATAGGTTTATGCAGATTACCTATTTATACTTGTGTTAGTTTTTTTTTTTTATCCTATTTATTTATTTATTTATTTATTTTTTAATTTATTTTCAGCATAACAGTATTCATTGTTTTTGTACCACACCCAGTGCTCCATGCAGTCCGTGCCCTCTCTAATACCCACCACCTGGTTCCCCCAACCTCCCAACCCCCCACCTCTTCAAACCCTTCAGATTGTTTTTCAGAGTCCATAGTCTCTCATTGTTCACCTCCCCTTCCAATTTCCCCCAACTCCCTTCTCCTAACTCCCCATGTCCTCCATGCTATTTGTTATGTTCCACAAATAAGTGAAACCATATGATAATTGACTCTCTCTGCTTGACTTATTTCACTCAGCATAATCTCTTCCAGTCCTGTCCATGTTGCTACAAAAGTTGGGTATTCATCCTTTCTGATGGAGGCATAATACTCCATAGTGTATATAGACCACATGTTCCTTATCCATTCGTGCACTGAAGGGCATCTTGGTTCTTTCCACAGTTTGGCAACTGTGGCCATTGCTGCTATAAACATTGGGGTACAGATGGCCCTTCTAGTTTTGATAAATTATGTCTTTTAAGGAATCGTTGCACTTCTTCTATGCTTTCAATGTTTGGATAAGGTTGCTCATACTATTCCTTTATTATCCTCTTAATGTCTGTATAAACATTTCTGGTATTAGCAATTTGTGTTTTTCCCTTTTTACTTAAATTGCCTAGTGACTTACAAATGTTATTAATCTTTTAGAGAAGCAACTTTTTTTGCTTTACTGAATTTCTCCATTGGCTTCCTATTTTCATATCATTGATTTCTGCTCTAAGTTTTAGTATTTTTTTCTTCTGATTACTTTGGCTTTAATTTGCTCTTCTTTCTTTAGTTGCCTAAGGTGGAAGTTTCGATAATTGATGTTTAGATCTTTTATTTTTTAAAAATATATTCATTCAGTGCTATAAATTTCTCTCTAAACACTGTTTTGCTACATCCCACAATTTTGACAAATTATATTTTCATAAAAATTTTTTCAAAATATTTTAGTTTCCCTTGAGAGTTCTTTAACCTGGATGTTATTCAGAAGTGTGTTGGTTAATCTCCAGGTATTTTAGGGTTTTCCAGTTATTTTTCTGTAATTGATTTCTAGTTTAATTCTATTGTGATCTGAGAGCATAGTTTGATATCTATTCTTTTAAAAAATTTTAAGGTGTTTTATGTCCTAGGATATGGTCTACCTTGATGAATGTCCATGTGAGCTTGAGAAGAGTGTATTCAGCTGTTTTGGATGAAGTATTTTATAAATGTTAATTAGATCCTTTTTATTGATGGTGCTGTTCAATTTGAACTAGTTTTTATTGATTTTGTACCTACTGAATCTGTCAATTACTGATACAGGGGTATTGAAGTCTTCATCTGTAATAGTGGATTTGTCTATTTTTCCTTGCAGTTCTATCAGTTTTGCCTCATGTATTTCTGCACTCCGTTGTTAGGTGCATATGCAGTAAATATTGTTATGTCTTCTCTGAGAATTGAGCTTCTTGTCACTATGTAATACCCCCCTATCCTGGTAATGTTTCATGCTCTGAATTCTGCTTTGTCTGAAATTAATAGAATTACTCCAGCTTTCATTTGTTTAATGTTAGCATGGTATTTCTTTCTCCATCCCTTTATTTTTAATCTATCCATATCTTTATATTTAAAGTGTGTTTCGTTTAGACTACATGTAAATAGGATCTTATTTTTTCAACTTACCCTGACAATCTCTTTCAATTGGTGCATTTAGACCATTGATGTTTAAAGTGATCATTGATATAATTGGATTAATAACTACATATTTGTTACTGTTTTCTATGTTGCCTTTTCTTTCTTTTTCCTCTTTTTCAGCCTTTTCTTTTTTCCTTTTTTTTATTTTATTTTTTTCAGCATAACAGTATTCCTTGTTTTTGCACCACACCCAGTGCTCCGTGCAATCCGTGCCCTCTCCAATACCCACCACCTGGTTCCCCCAACCTCCCACCCCCTGCCGCTTCAAACCCCTCAGATTGTTTTTCAGAGTCCATAGTCTCTCATGTTTCAGCCTTTTCTATTTCAAATTGTACATTTTATCATCTTCTCTCTTAGCATATCAATGATATTTCTGTTTTTATTTTGTTTTAGTCATTGCCCTAGGTTTGCAATATACATTTACAATATATCCAAGTTCACTTTCAAATAACACCATACTGCTTCACAGGTAGTGCATGTACTTTATAATAGACTATTTCCAATTCCTCCCTCTCATCCCTTGTAACATTGCTGTCATTCATTTCACTTATCTAATAAGCTGTAATCACCACAGATACTGTTGATATGTTTGAACAATTTATTATCTGTTAAATCAATTAAGAATAAAAAGGGAGTTCATTTTACCTTAATTTATTCCTTCTCCAATACTCTTCAAAACTAAGAGAGTTTCTGAGTTTCTGACCTATACTATTTTCCTTCCTTCTGAAGAATTTTGATTACAATCCCCTGCAGTACAGGTCTACAGGGGACAAATTCTCTATCTTTTTTTTGTCTGAAAATGTCCTATTTTTCCTTCATATTGGAAGAATAATTTTGCTTGATACAGAATTCTAGGTTGTTGCTTTTTTTCTTCCTTCAACACTTTAAATATTTCACTCTGCCCTCTTCTTGCTTGCAAGGTTTCTGAAGAGAAATCTGATGAAATTCTTACCCTGCTCCTCTATTGGTAATGTGATCGGTTTCTCTGGAATTTTTTCAATATTTTCTCTTTGTCTTTGATATTCTGCCCTAGTGGGGGAGGAGGAGTAGAGGGAGAGGGAGAATCTTAAGCAGGCTCTATACCTAGTGCAGAGCCTCATGTGAGGCTCAACCCCATGACCCTAAGATTGGGACCTGAGCATAAATAGTCAGATGCTTAACTGACTAAGCCACCCCGGTTCCCAGATATTCTTCCACTTGAATATGATATGCACAAGTATGTATTTTCTGGGTTTTATCCTGATTTATGTGTTCTAAGCTTCCTATACCTGTGGTTTGGACTGTGCCATTAATTTTGGGAAGTTCTCCACCACTATTACTTCAAATAGTTCCTCTGTTCCTTTCTTTTCTCTTGTTCTGGTATTTCTAATGCATGTTTATTACCTCTTTTGTAATTGTCCCCTAGCTCATGGATATTCTGTTCAGTCTTTTTCACTCCTTTATCTGTTTGTATTCTCTTTTGGAAGATTCTACTGACATTTTCTGAAGGACATTGATTCTATTGTCAGCCATGTACAGTCTACTGAAGAACCCAACAAAGACAGTTTTCACTTCTTTCACGCTGTTTTTTATTTCTAGCATTAACTTCTGAATTTTTCTTAGGGTTTCTATCTCTGTGCTTATATTACCCATCCATTTTTGAATATTTTCTACTTTTCCCATTAGAGCACTTAGCATATTAACCATAGTTGTTTTACAATCTTGGTATGAAAATTCCAAAATTTCTACCATATCTAAATCTGGTTTTTGCTCTGTTTCTTGATAGAGTGTTTTTGTCTTTGTTTTTGTTTTTTTGGCTTTTGGTATGCCTCGAAAGTTTGGTTAAGAGACAATATGAGTTAAGGAAACTAATATAAATAGGCCTTTAGTGTGAGGTTTTATGTTTATGTGGATAGAGAAGTTAGACTGTGTATATTATACTGTTTGCTGTAGCTATACATGTCAGAGGCTAATTTTTTTTCTGATGTCCCTGATTTGTGTCCCCTGTTATCTTTGTGTTTCCTTAGAGACTTTTTTTTTTTACAGAAATATGACCTTGCTGTAGCTAGAAGGCTTTTTTATACTATATGTGATATAAATGATGGACTTAACAAGGATATCACATTTAGCTTTTATCTTAATATTTAAAAAATGTTAAAGTAAGCCCTATGCTCAATTTACGGCTTGAACCCATGACCCCAAGATCGAGTCACATGCTTTACCAACTGAGCCAGCCAGGCACCCCTTTTATCTTAATATTTCGAGAGGAATGTGCAAACATCAATGAACCATGTTTCCAAAATTTTATCCCATTGAACAGTAGGTCAGCAGGATGTTAATGGGTATCCCATTTTTAACCTCATCTAATGAAACTGGGAAATGTTGTCATAGAAAGCCCTAAAATATTTTGATTAAAATGATGTGAAGGACCTATGAATGAGATTAAAAGAGAAGGGATTTTTATAGGAGTAAAATAAAACTGAGGAGAGAACGAGTAGCTATAAGTAGGAGGGTTATGATCAGCTGAATATAGCATTGCTGTTTTGTCTCCATAAAGTCAGAAATTGACATATTGAACCAAAAGAGAGACAGATGAAAAATGGATACAATACTTTTATATTTATGTTATTTGAAGATGTACTGATAGTTATTTTTTCTTAAGTCTCTGGAGGCCCCCCTTTTCCTTGTTCAAATACTCAAATTAACCACTGGATAAGTGTTACTGTGACCCCATAAAGGAAGTGACAAAAGGTAATTGTAATTTTTTTTTTTTACAACTAAGAGTTATTTAACAGAAGTTGAACTAGAAATCCTACTCCTAGGAATATTCTGTAAGGAAAGAGCTAAGGATGTGCAAATCAATTTAGCTACAAGTACAGCAATCCTGTTATCCCTTCAACTATGGGATGTCTGTAGGGAAGAAAAACACCACAGAGGAAGTGCACTAAAAGTGTTAATGGAAACAGAAAAAGTGAGAAAAGTAATCCAGGTACCAGCACACATAGACACCTACACAATGCACAGATTTTCAAGGTGTGTATTAAATATTCTGGTTTTTGCCCAGGTGATTATGCTGAGTGAAAGAGGGCAAAAACTGTAACTGGACTGAAACAAATAAAAATACCTAAGCGAAATGTACCATTTAGCAACAGAAATTTACCACATGGATGTTTATCACAGAATTGTTTATAATAGGGAAAAAATAGTTACTTAAGCACATGAGTATCAAAAATTTGTTAATTATGACAAGCTCAGGAGATGCTATGCCAACAATAAATGGAAGTGTCTATTTCAGAAACACCTTGTCAGCATTGGCTATTATGAACTTTTATTTTTGTCAATATTATGGGTAAAAACTGGAATACTATTATTTTGATTTGTATTTCTACAATTGTGCATGAGCCTATCAATCAGGACATGATGCATTATGTAGCAGTAACAAATATTTCCTGAATTTCAGTAACTTAAAACAGCAAAAATGTATTTCTTGTTCACACTACATACCCAACACACGTTGGCTGGGGGCTCTGCTTACTAAGATTAAAGTGATGAAGTTCTCCACATCCTTACCAACATTTGGAAAACAGTACAGAGGTCCCTCAACAAATTAAAAATAGAACTAATCTAAGATCTGGGGTGCCTGGGTGGCTCAGTGGGTTAAGCCTCTGCCTTCAGCTCAGGTCGTGATCTCAGAGTCCTGGGATCAAGCCCCGCATTGGGCTCTCTGCTCGGCAGGGAGCCTTGCCTCCCCCCCCCAACCGCTGCCTGCTTCTCTGCTTACTTGTGATCTCTCTCTGTCTCTGTCAAATAAATAAATAAAATCTTAAAAAAAAAGAACTACTCTAAGATCCAAAAATTGCACTACTAGGTTTTTATTTACCCAAAGAATATAAAAATACTAATTCAATGAGATACATGCACCCCAATGGTTATAGCAGCATGATCAACTATAGCCAAATTATGGAAAGAGTCCAAATGTTCATCAACTGATGAATGGATAAAGAAGATGTTATATGTGTGTGTGTGTATGTATATATACTTACACACACACAATGGAATATTACTCAACCATCTAAAAGAGTGAAATCTTTTTTTTAAATTTGTTTGTATGTATATATGTATATATTTTTATTGTGTTATGTTAATCACCATACAGTGCATCATTAGTTTTTTTAAATTTTTATTTATTTTATTTTATTTCTTTTTTTTTTAATTTCTTTTCAGCATAACAGTATTCATTGTTTTTGCACCACACCCAGTGCTCCATGCAATACGTGCCCTCCCTAATACCTACCACCTTGTTCCCCCAACCTCCCAGCCCCCGCCCCTTCAAGACCCTCAGGTTGTTTTTCAGAGTCCATAGTCTTTCATGGTTCACCTCCCCTTCCAATTTCCCTCAACCCCCTTCTCCTCTCCATCTCCCCATGTCCTCCATGGTATTTGTTATGCTCCACAAATAAGTGAAACCATATGATAATTGACTCTCTCTGCTTGACTTATTTCACTCAGCATAATCTCTTCCAGTCCCATCCATGTTGCTACAAAAGTTGGGTATTCATCCTTTCTGATGGAGGCATAATACTCCATAGTGTATATGGACCACATCTTCCTTAGTGTTCCAGAATTCATTGTTTATGCACCACACCCAGAGCTCCATGCAATATGTGCCCTCCATAACACCTACCACCAGGCTCACCCAACCTCCCACACCCCATCCCCTCCCAAACTCTCACTTTGTTTCTCAGACTTCACAGTCTCTCATGGTTCATCTCCCCCTCCAATTTCCCCCAACTCACTTCTTCTTCATTAGTTTTTGATGTAGTGTTCCAAGAGTCATTGTTTATGTAGAAGACCCAGTGCTCCATGCAATACTTGCCCTCCATAATACCCACCATCAGGCTCACCCATCCCCTCACCAACCTTCCCTCTAAAAGCCTCAGTTTGTTTCTCAGACTCCACAGTCTCTCATGATTTGTTTCCTCCTCTTTTTTTCCCTCTCTTCACTTTTCCCTTCCTTCTCCTAATGTCCTCCATGTTATTTCTTATGCTCCACAAGTAAGTGAAACCATATGATAAACCATATGATAATTGACTCTCTGCTTGACTTATTTCACTCAGCATAATCTCTTCCAGTCCCATCCATGTTGATGCAAAAGTTGGGTATTCATCCCTTCTGATGGCTGAGTAATATTCCATTGTATATATGGACCACATCTTCTTTGTCCATTCATCTGTTGAAATGAATCTCAACTCTTTCCACAGTTTGGCGACTGTGGCCACTTCTGCTATGAACGATGGGGGTACATATGGCCCTTCTTTTCCCTACATCTACATCTTTGGGGTAAATACCCAGTAGTGCAATTTCTGGGTCATAAAGTAGCTGTATTTTTAATTTCTTAAGGAATCTCCACACTGTTTTCCAAAGTGGATGCACCAACTTGCATTCCCACCAACAGTGTAAGAGAGTTCTCCTTTCTCCACATCCTTCCAACACATGTTGTTTAATGTCTTATTAATTTTGGCCATTCTAACTGGTATAATGTGGTATCCCAATGTGGTTTGATTTGGATTTCCCTGATGATTAATGATGATGAATATTTTTTCATGTGCCTGTTAGCCATTTGTATGTCTTCATTGGACAAGTGTTTGTTCATTTATTCTCCCAATTTTTTTGACTTGATATCTGTTTTTTGGGTGGTGAGTTTGAGAAGTTTAAAAGAATGAAATCTTGGCATTTGCAACAACATGGATGGAGCTAGAGACTATTATGCTAGGCAAAATAAGTCAGTCAGAGAAAGACAAATACTATATCATTTCACTCATATGTGAAACTTAAGAAGCAAAACAAATGATCATGGTGGGGAAAGAGATAGGCAAACAAAGAAACACACTGTCAACTCTAAAGAACAAACTGATGGTTACCAGAGGGGAGGTGGGTGAGGGGATGGGTTAAATAAGTGACAGGGATTAAGGAGTGCACTTGTGGGCGCCTGGGTGGCTCAGTGGGTTAAAGCCTCTGCCTTCAGCTCAGGTCATGATTCCAGGGTCCTGGGATCGAGCCCCGCATCGGGCTCTCTGCTCAGCGGGGAGACTGCTTCCTCCTCTCTCTCTGCCTGCCTCTCTGCCTACTTGTGATCTCTGTCTGTCAAATAAATAAATAAAATCTTTAAAAAAAAAAAAAAAGGAGTGCACTTGTGATGAATACCGGCTGTTATATGGTAGTGTTGAATCACTATGTTGTATACCTGAAACTAATATTACACTGTATGTTAACTAACTGGAATTTAAATAAAAACTTTAAAAATAAACTGATGAAATAGTCACTATATGGAACATTACTGGATACCATGGAATAGGAAGACAGATCATGAGAAATCATAATGACTATGAAAAGTGCCCCCCAAGAGTTTCTCCCCAGAATTGACAAAAATCTTTCTGTTCCATTTTATTGATTAAAGCAAGGTATGTGGCCAAAGCTGTAATAAAAATGAGTGGTGGGGGCACCTGGGTGGCTCAGTCGTTGAGCATCTGCCTTTAGCTCAGGTCATGATTCAGGGTCCTGGGATCGAGCCCCGCATCGGGCTCCCTCCTTGGCGGGAAGCCTGCTTCTCCCTCTCCCACTCCCTCTCTCACTGTGTCTCTCTCTGTCAAATAAATAAGTAAAACCTTTAAAAAAAATGAGTGGGGGAAGTACAGGTCTAAGTGTTTGGAAAATTAAACAGCAGGAAATCTTAGTGAACACTAATAACAAAAAACGGTCTCAAATCTTGTCATTGAGTATTGCAAATTCAGTTAACTTCCTGTGAACTGAACTATTTACTATTTGCTTACTTAGTTTTCTTTTTTTAAATTAAATTTAATTTTTTCAGTGTTCTAAGATTCATTATTTATGCACCACACCCAGTACTCCATGCAATATGTGCCCTCCTTAATACGCACCACCAGTTTTCCATTGTGTTATTCACTCCACTGATTTGTACTATTTCTTTGTAAAATCTGAAAACTAGTCTATAAATTGCACCTATATTCTAACTAGTGTTTCCATTATATGCTATTTTTACTTGTTTATAGTATTTTACAACAGCTTTATTGAGATACAATTCATATGCCATACAATTCACCAATTTAAGGTGTACAATTCAATAACTTTTAGTATATTCAAAGAGTTGTAAATTCATCAAAATCACTTTGTAATATTTTCATTACCCCAAGAATCTATCCTTAGCTCTTAGTTGTCAGACTCCATTGCCCCGTTCCCAAACCAGAGGCAACAACTAATCTGCTTTGGTCTGTTCTGGGTGGATCATATAAATGGAATCATAAAATTGGTGGTCCTTTGTTGCTGTCTTTTTCACTTATCATGTTATAACATGTACCACTATTTCATTGCTTTGTTACTAAACATTATCCCATTATATGAATATACCATATTTTATTTACCAATTTATCAGTTAAATGGGCATTTGTATTGTTTCCATTTACTGGCTACTATGCCTGTATGAGCAGTACTATGAGCAATGCTGCTACAAACATTTGTGGACATTTTACATGGATATTTGTATTCATTTCCATTTCCATTTCTCTTGGATGTATTCCTAAGAGTGGAATTGCTGGAACATATGGTCACCATTTGAAGAATTATCAGACGTTTACCAAAGCAACTGCACCATTTTACATTCCCACCAGCAATGCATGAGGATTCCAATATCTCCATATCCTTGCCAGTAATTACTATTAACTGTCTTTTATATCATAGTCATCCAAGTGGATATGAAATAGCATCTACTTATATTTTTGGTTTGCATTTTCCTGATGGCTGATCATGTTGAGCATCTTTTCATGTGATTATTGGCCATTTTAATATCTTCATTGGAGAAACATCTAACCAAATCCTTTCACCATTTTATAATTGGGTTATTTATCTCTTTTTTATTGAGTTGTCCTTATTGAATTGGAACATTCTTTATACATTCTAGATCCATGCCCCTTACCAAATACATGATTTGTAAAACATAACATTCTGCGGGTTCACTTTTCACTTATTTGATTATGTCTTTTGAAGCACAAAAGTTTCTAAGTTTGATGATATCCAGTTTTCCTATTCTTCTGTTTGTTGTATTTTTGGTATTATATTTGACAAACTATTGCCTAATCCAAGGTCACATAGCATTATACCTATTTTTTCCTTTAAGGGTTTTATAGTTTTAGGTCTTATATGTAAGTTTTTGCTCAACTTCAAATTTTTATATATGATGTGAGGTGAGGGTCAAAATTATTTCTTTTATATGCACCTACTCAGTTGTCCCAGTACCATTTTCAAAACTAAATAAATGTGATGATTTATTTCTGGACTTTCAATTCTATTTAGTATTGAGGTATATATGTGTATATATATATATATATATATACACACACACACACACCTCATACATGTATATATACATATATATCACATCTCAATATTGATACTTACATACATACATCTCATATGTGTATATATACATATATATTGCATCTCAATATTGATACATACATACCTGTATCTCATATATATGTATATATCTCATATATATATATATATATATATATATATATATATCTTTATGTGTGTGTCAAGACACACACAGAGTCTTGATTACTGTAGTTTTATAGTAAGTACTGAAATTTAATAGTGGATCTTCCAACTTCATTCTTTTTAAAATTTGTTTTGGCAATTCTGGATCCCTTGAATTTCCTTATAAATTTTAGAGGTAGCTTGTTAATTCCTACAAAAAAGAAGGCTGTACACATGCAGAAGAATAAAACTGGACCATTTCCTTACACCACACACAAAAATAGACTCAAAATGGATGAAAGACCTCAATGTGAGAAAGGAATCCATCAAGATACTTGAGGAGAACACAGGCAGCAACCTCTTCAACCTCAGCCACAGCAACTTCTTCCTAGAAACATCACCAAAGGCAAGGGAAGCAAGAGCAAAAATGAACTATTGGGACTTCATCAAGATCAAAAGCTTTTGCACAGCAAAGGAAACAGTCAATAAAACCAAAAGACAATTGACAGAATGGGAGAAGATATTTGCAAATGACATATCAGACAAAGGGCTAGTATCCAAAATCTATAAAGAACTTATCAAACTCAACACCCAAAGAACAAATAATCCAATCAAGAAATGGGCAGAGGACATGAACAGACATTTCTGCAAAGAAGACATCTAGATGGCCAACAGACACATGAAAAAGTACTCCATATCCCTTGGCATCAGGAAAATACAAATCAAAACCACAATGAGATACCACTTCACATCAGTCAGAATGGCTAAAATTAACAAGTCAGGAAACAACAGATGCTGGTGAGGATGCAGAGAAAGGGGAACTGTCCTACACTGTTGGTGGGAATGCAAGCTGGTGCAGCCACTCTGCAAAACAGTATGGAGGTTCCTCGAAAAGTTGAAAATAGAGCTACCCTATGACCCAGCAATCACATTACTGGGTATTTACCCTAAAGATAAAAATGTAGTGCTTTGAAGGGGCGTGTGCACCTCAATGTTTATAGCAGCAATGTCCACAATAGCCAAACTATGGAAAGAATCTAGATGTTCATCAACAGATGAATGGATAAAGAAGATGTGGTATATACATACAGTGAAATACTATGCAGCCATCAAAAGAAATGAAATCTTGCCTTTTGCAGTGACATGGATGGAACTAGAGGGTATTATGATGAGTGAAATAAGTCAATCAGAGAAAAAGTCAATCGGAGAAATAAGTCAATCAGATCATATGATCTCCCTGATATGAGGAATTTGAGAGACAAAGTGGGGGACTTTGGGGGACAGGGAAGGAAAAAGTGAAACAAAATGGGACCAGGAGGAAGACAAAACATAAGAGACTCTTAATCTCACAAAACAAACTGAGGGTTGCTGGGGGTTGGGGGGGTAGGGAGAGGGTAGTTGGGTTATGGACACTGGGAAGGGTATGTGCTATGGTGAGTGCTGTGAAATGTGTAAGTCTGATGATTCACAGACCTATACCCCTGGGGCAAATAATACATTATATGTTAATAAAATAATTTTTAAAAAGAACATTCTCCTACATAACCAAACTACCATTATCACTAGCAGTAAGATAAACTATAATTCCCTATATTTGATCCACTCTACATTAAAATTTTCCCAGTTGTTCCAAAATGTGGTTTATAGCAGTTTTAGAAACCAGATTCCAATCAAGAATCACACAAGCATTTGTTGTTATATTTCTTGAATTTCATTTAATCTACAATAGTTTCTCCTCTTGACTTTTTTCCCCAGACACTGACTTTTTGAAGAAATTGTGATCATTATTTTGAATAATATCCTACATTATTAATTTGACTGAATAGTCATGATACTGTTTCACTTGTTATCTTATGCCCTATATTTCCTATAGCCTAAAACTTAGATCCAAAAGCTAGATCCATGTAACTATTTTTTCCCTCTCAATTTCTGGGAGTAGCATTCTACATTGACAGGTTTGTCTCTTTTACATTGAGGTCTTAATTCCATTATATTCTGGCTTCCATTGATGTAGTTGAGAATCAACTGCATGTATAAATGGTATTCCTTTGAAGACAATTTATTTTCTCTAGCTCTGATTATGTTCCTCTTAATTTTGTGTATATGAGTTCAATGTCTACAATTTTACTACAATGTGTTTAGATGTGTTTATCTTTTCCTTAAGTTGCTTTAGATTCACTGGGCTTTCTAAAGATGTGGCTTCTATAAATTTTTTTCTGCTTCTATATTTTTAATCAATTCTGAAATATTCTCAATCATTGTCTCTTCAAATGTTGCCTCTAATTCCTTCTCTTCCTTCTATATGAAATATTCTATCTCTTATTGCTAACTGCAGAAAAATTTAATCAAACATAAATTCCATTAATGCATTTTCTCTTCATGTCAATTTAATATGCTATAAAATAACAATTTCAATTGGTATTCACTGTACTTTGCAGAATATCAATTTGTATTTATTTTCTAATCTATTTAGGATTTTTTTGGCACTTAATTGATAATTTCATTTCTTTTGTTCTAGAAACCTATTAAGTATATTTAATACTCCATGTTTGAAAATTCCGAACTCTGAAGTTCCTGAGAGTCTTGATTCTTAGATGACTAGGTCTTGAATCTAATTTCCCCATGTGTCTTTTGTGATTTTTGACTGCGAAGTACATATTTTCCTTGAAAATACATCTATTGTAATTCTTTAAGGCCTAAGGTAAAGGTAGCTTTCCTCCAGGGATTTGTTTGTTTGAGCAATGCACCTAGGCTCACAACTTTGATTCCAACCTCAAAATTGTCTACATGATATTTATTAGGTCACCCAAATAGAATGACATGAAACTTTTAATTTGTGCGTGAGTTGGCTTGATAAAAAATTTATCATGGTTGTGGGGCGCCTGGGTGGCTCAGTGGGTTAAGTCGCTGCCTTTGGCTCAGGTCATGATCTCAGGGTCCTGGGATCGAGTCCCGCATCGGGCTCTCTGTTCAGCAAGAAGCCTGCTTCCCTCTCTCTCTCTCTGCCTGCCTCTCTGTCTACTTGTGATCTCTCTCTGTCAAATAAATAAATAAAAATCTTTGAAAAGAAAAAAAATTATCATGGTTGTGATATCACTGAAAATGGTGGAGTAAGAAACTCCAAAACTCTGTTCTTTACCACAAGAAGAAATTAATGTGTCAAAACTGTCAAAATCAAATGTTTTAGAAAACTGTAATCTAAGAAAGAAAAAAAACTTAGAATAATGAAGGGAACATTTAATGAGGAAAAAAACTGCTAACTTTCAACAACAGTGTTGTAGCCTTTTAACTTACACCTACCATCATACACTACCTAGTTCATAGGCATCCATGGGGATGGCTGCCTCTGTTACTGGTTTACCATACTTGATCCAGAGGGGCAACACAGACCTTATTCTAAAAGAAATGTGTTTTTGATATTTCACCTCTCTGAAGGTTTCCAGAGGCATTATCTGAGGAGTTGACTTTTTTTTTTAACCTGCCATGGAATTTTCTTAAAGAAGTGTCTTATCAGGCAGCACTTGTTTAAATCATTTATAGATAAACATACTGCTGCAACCACGTGGGACAAACAATATACAGACCAAGAAGTGTGGGAAGGAAAAGGCTAGGGAAGGAGATACATGGGAGAATTAGGGCTTTTGAAAGCACCCAGAGAAAACAAAAAAGTCAGAAAGCCACACATATATTCAGGTAGAGGCACATGCTGAGAAAATACTGGAAAGATCCTAAGACTTTAGCTCCTGTTGACCTTTGAGTCATGTGGGCAGGAAGTAAAGGAAGAAAGACAAAAGTAAACTGCAGATCTAAGCATTGAAGGGGTACCACAACATAGCAAAAACTGGGAGAGTGTCTTTTCAATTTTTTGGCTATAGATATTTAAGGAAATATATGTCAAATTCCTAGCTGAACCCTAAGATAACAGAACAGAGATTTCAGAGACCAAAAATGACAAAGAATACAGTCTTTACAAAATCATTTAGAAAAGTCACTAAACAAACAAAAAGTTACAACACACAATTTTGTTTTATAGCAACAAAAAACCATGGAGAGGAAAGAAAACCCGATTTACAGAGTAATCATATTACAATATTCCATATGTCTAGTTTTCAACAGAAAATGAAGCATGTAAAGGAATAAGAAAGTCTGGCCCATTCACAAGGAGAAACAAAAAGTAGAAACAGTTCCTGAGTAAGCCCAAACACTGGACTTAATAAAGACTTTAAAGCAAATATCCTGAGTATGTGGAAGAAGTTAAAGGAAACCATGAAAAAAAGGCAACCAAAATCTGGAGAACAATGTCTGTAGAAATAGAGAATATTGGGGCACCTGGGTGGCCCAGTCAGTTAAGTATCTGTCTTTGGCTCAGGTCATGATCCCAGGGTCCTGGGATCAAGCCCCACATAAGGCTCTCTGCTCAGTAAGGAGTCTGCTTTTCCCTCTCCCTCTGCCCCTCTGCTCTGTTCATGTTTTTTTTCCAGCATGCACACTCTCCCTCTCTAAATAAATAAATAAAATCTCTTTAAAATTAAAAAAAAAGAAATAGAGAATACCAATAAAGAGATAGAAACCATAAAAAAGAAACAAAATTTCTGTAGATAAATAACAATACTTGGAATGAGAAATTCATTAGGAGGGTTTGAAAGCAGATTTGAGCAGTTAGAAGAAAAAATCAGCAAACTTAAAAATAGGTCAATTGAGATTATTCAGTTTGAGGAACGAAAAGTAAAAAGAATGGAGAAAAATGAACACAGCCTAAGATACCTCTGGAGAAACATAAAGTACACCAACATATAAATAATGGGAGTCATAGGATGAAAAGAGAAAAGGAAGCAGGAATAATATTTAAATAAATAATTGTTTAAAAATTTCAAAATTTTGATATATGAAATAAATCTATATATTTAAGTAGCTCAATGAATTTCAAGTTTGAAAAATAAAGATAGCCACACTAGCCATACTGTAATCAAACTGTCAAAAACTAAAGGCAAGGAGAATCTTGTAAGTATCAGGAGAGTAACAACCTATGACAAATAAGGGATTCTCAGTGGGAAAAGGTCAATTTTTCGGGGTGCCTGGATGGCTCAGTCATTAAGCATCTGCCTTTGGCTCAGGTCATGATCCCAGGGTCCTGGAATCAAGCCCCACATCAGGTTCCCTGCTCAGCCAGAAGTCTGCTTCTCTCTTTCCCACCCCCCTGCTTGTGTTCCCTCTCTCGCTGTGTCTCTCCCTGTCAAATAATAAATAAAATATTTTTAAAAAGGTCAATTTCTCATGAGAAATATGGAATCCAGAAGGCATTTGGATGGCATATTTAAATTGCTGAAAGAAAAAACTGTCAAATAAGAATTATATATATAGCAAATATATATCTCAAAGATTAAAAAAAAGGCATTAAGATATTTCCAGATAGATACAAACATTTCCTGTAGATTTACCCTAAAGGAAATGCTAAAGGGAGTAGTACTTCAAGATGAAATGAAAGGACACTAGACAGTAACATGATGTCTTCAGAAGAAATAAGGAATATGGGTAAAGGTAAGTACATAGGTAAACATGAAAAGCAAGTATTAGCATACTATTAGTTTAATTCTTGTTTTGATTTAAAATACAGATAGATAAAACAATAAATATAAGACTATGTTAATGGACAGGGCACACATGTATACAATTATTATGTAGCTATAACAAGATGGGGGATTGAAGTCATAGGAATAGAAACTTTATATATTACTGAAAGTAGGTATTAATTCAAAATAGGTTTTTATAAATTTAGGATATTAGTTGTAATCCCCAAATTAACAAATAAGAAAACAACTAAAAAACATATAGAAAAGAAAATGAAAGTTGAATCAAAATGTTTCACCAGGAAAAAAAAATCAAGTGCAAAAGAAAGCAGTAATGGAGGAAGTGAAGAACAAAAAAAAGACATGACATATAGAAAACAAATAGCAAAGTATAGAAGTAAGTCATTCAGGGGCACCTGGGTTGCTCAGTGGGTTAAAGCCTCTGCCTTCAGCTCAGGTCATGGTTTCAGGGTCCTGGAATCGGGCCCCGCATTGGGCTCTCTGCTCAGTGGGGAGCCTGCTTCCCCTTCTCTCTCTGCCTGTCTCTCTGCCTACTTGTGATCTCTCTCTGACAAAATAAATAAATAAAATCTTTAAAAAAAGAAGTAAGTCATTCATCCTTAATAATTACTTTCAATATTAGAAGTTTCCTCTGGTAGTCTATGAATTTGTTTTAAAAGGATGAGTCCCAGCTGTATAAGTTGACAAGGAATGATACCTATTACATATTGTTAACAAAAAAAGGGGGGGAAGAATAATTGCTGAATATTTTCTGTAGCAAAATTGTATTACTGTATTAAAAAAATTGTGCTCCCCCCCAAAAATAATTACTTTCAATATAAGTGGATTAAACTCTTCAATCAAAAAGCAGAGAATGGAAAAATGGATTTTAAAATGAAGTCATGATCCAACTATATGCTGCCTACAAGAGATTCACTTAATTTTAATTCCATTATAGGTAACATACAGTGTTATATTAGTTTCAGGTGTATAATATAGTGATTCAAAAATTTTATATATTAGTCAGCACTTATCAGGATGAGCATACTCTTAATCCCATTCACCTATTTCACCTAACCCCCCACCAACCTAACATCCTGTAACTATCAGTTTATTACTATGATTAAAAGTCTATTTTTTGGAGTGTCTCTTAGGATATTTATTTTGTATCTTAAATTCCACATATGAGTGAAATCATATGGTATTTGTCTTTCTCTGACTTATCTTGCTTAGCATTGTACTCTCATGGTCCATCCATGTTGTTACAAATGTCAGGATTTCATTCTTTATTATGACTGAGTAATAATTCATTGTATATGTATACCATTTCTTCTTTATACTTTTATCTCTGAATAAACACAGGTTGCTTCCATACCTTGGCTATTTTTAAATAATGCTGCAATAAGCAGTGGTGCACATATCAAATTAGTATTTTTGTATTCTTTGTATAAATACCCAACAGTGGAATTACTGGATCATAAGGTACTTTTATCTAATTTTTGAGGAATCTCCATGCTGTTTTCCACAATGACTATACCAGTTTGCATTCTCACAAACCTTGAATGAAAGGGTCTTTGTATCTACAGGCTTGCAACCCTGGTCGTTTCTAATGTTTTTGTTTTGTTTTGTTTTTGTTTTTGTTTTTTAGCCATTCTGACAGGTCTCATTGAACTGTCTCACTGTGGTTCTGATTTGCATTTCCTTGATGATGAAAGATGTTGAGCGTCTTTTCATGTGACAGTCATCTGTATGTCTTTGGAGAAATGTCTATTCACGTCTTCTGCCCTTTTTTAATTGGATTATTTGTTTTTATTTGGTTTTGAGTTGTATAAGTTCTTTATATATTTTGGGTACTATGTCTTCATTGGATATGTCATTTGCAAGTACCTTATCCCATTCAGTAGGTTTTTGAATTTTGTTGACTGTTTCCTTTGCTGTGCAGAAGCTTTTAATTTTGATGCAGTCCCAATAGTTTATTTTTGCTTTTGCTATTTTGGCCACAGGAGATACATGTGGGAAAATGTTGCTATGGCCAATATCAGAGAAATTGCTGTTTGTGCTCTCCTCTAGAGATCTCACATTTAGGCACTTAATCCATTTTGGTCTTTTTTTAATCTCTTTTTTTAATTTTATTTTTTTCAGTGTTCCAAGATTTTTGTTTATGCACCACACCCAGTGATCCATGCAATATTTGCCCTCCATAATACCTACCACCAGGCTCCCCCAATCCCCACACCCTCCCCTCCATTTTGAATTTATTTTTACATATTCTGTAAGAAAATGCTTCAGTTCATTCTTTTGCATATAGCTGTCCAGTCTTTCCAACACCATTTGTTGAAGAGACTGTCTTTTTCTGATTGTATATTCTTGCCTCATTTGACAAAGATTAATTGAAAACATAACTATATGTTTATTTTATGGACTTTCAATTCTGTTCCATTAATCTATGTGCCTATTTCTATGACAGTACCATCCTGCTTTGATTACCACAGGTTTGTGGTAAAACATGAAATCTGGAATTCTGACACCACCACTTTTTAAAAATATATTTTTTTAATTTTTAATTTTTAATTAACATATAATGTATTATTAGCCCCAGGGGAGCAGATCTGTGAATCACCAGGTTTACACACTTCACAACACTCACCATAGCACATACCTTCCCCAATGTTATAACCCCACCACACTCTCCCTAACCCCCTCCCCTGGCAACTCTCAGTTTGTTTTGTGAGATTAAGAGTCTCTTATAGTTTGTCTCCCTCCTGATCCCATCCTATTTCATTTATTCTTTTTTTTAAATTTATTTTCAGCATAACAGTATTCATTGTTTTTTGCACCACACCCAGTGCTCCATGCAATATGTGCCCTCCCTAATACCCACCACCTTGTTCTCCCAACCTCCCAACCCCCACCCCTTCAAGACCCTCAGGTTGTTTTTCAGAGTCCATAGTCTCTCAGGGTTCACCTCCCCTTCCAATTTCCCTCAACCCCCTTCTCCTCTCCATCTCCCCATGTCCTCCATGGTATTTGTTATGCTCCACAAATAAGTGAAACCATAGGATAATTGACTTTCTCTGCTTGACTTATTTCACTCAGCATAATCTCTTCCAGTCCTGTCCATGTTGCTACAAAAGTTGGGTATTCATCCTTTCTGATAGAGGCATGATACTCCATAGCATATATAGACCACATCTTCCTTATCCATTCGTCCATTGAAGGGCATCTTGGTTCTTTCCACAGTTTGGCGACCGTGGCCATTGCTGCTATAAACATTGGGATACAGATGGCCCTTCTTTTCACTACATCTGTATCTTTGGGGTAAATACACAGTAGTGCCATTGCAGGGTCATAGGGAAGCTCTATTTCTAATTTCTTGAGGAATCTCCACACTGTTCTCCAAAGTGGCTGCACCAACTTGCATTCCCACCAACAGTGTAAGAGGGTTATTCTTTTCCTACCCCTCAAACCCTCCACGTTGCCTCTCAACTTCCTCATATCAGGGAGATTATATGATAGTTGTCTTTCTCCGATTGACTTATTTCGCTAAGCATAATATCCTCTAGTTCCATTCACGTCATCACAAATGGCAAGATTTCATTTCTTTTGATGGCTGCATAGTATTTCATTGTATATATATACCACATCTTCTTTATCCATTCATCTATTGATGGACATCTAGGTTCTTTCCATAGTTTGGCTATTGCGGACATTGCTGCTCTAGACATTGAGGTGCACTTGCCCCTTCAGATCACTACGTTTGTATCCTTAGGGTAAATACCCAGTAGTGTGATTGCTGGGTCATAGGGTAGCTCTATTTTCAACTTTTTGAGGAACCTCCATGCTGTTTTCCGGACTGGTTGCACCAGTTTGCATTCCCACCAATAGTGTAGGAGGATTCCCCTTTCTCCACATCCTCACCAGCATCTGTCATTTCCTGACTTGTTAATTTTAGCCATAAAAATATCTTTATTTAAATTCAATTCAGTTAACATATAGTGTATTATTAGTTTCAAGGGTAGAATTTAGTGATTCATCAGTTGCATACAATATCCAATGCCCATTACTTTATGTGCCTTCCTTAATGGCCATCACTCAATTGCCCCATCTACCCACCCACCTCCACTCCAACAACCTAGTTTGTTTCCTAGAGTTAAGTGTCACTTATGAGTTTACTTCCTCTCTGTATTCATCTTAATTTATTTTTCCTTCCTTTCCCATATGTTCATCTCTGTTGTTTCTTAAATTCTACATATGACTGAAATCATATGGTATTTGTCTTTTTCTGACTGACTTATTTCACTTAGCATAATACACTCTAGTTCCATCCATGTTATTGCAAATGAAAGGATTTTAATTTTTTTAATGGCTGAGTAATATGCCATTGTGTGTATATATATATATATATATATATATATATATATATATATATACCATATCTCATTTATCCATTTATCTGTAAATGGACATCTTGGATCCTTCCATATTTTAGTTATGTGGACATTGTGGCTACAAACGTTAGGATGCATGTGCCCCTTCGAGTCACTATGCTTGCATCCTTTGGATAAATACCTAGTAGCACAATTCCTGGATCATAGGGTAGCTCTATTTTAAACTTTTTGAGGAACCTCCATACTGTTTTCCCGAGTGGCTGCACCAGTTTGCACTTCCGCCAAAACTGAAAGAGGGTTTTCCTTTCTCCACATCCTTGGCAACATTTGTTGTTTCCTAACTTGTTAATTATAGCCACTCTGGCTGGTGTGAGGTGGTATCTCACTGAGGTTTTGATTCATATTTCCCTGATGTTGAGGGATGTGGAGCAATTTTTTAAATTTTTTTATTTTTCAGTGTAACAGTATTCATTATTTTGCACCACACCCAGTGCTCCATGCAATCCGTGCCCTCTCAAATACCCACCACCTGGATCCCCCAACCTCTCACCCCCCACCCCTTCAAAACCCTTAGATTGTTTTTCAGAGTCCATAGTCTCTCATGGTTCACCTCCCCTTCCAATTTCCCTCAACCCCCTTCTCCTCTCCATTTCCCCATGTCCTCCATGCTATTTGTTATGCTCCACAAATAAGTGAAACCATATGATAATTGACTCTCTCTGCTTGACTTATTTCACTCAGCATAATCTCTTCCAGTCCCGTCCATGTTGCTACAAAAGTTGGGTATTCATCCTTTCTGATGGAGGCATAATACTCCATAGTGTATATGGACCACATCGTCCTTATCCATTTGTCCATTGAAGGGCATCTTGGTTCTTTCCACAGACTGGCGACCGTGGCCATTGTTGCTATAAACATTGGGGTACAGATGGCCCTTCTTTTTACTACATCTGTATCTTTGGGGTAAATACCCAGTAGTGCAATTGCGGGGTAATAGGCAAGCTCTATTTCTAATTTCTTGAGGAATCTCCACACTGTTTTCCAAAGTGGCTGCACCAACTTGCATTCCCACCAACAGTGTAAGAGGGTTCCCCTTTCTCCACATCCACTCCAACACATGTTGTTTCCTGTCTTGCTAATTTTGGCCATTCTAACTGGTGTAAGGTGGTATCTCAATGTGGTTTTAATTTGAATCTCCCTGATGGCCAGTGATGATGAACATTTTTTCATGTGTCTGATAGCTATTGGTATGTCTTCATTGGAGAAGTGTCTGTTCATATCTTCTGCCTATTTTTTGATATGATTGTCTGTTTTGTGTGTGTTGAATTTCAGGAGTTCTTTATAGATAAAAACAAGAGCCCAGGACCTGATGGATTCCCTGGGGAATTCTACCAAACTTCCAAAGAAGAAATAACACCTATTGTCCTGAAGCTGTTTCAAAAAATTGAAGCAGAAGGAAAACTTCCAGACTCTTTCTATGAAGCCAGCATTACCCTGATACCCAAACCAGGCAAAGACCCTACCAGAAAGGAGAATTTCAGACCAATATCACTGATGAATATAGATGCTAAGATTCTCAACAAGATCCTAGCAAACAGGATCCAACAGCACTTTAAAAAGATTATCCACCATGACCAGGTGGGATTCATTCCTGGGCTACAAGGATGGTTCAACATTTGCAAATCAATCAATGTGAAAGAACAAATCAATAAGAGAAGAGAGAAGAACCACATGGTCCTCTCAATTGATGCAGAAAAAGCATTGGACAAAATCCAGCATCCGTTCCTGATTAAAACGCTTCAAAGTATAGGGATAGAGGGAACATTCCTGAACTTCATCAAAACTATCTATGAAAAACCCACAGCAAATATTATCCTCAATGGGAAAAAGCTTGCAGCCTTCCCGTTGAGATCAGGAACACAACAAGGATGCCCACTCTCACCACTCTTGTTCAACATAGTATTAGAAGTCCTAGCAACAGCAATCAGACAACAAAGAGAAATAAAAGGTATCCAAATTGGCAATGAAGAAGTCAAACTCTCTCTTTTCATAGATGACATGATTCTTTATATGGAAAACCCAAAAGACTCCACCCCCAAACTACTAGAACTCATACAGCAATTCAGTAACGTGGCAGGATACAAAGTCAATGTACAGAAATCAGTGGCTTTCTTATACACTAACAATGAAAATACAGAAAGGGAAATTAGAGAAGCGATTCCATTTACTATAGCACCAAGAACCATAAGATACCTGGGAATAAACCTAACCAAATAGGCAAAGGAACTGTACTCGAGGAACTACAGAACACTCATGAAAGAAACTGAAGAAGACACAAAAAGATGGAAGACCATTCCATGCTCTTGGATCGGAAGAATAAACATTGTTAAAATGTCTATACTGCCTAGAGCAATCTATACTTTTAATTCCAATCAAAATTCCAATCAAAATTCCACCAGTATTTTTCAAAGAGCTGGAGAAAATAATCCTAAAATTTGTATGGAATCAGAAGAGACCCCGAATCACCAAGGAAATGTTGAAAAACAAAAATAAAACTGGGGGCATCATGTTACCTGATTTCAAGCTTTACTACCAAGCCGTGATCACCAAGACAGCATGGTACTGGCATAAAAACAGACACATAGACCAGTGGAACAGAGTAGAGAGCCCAGTATGGACCCTCAACTCTATGGTCAGTTAATCTTCGACAAAACAGGAAAAAGTATACAGTGGAAAAAAGACAGTCTCTTCAATAAATGGTGTTGGGAAAACTGGACAGCTATATGTAGAAGAATGAAACTCGACCATTCTCTTACACCGTACATAAAGATAAACTCAAAATGGATAAAAGACCTCAACGTGAGACAGGAATCCATCAGAATCCTAGAGGAGAACATAGGCAGTAATCTCTTCGATATCAGCCACAGCAACTTCTTTCAAGATATGTCTCCAAAGGCAAAGGAAACAAAAGCGAAGATGAACTTTTGGGACTTCCTCAAGATCAAAAGCTTCTGCACAGCAAAGGAAACAGTTAAAAAAACAAAGAGGCAACCCACGGAATGGAGAAGATATTTGCAAATGGAGCATTTTTTCATGTGTCTGTTGGCCATCTGGATGTCTTCTTTGGAGAAATGTCTGTTCATATCTTCTATTTCTTAAATGGATTGTTTGTTTTTCGTGTGTTGAGTTTGATAAGTTCTGTATAGATTTTGGATAGTAGCCCTTTATCTGATAAGACATTCATAAATATCTTCTCCTATTCTGTAGGTTGCCTTTTAGTTTTGTTGATTGTTTCTTATGCTGTGCAAAAGCTTTTTATCTTGATGAAGTCTCAATAGTTCATTGTTGCTTTTGTTTCTCTTGTCTCTTGCTTTGCTAGACTTGTCTAGCATGAAGTTGCTGCAGCCAACATCAGAGGTTGCTGCCTGTGTTCTCCTCTAGGATTTAGATGGATTCCTGTCTCACATTTAGGTCTTTCATGCATTTTGAATTATTTCTGTGTATGGTGTAAAGGTGGTCTGGTTTCATTCTTCTGCGTATGGTTGTTGTTTCCCCAATACCATTTGTTGAAGAAACTGTCTCTTTTCCATGGGATCTTCTTTCCTGCTTTTTCAAGCATGAGTTAAGCAAAGAGTTGAGGGTCCATTTCTGGAATCTCTATTCTGTTCCTGTGATCTATGTGTCTGTTTTTGTGCCAGTAGCATACTGTTTTGATTATTACAAATTTGCAATACAGCTTGTAATGCAGCTTAAGTCCGGAACTGTGATGCCTCCTGGTTTGGTTTTCTTTTTAAACATTCCTTTGGCTATTTGGGGTCTTTTATGGTTTTATACAAATTTTAGAATTGTTTGTTACAGCTCTGAATAATGCTTATGGTATTTTGGTAGGAATTATATTGAATGTGTAGATTGCTTTGGGTAGTACAGACATTTTTAAAAATTATATATATTTTTTCAGTGTTCCAAGATTCATTGTTTATACACCATACCCTGTGCTCCACACAATAGGTGCCCTCCTTAATACCCACTACCAGGCTCACCCAATCCCCCACTCCCCTCCCCTCTTAAACCCTCAGTTTATTTCTCAGAGCCCCCAGTCTCTCATGCTTCATCTCTCCCTCTGATTTCCCCCAACTCACTTCTCCTCTCCTTCTCCCAATGTCATCTGTGTCATTCCTTATGCTCCACAAGTAAGTGAAACCATATGATAATTGACTCTGTCTGCTTGACTTATTTCACTCAGCATAATCTCCTCCAGTCCCATCCATACTGATACAAAAGTTGGGTATTCATCCTTTCTGATGGAGGCATAATACTCCATTGTATATATGGACTGTATTTTCTTCATCCATTCATCTGTCAAAGGGCATCTTGGCTCTTTCCACAGTTTGGCAACTGTGGTCATTGCTGCTATGAACATTGGGGTACAGATGGCCCTTCTTTTCACTACATCTGCATCTTTGGGGTAAATACCCAGTAGTGCAATTGCAGGGTCATAGGATAGCTTTATTTTTAATCTATTGAGTAATCTCCACACTGTTTTCCAAAGTGGCTGCACCAACTTGCATTCCCACCAACAGTGTAAGAGGGGTCCATAGATATTTTAACAATATTTTTTCTTCCAATCCATGAGCATGAAACTTTTTTTTTCTATTTCTTTGTGTCTTCCTCAATTTCTTTCATGAGTGTTCTATAGTTTTCAGAATATAGATCATTTACATCTTTGGTTAGGTTTATTATTTAGTATCTTATGGTTTTTGGTTCAGTTTTAAATGGGATTGATTCCTTGATTTCTCCTTCTTCTATCTTATCATTAGTGTATAGAATGCAACTGACTTCTAGGCATTGATTTTATATCCTGCAACTTTGTTGAATTCTTGTATAAGCTCTGGCAATTTTTTTTGATGGAGTCTTTAGGGTTATCTATATATAGTATCAGGTCTTCCATGAAGAGTGAAAGTGTGACTTCTTCTTGGCCAATTTGGTTGTCTTTTATTTCTTTTTGTTGTCTTATTGCTGAGGCTAGGAATTCCAGTGCTATGCTAAACAACAGTGGTGAGAGTGGACATCCCTTTCACATTCCTGTCCTTAGGGGAAAAGCTCTAATTTTTCCCCATTAAGGATGATATTTGCTATGGGTTTTTCATGTATGGCTTTTATGACAGTGAGGTATGTTCCATCTATCCCTACATGGTGGAGAGTTTTTATTAAGAAAGGATGTTGTATTTTGTCAAATGCTTTTTCTGCATCTATTGAGAAGATCATATGGCTCTTGATCTTTCTTCTATTTATGGGCTATATTACATGGATTTGTAGATGTTGAACCATCCTCGCAGCCCAGGAATAAATCTCACTTGGTCGTAGTGAATAATCCTTTTAATGTACTGTTGGATCCCATTAGCTAGTATCTTTGTAAGAATTTCTGCATCCATGTTCACCTGGGATATTGGTCTGTAATTCTCTTTCCTAGTGGGGTTTTTGTCTGGTTTTGGTATTAAGGTAATACTGGCTTCATAGAATGGGTTTGGAAGTTTTACTTTCATTTCTATTTTTTGGAACAGTTTCAGGAGAAGAGGTATTAGTTCTTAAATGTTTGGTAGAATTCTGCTAGGTGGCCATCCAGCTCTGGACTCTTGTTTTGGGGAGATTTTTGATTACTGGTTCAATTTCTTTGGTGGGTATGGGTCTGTTCAAGTTTTCTATTTCTTCATGTTACAGTTTTGGTAGGTTATATGTTTCTAGGAATGCATCCATTTCTTCCAGATTGCCAAATTTGTTGGCATGTAATTGCTCATAATATTCTCTTGTAGTTGGGTTTATAAGGGGTTTATCAATTTTGTTAATTCTTTCAAAGAACTTGTTCCTAGTTTTGTTTATCTTTCTACTTTTAAAAACTTGTTTATCATTGATTTCTGCTCTAATCTTTATTATTTCTCTTCTCTTGCTGGATTTAGGATTTTATTTGCTGTTCTTTTTCCAATTCCTTTAGGTGCAAGGTTAGTTTGTGTCTTTGAGACTTTTTGTTTCTTGAGGAAGACCTGTATTGCTGTATACTTCCCTCTTAGGACGACTCTTGCTACACCTCAAAGGTTCTGAACTTTCATATTTTCATTTTCATTTGCTTCTATGTATTTTTCATTTCATCTTTAATTTCCTGGTTGAACCATTCATTCTTCAGTAGGGAGCTCTTTAATCACCACGTTTTGTGGTCCTTCCACATTTTTTCTTGTGGCTGACTTCAAGTTTTAAAGCACGGTGGTCTGAATATATCTATGGTGTAATTTCAGTCTTTTTGTACATGGTGAGACCTGATTTTTGACCCAGTATGTGATCTGTTCTGGAGAATGTTCCATGTGCACTTGAGAAGAATCTGTATTCTGCCCCTTTAGGATGAAATGTTCTGAATATATTTGTGAAGTACTTCCAGTCCAGAATGTCATTCAGAAGGATTGTTCCTTTGTTGATTTTCTGCTTTGATGATCTGTCCATTGCTGTGAGTTGGTTGTTAAGTTCCTCTACTATCATTATGTTATTATCAATGAGTTTCTTAAACTTTGTTATTAATTGGTTCATATATGGGCTGCTCCCAAGTTATGGACATAAATATTACAATTGTTAGATCTTCTTGTTGAATAGACCCTTTTATTATGATATAGTGCCCTTCTTCATCTCTTATTATAGTCTTTGGTTTAAAATGTAGTTTGTCTGGTATAAGGATAGGTACTCTGGCTTTCTTTTGATGTCCATTAGAATGATAAATAGCTATTCACCATCTCACTTTCAATCTGCAGGTGTCTTTGTGTCTCTAATGAGTCTCTTATAAGCAGTATATCAATGGGTCTTTTTTTAAATCCATTCTGATACCCTGTGTTTTGATTGGAGTATATAGTACATTTCCATTCAGAGTGATTATTGAAAAATATTAATTTAGTGACATTTATTATCTGTAAATTTGTTGCTTTTGTATACTGTCCCTTTTCCTTTCTGGTCTGTTACTTTTGGGCTCTCTCTGTGCTCAAAGGATCCCCTTTAATATTTCTTGCAATACTCACTTAGTGCTCATGAATTTCTTTAGTTTTTGTTTGTCCTGGAAACTCTTTAACTCTCCTTCTATTCTGAATGACAGTGTTTCTGGATACAGTATTCTTGGTTGCATATTTTCCCATTTAGCACATTTAATATATTATGCTAGTCCTTTCAGGCCTGCCACTTCTCTGTGCACAGGTCTGTTGCAAGCCTTATGTTTCTACCCTTGTAGGTTAAAGTCCTCTTTTCCTGAGCTACTTTCAGGATTTTCTCTTTTATCTTTGAAATTTGCAAGCTTAAGTGTTATATGTTGAGGTGCTGACATATTTTTATTGATTTGGGGGGGCTCCTTGTGCCCCCCTAGGCTTTAATGCCTATTTCCTTCCTCAGATTAGGGAAGTTCACAGGTATAACTTATTCAACTAAACCTTCTGCCCTCTCTCCCACTCATCTTCTGGTATCCCTATTATCAGGTATAATTTTGCTTTATGGAATTACTGAGTTCTCTAATTTTCCCTTTGTGATCCAATAGCTTTCTGTCTTTTTTTCAGCTTCCTTATTTTCCATCATTTTATCTCCTATATCACTGACTCACTCTTTTGCCTAGTTCATCCTCATTTTTATAGCCTTCATTTGAGACTGTATCTTGGTAATACATTTTTTTAAATTTCAGCGTGACTAGATTTTAGTTTTTATCAGTATAGTAAGGGATTCTCTAGTGTCTTCTATGCTTTTTTTCAAGCCAAGCTAGCATCTTATAATTGCTGTTTTAAATTCTAGTTCACTTACTTATATCTGTATTGATTAAACCTCTGGCAGTGAATACTACCTCTTGTTCTTTCTTCTGGGATGAATTTCTCCATCTTAGAATTTGTCTAGAAAATAATAGAAGAAAGAAAGAGAAAAAAATAACAATAACAACAACAGGGGAAAAAACAGAAAAAAAAATCCAGTAATGAAACAAAATAAGAAAAACAAACAGAACAAAACAAAAAAATAGATCCTGGGGATGTTTTGGTCTGCTTTTTAAAATAAATTATAGCCCAAAATAGAAAGAAAATAAGAAAGAAAAATGTGCGTGTGTGTGTATAAAATATTATATTATATGATAATTTATCAAAATATATAACAAATTATACATTACATATTATATATAATCAAAAACAATGAAAGGAAACAAAAAACAAAAAAAAAGACATATATATATAAATAAAAAGAAAAGAAAAAAAGGTATCCAAAAAATGATACCTGAAAAAGAACTACTGGAGACTAATGAAAAAAAAAGAACAAATGCTTTATATCATTCTAGGTTGTCCAATTTGTTGGCATAGAATTTTTCATAATATTCTCATAACCCTTTGTATTTCTCTGGTGTCAGTTGTTATTTCTCTTTGATTAGTGATTTTCTTTGAGTCTTCTCTCTCTCTCCCTCTCTCCCTCTCTCCCTCCCTCTCTCCTTCTTTGTTGATGAGTCTGGCTAGAGGTTTATCAATTTTGTTGATTTTTGCAAAGAACCTGCTTCCACTGATCTGTTATATTTTTATTCTTATTTTTTTAGTTTCCATTTTGTTTATTTCTGCCCTAATCTTTATTATTTTCTTCCTTCTGCTGATTCTGTATTTAGTTTATTCTTTTTCTAGCTTCTTTAGGTGTAAAGTGTTGAGATTTTTCTTGAGTCTTGAGGTAGGCTTGTCTAGCTATAAACTTCACACTTAGAATTGCTTTTGCTGCATCCCAAAGATTTTGGATCATTGTATTTTCATTTTCACTTGTCTCCAAGTACTTTTTTTTTTTTATTTCTTCTTTGGTTTCTTAGTGATCCATTCATTGTTTAGTAGTGTGTTATTTAACCTCCCTGTGTTTGTGCTCTTTCCAGATTTTGTTTTTGTTTTGTTGTAACTGATTTTTAGTTTCACAGCATTGTAGTCTGAAATGATGCATGGCATGACTTTGATCTTTTTCAATTTGTTGAGACTTGATCTGTGACCTAATATCTGACCTATTCTGGACAATGTTCCATGTGCACTTTTCAAGTAAAACAAATGCGTATCCTACTCTTTCAGAAAGGAATATTCTGAATAGAACTGTTAGATCCATCTGGTCCAAAGTGAGATTCAAAGTCACTGTTCCCTTATTTTGTTTGGATGATCTGTCTTGAGATAAGGGAGGTGGTAAAGTCCCCTACTACTATTGTATTACTGTTGATTAGTTCCTTTATTTTTGTGTTAAGTGTTCTCTGTATATGGGTGTTTGCATGTTGGGTGCATTAAGTATTTACAATTGTTATATATTCCTATTGGATTATTCTCTTTAAGATTATATAGTGTCCTTCTTTGTTCACACTCACAGGCTTTGTTTTAAAGTCTACTTTCTCTGATATTAATTATTGCTACCCTGGATTTCTTTTCACATCCATTTACATGATAAATGCTATTCCATTTCCTCATTTTCAGTCTGCATGTGTCTTTAAGTCTGAAATGTGTCTCTTATTGTCAGAATACAGATGGGTCTTTTTTTTTCTTTCTTTTTTCCATTCCATCACCATATGTCTTTTGATTGAAGCATTTACTCCATCTACATTCTAACTAATTATTGATAGGTATGTAGTTACTGCCATTTTGTAACTTGTCTTATAGTTGTTTTAGTAGTTCTCTTTTCCTTTCTTCTTCTTTTTTTTTTTTTTTCCTGGCAAAGCAAACTTTATTGTGGCCCTGAGGTTGGAGTTTCCCTCCGGGTCCTGCTGAAACTTGCGTTGGGCTGAGGGTCTCTTGTGTTGCCCCTAATAGCTCCATCCCATGCAGACTCAGATGGAGAGAGGCTGGTGGTGGTGCGGGGGGAACCTGCAGAACGTGCTGAGGAAGGAGGGCCAGCCTGCATGGTGCTCTAGCTGGCTCTCCCTCGGTCACTGCAGCCAGGACCCTCCTGGCCCCTCATTTCTTGGATCCAGGTTTTTTAGGTTTGAATGTGGGTTTGGCCTTTTTCACAGGACTCTTGTCTTTACGACTGGATCTTGGCAACGCTTGTCTGCTTCTGGGACGCCGGCCTCTTGACTTGTTTAACAGGGGTGTCCTCCTCTAGGGACACATCTGCATCATCATCATCGTCGTCGTCATCAACCTCCTCACTGTCACCTTCCTCTTCCTCCTCCTCCTCCTCTTCTTCCCAGGGTAGGTTGTAACGTTCCTGGCCACTGAGGAACACAGGCCCAGAGCCAGCCCGCAGCTGGAAAGTGACTGGAGGAGAAAGCTCCAATCCCATGAGGACGACCATGGGTAGCACGGAGGCCTGAAGCGAGGCAATGGTGATGGGCTTGGTCTTCTTGTCTTCCTGGCAGGCTGGCGGCAGGATTTCCACGAGGTTCATCTCTTCTTTGGCTTTCTCCCCCAAGCATATCGTACTGAGCAGCAGCTTACAGTCCTGCTTCCCCTCCTTCTGGGCTTTGACCGTGCAAGTCCGCTTCTCCTGGTTTAGCTCACAGCCCCAGAGCATGGCCCTGGGCCCTCTCTCGGCCGGCCGCGCTGCTCGTGCTGCTGAGGTTCATGCCGCGGGTGGCGGGAGCCGGGGTCCAGGCGGCTGAGTGCCGTCGCCCACTGCAGGCTGTTAGGAGGCTCGCGCCTCCTTTCTTCTCTTGATCTCTCATGGTTTCTCAGCTTTCTTTAGTGATATATTCAGATTCCTTTTTCTTTATTTCTTGAATATCTGTTATAGGTTTTTGATTTGTGGTTATCATTCAGTTTATATATAACATCTCCTGGATATAGCAGTCTATATTAAGTTGATAGTTGCTTAATTTTAAAACCATTCTTTATTTCTCCCCCCACACACACATTTTAGTTATATGGTGTCATAATTTACATTGTTTATTTTGTGAGTACCTTGACTAACTTTTATAGGTATATTCACTTTTATTGCTTTCTTGTTTCCTCCTACTTTTCTTAATCTTACTTATGGTCTTTCCACTCCACTCAATGAGTCTCCTATAATATTTCTTGCAGGGGTGATTTAGTGGTCATAAATTCCTTTAACTTTTGTTCATCTGGAAAACTCTTTATTTCTCCTTCTATTCTGAATGATAGCCTTGATGGATAGAGTATTCTTGGTTCAGCTTTTTCTTTTCCTTCCAGCACCTTAAATATATCATGCAAGTTCCTTCTGGCCTGCAAACTTCCTACTGAAAAATCAGCTTATAGCCTTATGGGGTTTCCCCTGCAGTAACTGTTCTCACCTCCTGCTTTTAAAATTCTCTCTTTATCACAACTTTTTGCTGTTTTAATTATTATGTGTCTTGGTGTGGACATCCTTGGGTTGATTTTATTGGGGTATCACTGTGCTTTCTGCATCTGGATGTCTGTTTCTTTCTGTAGATTTTAGAAGTTTTCAGGTACCAATTCTTCAAATAAACTTTCTGCCCCATTTTCTCTCATTTCCCTTCTGGGATCCCTATAACATGAATTTTATTATGCTCGATGGTGTCACTGAATTCCCTAAGTCAATTCTCATTTTGTATTTTTTTTCTCTCACCTGCTCAGTTTGATTGCTTTCCATTAATCTGTCCTCCAGGTTGCTGGTCCATCCCTCTGCTTCTTTTATTCTGCTATTTATTCCAGGTATTATAGTTATAGTTTCATTTATTTAATTCTTTATCTCTCATTAATGATTTTTTAAATGTTTTCTATCTCTTTGTAAAGGGCTCCCAAGGTCCTCCACTGTTTTCTCAAGTCCAGTATCTTTATGGTAAATGCTTTGAATTCTGTATCAGGCATTACTTACCTCTGATTCATTTAAGTCTCTTGCTGTGATCTTGTCCTGTTCTTTCATTCTGGATAATTTCCTCTGTCTCCCTATTTTGTTTACCTTTCTGAGTCTTTTTCTGTGTTTTATGAAAGTCAGCTATGTCTCCTGTTCTTAAAAACTGTGGTCTTATGAAGAATATGTCCTGTACTGCTCTGTAGTACAATGTTCCCTGTTCACCAGAACCTGGTATTTTAGGGTTGTCTCCTATGTGTTTTGTATACACCCTGCTCTTGTGGTTTAGCTACTTTTCCCTTAGTCCAGTTGTCTGCAATGTCTCTCATTGTCTGTTGTGGATAACGGTTGTTTCTTGGGCTCTTAAGGCCAATCTGGGGCCATCTTGGGCTTGAGGTAGGTCACACCAGGCATTTTCCAGGTATGCAATAGCACTAGCCTATGGGGTATTTTCCCTGTTTGTCCCCTGAGAAGTTTTTATTGCAGGTAGTGCCTACATTCAGACCCTCTCATTGCCCCCAGCCCACTTCTGGGGCTGCAGTTTGACTGGTATGTTTAGCTATCTTCCCTGCTCCCTGGGGCAGGAGTCACTTTGCAGTGATGCTGGCTTCTCTCAGGGCTGCTTGCACACTGCCAGGCCTATGGCACTGGTTTGGATAGGCTCTGGCCATTGTAGGGGGTGGATCTGCAGAAGTGCACAGAATACATGGTTTTAGCAAGATTTGCACTGATCTGCTTTGAAAGAAGACCTGAAACCCAGGTCTAACTGGTGAGGGCAGATCTGGGAAAGCATGTAGGGGTGGGGAGAATGGAACACACTCTATTACCAAGGCTTATATTAGTCTTCTGTGGGAGGAGACTTGGAATCCAGCTCTGGCTAGATGTGGTGTGTCAGTAGGGGAATGCGGTGATGGGGCAACAATGTTACCAAGATTTGGGTGGGTCCACTGTAGGAGGGCATCAGGAGCAGAGGCCTAGCTGGAGGCGATGTGCCCGCAGAGGAACACATTGGCAGAGTGCACTGTTAGCAAGTTAGGTAGCCAGTGTTGACACCAGGAGGTGGGCTTAGGCTGGTGGGTAGGGGAGAAAAATGTCCCAGGTCAGCTACTTTGCTCCTGGAGACATCTCCCAATAATCCCTGCACCTCTAGCACGTGCTCTTAGATTAGTCAACAAATTTCCCTTTCATATATGCAATGTGATTTTCAAACTGCTGGTTGTATGCTCAATCTCCACAGGGCTGTTTGTAGTGTTATCTCTTTAAGAGCAGTGACTCAGTTTCTTCCCTCCCTCCTGGTTCTGCCAGAGCTGAATGCACAGATTTTTAAAGTTCCATAATTTTGTCTCTCTGGTTGTAAGAACTTGTGAAATTCAGCCCCTTTGGTTTTCAAAGTCAAATGTTTATGGGGATTCATTCTTCCCTTGTGAGATCCTCAGTGTGAGAGACTTTCTCCCTCCCCTCTACACACCAACAATGTCCCTCCCTCTATTGAAGAGTCTGGTGGTTCTGTTTAGCTGCCAAATGTGTCTCCACCCTTCCAACCTTTTTTGATGTAGCTTTTCTCTATATTTAGCTGTGTAGAGTTTGTTCTACTCTATTCACTATTGAGGTCATTTTCTGGGTTCTTTACACTGATATGAGTGTTATCTGGATGTATCCAAAGTGAGCTTAGAGTCCTCATCTGCAATCTTCTCTGGAAGTCTATCAAGACACTCACTTTAGATACAAAGGTACAATTATGTGGAAAATGAAAGAATGGAAAAAAAAATGCTTCATGAAAATAGCTACCAAATGAAGGTGGAGGTGACTACACTAATATCAGACAATATAAGCTTTGTCAAATATTGCTACCAGAATAATGAAGACATTATATATTGATAAAAGTTTCAATCCATCAATAAGATTGTAACAAATATAAACACATTTGCAGCTAACAACAGAGCCTTAGAATACATGAAGCAAAAACTAACCAAATGGAAAGTAGAGATAGAGAGTTCTACAATAATAGTTGCAGACTTTAACACATCCCAGTTTCTATAATAGATAGAGAAACTAGACAGAAAGTCAATATGGAAATAAAAGAGTAAAACAACAGTATAAGCTAGAAATAACTATATGTATAAAATAATTCCCTGAAAAAAGCAGGACATTCTTCTCAAGTACACATGGTGTATTCTCCAGGATAAATATAAGTTAAGCCAAAAGAAGAGTCATAAATGTCAAAAGACTGATATAGAATGTATATTCTCTGACCACAGTGGAATGGAACTTGAAAGTATTAACACAATTTAAAGTGGAAATACCACAAATATATGGAAATTACATAAGACACTCTAAAACAAAATGGGTCAAAGATGAAATCACATGGAAAATTAGAAAATACCTTGAGAGGAATAAAAATGAAAATGTTACATACCAAAATTTATGGGATAGGGAAAAAATAGTTTTGAGAGGGAAAATTATATATGTATATGCCTACATTGAGAAAGAAATCTCAAATCAAAGATCTAATTTTACACCCAAAGTTGCTAAAAGAAAAGGAAGAGGAAATCAAACCAAAAGCTAAGAGAAAAAAAGAAATAATAAAGATTAGAAAAGAGATAAAAGAAACAGAAAATAGAAAAAACAATGGAGAGTTCAAATGAAATCAAAGGCTGATTTGTTGGAAAAGATTAACAAAATTGACAAACATTAGCTAGACTTCCCCAGAAAGAAAAAGAAAGAATAGACTCAAATACTCAAATCAGAAATTAAAGTGGGACATTAGTAATGACATTACAGAAATATAAAGGATTGTCAAAGAATAATATGAAAAATTGTACACCAACAAATTAGATTATCTAGATGCACTAGACAACACCCTAGAAACACACAAAGTACCCACATTGTTTCAAGAAACACAAAACCTGATGAGACAGAATAAAGAGATGGAATCAATAATCAAAAACCCACTAACAGAAAAGTCCAAGAGCAGATGGCTTTATTGGTGAATTATACCAAATATTTAAAGAAGAACTAACACAAATTTATCTGGAAGTATTCCAATAATTAGAAGAGAGTGGAAAGGTGTAGAGACAGCTGGTGTGTTCTGGATTTTTCAATTTTTTTTGAGGGAGGCTTGGATGGCTATGTATTTCCCCCTTAGGACCGCCTTTGCTGTATCCCATAGGTTTTGGACCGAAGTGTCTTCATTCTCATTGGTTTCCATGAATTGTTTAACTTCTTCTTTGAACTCCGGGTAGATCCAAGCATTCTTAAGCAAGGTGGTCTTTAGCTTCCAGGTGTTTGAGTTCCTTCTGAACTTTTCCTTGTCATTGAGTTCCAGTTTCAAAGCACTGTGATCTGAGAATATGCAGGGAATAATCTCAGTCTTTTGGTATCTGTTGAGTCCTGATTTGTGACCCAGGATGTGGTCTCTTCTTGAGAAGCACCAGCTGTCTCTACACCTTAAAGAACTGGAGAATCAACAACAAATCAAACCAACTCCACACGTAAGAAGGGAAATAATCAAGATTAGAGCTGAGATCAATGAGGTAGAAACCAGAGATACAGTAGAACGTATCTAGGAAACTAGAAGCTGGTTTTTTGAAAGAATCAATAAGATCAATAAACCATTGGCCACACTAATCCAAAAGAAAAGAGAGAAAGCCCAAATTAATAAAATTATGAATGAAGAGGGAGAGATCACAACTAACACCAGGAAGTAGAAACAATCATCAGAAGTTATTATCAACAGTTATATGCCAATAAGCTAAGCAACCTAGATGAAATGGATGCATTCCTGGAAAACTATAAACTCACAACATTGAACCAGGAAGAAATTGACAACCTAAATAGACCAATATCTAGTAACGAGATTGAAGCAGTGATCAAAAACCTCCCAAAAAAACAAGAGCCCAGGACCTGATGGATTCCCTGGGGAATTCTACCAAACTTTCAAAGAAGAAATAACACCTATTGTCCTGAAGCTGTTTCAAAAAATTGAAGCAGAAGGAAAACTTCCAGACTCTTTCTATGAAGCCAGCATTTTACCCTGATACCCAAACCAGGCAAAGACCCTACCAGAAAGGAGAATTTCAGACCAATATCACTGATGAATATAGATGCTAAGATTCTCAACAAGATCCTAGCAAACAGGATCCAACAGCACTTTAAAAAGATTATCCACCATGACCAGGTGGGATTCATTCCTGGGCTACAAGGATGGTTCAACATTTGCAAATCAATCAATGTGATAGAACAAATCAATAAGAGAAGAGAGAAGAACCACATGGTCCTCTCAATTGATGCAGAAAAAGCATTGGACAAAATCCAGCATCCGTTCCTGATTAAAACGCTTCAAAGTATAGGGATAGAGGGAACATTCCTGAACTTCATCAAAACTATCTATGAAAAACCCACAGCAAATATTATCCTCAATGGGAAAAAGCTTGCAGCCTTCCCATTGAGATCAGGAACACGACAAGGATGCCCACTCTCACCACTCTTGTTCAACATAGTACTAGAAGTCCTAGCAACAGCAATCAGACAACAAAGAGAAATAAAAGGTATCCAAATTGGCAATGAAGAAGTCAAACTCTCTCTTTTCATAGATGACATGATTCTTTATATGGAAAACCCAAAAGACTCCACCCCCAAACTACTAGAACTCATACAGCAATCCAGTAACGTGGCAGGATACAAAGTCAATGTACAGAAATCAGTGGCTTTCTTATATACTAACAATGAAAATACAGAAAGGGAAATTAGAGAAGCGATTCCATTTACTATAGCAACAAGAACCATAAGATACCTGGGAATAAATCTAACCAAAGAGGTAAAGGATCTGTACTCGAGAAACTACAGAACACTCATGAAAGAAATTGAAGAAGACACAAAAAGATGGAAGACCATTCCATGCTCTTGGGTCGAAAGTATAAACATTGTTAAAATGTCTATACTGCCTAGAGCAATCTATACTTTTAATGCCATTCTGATCAAAATTCCACTGGTATTTTTCAAAGAGCTGGAGAAAATAATCCTAAAATTTGTATGGAAGCAGAAGAGACCCCGAATCGCTAAGGAAATGTTGAAAAACAAAAATAAAACTGGGGGCATCACGTTACCTGATTTCAAGCTTTACTACAAAGCTGTGGTCACCAAGACAGCATGGTACTGGCATAAAAACAGACACATAGACCAGTGGAACAGAGTAGAGAGCCCAGTATGGACCCTCAACTCTATGGTCAGTTAATCTTCGACAAAACAGGAAAAAGTATACAGTGGAAAAAAGACAGTCTCTTCAATAAATGGTGTTGGGAAAACTGGGCAGCTATATGTAGAAGAATGAAACTCGACCATTCTCTTACACCTTACACAAAGATAAACTCAAAATGGATAAAAGACCTCAACGTGAGACAGGAATCCTAGAGGAGAACATAGGCAGTAATCTCTTCGATATCAGCCACAGCAACTTCTTTCAAGATATGTCTCCAAAGGCAAAGGAAACAAAAGCCAAAATAAACTTTTGGGACTTCATCAAAATCAAAAGCTTCTGCACAGCAAAGGAAACAGTCAAGAAAACAGAGGCAACCCACAGAATGGGAGAAGATATTTGCAAATGACAGTACAGACAAAAGGTTGATATCCAGGATCTATAAAGAACTCCTCAAGCTCAACACACACAAAACAGATAATCATATCAAAAAATGGGCAGAAGATATGAACAGACACTTCTCCAATGAAGACATACAAATGGCTATCAGACACATGAAAAAATGTTCATCATCACTAGCCATCAGGGAGATTCAAATTAAAACCACATTGAGATATCACCTTATATCAGTTAGAATGGCCAAAATTAGCAAGACAGGAAACAACATGTGTTGGAGGGGATGTGGAGAAAGGGGAACCCTCTTACACTGTTGCTGGGAATGCAAGTTGGTGCAGCCTCTTTGGAGAACAGTGTGGAGATTCCTCAAGAAATTAAAAATAGAGCTTCCCTATGACCCTACAATTGCACCACTGGGTATTTACCCCAAAGATACAGATGTAGTGAAAAGAAGGGTCATCTGTACCCCAATGTTTATAGCAGCAATGGCCACGGTTGCCAAACTGTGGAAAGAACCAAGATGCACTTCAACGGATGAATGGATAAGGAAGATGTGGTCCATATACACTATGGAGTATTATGCCTCCATCAGAAAGGATGAATACCCAACTTTTGTAGCAACATGGACAGGACTGGAAGAGATTATGCTGAGTGAAATAAGTGAAGCAGAGAGAGTCAATTATCATATGGTTTCACTTATTTGTGGAGCATAACAAATAGCATGGAGGACATGGGGAGTGAGGAGAAGGGAGTTGGGGGAAATTGGAAGGGGAGGTGAACAATGAGAGACTATGGACTCTGAAAAACAATCTGAAGGGTTTGAAGAGGTGGGGGGTTGGGAGGTTGGGGGAACCAGGTGGTGGGTATTAGAGAGGGCACGGATTGCATGGAACACTGGGTGTGGTACAAAAACAATGAATACTGTTATGCTGAAAATAAATTTAAAAAATGATTAAAAAAATAAATAAAAATAAAAATATATATAATTAAAAAATAATAAAAAAATTAAAAAAATAAAAATTAAAAAAAGGAAGAGAGTGTAAAACTTATGTTTTGTAAATTTTAAAATTTCTTCTTGCTCTGCTGCATCAACATCCCCATGAAGTGGCTGTGTGCATCTTGTCCAGGTGACCAGAGGCACCAGTGTGATAAAAGCTGGCTCTTGCCTTGAATTTCCCTTCTTCTCCTCTGACTGATCTAGTGACATTCAAACTTACTATTGAAATCCCCTAATGTCTTCTCTGCTTGTACTCCACCCTAATCCCCAATAAAGACAATGGTCCATTGGAACTCAAGCTCTCTCTATGATCCTCAACCACTTATTGGAACTTGTTTCCTTGGTGCTGCTTCCATGTGGCCCTTCATGACATGCAGTGACTCTGTCTCTCTAGGATCTGTGACTATAACAAACTTTATTATCCTGAGATTCTTCTATGTTCCCTCTTGTGCCACACCTGACTCGTCACATCATGAAAGAATACAAAAGAACATCCTAACTCATTCTATGAATGCAAATTAACCTGATACCAAATACAAGGACACCACTACAGGAAGTACAAATCAACATCCTTTATGAATATGTATGCAAACATTCTCAAAGAAAATCTGAGAAATTAACCCAACAGCATATTAAAAGGTTACATGCAGGGGCACCTGGGTGGTTCAGTGGGTTAAGCCTCTGCCTTCGGCTCAGGTCATGATCCCAAGGTCCTGGGATCGAGCCCTGCGTTGGGCTCTCTGCTCAGCGGGGAGCCTGCTTCCCTTCCTCTCTCTCTGCCTGCCTCTCTGCCTACTTGTGTCTACTACTACTGTCTGTCCAATGGATAAATAAAATCTTAAGAAAAAAAAAGCCTCTACCTTCAGCTCAGGGTCCTGGGATCAAGCCCCGCATTGAGCCCCGCATCAGGCTCTCTGCTCAGTGGGGAGCCTGCTTCCTCTCTTTCTCTCCTCCTGCCTCTCTGCCTATTTGTGATCTCTCTCTCTCTATCAAATAAACAAATAAAATATTTAAAGAAAAGGTTACATGCAATGAGAAATAGGACTTATTCTAGGAATACAAGTGTCGTTTAATATATTAAAATCAAGGAGAGTGGTGTCTAGAAGGTTGCAGAATTGAAGATCCCAGTCCACATTTCCCTGCCAAGAAACATCAATTTAATAACCATCCATCAAATAAAATACTTTCATAAGAACTCTTAAATCTGGGTGAGAGGCTACATTACTCTGGTAGAGCCAAGAAACAACAAAATAGGCACATTGAAAAGAGTAAGAAGAAAAGTTTCACTTTAACTGCCCCTCCCTCAAGTGGCTCAATGCAGTGCTGAGACTGCTTGGCCCAACTTCCATAATGGGAAAAAGAGAAAAGTGGGTGTCTGACATTCCTACCATTTCAGAGCACACACGAGAAACCCATTTTTTTTTTTTTTCACATCACCTGGAACATGAAGTGAATGAGCATGGCTAGATACCCTGAGGGTAGTTAAAACCAACAACAAGAAAAAGAGGTAGGGACTCTCAATCAGCATGCAGATCTCAATAGCTGGCCCATAGTCTGTGACAGTACACCCAACTGTCAAAATTTCTGCATGCCCAGGGACCCCCACAATGTACCACCTCCTGGAGTTCCCAGCACTGAGCTCACCTGCCCTTGCACCTCACCAGCTGGCTCACATAGAATGTCTGTCTGGGAGATTGGTTAAGGCCTTTACCTACCAAAGCTGCTTTGTAAAGATCAGAAGAGGTGACTAGTTAAAAATGCACAGAAAAATACAAGGATCATGAAGGATCAGGGAACATAATGAATGAGATAAATCTCTAGTAACTGACCCTAAAGAAATGGAGAAATACTAATTTCTTGACAAAGAATTCAAAATAACCATATTAAAGGAGCTTAGTAAGCTTTAAGAGAACACAGATAACCAAAAGAAATCAGGAAAACAATACATAAACAAAATGGGAAATTCAACAAACAGAAACCATAAAAAAGAGAACCAAATGAATTTTGGGCTGATGAATACATGGATTATACTGAAAAATCCCATACTGAGTTTCAACATAAGATTTGATGAAGCAGAATAAAAACCCCAGCAAGCTTAAATATTGGTCATTTTTTTTTAAATTTTTTATTTTAAATTTTTAATTATGTTCAATTAGCCAACATATAGTACAACAGTTTTTGATGTAGTGTTCAGCAATTCATTAGTTGCTTATAACATCCAGTCTTCATCACCTCACATGCCCTCCTTAATGCCCTTCATCCAGTTAACCCATCCTCCAACCCCTCCCTTCTGTAAACCTTGTTTTGTTTCCCAGAGTCCAGAGTCTCTCATTGTTTGTCTCCCTCTCTGATTTCTTCCCATTCAGTTTTTCCTCCCTCTCCTATGGTCCTCTGCACTATTCCTTATATTCCACATATGAGTGAAACCATATGATAATTGTCTTTCTCTGCTTGACCTATTTCACTTAGCATAATACTCTACAGTTCCATCCATGTTGATACAAATGGTAGGTATTCAACCTTTCTAATGGCCGAGTAATATTCCATTGTATATATGAACCATATCTTCTTCATCTATTCATATGTTGAAGGACATCTCAGCTCCTTCCACAGTTTGGCCATTGTGTACATTGTTGCTATAAACATTGGGGTGCATGTGCCCCTTCTTTTTACTAAATCTGTATCTTTGGGGTAAATACCTAGTAGTGCAATTGCTGCATCATAGGGTAGTTCTATTCATTTGAAATTACCCAGTCAGAGGAACAATAACCACAAACAAAAAAATGAACAACAGTGAAGAAAGCCTATAAGGCTCAGAGAACAAAATATAGTGAACAATTTATGTATAATGGGAGTCCCAGAAGAAAAGAAAGAAAAAAAGAGGAAGAAAGATTTTTTAAAGAAATAAAGCCTGCAAATCCCCCAAATCTGGAGAGGGAAATAGACATTATGATTCAGGAAGCATAAAGGATCTCAAATAAGTTAAATCTAAAGAGGCCAATACTGAGAAATGTTATGATTAAATTATCAAGAATCAAAGATAAATAATTTTGAAAGAAGCAAGAGAAAAGTGACTCATCATATACATAGCAATCCCTGAGACTATAAATGGATTTCTCAGCAGAAACTTGCAGGCAAGGAAAGAGTAATATGATACAGTTAAAGTGCAGAAAGAAAAATACATCAAAACAAGAATAATATAGTGGCAAAAGTGTCTTTTAAAAATGGAAAGATTTAAAAAAAATGGAAAGATAAAAAATTTCCCAGACAAACAAAACAGAAAGGTCACCAACACAAAACCTACCATACAAGAAGTAATAATGAGAGTCCCTCAAGTTGAAACAAAATAATTCTAAAGAGTAACACACAAACATATGAAAGTATAATTCTCACTGGTAAAGGTAAATGAATAGAACAATACAAAAAAAGTAATACTGTGATGATGTATAAATCATTTTAATGCTAGTATAAATGTTAAATTAAATACAAAGAGTAAATATAACCCACAAAATTTGTAAATGGAGTCAAAATTTAAAAAGAAGCAAATTCAGACATCAATAACAACAACAAAGTAGGAGTAGAGTTTTTATATGAGATGGAAGTTAAGTTTTCACCTCAGAATAGACTACTACAACTATAAAAATTTTTATGCAAACTTCATGACAACCACAAAGAAAAAAACCTATTATAGATACAAAGATATAAAAAGAAATTTACCAAATTATATCATTACAGAAAAAATAAGTCACAGTGGAAAGCAGCATATGAAAAAAAGAGGAAAATAGAACAATAAAACAGACAAAAAACAATGAATAAAATCACAATAGTAATTACTTACCTGTCAATAACTGCTTTGGTGGAGGCTGGGAAGAACAGAGTAAGAGGGCCATAAACTCACCGTGTCCCATGGATACAACTAGAGGACACTCACATCAACTTAACTAACCTAGAAAATGACACAAAGACTGGCAGAACAAACTCTACAACTAAAGGTAAAGAAGCCATACTGAAGAGTGTAGGAAGGGTGGAAACACAGTAGGGAGCTAAGAGGGCCCTGGTTGTCTATGCTGGCAAAGTACCCCAGGGAAACAGAGAAGCATGAGAAACAGACTATTACACCAGGGAGCCTGGAAAGAGAAGATGAATCCCAGACAACATTTGGCTTTGAAAACTAGATGGGCAGAATTTCAGAAGTTCTTACAACCAGCAAGACTAAAAGCCTAGAATTTTAAAAATCAGCATACTCAGTTCTGGGAGGGCCTGGAGGGTGTTAAGAATCTGAGTCCCCTCCATTAAAGAGATAGCATTACAAATATCCAGCAGAGATAGAGCATAGAAATGCCTGGGGCATGTAGGAGGGAAAGTTATTTGCTCATCTAAGAGCCTATCCTACAGCATCAGGAATCACAGGGATATTCCTTCAGGAATAAAGCAGCTGGCAGACACCATTTCCATCTCTGCTCTTCAGCATAAACACAGAGCTCCAAGCACAACACTGACAATACCTAATTTGCTTACACCAAGCTGCAACAACCATTCTTCCACAGATCTGCCCTTTCCAGTCATGCTTGCATCAGTCCTGGCACTGTGGGTCCCCTTCCACAGAAGACCAGAATAAATCTTGCTAATACTGTCTCCTCACCCACATCTCCCAACCTGCATGCTTTGTAGGGCCTCGGTCCCAGTGGCAGCAGTTGGTCACCTCCTGGAGAGGACACACACACACACCTTATTAAAACTGTACCCCTTGTGCTCATTTCAGCAGCACATATCCTAAACACTGTATCCCCTATCTATATATGCATTTCAGACAAGCCCCGGTCACCACAGTTTCTAAAGCAGCTGCAAATTCCCTGTGGAAGAGGACCAGCATGCACAGCTTACAGGCACCATGCCCCCACCTGCACGTGCTTTGCAGAGCAGTATCAGATGGTCCCAGTGTCTATAGTGATGTGCATCCCTTTGGAAAATGACCAATAGACCATGTGAAAACTGGGTGCCATGCCCACTGCATAGAGAGCAGGAGACACAGCTAACTTTTGAAACACGCAGAAACAGACATGGAAAGTTAGAAAAAATGAAGTGAAAGAGGCATATGGCCCAAATGAAAGAAGAGAACCAAACCACACCAAGAGACCTAAGCACCACAGAGATAAGTAATATGCCTGAAAGCTAATTTATAAAGATTTGATTTATTTATTTATTTGACAGAGAGAGAGAGAGAGAGAGAGAGAGAGAGAGAAATCATAAATAGGTAGAGAGGCAGGTTGAGAGGGGGGGGGAAGCAGGCTCCCCATGGAGTAGAGAGCCTGACGTGGGGCTCGATCCCAGGACCCTGAGATCATGACCTGAGCCAAAGGCAGAGGCTTAACCCACTGAGCCACCCAGGCACCCCCTGAAAGATAATTTAAAGTAACTATCATTAAGATACTCACTGGACTTGAAAAAAGTGTAAAGGACATGAGCAAGACCCTTAACAAAGAAAAAAATGAGAGATAACTCAATAAATGAAATAAAAACTACACTAGATGGAACAAATAGAAGGCTAGAGGAAGCAGATGAATGGCTTAAAACCTGGAAGACAGTAATGGAAACTAACAAATCTGAGCTTGTGTGAGAAAAAAAATATGCAAAATGAAAATAGACTTAGGGAACTCAGTGGCACCATCAAGAATGACAACATTCTTATATAGGGATCCCAGAATAAAAACAGAGATAAAGGGGACAGAAAATATATTTGAAGAAATAATAGCTAAAAACTTCCCTGACCTGGAGAAGGAAACAAATATCCAGATCCAAGAGGCATGGGATGCCCCCATAACTCCAACCCAAGAAGTCCACACCAAGACACGTAGTAATTAAAAAGGCAAAAGTGTGGCATGGATTGCATGGAGCACTGGGTGTGGTACAAAAAAATGAATACTGTTATGCTGAAAATAAATTTAAAAAATGATTAAAAAAATAAAAAATATTTAAAAGTAGCAAGAGAAAAGAAAATAATTAATACAAGGAAAACCCCATAAGTATATGAGCTGATTTTTCAGCAGAAACGTTGCAGGCCAGAAAACAGTGGCCTGATATATTCAAAATGCTGAAAGAGAAAAATCTGCAGGCAAAAATACTCTAGACAATAATGCCATCATTTAGAAAAGAAGGAGAGATAACATGTTTCTCAAATGAACAAAAACTAAAGGAGCTCATGACCATGGGAAATTTTAAAGTGGGCTCTGTGAGTCGAAAGGGAAGACCATAATTAAGGATATGAAAAGTAGGAAATGAAAAAGCAATAAATATATTTATAAAAATCAGTCCAGTGATTCACAATGAAAAGATGTAAAATATGACACCACATCTAAAACATGCATGAGGAGAGGAGTAAAGAATGGGTTTGACTTTAAGCAACCATCAATTTAATATGATTGCTATAAACAAATTTTATATACAAGTTGAATGGTAACCATAAATCAAAAACCAGTAACAGGGTATTTACTCTAAAGATACAAATGTGGTGATCCAAAGGGGCACGTGCACCCAAATGTTTATAGCAGCAATGTCCACAATAACCAAACTATGGAAAGAACCTAGATGTCCACCAACAGACGAATGGATAAAGAAGATGAGGTATATATATATATACAACGGAATACTATGCAGCCATCAAAAGACATGAAATCTTGCCATTTGCAATGACGTGGATGGAGCTAGAGGGTATGATGCTTAGCGAAATAAGTCAATTGGAGAAAGACAACTATCATATGATCTCCCTGATATGAGGAAATCGAGAAGCAACATGTGTGGAGGCCGAGAAAAATTAAGGCTATCCCACCTCAGGTTTAGCCTTAGCATAAGTACAGCCATCTTAGCTCCAGCAGCCATCTCAGACCCCTGTGCCCAAGGGTTGAACTTTCCCCTACTTTACTTTAGTTCTAAGGACCCCCACCCTGCTTTAGTAACAAGAACCCCCACCCTGTTTTGGTTCCAGAGACCCCCACCCTGCTTTAGTACCAGGAACCCATAAATAGCCCGGCCTTAACTAAGCTCGGGGTCAAAGTTCCTACTCCACAGTGTTGGGTATACTTGGGCCCAAGCTTAAGCTTGTTAAATAAACCCTCATGTGATTGCATCGGTGTTGGCTCCTTGGTGGTCTCAGATGCAAAAACTCGGGTACAACACATGGGGGGTTTGGGGGGTAGGAAAAGAATAAATGAAACAAGATGGGATCAGGAGGGAGACAAACTATGAGAGACTCTTAATCTCACAAAACAAACTGAGGGTTGCCAGGGGGAGGAGGGTAGGGAGAGGGTGGGGGGTCATGTACATTGGGGAGAGTATGTGCCATGGTGAGTGCTGTGAAGTGTGTGAACCTGGCGCTTCACAGACCTGTACCCCTGGGGCTAATAATACATTATATGTTAATAAAAAGAAATAAATAAAAAAAACCAGTAACAGACTGACTTCAAGCTATATTTCAAAGCTGTGATCATAAAGACAGCAAAGTTCTAGCACAAAAACAGACACATAGATTAATGGAACACAAAAGATATCCCAGAAATGGACCATCAACTCCATGGCTAACTGATGTTTGACAAAAGAGGAAGAAGACCCCATGGAAAAGAGACAGTCTCTTCAACAAATGGTATTGGGGAAACTGAGCAGCCACATACAGAAGCCACATACAGACCATTTTCTTATACCATACACAAAAATAATTCAAAATGGTTGAAGGACCTAAATGTGAGACAGGAATCCATCAAAATCCTAGAGGAGAACACAGGCGGTAACCTCTTTGACACTGGCCACAGTAATTTCTTGTAAGATACGTCTTTAAGGCAAGGGAAACAAAAGCAAAAATGAACTATTGAGACTTCATCAAGATCAAAAGCTTTTGCACAGCAAAGAAAACGGTCAACAATACTAACAGTAACACACAGAATGGGAGAAGATATTTGCAAATGACAAATCAGATAAAGGGCTGGTATCCAAGATCTATAAGGAACTTATCAAAGTCAACACCCAAATAACAAATAATCCTGTCAAGAAACGGGCAGAAGACATGAACAGACACTTCTCCAAAGAGGATATACAAATGGCCAACAGAAACATGAAAAAATGTTACACATCACTTGTCATCAGGGAAATACAAATCAAAATCACAATGAGGTAACACCTTACACCAGTTAGAATGGCTAAAATTAACAATACAAGGAACAACAAGTGTTGGCAAGGATGTGGAGAAAGGATAACCCTCTTACATTGTTGGTGGGAATGCAAGCTTGTACAGCCACTCTGGAAAACAGTATGGAGGTTCCTCAAAATGTTAAAAATAGAGCTACCCTACAACCCAGCAATTGCACTACTAAGTATTTAACCCAAAGATACAGATTTAGTGAAAAGAGAGGGCACATACATCCCAATGTTCATAGCAGCACTGTCTATAATAGCAAAACTGTTGAAGGATCCAAGATGTCCTTCAATGGATGAATGGTAAAGAAGATGTGATTCATATATACAATAGAATATTACAAAGCCATCAGAAAGGATGAAACTGTAGGGTATATGCTAAGTGAAATAAATAAGTCATAGAAGGACAAATACCATATGATTTCACTCATGTGGAATTTAAGAAATAACACAGATGAACACAGGGGAAAGGAAGGAAAAAGAAAATAAGATGAAAACATAGAAGGAGGCAGATCATAGGAGAGTCTTAACTCTAGGAAAAATACTGAGGGTTGCTGGAGGTCAGGCGGATAGGGGATGGGGCAATTGGGTGATGGGCATTATGGAGGACACTTGAAGCAATGAGCACTGGGTTTCGTATGTGACTGATGAAATTACTAAATTCTACCTCTGAAACTAATAATACAGTATATGTTAATTAAATTGAATTTAAAGAAAAAGTTAAAAAAGAACCAAAAGCAACAAAAACCAAAATGCATTTATATGATGCCTACAAGAGACTCATTTCAGACCTAATGACATCTGCAGATTGAAAGTGAGGGGATGGAAAAACATCTATCATGCAAAAGGATGTCCAGTAGAGCCAGAGAAGCAATACTTATATTGGACAATACAGACTTTAACATAAACTGTAACAAGGGATGAAAAGGGCAGTATAAAACAATAAATGTGACAATCCAGAAAGAAAATATAACAATCAGAAATATTTATGCACCCAGTACAAGAGCACCTACATATATGAAACAGTTAATAACAAAGATAAAGGAACTGATGAATAAGAAAAATAATAGAAGACTTTAACACCACAAGTCCATCAATGGAAAGATCATGAAAACAGAAAATCAACAAGGAAACAGTAGATTTGCATGACACAATAGACCAAATTGGTTTTAGAGATATATTCAGAACATTCCATCTTAAAACAGCAGAATACATATTATTTTCAGGTGCATGTGGAACACTCTCCAGAAAACCATTAACAAAACCCAAAACCAGCAGAAGGAAGGAAATAATAAAGATCACAGCTGAAACAAATGACATAGAAACTGAACAAACAAACAAAGCCAACAATAGATAATATCAATTAAACCAGGAGTTGATGAAAAGATCAAAAAAATTGATAAACCTTTAGTCTAACTCACCAAAAGAGAGACAGAGAAGGAGAGAGAAAGGACTCAAATAAAAAAGTCACAACAACAAACACCATAGACATAAAAACAATTAAAAGAGAATGTTATAAAAAAAACTATAGGGCACCTGGGTGGCTCAGTGGGTTAAAGCCTCTGCCTTCGGCTCAGGTCATGATCCATGGGTCCTGGGATCGAGCCCCACATCGGGCTCTCTGCTCAGCAGGGAGCCTGCTTCCCTTCCTCTCTCTGCCTGCCTCTCTGCTTACCTGTGATCTCTGTATGTCAAATAAATAAATAAAATCTTAAAAAAAAAAACTATAGGGCACCTGGGTGGCCCAGTGGGTTAAGGCCTCTGCCTTCAGCTCAGGTCATGATCCCAGGGTCCTGGGATTGAGCCCCGCATCAGGCTCTCTGCTCAGCAGGGAGCCTGCTTCCCCTCCTCCTCCTCCTCCTCCTCTCTCTCTGCCTGCCTCTCTGCCTACTTGCACTTTCTGTCAAATAAATAAATAAATAATACATAAATTAATTAATTAAATAAAATCTGAAAAAAAACTATAGCCAATAAGCTAGACAATGTAGAAGAAATGGGTAAATTCTTAGAAATGTATAACCTACCAAACATGAAGGAGGAAGAAATTGAAAATTTGAACAGACCAAATATTAGCAAGGATATTGAATCAGTAATTTTAAAAAACCACACAAACAATCCAATTAAAAACTGGGCTAATGACTTGAATAGACATTTCTCCAAGGAGACATAGAAATTACTAATAGGTACATAAAAGGTGCTCTACATCACTAATCATAGGGGAAATGCAAATCAAAATTTCAAAGAGATATCACCTCACACCTGCTAGGATGGCTATTATTAAAAACAAAACAAAAGATAAACGTTGGCAAGGATTTGGAGAACTGTTGATGGGAATGTAAATTGGTGCAGCCAGTAGGCAAAAGTGTGGAGGTTCCTCAAAAAATAAAAAACAGATCTGCTACATGATCCAATAATCCCACTTCTTGGTACGTGTCCAAAGGAATTGAAATCAGGATCTCAAAGAAATCTGCCATTATCACTACAGTTTTATTCACAGTAGCCCAGTCAGGGAAGCAGACTGGATGTCCACTAGTGAATGAATGTAAAAAGAAAATGAATATACAAACATTATAATATTATATGGCCTTAAAATAAAGAAATCCTGCTGTTTGCTACAGGATGAACCTGGAACTAAGTAAAATTAGTCAGATAGAAGAGGATAAATACTACATGATGCCACTGCTATGAGGAATCTTAAACAGTCAAACTCACAGAAGCAGTGAGTGGAATAGTGGCTTTCGGAGGCTAAGGGGAAGAGGAAATGGGGAGGTAACAGTCACAGGGTACAAAGTTTCAGTTATACAAGATGAATAAACTCTAGTGATCTAGTGAACAGCATAGTTCCTATAGTGAACAATACAATATTATATACTTAAAATTTTGCTAGGAGGGTAGATATTACATTAAGTATTTTTATCACTAATAATAATAATAATAATGATAATTGAAAGAAATTTTTGTTGTTGATGGTCATATTTATGGCATAGTTAGTGGTGATGGTTTCATAGCTGTATAAACATCTCCAAACTTGTCAAGTTATGGATATTCAATATGTATAACTTTTTATATGTAAATTATACCTTAAAAATAAAATCAACCAATGCAATGAATCACATTAAGAGAATGAAGGTAAATTATAACATGATCTTCTAAATTAATAGAAAAAAAATTTGACAAAACCCCAACACAGTATCATGATAAATATATTCAACAAACTAGGAATTGAAGAGAACTTCCTCACATGATAAGGGCATTTATGAACAACCAACAGCTAACATTATACTTAAGGATAAAAAACTGATGGCTTTCCCCCTAAGATCAAAAACAAAAGAAAGATGTCCACTTTCCTCACTTAAATTCAATATTGTTTTGGAATGTCTATCCAGAGCAATTAAGCAAGAAAAAGGAATAAAAGGCATACAAATTGGAAAGGAAGAGCAAAATATCTCCATTTGCTGATGAATGATTCTACACATAAAAATGTCCAAAGAGGGGCGCCTGAGTGGCTCAGTGGGTTAAAGCCTCTGCCTTCGGCTGGGGTCATGATCCCAGGGTCCTGGGAAGAGCCCCAAATCGGGATCTCTGTTCGGCGGGGAGCCTGCTTGCCCCCCTCGCCACCCCCCGCTTTCTGCCTGCCTCTCTGCCTACTTGTGATCTCTGTCTGTCAAATAAATAAATAAAATCTTTTAAAAAAATGTCCAAAGAACCGACAAGAAAGCTACTAGAGGCAATAAACCAAATCACCTAAGTTAGAGGGCATATGATTAACATAAAAAGAATAGTCATGTTTCTACACATCTACAAAGAAGAATTTGGAAAAGAAATTGAGAGAATATTTTCATTTATAATAGGAACTAAAACAATAAAACCTTTAGAAATTAATTTAAAGGAGAGGCAAGATTTGTATTCAGAAAACTTGAATTTTGGAACACTGAAAAAAATATAATAAATAAATAAATAAATAAAAGTAAAAAATAAAGAATAAAAAGAAGAAATTATTTAAAAAAATTGTAGAAAAAAAATAAAGGAGACCTAAACAAATGCAAGCTTTCCCATGTTTATGATTAGAAGACTTACTAATGTTAAATTGGCAATACTCCCCTAATGATCTACAGATTCAACGTTATCTCTAAGAAAATCCCAATGGCTTTTTGAAAAAAAATTATTTATTTGACAGACAGAGATCACAAGCAGGCAGAGAGAGAGAGGAAAGCAGGCTCACTGCGGAGCAGAGAGCCCGATGCAGGGCTTGATCCCAGGACCCTGAGATCATGACCTGAGCTGAAGGCAGAGGCTTAACCCACTGAGCCACCCAGGTGCCCCCCAATGGCCTTTTTAAAAAGAGATGGAAAAGCTGAGCCTCAAAATCTCATGCAATGTCAAGTGTCCCCAGACAGCTAAAACAACCCTGAAAAAGAACAAAGTAGGAAGTCTTACACTTCCCAATTTCAAAACCTACAACAAAGCTACAGAATTAAAACAGTGTGGAACTAGCATCAGAATAGACATATAGATCAGTGGAATATAACTGAGTATCCAGAAGTAAACCTACACATCTATGGCCACTTCATTTTTATGAACAGTGCCAAGACCATTCAATGGAGTAAGAACAGTCTATTCAAAAAGTGATGCTAGACAAAAATGGAATCGATAAACCATTCTTTAAAAAAAAAAAAAGTGATGCTAAAACAACTGAATATTCATATGGAAAATGATGAATTTGAACCCTTACACATATGAGGCACAAAAGTAATTCAAAAAGGATCTGTGGGGCACCTGGGTGGCCCCACAGATTGTGATTGCACATCTGACTCTTGGTTTCAGCTCAGGTCAAGATCTTAGGGTTGTAGGATCAAGCCCCAAGTGGGCTCTGTGTTCAGCATGGAGTCTTTTTGAGGTTCTCTCTCCCTCTGCCCTCCCACTCATGCCCTGTCTCTCTCAAATAAATTAAAACTTTAAAAAATGGATCTGTGACCCAAATATGAGAAGTAAAATGATTAGAACTATTGGAAGAAATCATAAGGATAAATCTTCATGACCTTGTATTTGTCAATGGTTTCTTAGCTATAATGTGAAAAGCAGAAGCTTCAAAAGAAAAACAAATAAATTGGAATTAATCAAAATTAAAAACCTTTGTGCATCAAAAGACATTATCAAGAAAACAAAACAACTCATAGTTGGGAGAAAATATTTGCAAGTTATGTATTGATAAATGTCCAGTATCCAGAATAAATAAAGTTTACAGCTCAAAAGCAAATTAACTAACCCAGTTAAAAATGGGCAAAATGGTATTATGCTTAGCAAAATAAGTCAATCAGAGAAAGACAACTATCATATGATCTCCCTGATATGAGGAAGTGAAGATGTAACGTGGGGGGCTTGGGAGGAGGAAAAGAATAATGAAACAAGATGAATGAAACAAGATGGGATCAGGAGTCAAACCATAAGAGACTCTTAATGTCACAAAACAAACTGAGGGTTGCTGGGAGGAGGGGGGTCAGGAGAGGGCGGTGGGGTTATGGACATTGGGGAGGGTATGTGCTATGCTGAGTGCTGTGAAGTGTGTAAACCTGGCGATTCACAGACCTGTACCCCTGGGGCTAAAAATACATTATATGTTTATAAAAAAATAAAACAAATTTTAAAAATGGGCAAAATGTTTAAATATACATTTCTTCAAATAAATATAAAAATGTCCAACAAGCATATTAAAAGATGATCAACCTGTAGTCATTAGGGAAATGCAAATGAAAGCCACAATGAGGCATCACTTCATACAAATTTGAATGCCTATACTAATAATTTCAAAAAATGGAATTTAATGAGTATTGGTGAGAATGTGGAGAAACTGGAACTTCCATGCATTTCTGCTGTGAGTGTAAAATGGTACAGTCACTGTGGAAACCAGTCTGGACATTCCTTAGTAAGTTAAACACAGAATTACTATATGACCTCAATATATCTCAGGTATTAAAATTTGATGGGAAGGGTAGGCAATTGGGAAAATGTATTGCCTAAAAAGCCCCCTTATAAGGCTGATAAGTATCAGGTATTATAATTTCAAAATGTCTTTTCAATTGGACCAGTGAATGGTGAGTACTGATATCTCACAATTTCATGTATTTACTGGCCATTATATTTTTGAATGAGTGATATGGCTTTTAAAATCCTTTATAAAATTTTTGGAGGTAGTAGTGTTTACAGATTTATAAGAGATTTTATATACTACATTAGATTATTAACAGCTTGATGTACATTGATGGACACTTTTTAATGGAGCAAAATATTTTAATTAATCCCTTTTATATTCTTCCTTTTGTTGTCATATGTAGGAGACCCTTTACCATGCCAATAATAAATAATTTTTAAAAAACAGACTGCATTTTTATAGCAGTTCTAGGTTCAAAGCAAAACTGGTCAGAAGGTGCAGAGATTTCCTATATTCCCCCCTGCACCCACACATGCATAGTCTATCCTATTATCAACATTCCCTATCAGAGAGGTACATATAACTGATGAACCTACACTGACATCATTATCACCCAAAGTCCATAGTTTACATTAAAGTTCACTCTTGATGTTGTATATTTTATGGGTTTGGATAATAAACATATATTGACATATATCCACTATTACAGTATCACAGAGTAGTTTTACTACCCTAAAATGCCTCTGTGTTCTGCCTATTAATCCCTTCCTCCCCCTTATCCCAGGTAATTTAAAAGAACTATGAGATTCCACTGCCTACCTATACTAGGAATGGCCAGTTAAGAACACTGACAAAACTCCATGCCCCTAATCCCTTCCTCCCCCTTATCCCACTGATCTTTTTATTGTCTCCATAGTTTTGCCATTTCTAGAATGTCATATAGTTGGAATCATTTGTGTAGATTTTTCAGATTGGTTTCTTTCACTTCATAACATGCTCTTAAGCTCCCTTAATGTATTTTCATCTCTCTCTTTTTTTTTTAAGATTTCATTTACTTATTTGACAGACAGAGATCACAAGTAGGCAGAGAGGCAGGCAGAGAAAGCAGCAGAAGTAGGTTCCCTGCAGAGCAGAGAGCCTGATGCAAAGCTTGATCCCAGGACCCTGGGATCATGACCTGAGCTGAAGGCAGAGGCTTTAACCCACTGAGCCATCCAGGTGCCCCTCTTTTCATCTCTTAATAGATTTCTTTTTAGTGCTGATAATTCCCATTGTCTGAATTTATCAGTTTATCCATTCACCTGCTGAAGTACATCTTGGTTGCTTCCAAGTTTTGGCACTTATGAATGAAGCTGTATAAATAATCTTGGGCAGGTTTTTTTTTTTTTTAAGATTTTTTTAAAATTTATTTATTTGACAGAGAGAGATCACAAGTAGACGGAGAGGAAGGCAGAGAGAGAGAGAGAGAGAGGGAAGCAGGCTTCTTGCTGAGCAGAGAGCCCGATGTGGGACTCGATCCCAGGACCCTGAGATCATGACCTGAGCCGAAGGCAGCGGCTTAACCCACTGAGCCACCCAGGCGCCCCAATTGGGCAGGTTTTTGTGTGGACACATGTTTCACCTCCTTTGGGTAGATACTAATTAGTATAATTGCTAGACCTTACGGTAAGAGTATGTTGTTTAATTTGTAAGAAACTGCTAAACTGCCTTTCAAAGTGCCTGTACCATTTTGCATCTCCCCTAATAATGAATGGGAGTTCCTGTTGCTCCACATCATTGCCAGCATTTGGTTTTTATCAGTGTTCTTAACTTTGGCCATTCCTGATAGGTAGGTAGTGGAATCTCATAGTTGTTTTATTTTATTTTTTTAAAGGTTTTATTTATTTATTTGACAGACAGAGATCACAAGTAGGCAGAGAGGCAGGCAGAGAGAGGGGGGAAAGCAGTCTCCCTTGCTGAGCAGAAAGCCCGAGTGGCGCCCGATCCCAGGACCCTGGGATCGTAAACTGAGCTGAAGACAGAGGCTTTAACCCACTGAGCCACCCAGGTGCCCCATTATTCATATATATATATATATATATATATATATATATATATTTATGATTTGCAATTTATTCAGAAGAAAACAACACAGAAGGTAAGGAATTACCCACTGACAAATGGCATGCCATTATCAAGCACATGGAATTGACCCCCAAATGGATTATTCATTTTATAATATTTTTTTCTTTGCAGATTATTTTTTTCAGCATAACAGTATTCCTTGTTTTTGCACCACACCCAGTGCTCCATGCAATCTGTGCCCTCTCTAATACCCACCACCTGGCTCCCCCAACCTCCCACCCCCTGCCGCTTCAAACTCCTCAGATTGTTTTTCAGAGTCCATAGTCTCTCATGGTTCACCTCCCCTTCCAATTTCCCACAACTCCCTTCTCCTCTCTAACTCCCCTTGTCCTCCATGTTATTTGTTATGCTCCACAAATAAGTGAGTTGTTTTAAATTGCATTTCTCTTATGATATATAATGTTGAGCATTGTGTCTTATGCTTATTTTCCATGTGTATATATATTTGGTGAGGTGTCTCTTAAGGTCCTTGGCCCATTTTTTAAAAATTTCTTTTCAGTGTAACAGTATTCATTGTTTTTGCACCACAGCCAGTGCTCCATGCAATCCGTGCCCTCTCTAATACCCACCACCTGGTTCCCCCAACCTCCCACCCCCCACCCCTTCAAAACCCTCAGATTGTTTTTCAGAGTCCATAGTCTCTCATGGTTCACCTCCCCTTCCAATTTCCCTCAACTCCCTTCTCCTCTCCATCTCCCCTTGTCCTCCATGCTATGTTATGCTCCACAAATAAGTGAAACCGTATGATAATTGACTCTCTCTGCTTGACTTATTTCACTCATTATAATCTCTTCCAGTCCTGTCCATGTTGCTAGAAATGTTGGGTATTCATCCTTTCTGATGGAGGCATAATACTCCATAGTGTATATGGACCACATCTTCCTTGGCCCATTTTTATATTTGGTTGGTTGTTATCTTGTTGTTTGAGTTTTTAGATTTATTTGTATATCTTGGGTACCAGTCCTTTATTGGATGTGTCTTTTGAAAATATTTTCAGCCAGTTTTTGGCTCACTCATGTGTGAGATTTAAGAAACAAAACTGATGAACATGGTGGGGGCAAACAAACTCAGTTATAGCGAACAAACTGAAGGTTACTGGAGGGGAGGTGGGTGGAGGGGTGGGTTAAATTTGTGATGGGTATTAAGGAGGGCATTTGTTTCTTTTTTTTAATATTTTTTATTTATTTATTTGACAGAGAGATCATAAGTAGGCAGAGAGACAGGCAGAGAGAGAGAGGAGGAAGCAGGCTGCTTGCCAAGCAGAGAGCCCGATGTGGGGCTCGATCCCAGGATCCTGAGATCATGACCTGAGCCGAAGGCAGCGGCTTAACCCACTGAGCCACCCAGGTGCCCCAAGGAGGGCATTTGTGATGAGCACTGGGTGTTGTATGTAAGTGATGAAATTCTACACCTGAAATTAATATTACACTGTATGTTAACTAACTGGAATTTAAATAAAAGCTTGAATAAAAATTAAACAGAACAGAAAAGAAAATGTTACCTTTATTTACTGTTTCTGCAATGAGCCTGTATTTTCAATGATTTCTGTATTTAAATTCTTTACTTTATTCCATATATTGGTAACAAGCTTTCTAATTAATAAATCCAGAATATCAGAGTCAGTGGACTTTTAAATGGAGTTACTTGCTTTCTTTCTTCTGAAGGAATCAGAATTTTGTCCAAATGTCCCATAATGAAATATTCCATGGCAATGTTCCTAATAGAGTGAATATATGGGCTGTTTGTCCATAGGTGGCAAGTTATGTTACCAGTCTGCAAAGACAGCTTTCATCAAAATGGAAATGTGCACATAGCTACTCTCATTAAGAAATTTTTGCTACAAAAATAATGTGTGCTTTCATATAGTCCATTCAAGTCTTGGTAATAAATTCCTTTTTTTTTTTTCTATTTCAGAATGGCACTTTGGGTAGCATCATTTAAGAATGATTATACCAGAATGACAGCAAGATGGAGTAACAGGTAGACTGAAGATTCAGACTCCCACAGAAAGGCTAACTAGCAATTATCCAAAGACAAGACACTTCTGGATATTCCAGATTCTAGGGGTGAGGCTGCAGTATTCTCATGGATCATAAAAACTGGGGAAAAGCACATTGAAAGGGTTAGAGGAGCAGTTTCACTTTCACTACACTGTCTCTCCTCCAAGCCAGCAGAGTATCCTGAGACGGTTTCCCTGGATGTATGGTTATTCCAGTGGGAAAAGGAGAGCTCAAGGTGGACATCCAGCTTCCAAGCATTCTTGGATGATTTCTGGGAGTCTCAATTCAGTCTTACTTCATGTGGATCACTGAGGAAACCAGTGAGGCTGAACCACAGGAAATAGGCTAGAGAGGAAAAGGAAGGAGGCCCACAGCAACCAGTATGTGGATCATGGCAGAGTGTTTTCCTATTGGCAGTGGCTCCCGTGCAGAGAGTCCAGCCATCTACAGAACCAAGCCAGTGGACCCAAGTGGACAGGGAGCTCAGTCAGCAGTTCTACCTAGTTCTACCTAGTCTTCAGCCAACAGGCTTTCCCATGGAGTCTATCTTATGACTTTGCCTGGAGAGGGTGGCAAGCCAGCAACCCTGTCCAACTGCTGATCACATCCTCCAGCCCTGCTCAACCACGGAGCCTGGCTAAAGATCACAGGCAACTGTGGAGCCATCCTATGGCAAACTCAGGCAGGGAAGTAAGTCAGCAGCCCTGCCCAAACTTGAAGCATAGCCTCCAGCCTTTCCTGAGCTGGGAGCCCAAACAGCAATTCCAGGCAACCTCAGGGCACAGTCCATGACTCCAAACATTCAGGAAGCCAAGCCAATATCCTTGTCTAATTGCAAATAAAATACATACAAAGTAAACAAATAAATAGCAGACCATAGCATCAGGCCCCCCCTTGACAAAAGAACCCAAACTATGATGTCATAAACCATGGAACACAGTCTTTGGCCTCACCCAAGCTGAAAACAAAAGCTACTTCCCTGCTAAATTGTTAGGCGGAGCCTCCAGCTCTGCCCAATCAGGAAGTCTGGCCAGCGGTCCTGGGGAACTGTGGACCACAACCTTTGGGCCTTCTTGGGGAAGAAGCCAAGTAAGTAACTCTGCTCAACTGCAGAGAATAGTCTCTGCCTCCCCGTCCTGATGAGGGAACCTCAATACAACTTATAGCAGTACCTCAGCAGGTAATGCAACTAGCACCTCCACCTAACTGTGAAGCAGCTTGCAGCTTCACCCATCCATGATGTCAGGGTAGCAATCCTGCTCAGCCATGAAGTCCAGCCTGCCCAACTGGTGAACACAGGCTGCTACCTCACCCAGATAAGGAGCCTAACCACCAATTTTTCCCAATCACAAAGTATAGACTGTGGCCCCACCTGACTAGGGAGAGTACAAAGAAACCTTACCCAACCTCAGAGCACATCCTACAATCTCATTCAACTACAGAGTATAGCTGGTGGCTACACCAGATTAGGGATCCTGGGGAGCTACCTAACCCAACAGCAGAGCATAGCCAGCAGCCTGCCCTATTGGAGAGTCTACCAATTGCTCTAGCAAACTACAAGGCAAAGTGTGCATCTCTTCCTGATTGTAGAGCACAACCTGAAACCTGCTCTAATTGTGGAACCCAAAGCTGAGGCTCTGGGCCTACCTGGCCATGGAACCTAGCTACCAGGCATGCCAAACCAGGTATCCCTGACAGCAGCCCTGTGTGAACATGGAGCCCAGTGAGCAGGCTCAAATGACCATGAAGCACAGCCACTGGCCACCATTCCACCAACTTTAGAAATTAGTTATGAAAACTAATTTCATGGGAAATTAACCTGTCCAACTAGAGACCCTGATAGCGAGCCCTGTCTGCTCATGAAAACTATACATGATATAGCCAGAAACCCAAAATAGGCTGGGTGAAAAACATCTTCCCTGGGTAAATTGAATCTGTAAAGGCGAGAAGAGGAGACTACTTCTTCAATTACACAGACACCAACATAAGGATAAAAGAATCATGATTTTTAAGGCTATCTGGATTTTGCCACTAAACCTTGCAGGCCAAGAGAGAATAGGAAGTGATATTCAAAATACTGGAGGAGGGGTGCCTGGGTGGCTCAGTGGGTTAAAGCCCCTGCCTTTGGCTCAGGTCATGATCCCAGGGTTGTGGGATCGAGCCCCGCATTGGGCTCTCTGCTCAGCAGGGAGCCTGCCTCCCCCCATCTCTCTGCCTGCCTCTCTGCCTACTTGTGATCTCTGTCTGTCAAATAAATAAATAAAATCTTTTAAAAAATACTGGAGGAAAAAAAATTCAAACAAGATACTATATCCAGAAAATCTGTCCTTCAGTTATGAAAGAGAGTTAAGACTTTCCCAAACAAACAAAATATGAGGGAGTTTGTCAGCACTAGACCAGCCTTGCAGGAAATGCTAAAGAGGATTTGTCAAGCTGAAAAGACAGGACACCAATTAATAATGTAAAAAGAGGGGTGCCAGGCAGGCTCACTTGGTAGAGCATGCAACTCTTGATCTCAGGGTTGTGCGTTCAAGCCTCTTGTTAGGCATCTGGCTTAGCCCCCAAAATTTAACAAAATAAAAATAAATTTAAAAATAATGTAAAAATATATGAATGAGTAAAATCCATTGTTGAAGATAGATAAAGAGTCAAAGTCAGATTCTCTAATGTGATGGTGGTGTATAAAACACTTTCAACTCTCATTTGATTAAAAGTCAAACATATGTAAGACAACATGGACTACAACAAGATAGAAAAACAATGAACAAAATGGCAAAAGTCAGTCTTTAGCAATACTATTTTAAACATAAATGGATCAAATTCTCCAATCAAAACACATACAGATGATGAGTGGATTAAAAAAATAAGATGCAGTGATATGACACCTATGAGCAACTCACTTTAGCTTTGAGAACATACATACATTGATGTGGATGGAAAAGACATTCCAAGCAAATGGGAAACAACAACAACAAAATAGGGGTGCCTATATGTGTACAGGTTTCTCCTGCTGTGTGAAAGTAGGGAGTTCCTAGGAAACCTTTTGCAAGCTGAAATGGCATAAAGCAAAGAGTATTTCCTGCTTTCTAAATGTTTGCATTATGCCACCTTGCTTCTTTTTTTTAATGTTATTTACTTATTTGAGAGAGATACAGAGAGAGAGCCAGTGCACAAGTTGGGGGGGGGCAGAGAGAGGGAGAAGCAGACTCCCCATTGAGCAGGGAGCCCAATGTGGGGTTTAATCCCAGGACCTGAGAATCATGACCTAAGCTGAAGGCAGATGCTTAACCAACTGAGCCACCCAAGTGCCCCTACTTTGCTATTTTTCTTATTATGTTAGTCACCATACAGTACATCATTAGTTTCTGAAGTAGTGTTCCAAGATTCATTTTTTATGTATAACACCCAGTGTACCATGCAATACATGCCCTCCTTAATACCCACCACCTGGCTCACCCATCCCCCCACCAACCTCCTCTATAAAAGCCTCAGTTTGTTTCTCAGAGTCCACATTTTCTCATGGTTTGTTTCCCCACCCCCAATTTCCCACTCTCACTTCTCACTTTTCCCTTCCTTCTTCTAATGTCCTCCATGTTATTCCTTATGTTCCACAACAAAGTGAAACCATATGATAACTGACTTTCTCTGCTTGACTTACTTCACTCAGCATCATCTCCTCCAGTCCCATCCATGTTGATAAAAAAAAAAAAGTTGGGTATTCATCATTTCTGTGGCTGAGTAGATTCCATTGTATATATGGACCACAATTCTTTATCCATTCATCTGTTGAAGGACATCTTGGCTTCATCCACAGTTTGGCAATTGTGGACATTGCTGCTATGAACATATGGGTGTGTGTGGCTCTTCTTTTCACTACATCTGTATCTTTGGGGTAAATACCCAGTAGTGCAATTGAAGGGTCATATGGTAGCTCTATTTTTAATTTCTTAACGAATCTTCACACTGTTTTCCTAAGTGGCTACACCAATTTGCATTCCCACCAACAGTGTAAGAGGGTTCCTCTTTCTTCACATCCTCTCCAACACTTGTTTATTGTCTTGTTAATTTTGGCCATTCTAACTGGTATAAGGTTGTATCTCAATGTGGTTTTAATTTGAATTTCCCTGATGGCTAATGATGAACATTTTTCTGCTAACCATTTGTGTGTCTTCTTTGGAGAAGTGTTGGTTCATGTCTTCTGCCCATTTTTTTACTTGATTATCTATATTTTTGGTGTTGAGTTTGGGGAGTTCTGTATAGATCTTGGATATCAGCCGTTTGTAGTGTCATTTGCAAATATATTCTCTCATTCTTTGTTGACTGTTTCCTTTACTGTGCAAAAGCTTTTTATCTTGATGAAGTCCCAAAAGTTCATTTTCACTTTTGTTTCCTTTGTCTTCCAAGACGTTTCTTGAAAGAAGTTGCTGTGGCTGATATCGAAGAGGTTACTGCCTATGTTCTCCTCTAGGATTTTGATGGACTACTGTCTCACATTGAGGTCTTTCATCCATTTTGAGTTTAACTTTGTGTATGGTGTTAGAGAACGACCGAGTTTCATTCTGCTGTAAGTAGCTTTCCAAGTTTCCCAGCATCATTTATTGAAGAGACTGTCCTTTTTCCACTGCATATTTTTTCCTGCTTTGTCAAAGATTATTTAACCATTGAGTTGAGGGTCCATATCTGGGCTCTATACTCTGTTCCATTAGTCTATGTGTCTGTTTTTGTGCTAGTACCATGCTGTCTTAGTGATAACAGCTTTGTAATAAAGCTTGAAATCAGGCAATGTGATGCCCTCTGCTTTGTTTTTCTTTTTCAACATTTTCTTAGCAATTTAGGGTCTTTTCTGGTACAAATTTTAGGATTGTTTGTTCTAGCACTTTGAAAAATGCCAATGGTATTTTGATTGGGATGGTGTTAATAGTATAGATTGCTCTGGGCAGCATAAACATTTTAACAATGTTTATTCTTCTGGTCCATGAGCATGGAACATTTTTCCCATCTTTTTTGGTCCTTTTCAACTTCTTTACTGAGTGTTCTGTAGTTCCTCAAGTATAGACCATTTACCTCTTTGGTTAGGTTTATTCCAAGGCATCTTAAGGTTTTGGGTGACATTATAAATGGAATCAATTCTCTAATTTCCCTTTCTACAGTGTCATTGTTAGTGTATAAGAAAGCACCTGATTTATATGCATTGTTTTTGTATCCTGCTACAGTACTGAATTGCTGTTTGAGTTCTAGTAATTTGAGGGTGAAGTATTTTGGGTTTTTCACATAAAGTATCATGTCATCTGTGAAGAGAAAGAGCTTGGGTTCTTTTTTGCCAACTTGGATACATTTACTTCCTTTTGTTGTCTGATTGCTGTTGCTAGGACCTCTAGTACTATGTTGAAAATTAGTGGCGACAGTGGGCATCCTCGTCACATTCCTGATCTCAGTGGAAAGGCTCACAGCTTCTCCCCATTGAGAATGATATTCGCTGTGGGTTTTTCATAGATGGAGTTTATTAAGTTGAGGAATGTTTTCTCTATCCCTGTACTCTGAAGAGTTTAAATCAGGAAAGGATGCTGTATTTTTTCAAATGCTTTTTGTGCATCAATTTAGAGGACCATGTGGTTCTTCTCTCTTCTCTTATTAATTTGTTCTATTACATTGATTGATTTGAGAATGGCGAACCACACTTGCATCCCATGGATAAATCCCACCTGGTCATGGTGGATAATCTTTTATTTTTTAAAGATTTTATTTATTTATTTGACAGACAGAGATCACAAGTAGGCAGAGAGGCGGGCAGAGAGAGAGAGGAGGAGGAAGCAGGCTCTCTGGCAGAGAGCCCAATGTGGGGCTCAATCTCAGGACCCTGGGATCATGACCTGAGCCAAAGGCAGAGGCTTTAACCCACTGAGCCACCCAGGCGCCCCAGTGAATAATCTTTTTAATGTACTGTTGGATCCTATTAGCTACGATCTTGTTGAGAATCTTAGCATCCATATTCATCAGGGATATTGGTCTGAAATTCTCCTTTTTGGTGGGGTCTTTGCCTGGTTTGGGGATCAAGGTAATGCTGCTTCCATAGAAAGAGTCTGAAAGTTTTCCTTCTGTTTCTATTTTTTTTAAGTTTTATTTATTTATTTGACAGAGATCACAAGTAGGCAGAGAGGCAGGCAGAGAGAGAGAGAGAGAGAGAGAGAGAGAGAAGCAGGCTCCCAGCTGAGCAGAGAGCCCAATGTGGGACTCAATCCCAGGACCCTGGGATCATGACCTGAGCCGAAGGCAGAGGCTTTAACCCACGGAGCCACCCAGGCGCCCCCTGTTTCTATTTTTTGAAACAGCTTCAGGAGAAGAGGTATTATTTCTTCTTTGAATGTTTGGTAGAATTCCCCAGGGAATACATCAGGTCCTGGACTCTTGTTTTTTAGGAGGTTTTTGATCACTGCTTCAATCTCATTACTAGTTATTGATCTATTGAGGTTGTTAATTTCTTCCTGTTTCAGTCTTGGAAATTTATAGTTTCCAGGAATGCATCCATTTTTTTAAGTTGCTTAACTTATTGGCATATAACTGTTGATAATAATTTCTGATGATTATTTCTATTTCCTTGGTGTTAGTCGTGATCTCTCCCTTTCCATACATGATTTTATTAATTTGGGTTCTTCCTCTTTTTTTTTTTTTTGATTAGTCTGGCCAGTGGTTTATCGATCTTATTAATTCTTTCAAAGAACCAGCTTCTAATTTCATTGATTTATTTTATTGTATCTCTGGTTTCTAACTCATTGACCTCTGCTCTAATTGTAATTATTTCCCTTCTCATGCATGGGGTAGGCTTAATTTGTTGTTGATTCTCCAGTTCTTTAAGGTGTAAAGAGAGTTTGTTTATTCAGTATCTTTCTATTTTTTTAAAGTGAGACTTGGATAGCTATGTATTTCCCCCTTATGAACGTCTTTGCCATATCCCATAGGTTTTGGATCAATGTGTCCTTGTTCTCATTGGTTTCCATGAATTGTTTAAGTTCTTCTTTGATTTCCTGGTTGACCCAAACATTCTTCAGCAGGATGGTCTTTGGCTTCCAAGTGTTTGAAATTCTTCCAAACTTTTTCTTGTGATTGAGTTACAGTTTCAAAGCATTGTCGTCTGAGAATATGCAGGGAATAATCTCAGTCTTTGGGTATCAGTTGAGACCTGATTTGTAGCCCACTATGTGGTCTATTCTGGAGAAAGTTCTATGCAAGTTCGAGAAGAATGAGTATTCTGTTGAATTAGGGTGGAATGTTCTGTATATATCTATGAAGTCCATCTCGTCCCGTGTTTCATTCAAAGCTCTTGTTTCATTGTTGATTTTCTGCTTAGACATCTGTCTGTTGCCGAGCATGGTGTGTTAAGATCCCCTACAATTAATGTATTCTTATCAATATGTCTATTTTGATAAACTGTTGGATTATGTAATTGGCTGCTCCCATGTTGGGGGCATAGATATTTACAATGGTTAGATCTTCCTGTTGGATAGACCCTTTAAGAATGATATAGTGCCCTTCTGTATCTCTGACTATAGTCTTTAGCTTAAAATCTAATTTGTCTGATATTAGACTTTCTTTTTGAGGCCCATTGGCATGAAAGATGGTTCTCCATCCCTTCACTTTCAGTCTGGATGTATCTTTAGGTACAAAATGAGTCTCTTGTAGACAGCATATGAATGCGTCCTATCTTTTTATCTAATCTGTGACCCTTTGCCATTTTATGGGAGCATTTAGGCCATTTATGTTGAGAGTGATTATTGAAAGATAAGTTTTTATTGTCATCATGTTTCCTGTGAAGTCCTTGTTTCTATTGATAGTCTCTGTAAATTTCTGTTCTATACCACTCTTGGTGTCTTTCTTCCCCCCAACCCCCCCCTTAATATTTCTTGTAGGGATGGCTTGGTAGTCATATATTCTTTTAGTCTTTGCCGGTCTTGGAAGCTCTTTATCTCTCCATACATTGTAAATGAGAGCCTTGCCAGATAAAATATTATTAGTTGCATGTTCTTCTCATTTAGTGCCGAATATGTCTTCCCAGCCCTGTCTGGCTTCCTTAGGTTTTTGTGGATAGGTCTGATGTTATTCTCATGTTCCTCCCTCTGTAGGTAAGGAATCTCTTCCCCGTAGCTGCCCTTAAGATATTTTCTCTCATTTTACGGTTCATGAGTCTCACAATCAGACTGGTAGGTCTCTTTACCCTCATTTATCCTGGGGGGGGGGGTGTCCTCTCTGCCTCTAGGACATGAACACTTGTTTCATTTGCCAGGTTAGGGAAATTCTCAGATAGGGTTTGCTCAACTATATCTTCTAGTCCTCTCTCTCTCCACCTCCTCAGGGGTCCCAATAATTCTGACACTGGAACGTTTCATGGCATCATTTCTTTCTGTAATTCTGTTCTCATGGATTCGAAGCTGTTTGTTCCAGGCCCCCTCCTGATCCTTCTTTTCTGTCAGTTTGTCTTCTAGATCACTAATTTGTTTTTTGCCTCACTTATCCTAGCTGTTAGAGTATCTAGATTAGATTGGATCTCATTGGTATCATTGTTAAATTCTGCCAGATCAGCATTCACTTCTGCCATTAGAGGATCTATGTTACCATTAATGCTTTTCTCCAACCTAGCCATTGTCTGCATAACTGTTTCCCTGAATTCTATTTCCAACATCTGGCTTATATCCATATCCATTAGTTCTGTGGCAGAGGTCACAGTCTCTGAACTTTTCCTCTGTTGGGGATTCCACCTCCTGGTTATTCTGGTGAGAGGTAATTGAGGGGATGTAAAGCTGAAAATATCAACCATGATCTAGGCAAGGTGTACCCTCTCCACTGATGATCCTCTGCCCCCACTGAGATCCAGAGTGTATAATCTTACATCTCAGGCTGATTTCATGGGCATACAGAGTGCTCTGGTATATATCTAACTAAATTCAGGGAACTGGATGAAATAGGGTCTCCTACTCATCCTCCATCTTGCCCCTCCTCTTCAACTTTGCTATTTTTCAATTAAGTTTTTAATTTTAATTCCTGTGTAGTTAACATACAGTGCTATATTAATTTCAGGTATATAATACAGTGATTCAATAATTCTATACATTACTCACTGTCATCATCATAAGTGTACTATTTAATCCCCATCACCTATTTCAACATCCCCACCACCCACCTGCACTCAGTTTGTTCTTCATAGTTCAGAGTCTCCTTCTTGACAAATAGCATATGATTGGTTTGTCTCTCTTCTTTTGCACATTTGTTTTGTTTCTTAAATTCCACACATGTATGGAATCATATGGTATTTGTCTGTTCTGACTGATTTATTTTAATTTTAAATTTGTTAAATTTCTTTTCAGTGTTCCAGAATTCATTGTTTATGCATCACATCCAGTGCTCCATGCAATACATGCCCTCCATAATACCCACCACCAGGCTCACCTAACCTCCCATCCCCTTCTCTTCAAAACCCTCAGTTTGTTTCTCAGAGTCCACAGTCTCTCATGGATCATCTCCCCTTCCTATTTCCCCCAACTCACTTATCTTCTCCATCTCCCCATGTCCTCCCTGTTATTCCTTAGCTCCACAAATAAGCAAAACCATATGATAATTGAATCTTTCTGCTTGACTTATTTCACTCAGCATGATCTCTTCCAGTCCCATCCATGTTGATACAAAAGTTGGGTATTCATCCTTTCTGATGGAGGCATAATACTCCATTGTATATATGGACCATATCTTCTTTATCCATTCATCCATTGAAGGACATATTGGTTCTTTCCACAGTTTGGTGACTGTGGCCATTGCTGCTATGAACATTGGTGTACAGAAGGCCCTTCTTTTCACTACATCTGTACCTTTGGGATAAATACCCAGTAGTGCAATTGCAGGGTCATAGGATAGCTCTATTTTTTATTTCTTAAGGAATCTCCACACTGTTTTCCAAAGTGGATGCACCAACTTGCATTCCCACCAACAGTGCAAGAGGGCTCCCCTTTCTTCACATCCTCTCCAACACATGTTGTTTACTGTCTTGTTAATTTTGGCCATTCTAACTGGTGTAAGGTGGTACTCAATGTGGTTTTGATTTGAATCTCCCTGCTGGCTAGTGATGATGAACATTTTTTCATGTATCTGTTAGCTATTTGTATGTCTTCTTTGGAGAAGTGTCTGTTCATGTCTTCTGCCCATTTTTTGACATAATTATGTGTTTTGTGTGTGTTGAGTTTGAGGAGTTCTTTAAAGATCTTGGATATCAGCCCTTTGTATGTACTGTCATTTGCGAATATCTTCTCCCATTCCATGGGTTACCTCTTTGTTTTGTTGACTGTTTCCTTTGCTGTGCAGAAGCTTTTGATCTTGAGGAAGTCCCAAAAGTTCATTTTCGCTTTTGTTTCCTTTGCCTTTGGAGACATATCTTGAAAGAAGTTGCTGTGGCTGGTGTCGAAGTGGTTACTACCTATGTTCTCCTCTAGGATTCTGACGGATTCCTGCCTCACATTGAGTTCTTTTATCCATTGCAAGTTTACCTTTGTGTATAGTGTAAGAGAATGGTCAAGTTTCATTCTTCTACACATAGCTGTCTAATTTTCCCAGCACCATTTATTAAAGAAACTGTCTTTTTTCCACTGTGTATTTTTTCCTGCTTTGTCGAAGATTAGTTGACCATAGAGTTGAGGGTCCATATCTGGGCTTTCTACTCTGTTTCACTGGTCTGTGTCTGTTTTTGTGCCAGAATCTGTCTTAGTGATCACAGCTTTGTCGTAAAGCTTGAAATTAGGCAACATGATGGCCCCAGTTTTGTTTTTCTTTTTCAACATTTCCTTAGCGATTCGGGGTCTCTTCTGATTCCATACAAATTTTAGGATTGTTTGATCCAGATCTTTGAAAAATGCTGGTGGATTTTGATCAGAATGGCATTGAAAGTATAGATTGCTCTAGGCAGTACAGACATTTTAACAATGTTTATTCTTCTGATCCAAGAGCACCGAATGGTCTTCCATCTTTTTGTGTTTTCTTCAATTTCTTTCATGAGTGTTTTGTAGTTCCTCAAGTACAGATCCTTTACCTCTTTGGTTAGGTGTATTCTCAGGTATCTTATGGTTCTTGGTGCTATAGTAAATGGAATTGATTCTCTAATGTCCTTTTCTGTATTTTCATTGTTAGTGTATAATAAAGCAAATGATTTCTGTACATTAATTTTGTATCCTGCCACATTACTGAATTGCAGCATGAGTTCTAGTAGTTCTGGGGTGGAGTCTTTTGGGTTTCCCATATAAAGTATCATGTCATCTGTGAAGAGAGAGAGTTTGACTTCTTCACTGCCAATTTGAATACCTTTTATTTCTCTTTGTTGTCTGATTGCTGTTGCTAGGACTTCTAATACTATGTTGAACAAGAGTGGTGAGAGTGGGCATCCTTGTCGTGTTCCTGATCTCAGCGGGAAGGCTGCAAGTTTTTCCCCATTGAGGATGATATTCACTGTGGGTTTTTCATAGATTTTATGAAGTTGAGGAATGTTCCCTCTATCCCTGTACTTTGAAGCTTTTTAATCAGGAAAGGATGCTGTATCTTGTCCAATGCTTTTTCTTCATCAATTGAGAGGACCATGTGGTTCTTCTCTCTTCTCTCATTGATTTGTTCTATCACATTGTTTGATTTGCAAATGTTGAACCACACTGGCATCCCATGTATAAATCCCACCTGGGCATGGTGGATAATCTTTTTAATGTACTGTTGGATCCTATTAGCTAGGATTTGTTGAGAGGCTTAGCATCCATATTCATCAGGGATATTGGTCTGAAATTCTCCTTTTTGGTGGGGTCTTTGCCTGGTTTGGGGATCAGGATAATGCTGGCTTCATTAAAAGAGTCTGGAAGTTTTCCTTCTGCTTCAATTTTTTGAAACAGTTTCAGGAGAATAGGTATTATTTCTTCTTTGAGAGTTTGGTAGAATTCTCCCAGGGAATCTGTCAGGTCCTGGGCTCTTGTTTTTTGGGAAATTTTTGATCAATACTTCAATCTTGTTACTAGATATTGGCCTATTCAGGTTGTCAATTTCTTCCTGATTCAGTTTTGAGAGTTTATAGGTTTCCAGGAATGCATCCATTTTGTCTATGTTGCTTAACTTATTGGCATATAACTGGTGATAATATTTTCTAATGATTATTTCTGTTTCCTTGGTGTTAGTCGTGATCTCTCCCTTTTCATTCATATTTTTATTAATTTGGATCCTCTCTCGCTTTTCTTTTGGATTAGTTTGGCCATTGGTTTATTGATCTTATTGTTTCTTCCAAAAAACCAGCTTCTAGTTTCATTGATGTATTCTACTTTGACTGACTTATTTTGCTTAGAATTTTACTCTCTAGTTCCGTCCATGTTGTTGCAAATGGCAATATTTCTTTTTTTATGGTTGAATAATATTCCATTGCATGTAGATGTATATATACATATGTATGTCACATCTTCATTATACTTCATATATTGATGAAAACTTGAGCAACTTCCATACTTTGGCTATTGTAAATAATGCAGGTATAAACATAGGAGCGTGTGAGGGGGTGCCTGGGTGGCTCAGTTGGTTAAGCATCTGACTCTTGGTTTTGGCTCAGGTCATGATCTCAAGGGCCTGAGATTGAGCCCCACATCTGGCACCACACTCAGTGAAGAATCTGCTTGTCCCTCTCCCTCTGCTCCTCCCCCTGCCCCCTCTTTCTCATATAAGTAAATAAAATCTTTGAATAAAATAAAAATAGGGGTGCATGTATCTCTTTGAATTAGTGTTTCTATATTTTGCACCCAATAGTGCAAATACTGGATCAAGAGGGAGGTTCTATTTTTAACTTCTTGGAAAACCTCCATACTGTTTTCCACAGTGTCCGCACCACTGTGCATTCCCAACATCGCAAGAGTGCTCCTTTTTCTCCACAACCTCACCAACATCTGTTGTTTCTTGTGTTTTTAATTTCAGCCATTCTAACTGGTGTGAGATGATATACCATTGTAGTTTGATTTGCATTTCTCTGACGATGCGTGATGTTGAGCATTTTTTCATGTGTCTGTTGGCCATCTGTATGTCTTCTTTGCAGAAAGGTCTGTTTATGTTTTCTGTCCCTTTTTAAATTGGATTACTTGTTTTTTGGGTGTTAAGTTGTATAAATTATTTATATATTTTGGAGACTAACTTTTTATTGGATATGCTATTTGCCAATATCTTCTCCCATTCAGTAGGTTGCTCCTTTAGTTTTTGTTGATTGTTTCCTTCACTGTACAGAAGCTTTTATTTCAATGTAGTCCCAATAATTTATTTTTACTTTTATTTCCCTTGACTCAGGAGACATAGCTAGAAAAGTGTTGCTATAGCTGATGTCAGAGGAATTATTGCCTGAACTCTCTTCCAGAATTGTAATGGCTTCCTGTCTCACATTTAGGTCTATCATCCATTTTTGAGTTTATATCAAGTTTATATTTGTGTATGATGTAAGAAAGTGGTTCAATTTCATTCTTTTGCCTGTTGCTGTCCATTTTTCCCAACACAATTTGTTTAAAGAGACCCTTTTTCCCCATTGCATATTTTTCCTCCTTTGTCAAAGACTGAATTTACAGTTGTGGGCTTATTTCTGTGTTCTGTTGTCTGTTCTATTGATTTATGTATCTATTTTTTGTGCTAGCCATTTTGCTTTTATGAAAGAACTACATTAGTATCTGTTTTCACTAATGGAAAGAAATCTGAAGAGGATTTTCACTTTTATGAAAAACATCTCTTACTTTACTAATGTAGGTCTTTTGTATAAGTGAAGAGGCATAACACCAATTTCAGACAGCAGGAGATGCCTGTATAAGATAAAATAAGCTTTAAGTTAAAAGTGGTCACAAGAGACAAATAAAATCATTATATAATGATAAAGTGGTCAATTAATAAAGAAGATGTAATTGTTGCAAATATTTATGTACCAACATTGGAGCACCTAAATACATAAAGCAAATGCTAACAGAACTCAAAGGAGAAGGAACACAATAATAGTAGATGACATCAATACCATCTTAATTATGGATATATCATCCAAAGAGAAAATCAAAAAGCAAAAAAGCAGATTTGACAGCACTGTAAGAGAAAATGTGCCTAACAGACACATAAAGAATATTCTATTCAACAGCAGCAAAATACACATTCTTCATAAGTGGACATGTTAGACTATAAAAGAAGTCTTAACAAATCCAAAATGACTGAAATTATACCAATAATCTTTTTCTACAACTGTATGAAACTAGAAATCAATAACAGAAGTATAATTGGAAAATTCACAAACACATGGACATTAAACACACTCCCAAATAAATAATGACTCAAAGAAGAAATTAAAAAAAAAGAAATTAAAAAAACTTTGACATCAATGAAAATAGAAGCACAACGTACTAAAACTTATGGGATGCAACAAAAGTATTTCTAAGACTGGGGTTTATAGCTATTAATGCCAATTTTAAGAAAAAAGAAAGACCTCAAATAAACAACCTAACATATCTCATAGAACTAGAAAAAGAACAAATTAAGCCCAAAATTAGCTGAAAGGAGCAAATAATAAAAAAAATTAAGCAGAAATATATGAAATGAAAAAGGAAAACAAGAGAAAATATCAAGAAGAATAAGAATTAGGTTTTTCTGAAGGATGAACAAAACTGACAAACGTTTGTCTAGGCTAACCAAGAAAAAAAGAGAGTAGACTCAATAAATAAAAGTATAAGTGAAAGAAAAGACATTACAAGTGATACCACAGAAATACAAAGGACCATAAGATATCACTATGAATAATCATAAGCCAACAAATTGAGTGACTTAGAAGAAACACATAATTCCTACAAACATACAACTTACCAAGACTGAATCATGAAGAAATAGAACATGACCAATAATAATATTGGTCTGTGAACAGATGTGAACAGACCAGTAATAAGTAAGGAGACTGAATCAGTAGTCTGACACCTTTCAACCAAGGAGAACCCAGTACCAAATGAATTCACTGGTGAAATTTTTTTAAAGATTTTATTTATTTATTTGACAGCAAGAGAGAGAGAGAGAGAGAGAGAGAGAGAGAGAGAGAAAGAGAGAGAGAACACAAGCAGGAGGAGTGGGAGAGGAAGAAGTAGGCTTCCCTCCAAGCAGGGAGACTGATGCAGGGCTTGATCCTAGGACCCTGCAATCCTGACCTGAGCCGAAGGCAGATGTTAACGAATGAGCCACCCAGGTGCCACTTCACTGGTGAATTTACCAAATGTTTAAGGAAGAATTAATGCAATCCCTCAAAAACTTGGGGAAGCAAACACTCCCAAGCTCATTTTATGAGGTCAGCATCACCTTTATACCAAAGCCAGAGAATGACACTACAAGAAAATAAAATTACAGGCCAATATCCCTGATGAATATACATGCAAATATTCTCAACAAAATACTAGCAAATTGAATTCAACAGCACATCTAAAAAACTAGACGGCATAATCAAGTGGGATTTAATCCTGAGGTGAAAGGATGTTTTGCCATGTGCAAATCAATGAGATACACCACCTTAACAGAATGAAGGATAAAAATCATATAATTTAAGTAGATGAAGAAAATTTTTTTTCTAAAATTCAACAGCTTTTCATGATAAAATATCAAGGGACTGGGTACAGTACAGGCTATATATATATATATATATATATATATATATATATATATATCTCATAGCTAACATTATACAAAATGGTGAAAAATGGAAAGTTCTTCCTCTAGAACAGGAATAAGACAAGGGTGCCCACTTTCACTAGTCTTATTCAACAAAGCACTAAAGTCCCAACCAGAGAAAATAGGCAAGAAAAGAAATAAAAGGTATCCATAAAAATCCTCAACAAAATATTAGGAAACCACATTCACCATTACATTAAAAGGATCATTCACTGGGACACCTGGGTGGCTCAGTTGGTTAAGAGTCTGACTCTTGATTTTGGCTCAGGTTATGATCTCAGGGTCGTGAGATGGAGCCCCACATCAAGTTCCATGCTGGGTGTGGAGCCTGCTTGGGATTCTCTCCCTCTGCCCCTCCCCCATCCCACCCATGCTCTCTCTCTCTCTCTCAAAAAAAAAAAAAAGTATCATTCACTACAACCCAATGGGATTTATTCTGGGAATGCAAGGTTGGATCAATATTTGCAAACCAATGTGATACACCACATTAAAAAAGAAGGATAAAAATCGTATGATTAGGGGCGCCTGGGTGGCTCAGTGGGTTAAGCCTCTGCCTTCGGCTCAGATCATGATCCAGGGCCCTGGGATCAAGCTCCGCATCAGGCTCTCTGTTCAGCAGGGAACCTGCTTCCCCCACTCTCTCTCTGCCTACCTCTCTGCCTACTTATGATCTCTTTCTGTTAAATAAATATTTAAAAATCATATGATCATCCCAATAGATGCAGAAAAAGTATTTCACAAAAATCAACATCCATGCATGATAAAAACTCTCAACAAACTGAATTTAGAGGGAACATACATCAACATAATAAAGGCCATATATGACAGACCCATAGCTAACATCATACTCAATGGTGAAAAACTGAGGGTTTTTCCTCTAACACCAGGTAAAAAGACAAGGATGTACATCTTCACTACTTTAATTCAACAAAGTAATGAAAATACTAGTCATAGCACGCACAAAAGAAAAAGAAATAAAAGGTGTCTAAACTGGTAAAGAAGAAATAAAACTGTCAGTATTTGCAGATGACATGATACTATACATGGAAAACTCTAAGGACTCCACAAAAAAAAAAAAAAAAACTATTAGAAGTAATTAATGAGGGGCGCCTGGGTGGCTCAGTGGGTTAAAGCCTCTGCCTTCGGCTCAGGTCATGATCCCAGGGTCCTGGGATTGAGCACTGGGCCCGGCATCGGGCTCTCTGCTCAGCAGGGAGCCTGTTTCCCTTCCTCTCTCCCTGCCTGCCTCTCTGCCTACCTGTGATCTCTGTAAAATAAATAAATAAAATCTTTAAAAAAAAAAGAAGTAATCAACGAATTCAGTAAAGTCATGGGGTACAAAATAAATACACACTAAATGGTTGCATTTCCATATACTAATAACAAAGTAGCAGAAAGAGAAATTAAGAAAACAATTCCATTTACAATTGCACCAAAATACAATACAGTACGATACGATACAATACAATACAATACAATACAATACAATACAATACCTAGGAATAAACTTAACCAGGAAGGTGAAAGACCTGTCCTCTGCAAAAAGTAAAATACTGATGACAGAAATTCAAGATGGCATAAACAAATGGAAAATTATTCCATGCTCATGGATTGGAAAAATTAATATTGTTAAAATGTCTACACTACCCAAAGCAATCTGCAGATTCAGTGCAATCCCTATCAAAATACCAACTGCATTTTTCACAGAACTGGAACAAATAATACTAAAGTTTGTGTGAAAAAAAGACTCCAAATAGCCAAGGCAATCTTAAGAAAGAGGAACAAAACTGGAGGTATCACAATCACAGATTTCAAGATATACTAGAAAGCTAAGTAATCAAAATACTATGGTACTGGAATAAAAACAGACACAGAAATCAATGGAACACAACAGAGAGCCCAGAAATAAACTCATGCTTATATGGTCAATTATTCTATAACAAAAAAGGCAAGAATGTACAATGGGGAAAAGGCAATCTCCTTAATAAAAGGTTCTGGGAAAACTGGGAAGCTACATGCAAAAAAATGAAACTGGACCACTTTCTTATTCCATTTACAAAAATAACCTCAAAATAGATTAAATACCTAAATGTGAGATTGAAAATATAAAACTCCTAAAAGAAAACATAGGCAGTAATTTGATATTGGCCTTACCAGCATTTTCCAAGATATGTCTCCTCAAGCAAGGGAAACAAAAGCAAAAATAAACTATTGGGACTACCAAGATAAAAAGCTTTTGCCCAGTGAAGGAATCCATCAACAAAACAAAAGCACAACCTACTGAATGGGAGAAGATATTTACAAATGTTATACCCAATAAAGAGTTAATATCCAAAATATATAAAGAACTTCTACAACTCAACACCAAAAAACCCCACAAATAATTCAATTAAAAATGAGCAGAGGACCTGAATACACATTTTCCAAAGAAGACATGCATATGGAAAACAGATATATGAATAGATGTTTACCATCACTACTCACTGGAGAAAAGCAAATCAAAACCACAATGAGATATCACTTTACACCTGTCAAAATGACTAGAATAAAAAAGATAAGAAATAACAAATGCTGGTGAAGATGTGGAGAAAAAGGAACCATTGTTCACTGTTAGTAGGATGTAAATTGGCACAGCCACTGTTGAAAACAGTATGGAGGCTCCTCAAGAAATTAAAAATAGAATTACCTTATGATCCAGTAATTCTACTATTGGACATTTCCCCAATGAAAACAAAAACATTAACTTGAAAAGATATGTGCACCCCTATGTTTATCACAGCATTATTTACAATAGCCAACATGGAAGCAACCCAAGTATCCATCAATAGGTGAATGGATAAAGAAAATGTAGTATATGTATACAATGGAATACTAAGCCATAAAAAATAAGATCCTGACATTTGCAACAACATGGATGGACCTACATGGCATTATGCTAAGTATAGTAAGGCAAAGACAAATACCATATGACTTTGCTTATCTATGGAATCTAAAAATGAATGAATAAACAAAAACAAAAAGCAGAAACAGACCCATAAATACAAACTGATGGTTGCCAGGGGGAAGGGGTAATATGGGCAAAGGGGAGCGTGAGGTATAGGCTTCCAGTTGTGGAAGGCATAGGTGACAAGGATAAAATGTACAGGATAGGAAATATGGTCAATGGTATTGTAATAGCTTTGTATGGTGACAAATAGTAGCTGTACTTGTGAGCATAGCATAACATACAGAGATGTTGAATCATTATGTTGTACACCTGAAATTAATGTAAGTAACACTGTGTGTCAATTTTAAAAAAGAAAGAAAAGGCATCTAATTTGGAAAGGAATAAGTACACTTATTTGTGTTTGCATTTAAAATAACCTTATATTCAAAAAATCCTGGGACACCTGTGTGGCTCAGTCAGTAAAGCATTCAACTCTTGATCTCAGCTCAGGTCTTGATCTCAGGGTTGTGAGTTTGGGCCCCAGCATGGAGCCTACTTAGAAATAATAAAAATAAAAATATCCTAAAGACTCAACCAAAAACTGTTGGAACAAATTCACTAAAGTTTTAGAATATACAATCAACACTGAAAAAATTCGTTGTACTTCTTTTTTTCTTAAACATTTTATTTATTATTTAAGAGAGATAGAGAGCACAAGCCTGGGAGAGAGGCAAGAGACAAAGGGAGAGGGAGAAGCAGGCTTCCCGCTGAGCAAGGAGTCTGATGTGGGACTTGATTCTGTAACCCTGGGATCATGACCCAAGCTAAAAGGCAGATGCTTAACTGACTGAGCCACCCAGGTGACCCCAGTTGTGACTCTCTATACTAACAACAAAGTATCTGAAAAAGAAATAAAGAAAGCAATCCCAAGTTACAATAGCATCAATAACAATAAAATACTTAGGGATAAATTTTAGCAGGTGAAAGATATGTACACCAAATACTAGAAAATATTGATAAGAGAAATTGAAGAAACAAATAGAAAAATGTTCCGTTCATTGATCAGAATTAGTATTGTTAAAATGTCAACACTACCCAAAGTAATCTATAGATTAAATATAATCCCTATCAAAATTCCACTGGAATTTTAACAGAAATAGAAAAAAAATCCTAAAATTTGTGTGAAACCACAGATGACTTCACATAGCCTAAGCCATCTTGAGAAAGAAGAACAAAGCTGGAGACATCACACTTCCTGATTTCAAACTTTATTACAAAGATATATACTTAAAACACTAAGGTATTATCATAAAATCATACGAATAGAAAAATGGAACAGAACTGAGAGCCCAAGAATAATCTCACAAATATATGGTAAGCTAACAGTTGACAAGAGTGCCAAGAATACTCAGTGGAGAAAAGACATTGCCTTCAATAAACTGCTGGGAAAACTGGACATTCACATGCAAACAAATGAAAGTTGACCCCTATCTTATACCATTCACAAAAATGAACTCAAAATGGATTAAAGACTTAAATGTCATACCTGATACTTCCTCCTAGAAGAAAACAAAGGGCAAAAAGCTCCATGGCACTGGTCTTAAAAAAAAAAAAAAAAACAACTTTTTTTTTTATATGATGCTGAAGTCAGAAGGAACAAAAGCAAAAATAGACAAGTAGGACTACATCAAACTAAAAAGCTTCTGCACAGCAAAATAAATGATCAATAAAATGAAACTGCAACCTACAGAATGGGAGATAATATTGGCAAACCAAATATCTGAAAGGGGTCAATATCAAAAATACATAAGAAAATCATACAACTGAATAAAATCATCATCATCTGATTTTAAAATGGGCAAAGGACCTGAATAGACTATTTTCTTCAGAAGATATACAAATGGCTAACAGGTGCTTGAAAAGATGATCAACACCACTAATCATCAGGCAAATGCAAATCAAAACCACAATGAGATCTCACTTCACACCTGTTAGAATGGCTATTATCAAAAAGCAAGAGATAACACCTGTTGCCAAGAATGTGAAGAAAAGAAACTCTTCTGCACTGTTGCTGGGAATGTAAATTGGAACAGCCACTGTGGAAAACTGTGTGGATGCTTTTCAAAAAATTAAAAATAGAACTACCATAGGACTCAAAGTCCAACTTCTGGGTATATTTTCTAAGGAAAGGAAATCACTATCTCAAAAAGATATCTGCACCCCCATGTTCCTTTGCAGTATTGTTCATAAGAGCCAAGACATAGAAACTACCTAATTATGCACTGATGGATAAATTAATAAAGAAAATGTAATACTTTTAAAATGGAATATTATTCAGCCATGAGACAAAAGAAAATCCTGGCATTTGAGACAACATAGCTGGAACTTGACATTATGCTAAGTGAAATAAATCAAAGACAAATACTATATGTTCTCACTTATGTATGGAATCTAAATAAAGTCAAACTCATAGAAACAAAATAGGTAGTTGCCAGGTAAGTGTGAGAAATGGGGAGATGGGAGTTCAAAGAGTTAATAACTTGCAGTTATAAGATGAGTCAGTCCTGGGTATCTAATGTACAGCCTGATGACTGGAGTTAACTGTATTGTAAATTGAAGTTTGTGCGTGCGCACACACACACACACACACACACACACACAAGATAACTACAGGAGGTGATGGATGTCAACTAACCTACTTGTGTTAATCATTTCACAATATATATGTATATTGAATAATCACATGTTCACCTTAAACTTGCACAATGTTTTTGTCAATTATATCTCAATGAAGGAGGATAAATTTTGAAAAATAAAATAAATTAATTTAAAATTCAAATTAAATCTAATAAATTAAATTATTAATTTAAATAATTATAAGTAATATTAATTTATAATATAGTTTCATAATTTATAAATTTATGATTTATAAATCATCTTTTAAATATTATTAATAATCATAATTAATAATTATTAATAAATTTAATAAATTAAATTTAAATAATAAAATTTAAAATTTAAAATAAAAGTAATCTTACCTTCCAACCTTAAAACAAACTTTCACACATTTAAATATGAAAAGTATTTACTTTTAAATTCAATTTAATTGACCTTCTGATTTTGATTTTAATTTCCTATAGGTGTACATACAGTAGGAGAATCCAGTGGATATTATTTCTTTTCCTTTGATGTTGCTATTACCCTGTACAAATTAGTAAACTGACACTCTGGATTCTATATAAGCCTTGTGATTTTATTAATTATGAGCTCACCATATATGAATGGATGCTATTTTTTTGTATGAGGAAATTAAACTTCTGAGCTGGTATGGTTGAGGTAGAGATATTGTGGATTCTTTAAAAAGTCATCTAGGTAATGAGCACCATCATGAAAGCCTTCATGAAAGACAACGAGATGGCTTTGGCAACATAGAGACATATTCTTTGACCTGACCAAAATATTTTCCATTTTGAAATTCCAAGAGTTTCAAAGGAGTTATATGAGAATTTCAGTACCTCTCAGCCCCAATCAATATAATGCTATTATATTAAAGATAAGGTATGATAAAAATTAACTGGAGTAGTCTGATCACAGATGTGAATAATGGATATAACATTCCAGATAACCCACAATGCTTATTATAAGCTGCAATAAACAATCCTGTATATTTCTAACACCAGGGAGCATTTACCTCAGAAACATACAAAACCAATTCCATACACTACAAAAGAAACATTAGGAATGGTTGGAGTAGAGGCAGATTATTTAATAAATGATACTGGTATTATGTGGAAAGAAACCATGTCCATTTTCCTCTACAAAACACAAGCCAAATTCATTCTAGATAAATGAGTGTTTCTTCCTCTTCACTCACCCATTCCTTTTAAAATATTTAAGATACAAAAAAAAATATTTAAGATACCCAGTTTTCCTGGAATTTGCTTATGTGTATCAAGGTCTAACTTTGTTTTCCCAAATGCCTAGGTAATTATTCCAACACCATTTACCATATGTGTAGAAGAGTTAACATGACAGACCTGAATTTGCTAGCCTTATAAAGGTCTGCTTGCATGGCTGGCCCTTGGTGGGATTTTATTATTAGTAATTTATTAGTAATTAATAGATATACTAATTAATTAGTAATTTATTATTAGTAATTTATTAGTCAGAAGGATAAAGAAGACAAAAGGGAAGACCCAATTACTAACATTAGAAATGAGAGAGGTGACATCCCTAGATAGTCTACAAATATCAAAAGGATAAGTTGATTGACAAGGTTGTAGCAAAACAGGAACTCTCCTAATTGCTGGTGAGTGTCCAAATGTGTAATACTCCTTTAGAGGGATATTTGAGAATACCTAATAAAACTACACTGCACATGCATATCATCCATCCCCACTTTTAGGATCCACTATCCCCATTTCTAGGAATCTACCCTGAAAACAGACCTCTAACCATACAAAAATATATTTGCATGAGGTTATCTGTCCAGCACTAATTATAACAGCAAAATATTGGAAATAAATATCCACATATAGTGTGACTGAACAAATTACAGTAGTGACACAAGGAAGTGTTATTCAGCTGTAAAAAATGAGAAAGGCATCTATGTATCAACTGGCTTCAAGTCTGTAAAATATGCAAATAGATTAGAGGGATTAGTAAAATTTATTTTCCTAACTATATTTTCCTTAAAAAAAAAAAAAAAAAGAGGTTGATATCCTATGGCTATTTCACAGTGGGCTCTGACCAAAAGGGATCAACACAAATAAGGCAGTGCCACAGTGGATCACCATAAATCATGAAGTCTAAAGCTTTGGCCAGGAAATAAAAACAAGTAAAGGTCCCCAGAGGGTAACCTGTGAGACCATCCATAAACCATTTTCTGTAGGTGGTTCCTAGAAAGACCTTCAAGGTTCAAGACTGAAAAGGAAAGGACCTCAGATATGGCAGGTAGACCAGTGACCCTTGTATCCTTATATGGGAGGGAGCTATGTTTGTGTGTGTGGGGGGGGTACATTGGGACTAGGCCCTTTCAGAACCTCATATCCAGGGCAGACACCCAGAATGCTGCTGCCTGAGATGAGATCCAGGGATCCTCCTGGGAGTTGAGAAGCTTGCTGTAATACCAATGAGAAATCCTATGTGAAGGGCCCAAAGCATCTAGGGTCCTTCCTCTTAAGTGTGTTGCCTCTCATAGAGCTGGCGAGATTGAGCTTAATTCCTCTCTTGCATCTCCAAGCAGCTGGAACCTTTGGAGTAAGTCAGTCTTGTCCACCCCTCATCCCCCACTCCAACTCTCCCCCCAGTATTGAGCTTAGCCATCCCCACCGTTTGAAAGACAGACAACAAAGAGTGCCAACTAGGTGAGACAAAGGGAGTGGTAATGTAGGTCACATACCCTATCAGTTCCCATCCCTGCCTTTTCAGAAAAACGCCACTGGTGTGCAGAAATGGCCATTTCACTGTTTCTTCTCTCTGGGCACCCCTGAAGCCAACTTCCTCCGTGTGTCCACCTCCCACACCCACAAATAGAAACAGTGTCACACAGAGCTGGGCAGGGAGGCTGGGAGTGGGGCAGGGATATTCAAAAGGAAGGAGAGAATAGAGAGGAGGGTCGGGGGCACTCCCTGCACCCACACATAGTCTCAGCCACCAACTCCCACAGATGCCATTTCTCGGCCTCGCACCCACTTCCTCCAACAGCAACCGCTGCTTCTCTCCACGTCTGCCTCCCTCAGGATCACTGCCTGCCTCTTGAGATCTCAGGAAAAAGACTGACCCCGGCTAAGACGCTGGCAATAGGCCGAGGGGCTCTGCCCTCTACCAACAAATGCTGTTAATTCTGATGGCCCAAGACATTCCTTTCCAGGTTAGCTCAGCATGTGGAGACACCCACCCACCCACCACAACGCATTACCGCTCCTCCCACAGCAGTGTCTCATTCGTCAAGTGTATGTCCTTCCTGCCCCTTTTCCGTGCTGCACACCTCTGTGTTTGCCCAGGAGAGAACCTGGTCACGTGAGCCACCACCAGCCTCACGTGACCATGCAGTCAGCTTGCCTGCTGCAGGCCTGCAGCATGGAAGGCAGAATCTTCTGCCCCTGAAGTGGAGATGCTTGCTAGAAGAATCTGAAGCTTTGGTCCCTGGTGAAGATAGAGAGCTGAAGGAAGGCTGGATTTGGAGCCAGAGCTTCCAGCCCTAGCGCTAGACCTGGGCCCTGCTCTGTTAGGAGCACTGGTGAGGAATATTCGATGAGGAGTTTGGAGACGAACTGATTTTTATTATTCTGTATGATACTCAGGCAACATATTAACACACAAACACACACACAGACAACAATCGACCTTGAAAAATATTGATAAGCAAAACAAGCATTTAAACTCCAATGCCCACTACCAGGACCATCCCTGTTAATGCTTGTGGTTTCTGAAGGCAAGCAAAACTGCCACTTTGCCTTGCTTCCATAAACCTTGAATACCAGAGTCAGGTAAGAAAAAACCAAAACACTTTGCATTCTTAGACAAGCAAAAAAATAACAGGGTCAACATGTCTGGTTATCTTCCTGAAAAACAAACAAACAAACGACAAACAACTTTGTATATTTCCCCTTAACCTGCACTCACCTTCATCCTCTATCCTCCATCCAAAACAACTGTATGCCTTTTACTCCTGTCTGAATATATATTACCTTTTTGAATGTGAAAAGCCTGTGGTATGATTCAGGAGCTCTGGCAATTTTAAAGTTTATTCCCTTTAACTTACGTATTTTTATTCAGCAAGCCAGTTTTTTTTTTTTTTGAAATTGTAGTCTCTTAGAATTACTTATTCCTTTGATATGTTTTATGTTATTACAGATTTTTCCCCATCATCAAATATAAGCTTGCATAAACTTGGTCTGCTCACACACATTTACTTTCATAATGGAGTTATAGATTCCTTGTATACCAATCTTGCTTATTTCACCAAATAAAGCATGAGAGATTTTCTTAATTCAATTTAAAAATCTTACATCATCACTTTTAGTGGCTGTATGGTATCACTGTAACATCTTCCATGGGCACCACCCTGAAAAAAATGGTTTTCCTGACTCAGTTATTGCCTACTTTCCTCTTATTCTTTTAATTTTTAGGCAGTATCAAAGAAACCCCCATACTTTGAGCTGCAAAATGCAACTTCTCAGCTCTTCAAAACTTACCTCATCCTCTATATCCTTTAACCACTCCAGGCTGACTGGATAACTCATTCCCATGGAAACACCTTTCTCAACTCCATGCTTTTCTTCATACCACCCAGTCTTTTTCAAAAGTTCCAGAGCCCAACTTAATTGGGTCCTTTTTCTCTGAGGCGTGCCCTGAGTAGCAGCCCATGGTAACCTCTGCATTTCAAGTTATTAGAAAAAACTTTTTCAAGGAGCATATTATTTATGCATTAATTACCTAAGTGTGTTTCTGTGTTAGATTTGCATCTATATTTTAAGTTCAAGAAGGGTGACTTCTGACAACTTTAACACAACTTTATTGAAAACACAAATACTCCTCAAATAGACCTCAATACACTAGAATAATCGTAAGGGTAACTGGCTTACTTTTGATGGCTCAGTTCACTTTGGCTTAAATACTAAGTGTCACAATCTGGACAAAAATGAAAATATTAACAAATGTGTTTTCAATTCTAATATTCATTTGGCATCAGAATAATGATTCAGCTCATACAGAGTTGGGCAAAGTCAGTGTTGGCAACAAAGATGTACATTACAACACAGAACCAACTATGTAAATCAAAACATTATTCAAGGAATTGTTAACTTAGGAACATAAGGGCAGAGGCAAGTGATTAATCATACTAATTTTCTTGGTCTGCCTCAGGGTCCTTTTGACCATCTGTTTTGCTTTGCAGTTCCTTAGCAAATTCCTCAACTTCATGGAATGCAGAAATAAGTGGCTCAAGACTGAAATCATCATCAGTGAATAACACTGACTCCTTTTTGATATTGTTACCAATATTCTCAAACATTGCTAGAACAACTTGAATATTGTCATTCGTCTCTTTCCTTTTAAAAAGGCTCATAAATTCTGACATTGCTTCAGCACTGAGTAGTTCTTTTGTCATGACAGGATTTTCAGACAAATTCATTAGCATTTTCAGAACATGAAACCTTGTTTTGGTATTGCCCATAGCTAACAAGGAGAGAAATCCAGACATATACTTGGCAACTAGTGTGTGGTAGTCAGTAGTTGTAGTGAGATGTCTAACCATCCTTATTCCAGATAGCTGTTCAGGGGAATCTAAGCTGTAAGCAAGGGTTTCTTCACACACCTGACACACATATGTCTGAATCATGTTTAGATTTGGATAAGGTGGAGCCAAGCGAATCATATTTTCCAAAAAACTTGTCCTAACTCGGGAGGAAGGATAATTGAGCAGGGTTTCAATAAGCGAGACAACACCTGAATCCCGAATGAAATCTCGGGTAAATTGAGAAGCACTTCTCATACCCATTGCGATTTTAGATATTTCATGAATAAAAGGATCTCGGATTTTGTCCATTAATAAAAGGAGTTCTTCAAACTCTTCAGAACCAATTTTGAGCTCACATTGTATGCAGCTGCAGGACCAACTCTCAGGCTCCGCACTCTCTCGGGTTCTAAGATGCTCCCGAATTTCCCTGACTGACCTATAGGATGGATCATATTGAAATGGGAACTCAGGTTCAGGCTGATCAGGCTGAAGCAAAGATTCCTGCTCTTCCCCTTCTGTGTTAAGTTCCATGTGCTTGGGCTTTTCTCCAAACATTTCAGAGAACAAACATGCTGCCTCTTTTGGAAATCTAAAGGGGATTGGAGATGGGAAGCCAACCCTACCCCATGGACCAGGCTTGAATTGAATGGTGACCTCTTCCCAGCTCTGGGGCCGGCGTGAGGCATCAGGCTCCTGCTCAGATGAACACTCAGACTTGTGAATGGCCCTGAACACAGGCCTAGGATTTGATTCAAAATGGGACTCATCTCCTGCCCAGAACCAGGACCCCACTATGGCTTCATCATCCTCAGCTACTGTCCTGGTCTCATAGTTGGTCCTATACCCAGTCCTGTTATTGGCCTCATCTTTAGCTCCAAACCAAGACCCAACAACTGTCCCTTCCTTGTTTTCTGGCCTGGACTCACAGGTAACCACAGTTCCAGTCTCATTAATGTCCTTCTCTTCAGACCAGAACCAGGACTCAACAATTACCTCCTCATCATCCTCTGGCTGAGATGCACAGCATTTCTCTGCTTCTGCACTGACTTCCTTTGCAGCATAGAACCAGGATCCAAAAATGATTTCTTCTTCAGTGTTTGACCTGCTCTCTTCTACTGCCTGAGGCCCAACCTCTGTACTGTTTTCTTCTTCAGCCCCAAACCAGGACCCAACAATGATTTCCTCTTCCTCAGTCACTGGCATGGACTCAAAACTGGTTCCTGCCTCCAAATTGGCCTCTTCTTCAGCCCAGAACCAAGACCCAACAGTGGCTTCCTCCTCTTCGGCCTCTGGACTGGAATTGTTACAAAAGCCAGTCTCCTTCCTAATGATCTCTTCCCTGGCCCAGAACCAGGACCCAACAATAGCTTCCTTCTCAGCTGCCAGCCTGTCCTTTTCTCTAGCCTCAGCTGCTATCTTGAGCCTGTCCTCTTCCCCAGCCCAGAACCAAGAATCAATAATGTCCTCCTCCTCAGCATCTGGCCTGGATTCTTCTCTGTCTGTAGTCTCTCTACTGGTTTTATCTCCTTTCCAGAACCAGGATGTGATCATGGTCTCCTCCTCCATTAGTGCCTTGGCTTCTTCTCCAGTCCCATCATCTATAGTGACCTCTTCTGTAGCCCATAACCAGGGCCCTATAATGATCTCTGGGCTTGTGTATTTTCTGGACAAGAATGATGAATCAACAGTGTCCTGTTCCTGCTCTGGCCTTAACTTCCAGCTGCCTCCATTGGCAGTATACATGCAGGGATCGTCTTCATCCCAGAAGCAAGACTCATTATTCATCTCTTCAGCCCCTGCCATAAATTTACATCTGGCACCAGCTCCATACTGCATACTGACCTCTTCTGTGGTCCCAAACCAAGGTGACAGAATAACCTCTTCCTTGTCCTTCAGACTAGACTTGTTGCTGACCTCAGTTCCCACATAAGCTTCTACTCCATCCCAGAACCATGACCCAATAATGGGCTCCTCCTCAGCTCCTGGCATGGTGTCACAACTGATTTTAACCCCAGAATCTATCTGGGCCTGGTTTCCAGCCCAAAACCACTCCCCGAATATTGTCTCTTCTTCATCTTCTGGACTGGCGTCTTCTCCAAACTCAGCCTCTGTATCGACCTCTTTTCTATCCCAGAACCAGGGACCAATGACCTCTTCTTCCTCAGACCTTGGCCTGGATGCACAGCTGGCTCTAACATCAGCTTCTACACTGGTCTCATCACTGACCCAAAACCAGGGCCCAAAAATGGTCTCTTCCTCAGCCTCTAGGTTGATTTCTTCACTTGCCCAGAAGCAGGAACCAGCAGTGACCTTTCCTTTATCATATGCTACCACAGATTTGAAGGTAGCCTCAGCCCCAGTTTCCACACTGATCTTTTCCCCAGAACCAAGCATGGAATTACCAGCAGACTCTTCCTCAGCCCTTGGTCTGGATTTACTGCTGGCATCAGTCCTCATACTGGCTTCTTCTTCAGTCCAGAACCAACTGCCAACAACTGACTCATCCTCCCCTTGAGAACTGTACTTGACACTGGACCCATCAACTACACTGGACTCTTCTGTAGCCCAGAACCAGTTCCCAAGGAGGAACTCCTCCTCAGACCTGGCTTCTTCCTTGGCCCTGGCTCTGGCCTTAGTTTTCACCTTTTCCTTTGCCGTTATTCTGGTCCTGGCCTCTTTCTTGGACTTGGGCTTTGACAAGTTATCAGTCTTTTCTCTAGGCCAGAACCAGGACTCTTTTTTGACTACATCTATAGATCCAGAAACAAAATCAATGGAAGCTTCTTGCTTGACCCTGTGCCTCGCCCTGACATTGGCCCCTTTCCTGATTCTGGGTTTGGACCTGGATTTGGCTTCCTCCTTAGCCCAGAACCAGGACTTCACATTGTCTTCACATTCAGATCCAGAACTGGACTCAGAGATTTCTTTCTTGGACCTAAACCTGGACCTGTTATTGATTTCTTCCTTGGGCCTGGACCAGGTACTAGTCTTTTCTCTGGCCCAGAGCCAGGATGTCTTAAAAGATTCATCCTCAGAGCCAGAACTAGACAAGATATAGTACTCCTGATTGATAGTGGGCCTAAACATGGCCTCTTCTCTAGCTATGTGCCTGGATCTGGCACTGGCCTTTACCCTGCCTCTAGGATGAAACTTTGTACTGACCTCTTCTCCACTCCAGAACCAGGAACTCATAGAGGATCTGTCCGCCCAACTGAAATCATACTTCTGAGAGATCTCTTGTTTGGATGTAGGCCTGGGGCACCACCAGGACCCAACATTGGTCTTCTCCTCTGACCCAAACAAAGGCTGTTTTCCTGATTGGTACTTGACCTTGGTGCCAGAAAAGGACTCAGTATCCACACTGATCAGTTCCCTATCCATAGATAACGTCTTAGATTTAGCAGCTGATGCAGACTCAGTACTGACCAGTGGCCAGGCTATGGTATTGGTCTGGGACACTCCCCCTGTCTTCAACATTGCTTTACTATCAAACTCAGTTTGGGCCCTAGAATGGGCTTTATCTGAGAGCCTTGACCCAGGGATTGCCTTGGCCTCGGGCTTCGGATGCATTTTACCTACTCCCATGGGTTCAGCTTTGGGCCTTGCACCACCTACTACCATGGCATCAGATTTAGGCCTTACCCCAGGAATTACCTGTGCCTGGGTCCTAACCTTAGGTCTGACCACCAATGGGATTTCATTCTCTCTTTCAGCCCCACCCCCAACCTCTTCTCCAGCCTTCTTTTCAGGCTTTGCCTGGGCAGCAGGTTCAATCTCAGCTCCAGTCATGGTACAAGTTACAGAAGAGGCCTAGTTAAGTAACCCCACCCCAGTCTCAGCCTCTACCACAGATCTCTCACAGTTCTGTATCTTCACACTCTGATCTTTCAGTGATTCAGGTGGTATAGTTGGAAACAAAGGTTAGAATCAATCACTAGTCCATCAGTCAGTCAACCTCCTTCTGAAGCCTAGCCTCAGTCAATATCACAGACAAAGTGCAGAAGAGGCACAACCAAGCTGGGGGATGATGGATGTTCCCGGCTGGGTGCAGACCTGTTGAGGGTAGTGATCAGCAGCAATTCCAACACCACCAGAGCTGCCACTGGAGGTGGATCTATGGAAAGAGAATGACATGGGCTTTGAATCTCTTCTAATTGTGTTGTTCTGTGCAGAGATTCACACAGAGACTGGACTTTGAATATTTAGCAGGACAGTTGGGACTAGTTAGAAAGTCTTCTGTCATCCTTATTTCACCCATGTTTTACCCCAGAGTTTGCCGTGTTACTTTGCCTGATACAAAACAGGTATGAAACTGGTAAGTGTTAGCAATGGGAGAGGTTTAGGAGCCCCCAAAGTACCCTAATAGCTCTTAGGCCAGTGTTGATTTCCACTTCCCCACCCAAAGTTGTACCTACTCTCATACCAACCTATATGGATGTGGTCTGATTTCCCCCTCCTTCCCTTGATTCCAGTGTTGTCAAACCCTAAAGCAACTTGGAGGATATCCTAGGAATAAGTAAAAATAAAGGAGAAAATGGAGCCTGACTGCTAGATATGTAAGAGGGCACATTGACCTCTGATGCAAGTATCTCTTACCATAAGAGTTCCATTTGTCTGTTTCCTGTCTCCTTGTCCCTGGTCTCAGGTCTTCTACTTCCCTTCAGAGCCAATTCACAACTACCCCAAAATTCCTAGTATCTCCTGCAAGAAAAGGACAAGGGATGCTGTGGCAGTGTGTAAATCTGGCAGCAAACAGGAGAGGTGGAGGAGGTCCCAGACCCACGTGGATCAAAGACACTTGCCATGATCTTACTCTAAAGTGCTCCCCTGATTTACCCACCTTCACAGAAACCTCCAGAGATCTGAACCAGTCTCCTCCTCTCTCCTTCCTTACAGAAATGAGCAGCCTTCAAGCAAGTCTATGGACAGACACAAAGGTAAAACATTCAAGAAATAATGGTAGCAACTGAGTGCTTGGTGAACTGACCAACACCAAAAATAAGAGTATCAATATTATCTTCTAACATTTAGGGTCCTGTTGATAAAATATTCACATTTAATTTAGGCCCTCTGTTTCACAGTTCTGGATAACAACTCTTCACATGACACTCTTCCCATTACTCTTCTCTCCAATTATGAGAATTAACCACTAGGTGTTCACATTCCCTTGTACTACAGAAATGGGGGAAAGAACACAACATATTCCAGAAAACAGTATGTGCAGTGCCACTTGTAATTATGACTTGTGTGTGTCTCACCCTCACGTTCTAGCCCAATTTTAGCAGGAATTTTGGGTGGAGAAGAAGGAGTAAGGCAAGAAAAGTGCTTAGAAAGCTAATACAAAGGGGAATTTTGGAAGGTATTCCTGGATGCCTGACCTGTCCTGGTCCCACCAGTCACCCCATTCGGGTGGTTTCCACTCAATGGCTGCTGCCCATTTCCCGAACCACCCCGCCCCTCGCCAGTGCCACACACCTCCAGAAATCCAGGCCATTGTCTCGCTCCTCCTTTTTCTCAAGCCTCTCCTCTACAGATGCAACCTGCAGGAGGAAACCACCAGAGCTAACACGCAGAGAGAAGGCTTTGGAATCAACCAGGCACCTGTAGAAAGGATAGCACCCACGGTGCGGGGCCCAACAGGCCCCTTTCCAGAATCAGGGCCCGAAGCAGCCAACGCCAAGGGGCATCCACTCCCGCCAGCTGGGGATAGAGCTCCGGGCCGCTCCGCCCCCCCAACGCGGTGGCCTGCCTGGGCACTCCACACCCCAGCTCCCGCTCTGCCATTTCTTCTGCAGCAGAGCCCCCCCCCTTCGCCCCCGCAGCCACAGCTCTCTGCTCGCACAGACACCGTCGACGGCGGGTCGAGGGCGCCTGGAAAGCTGGCCGCGGAGTGGCGGGCGCAGTTCGCCTCCAAAGGATCCGAGGGAGCCTCTCCGGCCAGCCCCCGTGCCCCGGACCCGACCCAAGCCAGTCGCCGCCTCTCCTCGCCAGGGGTCCCGCGGCGTTGCGCACCTCTCTCAGGGACCAGCTACGACAGGGTCGCCTCCTCCTTGCCAGGCTGTCAGGGTCTGGGGTCCGGGCAGCCTGTAAGCCGGGCGACAGTGGGGGTCCCCCGCCTCCCCCCACAACACCCCCACTTGCCCTCACAGGCTCAAGGTGCAAGTCGTCGGCCTCCCCCTCCTCTCGGAGCTCTTCACTCGGATTCCCACCGCCTTGCGTGCGGCCAGAATCGCAAAGAGGCGTCCCGCCCCCCGCGCTGCTGCACCAAACTGGGCAGGGGCTGCGCAGGATGCGGCACGAAACGCTCGCGGCGAGGGTGTCGGGAAGGGGGGCGGAGGGATACGGCGCGAACGAGATCGACGCCCCCTCCCCGGCCCACCCTAGTTCCGACCCAGAGGGGGCGGGGCCAGGAGGAGCCCGAGCCTAAGGGGCGGGCTCACGGCAGCCCGCCTCTGCAGACCTCCCCGGGCGACCACCCCCTCGTTGCTGACACTGCAATCTATGGGACCGGGGGACGGTTGGCGGTGGGGGCTGGGGTCCAGAGGTCGGGGCGGCGGGGAGGGAAGGTATGCGGCCGACAGCGGCGGATGGATATCAACCACCCCTCGGTGTGTGAGAACCCCCAGGCTGTTCAGTGTCTGTCCGCCTCCCTGTCCCCACTTCCGTCCACCATCCTAATTGGAGGCGGGTGGGCCAGGGGCTGTCAGGACAGCAGGCTGCGAGGAGAGAGGCGGCCTAAGGCCCGACTGCCCCAGAGGTTCTGGGGTGGATGGCACTCTCACTTTCTTCCTTCATTGCTTCGCGGGGCCACGGAAGGGAGGAGGGCGGGGAGGACCCCCACGGAGGCCTCACCACCGCTCCTTTTCTAAAGGAAGGCAGACCTACACCTCGACCCTGAGAAAACCAACCCCTGCTCTGCGCCCATTCTTTCTGCCACGCTGCTGTTTCCCTGCTCCTTTAAACTGGTAGCATGCTTTGCCATTTTGCAGTCCCCACAGTTGCCCAAGGAGGGCCTTATTTTCCTTGTCAGGACCCGCAATGGGTCCTAGGCTCTTTCCTGTCTGTTGCCCCCATGGCCAGGGGTCGGGCGGCTCCTAGCTCCTCTTCAACTGTCCTATTAAGTCTTCTCTCACAGTCACATCCAAGCTCTCATGATCTTTGGCCATGTGGAGATGTGGCGGGGATTAGAACCAGCTTGGATCTCAGCCACCTGCCATACAAGCCTGTCTAGTTTCCCCAGCCATTCTTTGGAAGAAGGCCCCATCATGTACCTACTTCCCCAGGACAGAGCTTGCGGGTTCTTGAATCTTCTCATTCCTTTACCCCTACATCCGTCCTCTAGTCTTGAGCCCTTCCTTTCTGTGATCCCCGGGGCAAACAGAGCAACGCGTTTAAGCACGACTGTGGTTGAACATGAACCTGCTGGGGCCCCAGTGAAGTGCTGGCACTTTCACTATGATAGGCGGAATAAAGGTCCCTCAATGATCCAGAAGATGGAATAGGCAAGGAAGCAGATTCTGCCTGGGATCCCTTAGAGAAATGAAGCCTGACCATCACCTTCAATTCAGACCAGTGAGGTCCGTTTTGTGTTCCCAACATCCAAGGCTGTAAGCTAATACATTTGTGTTATTTTAAGCCGCCAAGAATGTGGTAATGTGTTACAGCAACAGTAGGAACTAAATTTACTCACCATCTTTTCTTGAAATTCCATTCCCCTTGATTTACTTTACTTGGCCCTAAACCCCTGGGAAGATCAATTTGGGGGCTCATCTCTTACCCCTATAACCACCTTCTCCAGCAATCCCCTGTCTCTGTTTTCTAAAGAAAAGAGACTTTTGCAATGGCCTTTTAGGTTCGTCTTAGACAAAGTCCCCATTTGCTGAAAATCACTGATGGTTTTGATGATGAAAAGGAACTATATTCTTACCATGAATGTTCACATATTTTCCTTTAGGTTTCATTTATATTTAAATACTTATTACAACTGTGCAATATTTAAGTGATAAAGAACCATCTGGAGATGATTCTATACAATATCTGGACTGACAATGGATGTCAATTATCAGAGAAGGGCTGCTTTTTCTGCGCTGTTTAAATGGCTTTAATGGAACTGTGGATCATTTTTTCTTTGTTCCACAGCATACACTCTTGGTTGAATACCAGGCTTGAAGAAGGGAGTCTGAGCTCTGCTGGGACCTGTGGGTATGTGTGAATCTCCTTGCCTCCTTGAACTGTTCTTTCACTGTCTTAAATTCTCTGGTGCCTTTCATTCATTCAAGAAATACCTAAGAGTACCTTCTTTATCCTAGGCACTGGAGATACAGTAGAAACACAAGTGAATGAAATCTCTGTTCCTGTGGAGGTTACATTTACTTGTAGTCTCTTTCTTACTCAAATTTTTATCCTAGAATTTTATGGTCATACCAGCATAACGTTGTCTGGTAATTCTCAAGGTGATCCAGTATTGATCCCAAGATATTTACTAACAGGGGAGTGGACCTACCACAAACTGAAAGAGTACACTGTGAGACTTTGAAATTTTGTTGGACAAGTTGTTCTTAATCCATTTACAGAACAGACCCCATTGCTGTTTAATATTTATTAAACTGAGAAAAGTCCTATTTTAAGCTCTATATGTATTAGCACTTAATGTGTATATATCAGATAACTTAAGTGTCATCTTTAATATCAGAGACTATGTAAAGATTTGAAACAGGATGTTGATCTATGTCTTTGTGGTGCCAAGTAATAGTCTATTTACTTTCTTCTAAAATGAATTCTGGTCTGATTGGAACAGCTATAGATTCACGCCCCAGTATCTCTACTAGCATCTGTCTAACACTGACTAGCTTCTGAAATCTAAATTTCTGTAATGTTATGTACTTGCCATTGATCTTTTGACTGCCAAGGCATCCACTTCAAAAGACATCCACCATACTATATAGAAAACTCTAAAGAGTCCACCAAGAACTATTAGACTGATAAACAAATTCAGTAAAGTCAAAGGATACAAAATCGATGTATGGAAATCTTGCATTACTATACAGCAATAATGAAGCATAACAAAGAGAAATTATGAAAACAATCCCATTTACAATTGCACCAAAGTAATAAGATACCTAGGAATAAACCTAACTAAAGATGTGAAAGCCCTGTACTCTGAAAATAAAACACTGAAGAAAGAAACTGAAGACAACACAAAGAAATGGAAAGAAATTCCATGCTCATGGCTTGGAAGAACAAATATTGTTAAAATGCCTATACTACCCAAAGCAATCTACACATCTAATACAATCCTTACCAAAATACAACAGCATTTTTCACAGAACGAGAACAAAGAATTCTAAAATTTATATGTAACCACAAAAAACTGCAAATATCCAAAGCAACCTTCAAAAGGAAAAGCAAAGCTGGTGACATCATAATTCTGGACTTCAAGTTATATTACAAGGCTGTAGTAGTCAAAAGAGTATGGTACTGGCACACAAATAGACACATAGAGCAATAGAACAGAATAGAAAACTCAGAAATAAACCCATAACTATATAGCCAATTAATCTTCAACAGAGGAGGTAAAATTATTCAGTGGGAAAAAGTGTTTCCAACAAATAGTGTTGGGAAAACTGGACAGTAACATGCAAAAGATAGAAACTGGACCACTTTCTTGCATCATATATATAAATAAGTGCAAAATGGATTAAAGAACTAAATGTGAGACCCAAAACCATAAAAATCCTAGAAGGGAACACTGGTACAAACTTGTTTGACCTAGCCATAACAATTTTTTTCTAGCTAGGTCTCCTGCAGCAAGGGAAACAAAAGGAAAAGCAAACTATTGGGACTACATCAACATAAAAGGTTCTGCACAGCAAAGGAAACAATCAACAAAACAGAATGGGAAAAGACATTTGTAAATGATATATCTAATAATGGGTTAGTATTCAAAATATATAAAGAATTGATATCACTCAACTTCCAAAAACCAAATAATTCAATTAAAAAATGGGCAGAAGACATGAATATATGTAGAGATCAAAATGGAGTCTCTCATGTTAAGTAGGAGCCTGTGTCAAGCAGGGGCCTGTGTCAAGCAATGACACAAGTAGTTAAAGATACTGCATCCAGGGGATATTGTTGGGATCAGCATCAGCTGACACCCCAGAACTAATAACAAACAGAACCAGAGGAGGTCTGCAGGGGCCCAAGACCGATTAAATTCCTTTAAAAAAAGGGAGGATTTTTGCAGCAAAATGTCAGATTCTTCAGACATGACCTCTCTCTATGTCTGACCACTTAAAGAAGGCAATTGCCACCAAAGGCTCTGCCCAACTGATCTCTGAACAGAACTGACATTATGGAAAGACATAAACTGTGTGTGTGCCTTCATAGTGTGCTCAGGATAACAGACATTTCCCCAAAAAGACATCCAGATGGCCCACAGACACATGAAAAAATGCTCAACATCACTCATCATCAGGGAAATGTAAATCAAAACTACAAGGAGATATCACCTCACCCCTGTGAAATGGCTAAAATCAACAACAGAAGAAACAGCAAGTGTTGGTGAGGATGTGAAGAAAAAGGAACCCTCGGTATTGTTGGCAGAAATATGACTTTGCACAGCCACTGTGGAAAACAGTACGGAGTTTTCTCAAAAAATTAAAAATAGGGGCGCCTGGGTGGCTCAGTGGGTTAAGCCGCTGCCTTCGGCTCAGGTCATGATCTCAAGGTCCTGGGATCGAGTCCCGCATCGGGCTCTCTGCTCAGCAGGGAGCCTGCTTCCCTTCCTCTCTCTCTGCCTGCCTCTCTACCTACTTGTGATCTCTGTCTGTCAAATAAATAAATAAAATCTTTAAAAAAAAAATTAAAAATAGAGCTACCCTACAATCCAGCAATCTCACTACTGGGTATTTACCCAGAGAATACAAAAACACCAATTTGTAGGGATACATGCACCCCTACGTTTATAGCAGCATTATTTACAATAGCCAAAATATGGAAGTAGCCCAAGCATCCATCAGTTGATGAATGGATAGAGAAGATGTGGTATAATATACAATGTAATATTAGTGAGCCATAAAAAGATTGAAATCTTGCCATTTGCAATGACATGGATGGAGATAGAGAGTATAATGTTAAGCAAAATAACTGAGAGAAAGAAATACCATATAATTACAGTCATAAGTGGATTTTTAGAAACAAAACAAATGAGCAAAGAAAATAGAAAGAGAAAGACAAACTTAATTACAGAGAAAAAAACTGATGGTTACCAGAGGGAAGGTAGGTAGGTAGGAAGATGGGTTAGAGATGTGGACTAATGAGTGCACTTGTGATGAGCACTCCTTAATCCACATGAGATCCATGAGACACCATACATGGGTGGTGTATGGTATTCTTGAATCTCTAAACTATACACCTGAAACTAATATAACACTGTATGTTAACTAATTGGAATTAAAATAAAAACTTTAAAAAAAAGACACCCATCTTGAATAGACAAATGGGTTGATATATGATCCACCTCTTAGCAAAACAACCAGATAAGGAACTCAGCCACCTCCATCCATTAAGTTACCTTTCAAAATGCCCCAGTTAACCTAAATAACTGAGCCCTTGACTCATCCTACTTTTTCCTTCCCAGCCTTAATTCCCACTCTTATGCCTTAAATTAGCCATTAGGGGTACACTTGTGGAACCCTAGGCTCCCCATCCCCAGATTCTCATAAAGGAAGTGTTTTAGGCTTGTTCTCCCTCCCACCCCCCACCATATGATTGGGACCTATGGAACAACTTTAGAATGAAATAATCCTCCATGTATTAAACCAGGGATACAGAAGCAGCTTTGCCCCAGCCCTACACCCCACCTTCCACGTATGCACATGTGAACTTTCAAACTAGTATATTCCTTACACGTGCAGGTCAAATGATTTCATTTTGTCTCTCTCAATCATCAGAGTCATGGACCTATTTTTTTGCCCATTTATGTCTTCTGTCTTTCATGTGCCTCAGGCAAACTTTCCTTCTGGGATCTCCCTTTTGTCTACGATTGAGCCAAATTCTCAATGCATTCTTAGAATTTATCCATTCTCCTATCCCTGAATTTCAGGAGCTTTACACAGGAACTCAAGTCCCTTGCATTAGGACCAAGCTGTGTTGGGGTCTTGTGAACTGATGGAATTGTCTCAAGAGCCTTATGAGCCTCAGGAAAGATCTCAGCCTGTGTCCACTACTTGAGACAAGGCACATCTAGAAAACTTGTGGGGAGGCCTGACCCAAGAATATTTTCAAGTTACATATTAAGTGGGTTCTGCCTTAAGAGAATTTATCTTGAGAGAAAACAGGTAAGCACAATGGCCTCAGTCCAGAAACAGAGCCTTGTCATAAGGGGAATATAGCTATTTTAATAGCTAGGTCCCACACTGGGATTAGAACTTCTATCTTTGCCTGGTTTAGCAGACACCCTCAACTATATGTTTGCCACAACAAAGGCAGGTAAAACAAAACAAAAAACAAACAAACAAAAAGGTTGTCCCAGAAAGAACATCCATTCTGTAACACTCTGGTGTGCAGATCCCATTTATAAAGTGTAAAATAAAGAGGAAAATATATTCCTCTACAGCAGGGATTTAAAGTTAAGAGTAGTACTCAGTACTCATGACATCATGAGGACTCTGGGATGAGAAAATTAGAGGGAGCATTGAAGGGACTTAAGTGTTTCTGACAGTAAAGCTTAATGTGGCAACAACACCTGGAAAAATCATGTAAAACCACCAAAATTCAGGACATGGGAAATACCCCTTGAGGATTTCTAGAATTATAGGGGCTGGTAAGGTTAGGTTATTAGTTTTGAAGGGATAAGCAATCCTGAATTTCCACAATGTAAGCAAATACTAACAGTTAACTAAATGTCAAATTACTTTTTAAAATAGAAAAAATATATATAAGTCCATAGTACATTTTGTTATGTTTCTTATTACCTAACCATCATTTATTGCCTAGCACAAGGTATCATTGACATCTGCTTCCAGACAGCAAAAAGGGGGGAAAAAAGAGTAGAGGTAATCCACACACTTCTTAAAATCCTTGGTCAAGAAATGCTTTCAACATTTCTACTCCCATTCAATTGACTAGAATTCAATCACCATTTATTGAAAATACTGTTCACAAACTGGGACAACTGGATATCTGCCGCGGACTGTCAGCGGTGAGTCTGCGGGGGGATCCTTGGATAAGCAGGTATGGGGTGGATTCGGCGTGACAGACAGAGAGGCACACTCAAGGCATGTATCAGCTGCTGCGATTTATTGCGGTGAATATCAATTTTTATATGCATTGTACATGGAACATTGGCACAGGATCAAATATGATGTTTCTTACTCAGAATAGCCTAACATTTGGTTACGTATTAGCCTAAAGTTAGCCTAAACAATAGCTATTCAGCCTGAGGTTATACTTGCTGGACATGCGGTTTTGACTAGTTTCCTATTGCCTATTTAGTCCCTTCAGCGGGGCGAACCGACCTAACGGATATTGATTAATTGTACCTTTGTCCATCTATTTAGGGAACTATATTTTACTTTCCTTCCCTTATGAGTAACCCACCGCGTGAGGCTTGAATCATATATTCCTGTGTAAGGAATTAGTGCATTAGTGGGTTGCAATTTATAAGGACCTGTATACGTGCCAGGCGTCCATCATTTTCCCTCAATCTTTACTTGCAATGTGTGATTTTCCCGACGTACTTTTAATCCTAAATGTTTATAATAATCTTCATCCTTATCGTGTTTACTTTTAGTTTCACTTTGTGTGGATCTCTTATTCCTATTTCTTGTAAGTCTTCCTAGTTCTAACTTTTGTAAGGCGTCTAAAATTTCCCCAAAAGACCCCGAAGAATTCTTAAGCATAATGATTAAAGCTTGACCTAGATCAGAGTCTTTATTTGTAACAGTTCTGTTATTTGAGAGCGATTGCCAAGAAACAATAAGCCTAAAGCAATGGTGATAAGAAACACCCAGGTGCTAAATGCGGCCCAGCAGGTCCCCAGGAGTGGAACACAGCTTCTTGGGAGCTTCTGCGACCCAATACCAGAGGGCTTAGCCACTTCAGGCACGTACCCCTGGACTAGCAGCCATTGAAGCGATTTGCTTGCCATGCTGCACAGTCGCTGGTGCGGGTGCGGCAGATATCCACATGCAGAAGAATAAAGTTGTCTCAGCAGACCAGGAATGGAGCAAAACATCCTTGACTTGATAAAGAATATCTACAAAAACCCTATAGCTAACATCATATTTAATAGTGAGAAATTTAGATTTACTATTAAGATCAGGAAAAAGCCAAGGATATCCTCTCTCACCACTCCTTTCCAACACTGTATTGGAATTCCCAGTTAATGCATTAAGACCAAGAGAGAATACAAAAGGAATACAAATTGGGAAAAAGAAATAAAACTGCCTTTATTTGCAGGTGACATGACTGTCTATATAGAAAACCTGAAAGAATAGACAAAAACACTCTTGGAAGTAATAAGTGGTACTAGCAAGGTTAGAGGACAGGGTTAATATACAAAAGTCAATGCTTTCCTGTATACCAGCAATGAACAAGTGAAGCTTGAAATTAAATACCTTTTATATTAGCACCCCAAAAAATGAAGTACATAGGTATAAATCTAACAAGTATGTACAAGATCTACATGTGGAAAACTACAAAATTCTAATGAATGAAATCTCAGAAGAACTAACTAAATGGAGAGATATTCCATGTTCATGGATAGGAAGACTCAATATTATCAAGATGTCAGTCCTTCCCAACCTGGTCTATAGATTCAATGCAATCCTAGTCAAATCCCAGAAAGTTATTTTATGGATATTGACAAGCTGATACTAAGGTTTATGTGAAGAGGCAAAAGACCCAAAATACCTAACTCAATATTGAAGAAGAACGAGTCAGAGGACTGATATTACCTGACTTCAAGACTTATTATAAAGTTACAGTGATCAAGATGGTGTGATATTGACAGAAAGATTGGACAAATAGATCAATGCAACAGAATAGAAAATCCAGAAATGTACAGACATATAGTCAATCTTTGACAAAGGGCCAAAGGCATATAATGGAGCAAAGATAGTCTTTTCAACAGATGGTGCTGCAAGAAATGAACATACACATGCAAGAAACTGAATTTAGACATAGACCTCACACCCTTCCAAAATTAATTCAAAATGGATCACAAAGCTAACTATAAAAAGGAAAACTATAAAACTCCTATAAGATAACATAGGAGAAAACTTGATGACCTTAAGATGACTTTTTAAAACAGCTTTATTGAACTATAATTCACATATTAAAAACTGCATATATTTAATATACATAATTTGATTAGTTTGAACATATGCATACACTCATGAAATCATCTCACAAATAACATATTTATCTCCTCCAAAAGTTTACTTGTGCCCCAATATTGCTGTTGTTGTTATTGTAGTTGTAAGAACACATAACACAAAATGTACCTTTTTAACTAAATTTTAAGTACACAATACTGTATTGTTAATTATAGGCATTATGTTATACCATTCTCTAGTACATATCCATCTTGCACAACTGAAGCTTTACACATCCTCAACCACTCCCCATTTCTGCCTCCCCCCAACCCCTGGTAACCACCACTCTATTCTCTGTATCTAGGAGTTTGACAATTTTAGATATCACATATATGTGTAAACTATCACAGTCATAATGTGAAATCATGTGGTATTCGTCCTTCTGTGACTGCCTTATTTCACTTAGCATAATGTCCTACAGGTTCATCCATGTTGTTGCAAATGGCAGGATTTCCTTCTCTTTTAAGGCTGAATAATATTCAATTCTAGGTATATCATATTTTCTTATTATCCATTTGTCAATGGACATTTGGGTTATTTCCATATCTTGGGTATTGTGAATAATGTTGTAATAAATAAGAGAGAACAGAAATCTTTTTGAGATCCTGATTTCAATTTTTTTGGGGATGTATACCCAGATGTGAAATTGCTAGGTGATATAGTAGAGATATTTTATATATATACATATGTTTTACAAACCTCCATACTGTATTCTATATGACTGTACCATTTTACATTGCCACCAATGATGTGTAAGCATTCATTTTTTTTTTAAAGATTTTATTTATTTATTTGACACAGAGAGATCACAAGTAGACAGAGAGGCAGGCAGAGAGAGAGACAGAGACAGAGAGGGAAGCAGGCTCCCTGCTGAGCAGAGAGCCCGATGTGGGACTCGATCCCAGGACTCCGAGATCATGACCTGAGCCGAAGGCAGCGGCTTAACCCACTGAGCCACCCAGGCGCCCCGATGTGTAAGCATTCTAATTTCTTCAAATCCTTGCTAATTAACACTTGTAGCTTTTTTTTAAATAATTGCCATCCTAACAAGTATGAAGTAATATCTCATTTTGGTTTTGATTTGCATTTCCCTGGTGGTTAGTGATGTTGGGCACCTATTCATATAAATGTCTGCCATTTGTATGTCTTTTTTAAATTTTTAAAATTCTTTATTTAAATTCAATTTAGTTGACATATATTGTATGATTAGTTTCAGGGGTAGAATTTAGTGATTCATCAGTTGCATAAAACACCCAGTGCTCATTACATTGCCTGCCCTCTTTAATGCTCATCACCCACTTATCCCTTACCCCACCTACCTCCGCTCCAGCAACCTTCAGTTTGTTTCCTATAATTCAGCATGTCTTATGGTTTGCCTCCCTCACAATTTTCATCTTATTTTATTTTTCCTTCCCTTCCCCTATATTTATCTGTTTTGTTCCTTAAAGCCTACATATGAGTGAAATCATATGGTATTTGTCTTTCTCTGACTTATTTTGCTTAGCATAATACTCTCTAGATCTGTCCACAACACTGCAAGTGGCAAGATTTCATTCTTTTTGATGGCTGTGTAATATTCCCCCCCCCCGTGTGTGTGTGTGTGTGTGTACACATCACATATTCTTTATCCATTCATCTGTCGATGGACATCTGGGCTCTTTTCATATTTTGGCTATTGTGGACATTGCTGCTATAAACATTAGTGGTGCATGGACCCCTTTGAATCACTATGATTGTATCTTTTGGATAAATACCTAGTAGTGCAATTGCTGGGTAGCTCTAGTTTTTAACTTTTTGAGGAACCTCCATACTGTTTTCCAGAGTGGCTGCAGCACTTTGCATTCCCACCAACAGTGTAAAAGGGTAGAGAAATGTCTATTCAAGCCTTTTGCCTTTTTTTTTTTTTGCTATTGAGCTGTGGGAATTCCTTATATATTTTAGGTATTAGCCCCCTAGATATATGGTTTGCCAACATTTTCCCTCATTCTGCAGTTTGTCTTTTCATTTTGTTAATTCCTTTACAGTGCATAAGCTTTTTAGTTTGATGTAGTGTCATTTGTCTTTTCTTGCTTTTGTTGCATGTGGTTTTGGTGTTATAGCCAAGAAATCACTTCCAAGAACACTATAAAGAAGCCTTTCTCCTGTGCTTTTGTCTAGGAGTTTTACGGTTGCAGGTCACATGTTTAAAGTCTTTAATACATCCTGAATTGATTTTTGTGTATGTTAGGATTCTAACATTTTTGGAAGACAAAATTTAACCCAAAACAGATGATAAAAAAATTTTGAAATAGATAGTGGTAATGGATGTATAACTGTGAATGCAATTAATGCCACTTAATTGTTCACTTAAAAATGGTTGAAATGGAAAATCTTGTCACATATGTTTCACCTTAATAAAAAAAAATCACACCTTCTCTTCTCTCCTCAGACCCCAATGACTTCCTATCTCAGCTGATGACCTTGCTTATTCCATTGAACAAACAAAAGCAATATAAATAGAACTTCTACAAACTCCTACCACCCTAATGTTCTCTGAATGAACTGGCCATGCTCCTATCTAAAGTCAGACTTTCCATGTGTCCATTGGATGATGTCCCATCTCTTCTACACATGGTCATTATCCCAAAATTTTCTTCTTTCTTTCCTTTATCATAAAAGTTTCCCTCTCAAGGGATGCTGGGTGGGTCAGCTGGTTAAGCATCTGACTTCAGCTCAGGTCATGATCCCAGGATCCTGGGACTGAGTCCCGTTATTGGGGCTTCTTGCTCCATGGGGAGCCTGCTTCTCCTTCTGCCTGCCACTCCCTCTGCTTATGCATGCACACACCCTCTCTCTCTCTGATAAATAAATAAATAAATAAATAAATAAATAAATAAATATTTTTAAAAATTTTCCCTCTAGTGAAGCAACCCCGTCAACATCCAAACATGCTGTACTATCTCCTACCCCATTTCTTTTGCACAAAATTCCTCAAAACAGTGGTCTATAGTTACCATATGACACTGTTTCCTCCCTTTTTCTTGATATCACTCTATTCTTTTATCGCCAACATCCAATGAAGTTTCACTGCTCTATTGAAACTGCCTGTCAAGACTGCTAATGATCTCTTTGTTGGTAAATCCAATAATCAATTCTCAATCCTCATCTTTTTCTACCACCCTAGTGACCATATAATTTATCATTCAAATCAAATCATTCCTGAGAGTAAAAAAGGCTGTTGTTAACAAGTTATTCCTGTACAAAAGACATAAACCAGGATGGTCCTGGGAAAATAGGGGTATTTGGTCCCCTTACCTATCAGTAGTTTGGGCAAAGTTGAAAACTCCCTTCTTGAAATATCTTGACTTAGCTTCCAAGACACCATAATCTCCTGGTTTATCTCCTACTTTACTGACTACTTCTGACTGCACATTCTTAGCTTCCTTTTTTGTTGTTGCTTTTGCTAGTTCATTGTCATCTCCTATATCTCAATATTGAAATGTCCCAAGGCTCAATATTTGAACTTCTTCCCTTACTACATACACTATCTATATTCCTTAGTGATCTCATCAAGTCTCATGGCATTAAATACCATCTATACCTTGATGAGTCTCAAATATCTATCTCTAGGGACGCCTGGGTGGCTCAGTTGGTTGGACAACTGCCTTCGGCTCAGGTCATGATCCCGGGGTCCCGGGATTGAGTCCCGCATCAGGCTCCCAGCTCCATGGGGAGTCTGCTTCTCCCTCTGACCTTCTCCTCGCTCATGCTCTCTCTCACTGTCTCTCTCTCAAATAAATAAATAAATAAATACCTATCTCTAATCTGGATCTCTCTCAAAAATCCCAGACTCTTATATCCAACTGCCTACTTTTTATCTCTATGTGTATATATAAAAGGCATCTCAAATTCAACATGTTCTAACCTGAGCTCTTCAGATTCCCCTTAAAACCTGCTCCTCCCAGTCTTCAGCCATCTTAATAAATGATTACTCAGTTGTTCAGCTTCAGAATCATTATTGAATCCTCTTTTTCTCTTTCTTTATATTCAATTCATCCACAACATCCATTGGTTCTACCTCCAAAATATATGTCAAAGCTGCACACTTATCACCATATCAACAGCCAACACCTTAGTCCAAGCCACTATCATCTTTTATCTAGATCACTGATTGCTTCCTACCTCCAAATTTTTCTCCATTTTCATTCCTGTTTCCCTAGGGTCCATTCTATTTACAGTAGCCAGGTTTATCCCTTAAAAATATAAGTCAGGTCATGCTGATCTCCTTGCCAAAATCCTCTAATGACTCTCCATAACCTTTAGAATAGTACCCATACTTCTTTCCATGGTCTACAATATCTCATAAGATCTGGCCCCCAGCCACAACTCTAAACTCACGTTCAACCATTCTCCCTTTGCTTGCTCCATTGGAGCCACACTGGCCTCCTTGCTCTTTCTTGAACAAACGAAGCATATCCCTACCCAAGAAGTTCTGCATTTTTTGTTCCCACTGCCTATAATGCTTTTCCCTAAGATAGCTTCATGGCCTATTCCCTCATTTCATTCAGGTACCTACTCAGAGTGAACTTCTTTGATTATCCAATCTAAAACTGTATTCCCCCTTTGACTATCCTTTGTCCCCATACTTTTTTTATTTTTCTCCATAGCATTTATCACTATTAAATATTATAGTACGTATTTTATATATTGACTTTATTGTCTATTTCCCTCCATTCTTAAATGTAAGCTCCATGAGTATTCTATTCTATATATTCCCAACAACTAGAAATAGTGCCTGCCACATAATAGATTGCTCAATAAATATTTGCTAAATATATAGATGCCTCTGAAACCCTAAGGTGTTTTTCTGTTGTTGGTTAGGATCAGTTTACATCATAATTTAAAATCTGGACAGAGTTATTATGCTTTATACCTCTGTCATTGACCAGACTTAGAAGCACCCTATTAAAATTCGTTAGACTATTTTGTAGGGAGATATTATTTTGTGTTGGTGAAGGTGAAAGTGTCCCACACAGTGATTTTCCCCACTATTCTGTCATCTGAAGCAGGTGAAAGCTAATGTGTACAGTACCCACTGGAACATAATACTGAAAAAAAGCTGTAGGTTTGCTAAGATTTATACAGTTTAGAATTTTAAAGAAGCTTCCACAAAATTCTATACATTTTTTAAGTTTTATTTTATTTTTACAGTGTTCCAAGATTCATTGTTTATGCACCACACCCAGTGCTCCATGCAATACATGCCCTCCTTAATACCCTACATTTACCACAAAGATGGGGCTTCTTTTTTCTCAAGCTGATATAAGATGCTGAGCCAATAAATGAAAATTTGATGCTGTATAGTTTTGCCGGGGGTACCATAATAAAATACTACAGAATGGGTGGCTTAAACAACAAAAATTTACTTTTTCGCAGTTTTGGAACCTGGTAGTCCAAGATCAAGGTGTCAGCAGGTTTGGTTTCTCCTGAGACCTCTTTCTTGGCTTTCAATGGCCACTTTATTGCTATGTCCTCATATGGTCTTTCCTCTGTATGCACGCATGTTTGGTGTCTCTCTGTGTGTTCAAATTTGCACGTGTTATAAGGGCACTTGTAGAATTGGGTTAGGGCCCAGGCCAATAGTCTCATTTTAACTTAATCACCTCTTTGAATGCCCTGTATCCAAATATAATCATATTCTGAGATGCCAGAGGTTAGGGCTTCAACATATGAATTTGGGACAATTCAGCCCATAACAGTGGATTATCATGGAAAAGAGAGTGTTAAAATGAACCCCTATCATATTTCCAGGAACTCCACCAAAGGACACATTTCCAAGTTGTTTTATAGTTCACTGTGAGGTGAAACTTAAAGTGGTCAAGTTTCACTTTGTTATGGAAATTTGACACTCATCTGTTTTTACTTATTATAACATATCCTTTTATGATTTCATGGATGGTGACATGGTGATGACTGGATATAAGTCTGTCAAAGATGTCTATATAATGCCCCAAACCCTAAGTATATGAGTAGCCTGCTTTACCACAGCATTTATTTACCCATCTGGAACTGGCTTTACTGTTTCTATGACTACTGCCTTTACTATAAGTAGTGTGGTAGGTTAAATAATAACCTCCCCCCACAAATATGTCAATGTCCTGATCCCTGGAACCTATCAGTATGTTACCTTACATGGTAAAAAGCTACTTTTGCTAGTGTAATTAAATTAAGGCTCTTGATATGGGAATATTAATTATCCTGGATTATGCAAATGGACCAATGTAAGTACAGGGTCCTTAAAAGAGGGAGACAAGAAGGTCAAAGAGAGAAGACAGAAATGGGGCCATGGAATCAAAGGTTAGAGTGATGCAAGGAAAGGGCCATCAGCCAAGGAATGCAGGAAGGCTATAAAAGCTCAAAAAAGGCAAGGAAATGGATTCTCCTCTCACAACCTCCAGAAGGAACCAATCCTGCTGATACCTTCACTCTAGCCCAGTTAGACGAATTTTGGACTTTTTGACTTACAGAACACTAAGATAATAAAGCCATATTTGTAGTAATTTGTTATAGGAGCAATAAGAAGAAACTCCATCAAAAACTGTTAGAAGAGGGGCGCCTGGGTGGCTCAGTGGGTTAAAGCCTCTGCCTTCAGCTCAGGTCGTGATCTCAGGGTCCTGGGATCGAGCCCCGCATCGGGCTCTCCGCTCAGCGGGGAGCCTGCTTCCTCCTCTCTCTCTGCCTGCCTCTCTGCCTACCTGTGATCTCTGTCTGTCAAATAAATAAATAAAATCTTAAAAAAAAAAACTGTTAGAAGAGGGGCGCCTGGGTGGCTCAGTGGGTTAAGCCTCTGTCTTCGGCTCAGGTCATGATCTCAGGGTCCTGGGATCGAGCCCCGCATCGGGCTCTCTGGTCAGCAGGGAGTCTGCTTCCCACCCCCTCTCTCTGCTTGCCTCTCTGCCTACTTGTAATCTCCAACTGTCAAATAAATAAATAAAATCTTAAAAAAAATTGTTAGAAGAAATAACATTATATATTGACAATAAAGGGCTGATTCACTAAGAGGATGTGACAATTACGAACATATGCACAAAACTCTGAGTTCAAAAATATATTTAAAAACCACAGAATTGACAGGAGAAATGGAGAGTTCTATACTAATAGTTAAAGACATCAGTAACCCCATTTTCAATAATGGTTAGAAAACAAGACAGAAGATCAACAAAGAAATAGAGGACTTGAATAACACTATAGACTAACTGGATCTAATAGACATATACAAAACATGCCATCCAATGATAGCAGAATACACATTTTTCCCAAGTACACATGGAACATTCTCCAGAATATACCATATGTTAGACCACAAAACAAGTCTTAATATTTTTTTAAAAAGAGGAAATCATACAAAATAACATTTCTGATCACAATGGACTGAAACTAAAGATCAATAATAGAAGAAAAATTGGGAACTTCATAAATATGTGAAAATTAAGTAATACACTCTTCAACAACCAACAGGCCAAAGAAGAAATCACAAAGGAAATTAGAAAATAACTGAGGAAATGAAAGTTAAAACAAAACATACCAATACCTATGGGATGCAGCAAAAGCAATGCTATAGTTCCAATTACTTACATTTAAGATAGAAGAAAGATCTCAAACCAACAACTAAGCCATATACCTTAAGAAATTAGAGAAATACCAAATGAAACCCAGAGCCAATAGATGGAGAAAGTAATAAACACAGAGAATGGAAGAACAATAGAGAAATTCAATGAAACCAAAACTTATTTCTTCAAAAGATCAACAAACTTCACAAACCTATAGCTAGATTGACTAAGAAAAAAAAAGAAAAGACTCAAATATCAAAAATATCAATATCAAAATGATATCAAAAATAAAAATGGAAACCTTACCAATTTCACAGAAATAAAAAGCATTATAAAGGGATACTATGAACAAATGTATACAAAGCAAATTGGTAATCTAGGGGAAATGAACACACTCAAACAAAAAAACAAACGCAACCTATCAAGACTGAATCATGAAAAAGTGGAAAATATGCATAAACCTATGTTTAGTGAAAAGATTAAATAAGTAATCAAAAACCTCCTCCTTCCAAAAAAAAAATAAATAAATAAAATCACCCTACGCCAGATACCTTCACTACTGAATTAACAATAAAAGGAGAATTACAGTAAGTCTTCCCAAGTTTTTCCTAAAAAATGGAGAAGGGAGCACTTCCTAACATTCCAATAGGTCTGCATTACCCTGGTAACAAAATCAGACAAAGATATGGCAAGAAAAGAAAATTACAGTCAAATATGTTTTATAATGCTGATGCAAAATTCTCCAACAAATGCTAAAAAAGTAAATTCAATAGTATATGTAATGAATTCTATACCATGGCCAACTGGGGTTCACTTCTGGAATTTAAGGATGATTCAACATACAAAAATCAACACTTACTTGTGGAGCATAAGGAATAACATGGAGGACATTAGGAGAAGGAAAGGAAAAGTGAATTGGGGGAAATCAGTGGGGGAGATGAAGCATGAGAGACTGTGTGGACTCTGAGAAACAAACTGAGGGTTTTGGAAGGGAGGGGTGTGGGGGGATGGGTGAGCCTGGTGGTGGGTATTAAGGAGGGCACAAAATGCATGGAGCACTGCATGTGGTACATAAAAAATGAATCTTGGAACACTGAAAAAATAAAATAAAAATTTAAAAAATCCATCATATTGCAACACAACACATTAACAAAATGAAGGCAAAAAACAAATCATCTCAATTCATGTAGAAATAGTACTTGACAAAATTCAACACCCTTTCATCAAAACAGTCAACAACCCAGGAATAGAAGGAAACTTCCTCAACACAATAAAGGCCATAAATGAAAAGCCCATGTCTAAAGATCATATTCAATAGTGAAAGACTGAAAGATTTTCCCTAGGATAGAGAATAAGACAGGATGTTCACATTCTCCACTTCTATTCAATGTAGTATTGGAGGTTTCAGCTGTAACAATAATGCAAAATAAAGAAACAAAAGACATCTAAATTGTAATGGAAGAAATAAAATGATCTGTGCTCAAAAATGGCATGGCATATATGTAGACAACCCCAAAGATTCTGCAAAAAAATCTTAGAACTGATAAACAAATTCAGCAAAACTTCAGGATTCAAAATCAACACACAAAATGTGTTGCATTTCTATACAATAACAATGCACAATCTAAAAAAAGAAATTAAGAAAATGCACAATCTAAAAAAAGAAATTAAGAAAGCCATTTCATTTACAATAGCATCAAAAGAATATAATTCTTAAGAAGACAATGAAGTAGGCCAAAGACTGTACACTGAAATCTAAAAAACACTGCTGAAAGAAATATAAAGACATAAATATGGAAACACATCTTGTGCTCATCAACTGTAAAGATTATATATTGTTAAGATGTCAGTACTACCCAAAGTGACCTGTAAGATTCACTGCAATCCCTATCAAAATCCCAATGATAGAGGTGCCTGGGTGGCTCAGTTATTTAAAAGTCCAACTCTTGATTTAGGCTCAGGTCATGATCTCAGTTGTAAAATCAAGCCCTGAGTTTGACCCTGCACTTAGCGTGGATTCTGCTTGTCTCTTCTCTTCCCCCTATGCCCCTCCCCCTGTTGTTGGGGGGCACTCTTGCTCCCTCTAAAATAAATAAACAAACAAATAAATAAAATCTTTTTAAAAATCCCAATGATATATTCTGCAAAAATAGAAAAAACTATCTCAAATTCATATAGAATCTCATGGGATCCAAAATTAACAAAATGATCTTGAGAAAGAAAAAAAAGTTGGAATTCACTCTTCCTAATTTCAAAATAAAGGTATTCTGGCACAATTTCAATGTGTGTGTGTGGAAGCGGTTCCAAAACCACTAAGAGATGCTTAGATACCAGCAGGGCGTCCTATAATTAAACTCAATTCTGATACTATCAACCTGGAAATAGTATGAGATCCCATAGGTTAAGCTCTCAGTCTTGCAGGACTGCACTCCCCCCGCCCACCTCTGAATTACAGTCTCAAATACAGATTACCATTTCTGCTTCCCACTGACAGACTATAGATGGGAGGTTTCAATGACCCCCTCCTTAAGTTTGATTAATTTGCTATGGCAATTCACAGAACTCACAGAAACATTTATTGAATTACCATTCGTAAATACATATATATGTGTGTGTGTGTGTGTGTGTGTGTATGTATATATATAAAACTCAGGAATAGCTAGACGAAAGAAATGCATAGGGCGAAGTATGGGGAACGTATACAGAGCTTCCATGCTCTCTCCCAGCACTCCAGTCTCCCAGAATCTTCATGTGTTCACCAATGCAGAAGCTTTCTGAACCCTGTCCCTCTGAGTATTTATGGAAGTTTTATTATGTAGGTATGATTGATTAAATTATTGGCCACTGGAGATTGCTTCAACTTCCAGGCGCCTCCCCTTCTAGGAAGTAGGGGGTGGGACAAGGCGGTAGAGAGTTGGACTGAACGTTCCAACCCTCTAATCACATGGCTGGTTCCTTTGGAAATCAGCCCCCATCCTTAGGTGCTTTCCAAAAGTCACCTCATTAACATAACCCTATTTGTGGTAAAAAGGTACTTGTTATGAATATGAATATGACACCCATTTCATGTTAATGGCTCTAAAGTAGATTTCAGGAACTGAGGACAAGAGACCAAATATTATGACAAAAAATTCCCCCCGTTGCTTTGTTGACTGTTTCCTTTGCCATGCAGAAGCCTTTTATCTTGATGAAGTCACAGAAGTTCATTTTCGCTTTTGTTTCCCTTGCCTTTGGAGATTTGTCTTGAAAAAAGTTGCTAAAATAGATGTGGAAGAGGTTACTTCCTATGTTCTCCTCTAGGATTTTGATGGGCTCCTGTCTCACACCCACAGAATGGGAGAAGAAATTTGCAAATGACATTACAGACAAAGGGTATCCAAGATCTATAAAGAACTTCTCAAACTCAACACTCCAAAAACAAATAATGAAGTCAAAAAATGGACAGAAGACATGAACAGACACTTGTCAAAAGACATAAAAATGGCTAACAGACACCTGAGAAAATCTTCATCATCACTAGCCATCAGGGAAATTCAAATCCAAACCACATTGAGATACCACCTTATACCAGTTAGAATGGCAAAAACTGACAAGGTAAGAAGCAACAAATGTTGAAGACGTTGTGGAGAAAAGAGGACCCTTTACATTGTTGGTGGGAGTGCAAGTTGATACAGACACTTTGGAAAACAGGGTGGGGGCTCCTCAAAAAGTTAAAAATAGAGCTACCATAAGACCCAGCAATTGCACTATTGGGTATTTACCCCAAAAGTACAGATGTAGTGAAAAGAAGGGCCATCTGTACCCCAATGTTCATAGCAGCAATGGCCACAATCGCCAAACTGTGGAAAGAGCCAAGAGGCCCTTCAACATAAGAATGGATAAAGAAGATGGGGTCCATATACACAACTGAATATTACTGAGCCATTGGAAAGGATGAATACCCAACTTTTTCATCAACATGGATAGGACTGGAGGAGATTATGCTAAGTGAAATAAATCAAGCAGAGAAAGTAAATTATCATATGGTTTCACTTATTTGTGGGACATAAGGAATAGCATGGAAGATATTAGGAGAGGGAAGGAAAAAAATGAAGGGGAGGAATCAGAGGGGTAGATGAACCCTAAAAGACTTTGGACTCTGAGAAACAAACAGGGTTTTAGAGGGGAGGGGTGGGGGAATGGGTTAGCCCGATGACAGGTATTAAGGAGAGCACATATTGTATGGAGCACTGGGTAGTATATGCAAACAATGAATCATGGAACACCATGTCAAAAACTAATGATGTACTGTATGGCGATTAACATAACAGAATTAAAAAAAAATGCCCCCATTGCTCTTATCACTCAGGAAATTCCAAGGGCTTTTGGGAGCCATGAGCCAGGAATCATGGATAAAGACCAAATATATATTTCTTATAAACCATAATATCACACAGAGTCTCCTATAAGACTTCAGTAATCTAAACAGTTTGGTACTGGCATAAAAACAGATATATAAACTGGTAAAACAGACTAGAGATGCCAGAAATCAACCCCTGTATATATGGCCAAATAATTCCTGGCACGAGTATCAAGTCCATTCAATGGAGAAGAGATATTCTTTTCAAGAATGGTGTTGGGAAAACTGGAAATCATATGCAAAAGAATAAATCTGGACCCTTACCTTATACAATATATAAAAATTAACTCAAAATTGATCAAAGACAAACTTAAGAGCTAAAGCTTTAAAACTTTTAGAGGAAAACATAGGGAAAAACTTCATGACATTGGGTTTGGCAATGATTCTTTCGATATGACAAGAAAATCTTAAGAAAAAAATAGATCAATTGGACTTCATCAAAATTAAAATCTTTGGCACATCAAAAGACCCTCTGAAGAGAGTAAAAAACACAACCCACACAGAGTGGGAGAAAAAAACTTCTGAATCATAAATATGGTAAGGGGTTAATACCAAAAATTTATAAAGAACTCCTAAAACCCAACAATGGCAACAGAAAGACCAAACAATCCTATTTTAAGGGCTTATTTTTTAAGGGCCAAACCCCTAAATAGGAATTTTTCAAAGAAAATATACAAGTGCCCAATAAGAACATGAAAGGATGATCAAATCATAAGTCATCATGGACATACAAAGCAACCATGAGATACCACTTCACACACATTAAGACAGGTATTATCAAACCACTGAAAACAACAAATGTTGGCAGGGATGTGGAGAACTTGAAACCCATGTATATTGCTGGTAGGAATGTAAAATGGTACAGCTGCTTTGGAAAAGAGTATGGTGGTTCCTCAAAAAATTAAACACAGAATTAACATATGATATAACAATTCCACTTCTAGGTATGTATCCAAACCAACTGAAACCAGGGACTCAGATAGTGGTATAACCAGTGTTCTTAGCAGCATATTCACGACTGTCAAAGTGTGCAAACAACCAAAATATACACAGAGATGAATGGAATTTTGAAATATCATTCAGTCTTACAAAGAAATGAAATTTTGACACAAGTATGAACTTCGAAAACACGATGTGAAACAGCCAGACACCAAGTTATAAATATTGTATGATTTCACTTCTGTGATGTATTTAGAGTTGGCAACTTTCTAGAGACAGAAAATAGAAAAGTGCTGTAAGTGGCTGACTAGGAGTGGGTAGTAAAGACTGGGAAGTTATTGTTTAATGGATAGAGAGTTTCAGTTTGGGATGACAAAAAATGTTCTGGAGATGGACAGTGGTGATGGTTGAACCACAAGTGGATGTACTTAATGCCAATGAATTGTAAATATAAAATTGGTTAAAATGGCAAATTTTATGTTATGTATATATTACCACAATGTTAAGAAACAGAAATGTATAATACAAAAAGTGAATGCTAATGTAAACTAGAGACTTTAGTTAACAAAAATGTAGCAATATTCATTCATCAACTATAACAAATGTATCACACTAATGTAAGATACTAATACTATGAGAAACCATGTGGGGAAAGAGGGGTGGGAGAGAAGTAGTATGTCTGAGCTTTCTGTACTTTCTGCTCAACAAAGTACAGTTACTAACTGAAACTGCTCTAAAACAGTCAAGTAATTTTTTTAAAGCCAATATTATTGCATTTTTGGTTCATCATTTCTTGTTTTTTTCTAGTGCATTTTAAAAGCCAAATGCATAAAACTATAATTAAAGATCTGCATTAATAAATATGTAATGTATAAAGATCTAATTTGTAACAATAATAACATAAAGAGGGAACCAGAGTTGTAAAGGAGCAGTTTTGTATACTACTGAAACTAAGTTGATACTTGTACAAACTGGGGTTTTATAGACTTAAGATATTAATTATAATTGACAGAGTAGTCACTAAGGAAAAAAAAAACTAAAACATACAGAAAAAAACAAGAAGTAAATCAAAATGGTACAGAAAATACCAAATTGCTTTGCACAGTGGCTATACTTTTTTACATTCCCACCAAATGTACAAGGGCTCCAGTTTCTCTAAATCCTTGCTAACACTTGCTATTACTCACTTTTTAAAGAATTATAACTATTTAGTGGCTGTGAATTGATATCACTGCAGTTTTGATTTGAACCATTATTGATTATTTGAATATCTTCTTTGGAGAAATATCTATTCAAATCCTTTGACTATTCTGTAATCATTTTATTTGTCTTTGTATTGAGTGGAAAGAGTTATATTTTATATTTATATTAATAAATATAAATTAATATTATTAATATAATATTTATATTTTATATTTTATATTCTGGGTACTAGACCCATATCATATACATAATTTGCAAATACTTTCTCCTATGCTATGAGTAGTCTTTTTACTTTAGTGATGGCATCATTTGAAATATGTTACTATGTTTAAAGCCAAACTGAGTAAGCGTAGTAGCTTTGTTCTAAAAAGTGCTGGAGGAAAATACTTTGGAAAACAGTATTCATTATATTAATTCAGTATTCAATATATTAATATTATGTTATATTCATCATATTAATCATTAAACCCTGGTATCAATGTAGTAAAGCCAATACATAAGTTACTCAAGATATCCATGCAATTGATTTATTGAATCCTTGCAACTCCAGGATATTCTGATACATTTAGTTTTGGGGACAAAGATGCCAGAACACAGGCGCCTGGGTGGCTCAGTGGGTTAAGCCTCTGCCTTCGGCTCAGGTCATGATCTCAGGGTCCTGGGATAGAGTCCCACATCAGGCTCTCTGCTCACCAGGGAGCCTGCTTTCCTTCCTCTCTCTCTGCCTGCCTCTCTGCCTACTTGTGATCTCTCTCTGTCAAATAAATAAATAAAATCTTAAAAAAAAATGCCAGAACAAAAGTACGTATTTCAGAGAAATTTGATCGACCAAAATTGACATTTTGCTTCAATCACAATAGAAACTTATCTGTATAAGCTTCTACTTGACTGGTAAAAAAAAAAAAAAAAAATTATAGTCTGTGTAATAAAAAGGCTGGCTCCATTTTTTGATCTTTGACTACTGTCAGCTTTTAAGCTTCACCCCTCCTTCTATTCTGCCCTACGTACAAATAAATTACTAACTTCCCCTTGTGTCCCTTCTCTTTAGAAAAGTTTGATAATCTTACTGAGAAATCATTTATCATACAAATTATTGATGATTTATATTAATTTATATAATTATCTGAATAGTATCTCCACATATTTGAAACAAAATAACAAAGCATCTTATAACTCATAATAGTAAACTCTCAAATTTATTAGCACTATGAGAATTCTTATCTTTTCTTTGCATACCAGGGATCTGTGAATCTTAAGTTTGTGCAAAAAAAATTTTCTTTTCAGACTTTTCCACAGCCCCCAAAAAGCTACTATGAAGCACTTAGCTGCTTAGAAATTGAGTTGTATTTTTCTTTTTTTTTAGATTTTATTTATTTATTTGAGAGAGCAGGGGACAGAGAAAGAGAGAGAGAGAGGAAGGGCAGAGGGAGAGGGAGAATCTGGAGCAGACTCCACATTGAGCACAGAGCCCAATGCAAGGCTCAATCCCATGATCCCTGTGACCATGACCTGAGCTAAAATCAAGAGTCGAGTGCTTAACTGAGCCACCCAGGTGCCCCTGAATTGTATTTTCTTAAAGGGGAAACTCATATTCCTCATCTGATTCTTTTCTGTGAGTTAACGGAACTTATATATTTTCTTTAATATTAGTAAAATTTTAATTAAAACAAAGTGATACCATTTTGCATCTATCAGATTGGGCAGTTATGTTTAAATATGTAAATAATCAGAACTGTTAGTGGGTGTAGGGAACCAGGGACTCTCATATACTGATAGTCAGTGGGTAAGATAATATAATCCCTTTCTAAGGAGATTTCAAATGTTTATTAAAATGAAAAGTACCGGGGCGCCTGGGTGGCTCGGTGGGTTAAGCCTCTGCCTTCAGCTCAGGTCATGATCCCAGGGTCCTGGGATCGAGCCCCACGTGGGGCTCTCTGCTCAGTGGGGAGCCTGCTTCCTCCTCTCTCTCTGCCTGTCTCTCTGCCTACTTGTGATCTGTCAAATAAATAAATAAAATCTTTAAAAAAAAAGTACCTATGACCCAGAAGTCTACTTAGAATCACCCACAGAAACAAAAATGATATTGTAATACATGAAATTCAATACAGCACTAAGAAGAAAGACATAGATACATACTTATACAGAAAAATCTCTAAACCAAACTATTGAAAAAATGTTAAAGAATAATACATATACTATGATAAAATTTAATACTTTAAAAAATCCTCAGGACATTTATATATCTTTGTATGTAGGCAATGTATAGAAAAGTTCTAGAAACTGACAAATATGTGTTGCTTCTAGGAAGAGGCTGGGATTGGAGTTGCATTCAAAGAGGTCTTAATTTATGATGTTTAATTTTTTGAAAGTAAAATGTATTAAGATATTATACTATTAGAGGTTTGAGGGTCCAAGTAAATATCTTCTTCCCCTAACCATGCTCTAGATAAAATGAATAAAAATAATAAAGTAGGGAGTGATGTCAGCAACACAGATGTATAGGGCTTCCTAGTGCTCAACTACCTCAGAAATACTAATTTGAATAACTATCCATGCACAAAAATACCTTCAAAAGAGCCAAGGATTCCAGTTGAGGGATGACAGCACCTGGGTGAAGCACAGAAATAAGAAAAGATGTATTGAGGAGGGTAGGAAAATAGATTCACATTAACTCCATCACCTTTCCCCCCAAACCCAGTAGCCCAGCATGGGGAGATACCCTTCCCATGAGAAATGGAGAGTGAAGTGAGTGTCCAATTTCACCAGACTCCAGAGCCAAACTGTCCTAGCACAAGGTCAACTCTTATGGCCCTAAGTGGCTCTGTGCAGTCTCCCACAAACCCAGGCCCCCAGCTAACTGCAGTGCCTTCCAGATCCACAACTTTAGGCATTTCCAATGATACCAGGCCCTCAATCAGCTCCTGTAAAACCAGGCTCCTGGCTCACCTCAGTACTATCAGCTCCAGCATGCCCAAGTGACTGCCATGGTTCCAGACAGCTTCCAGAGCACCAGACTCCTGGCAGGCTCCCACAAACCCCAGCCTCTGACTCATCCATGTGTCTGCCAACTCCTGTGGCTTCAGGTGGCTTCTGTAGCACCAGGATCCCAGAGGGTTCTTATGAACCCAAGCTTCTGGCTTACCCTGGCAAAAACCAGCCCCAGTGGTCTGAGGTGGCATCTGTGGGTCCATATTCATAGCAGGCTTCTGCACACCTAGGTTCCCGGCTTACGAGAGAGCTGGCTGTTTCCTAAGGCCATGAATGGCTCTGTGGCCCAGGCTTTCAGTATATCCTCATTCTTGCCAAATCCCACAGCCCCAGATGGTTCCTGTCACCTCAGGCTACTAATCAGCTACTATGAATTCAGGCTCCCAGCTGAACCCAACATCAGGCTGGGTATTGCCGACCCAGGCTTTTGATACACCCCAGCACCAGGCTAGCTCCTGCAGCCCTAGTCCTCCAGCCCACTCCAGTGCCAGACTAGTCCCTGCAGACCTAAACTCTAGGGCAGTTCCTATGGACCCAGGCTCTTAGCCTATCCCAGCACCAGGCCAGCCTCTGTGCTCCAGCCTCAAGGATAGCTCCCGGTGCCTGGCCTTCCCCAGCACCAGAGCAGTCACAATGGCCCTTGCCTTCAGGTTTGCTCCTGTGACCAGGCTCACAGCTTCCCCTAGTACACAACTGGTCCCTGTGGACTGAGACATCAGGCCAACTCCAGTGGTCCCTGGTGCCTATTAGGTCCCAGTGAACCTAGGTTCCAGGCCTGCCTCCTTGGACCCAGGCACCAGGTGGATCCCCATGTACACAAGCATGAGGCTTGCCCACTTGCTTACCCAGATACCAGACCTGCCCACTCAGAGTCCAGCAGAGAGTCCACCATGGACACCACTGGATAGCCCACCCTGAATCTGTGGATGAGTTGTTTAATGATGGGTTTTGTCTGCAGAAGCAATCTATAAAGACTAGAAGAGGTTCTAATTCTTCAAATGTACAGGCACTGAAACAAGGCCACAGGGATCATGAATAATCAAGGAAACACAACTTTACCAAAGGAAACTGATAAAACTCCAATGACTGACTCTACAGAAATGGATATATGAACTGTCTGACAAAGAATTCAGAATAATTCTCTTAAATTCAGTGAACTACATGAAAACACAGACAAGTAAATGAAATTAGGGAAAAACAAAATGAGAAGTTCAATAAAGATACAGAAACCATTTTTAAAAAGGCAGAAATTCTAGAAGACACTGAATGAACTGAAGAATTCAAAAGAGAGCTTCAACAGCAGACTCAACCAAGCAGAATTAGTAAATAGGAAGGTATCTGAATGTCACTTGAAATCTTTCAGTAAAAAGCAAAAAGAAAGAATAATGAAATAGGGTGAAGAAATACTACATAAATTAGGGGATATTATTTTTAAAAAATCCCTGCATTACTGGAGTCCCAGAAGAAGAGTGGGAGAAAGGAGAAGAAAGCTTATTTAAAGAAATAATGACTAAGAACTTAGCAAATTTGGGAGAGATTTGGACATAGAAGTTCATGAAGGTCATAGGCCAGCCCCAAATTTCAACCTAAAACAAGCTTTGCTAAGACACATTATAACAAAACTGTCTAAAAATCAAGCACACTTTGTCACTGCCAGAGGCACAAAGAAAATCTTAAAAGCGGCAAAGATAAGAAGACTATAACTTACAAGGGAACCTCCATAATACTATCAATGGATTTCTCAGTAGAAATCTTGCAGGCTAAGAGAGAGTGGGGTGATATATTCAAAGTGCTGAAAGGAAAAAAAAAATGCGAACCAAGAACACATTACTCAACAAAGTTGTCTTTCACAAATGAGAGATAAATAATTTACCAAAAATACAAAAGCTGAGGCAGTTCATCACCACTAGATCTACCTTACAAGAAATAATGAAAGGAGGATTCATCACTCAGTTCTTTAAGTTCTTAAGGGATTCAATTCTTTAAAAAAAAAAAAAAAACTTCATTTATTTGTCAGAGAGAGAGAGCATGCACAAGAAGAGGGAGCAACAAGGAGAGGGAGAAGCAGGCTCCCTGCTGAACAAGGACACTAGAATCATGACCTGAGCCAAAGGCAGATGCTTAATGGACTGAGCCACCCAGGCATCCCAAAAGCTTCAATTCCTTAAGCTGAAGATAGGGGCATCTGGGTGACTCAGTTCATTATCTGCCTTTGGCTCAGGTCATGATCCCGGGATCCTGGGATAGACCCCACATCGGGCTCTCTGCTCAGCTGGGAGCCTGCTTCTCCCCCTGCTTGTGCTCTCTCCCTCTCTCTCTTTCTGTCAAAATAAATAAACAAAATATTTTTAAAAAGCTGAAGATAACAGGAGGAAAACCTGAAAATTCACAAATAAGTGGAAATTAAGCAACATGCTCCTGAACAACCAATGGATCAAAAATAAAATCAAAAAGTAAATTTAAAAAAATCTTCAAACAATGAAAGAGGAAACATGACATACCAAAATTTATAGGATGTATCAGCTTGTCTAAGAGGGAGATTTGTAGTAATAAACCCCTGTGCACTTGGTGGTAAGGTAAATTTCTTTAACCACTATAGAAAACAGTATGGAAGTTCCTTGAAGAATTAAAAATATAGGGGCACCTGGGTGGCTCAGTGAGTTAAGCCTCTGCCTTTGGCTCAGGTCATGTTCTCAGGGTCCTGGGATCAAGCCCCACATTGGGCTCTCTGCACAGCGAGGAGCCTACTTTCCCCTCTCTCTCTGTCTGCCTCTCTGCCTACTTGTGATCTCTCTCTGTGTCAAATAAATAAAATCTTTTAAAAAATAAAAATATAACTACCACATATCTAGCAATCCCACTTCTAGATATATATCTGAAAGAAATAAAATCATTTTCTCAAAGAGATCTTTACCTCCATGTTTACTGTAGCCTTATTCAAATTGCCAAGACATGGAAACAACTTAACTGTCCATTGACAGATGAATGGATAATGTAAATGTAGTGTATATACAAAATAATATTATTCAGCCACAAAACTGGAAATCCTCTCTTTAGGGACCCTAACAATGGACCTTGAGGGCATTATGCCATGTGAAATAAGCCAGACAGAGAAAGACAAATACAAAATATTCTTACTTATATGTGGAATCTAACAAAACAACTCACAGAAATATAGAGTAGCAATGGTGGTTGCCAGGGGCTGGGGATGGATGAGATGGGGAGATGTTTGTCAAAGGGTACAAATTTCCACCTATAAGATGAGTAAGTTCTGGTGATCTGATGTACAGTATGGTGACTATAAGTAATAATACTGTATTACACATATAAAAATTTTTAAGAGAGTAAATCCTAAATATTATCACCACAAAAATATGGTATTCATGTGATGGAATGGTGGTGTTAACTAACCTTATAGTGGTAATCATCTCACAATATATATGTATATCAAACCATGATTGTTATGTAACTTAAATTTACATATGTTATATATCAGTAATATCCCTGTAAACCTGGGGAATAAAAGAATCTTTGTTACTGACAAATTTGATACAGACGAATGTGACTTAGAATTCCAGACAACAGTGTTCCTAAAAATAAATCCAAGAATTTGCTAAAATATCCCACCTAATTAGAAATTGGGTATGTATTTCACTGCACACATGAAAACTTATATTATGGAAAAGAAAAGTAGGACACAGCCCTTTTTGGTAAGGCAACCTTTCAAAGAGAAAGGGAAGATGGAAAAATAAGAGGGAGCAAGGATGAGGGCAGAGAAACGTCACAGTTGTCATTCTAATGAAGTTCCCACTAACAGTGTGTGCTAACAGTCCAGGTGTGCTGTAGATTACTTGCTTTACTTCATGACAGGAAAGATGAGAAATCCATCCTGATTTTCACTCCCAGGCAGCAACATTTTAAGAGGAGTAATATCAGATCAACTCTGATACTTTTATTATTGTATTATTGATACTTTTATTATAATTTCCTGGAAATTATTTTTCCAGGAAAGGAGTGAAACAAGGAATGAGCAACAGGGTTTTGACTTCAAGCACACCCCAGGAACAATTTGGAAATAACTGTCTCCCATAATTCCCACCTAAGGGAGACCATCAGCTTCTTACTTTGACACAAATACCTGCATACCCCACACTCATTCTTCTCTTTAGCCAATGGAAAATTCCATAGCTGACTGTGTGCTCCATAGGGCATGAGGCACAGAGTATTTCCAAAGGGTCTGATCTAATTGTATTGGGAAGACCCAACTCTGAAATTAGTACACATGGCTGGAATTCCAAGGGACTAAAAAACAAATTATAAACAGGCACCTGGGTGGCTCAGTAGGTTGAGCATCTGATCTCAGTTTAGGTCTTGAACTCAGGGTCCTGAGTTCAAGCCCTGTATTGGGCTCCACACCAGGCACAAAGCCTACTTATAAAAAAATTACAAAGAACTTCAAAAATCATCTAAGTAGTAACTGCACATTGCAAAATTCCTACTTTTTTCACCCTTTAGTGCACATGTGTGGCCAGCTGTCCTTCATTTTAACTCCTAGATATATAAAAGATAGGTTTAGAACTGACCTTAATAGAAATTAAACTAGGCATGGCTTCTAAAACTAGGAATACATGAAACCTTATTGAGATTTTTCAGTTTAGGCCTTTCCCCAAATACATAAATTAGGAGCAAGAGGAAGTTCAAAAGAAAGACTAGTATTTATACATTGATCCTAATATCTGTATTTCCCAATTCTTGGCAGTAAAGGAAAGGGCCAATAACAGCAAAGGAGGCAAAGGTAACCCCAGATACCAATCTATACCCTGGAATTCTATGTCAGTAACCCCTAGCCAGAACATAGCTTTCGTTAAGTATAAACAGGAGGACCTGAAGAGGTATAGACCACATGGCTTTAGCTCCGTAAACTGCACAGATAGGATAACGGAATTAGGGGAATTAATTTATTCTTAACTACACACCCTTAAGGACTTCGGAGCCCTGCAGCTATCTCACTGAGCTCAGCTTGCTCAGCTTGCTCAGCTCCAAGCTACCTACCACCAAAGATAGGTGCAAATTATCAAGCCCAAAGCATTGGCCAGCAAACAAAAGCAAGGATGAGAGTAAACAGACACCAAGGTAGGACAAATGAGATTATTCATGAAGCAGCTTCTATAATTAGATCCAGGAAGACCTTCCTCTGAGGCCCAGGACTACAGGGAATGAAGCAGTAAACCTGGTCCCTTGATGGGGTACCTAGATTTTGAGGGCATGGTGGGGCTGGGTCCTTTCAGAACCATATTTCCATGGCTTTACTGAGTAGGGGTGAGAACCAGGAATCCTCCTGGGAGTTAAAAAGCTTCAAGATATCCTGATGAGAAATCCTGTGTTAAAGGGTAAACCCAAGTTCAGGGACTCAGACTGGAAAGAAAGAATCTGTGTTCCCTTTCTTCTAGGTCTGTGTCCTCGCCCCTTTCCCCAGATCTGCCCAGATGTCATCTAGTAGCACAGTCCTGTCTTCTTGTGTAGAGTGATTCCATTCCTTGAACATGTTGAAACTAGAAGATCTATCTATGCAAACTTGTTTTGTTTGTACCCTCCTACATACAGACAGTACTCTTTATCATCTTTGTGGTGATTGTGCTTTATCCTTCTGACTAGACTTCATTCAACTGAAAAACTAGGACAATGTTTTCACCAGTTTGAGCATGCAACTTTATTAACATGTAAATAAAGTCTCAAACGCATACATTTATGTCAATATAAAGCACAGAAATATAGCTTACTCAGAATGAATAGGTTAATTATCAGGTAATGTTGCAAAAATACTAAAAATATCTCCATTTATATAGCACAATAAAAATGAACATTCAAGTTCTCAAGATCACTTGGTATCCATAAAGTTGCCTCCTTCAATCAATACAAATAACATAAATATTGAACTTAGATGAACTTACAGTTAAAATATGCATGGCTTCATATTACAACACCAAAAAAAAATTGTTCACAATTTTGTAAGAACATACAACCATTCAGAGTTTCAGTATTAATCGTATAACTTTATCTCTCACCTCAGGATCACTGTGATCTGCTAAGTCTTGGAGTTTCTGACCAAACTCTTTTGCTTCCTGGAATATGGAAATAAGCTCAGATTTAGTGAACTCTTCCTTGGTAAACAGCTTCGCCTTCTTTTTGAATTGGAAATTTATATTCTCAAATATTTCAATGATATTAAGAATATTGGCCTTTGACTCATTCTTGTTAAAGGGCGCAACCAATGATGATAGTACTTTGGCACTAATCAGTTCTCTTGTATTGGCTTGATTTTTGGACAAGCGCAAGAACACTTTTAAAACATAAAACTTGGTTTTGACACTTCCCTTGTTTAACAAGGTAAGAAAATCTGGAATGTAATTAGCAATTATATGGTGATCCTCAAATTTCACACTTAGGTGCACTAATAATTTTAGTCCAGCCAGTTGCACGGGGGAGTTCAATGGGTAAGAGATTATGTCCCTACAAACTAAATGTATGTACGACTCTGCTGGTTTTGGTTCTTCAGAAGACTCAGAGTTGTCATCTACCATATTTAAAGCTCTAGGGTGTTCTGTAACATTGGGATTATTGACCAAGTTTTCAATCATAACAGTAATACCTACATCATGAATTATATCTTGGGTAAATGGATAAGCCGGACTGATGCCCATTATCATAGTAGCTATTTCATGAATAAAAGGATCCTTAGTTAACTTAAGTAGGGCAACGAGTTTATCAAATTCTTTAGGCTCTAAACTAAAGTCACGTGATTTACAGCGGCAGGCTCTTGGATTGGGCCCATACTTTTCCCTATACTTAACCTGTTTTTTGATCTCAGCTAAGGTTTGGAAGTAAGGCCCATTATAGGGCGGGATCTTGGTCAGAGGCCGAATCCCCAGAGGAGTTTCAATCAAGGTCTCAACCAGAGTCCAATTCCCTTCTGGAGGCAAGGATGGCTCCCCTCCTTCTATTGGGACTAGGACACTATACCTGGCTCTTGACCATGCTGCTGCTTTTTGTTTTATAGTGAGTTCTGGTTTGGGAATGGGCTTGGCCTTTTCCTGGATCTTAGGTGGAGGCTTATAAACTTGAGAAGGGGTCTCCTCTTCAGGCCAGAACCAGGATCCTACACTAGGTTCTTCTCCGGTCCAGAACCAGGAGCAGACATTTTCTTCATCCTTATCAATGGACTCGGTTACAATACCAGCTCTGTCCTCAGCCCCAGCCCTGAATTTGATGCCGTCCTCTCTCTTTCTCTGGGGCCTGGACTCAATATTGGCTTTATCATCAGCCTTGGCAAAGGACCTGATATTGGCTTCACTTCCAGCACGAGCCTTGACTTCATATTTGGTCACTGCACTGACCCTGGCCATAGGCATCACCTTTGACTTGCTTTGGGGCACTGTACCAGGTTCTGCCATGGATTTTGCCTTAGTCTCAGACATGACTCCATTCTGTCATAGCTTCCATCTTGCCCACATTCCTTGTCATAGCCACGGCCTCAGTGTAGGTCACTGTGTCCTGGCCACTGCTCCATCCCCAGCCTTGGCCTGGGTCACTGGTCCTGTTTTCAGTTCTGCCTCAGCCACTGCCTTGGCCTGGATCTTAGCCTTGGCTCTAGTGTTGGCAGGGCCACTGATTCGAGCTTTTAGGGCAGCTCCAGCTCCTGCTCTGCTCCTGCCTTAGCCTCAGAGCCAGTCATGATCCAAGTTAAAGGCAAGGCCAAGTTATATACCCCAACCCCGTCTCAACCTTGACTGAAGTTCTGTCCCAGGTTGGTGTTTTCATACAAAGTCCATTCGTCACTCGGCCCCCTTTCCAACTACAGGCTCTGCCAATGATATAAACAACGTGCAGAGGAAGCTCACTCAGGTAAGGGAAGAATGGCTGTGTGCCTGAGCGCAGCCCTGTGGAGGGTGGTGGTCTTCAGCCACTCCAAGGACACCAGATCTGCCACTGAAGTTGGACCTAGGGGTGGAGGAAGGAAATGGGGCTTTGAGACGCTTCCAATTTATGTTGATTAGTACAGAGAGACAGGAGAGTATGAACATTCAGTCCTAAGTGGGAGAGGTAGATAATAATCAAACTCTCTCCTCATTTCACACTCTCTACAAAACCGCAGGTGCTACTAATCTTCTTTCCAGACACAAAACAGGAATATGGAGAGTGGGAAAGCTTAATGGAGGTGAGAGAGACTGAGGAATCCCTGGTCTGGCTCTTTATCCCTGCTGGACTCCTACTTCATCTTATATGTCTACTGGGGAAGTCTCCATACTCATACCAAACTCAGTGATCTGGAGTAATTTTCTTCTCCTTGATTCCAATGTTGACAAGCCCTACAGCAAACCTACAGGCAGATCTATGGACAAATAAACAGGATATGGAAACTGACCTCTTGGTAGAAAGACCTTGGTCCTTGATCCCTCTATTTATAGTCTGTCTGGTGTTTCCCTCCTTCTGTCCCATACCACCATTACCCTAATTCAGGACTGATCCTCTGTCTCCTTGCTGCCCACCAGTTTACTGTTCAGTGACTGTCCTTGCATTTCTCTAGTTTAAAATTGGCCTGGGTGAAGCATAAGAATAAGAAAAGCAAGTTGGAAATCAGAAAAACAAGTGTTACCCTTCTATACTCCCGAAGCATTCAAAGATTCCCAACTAAATTAGCAGGGGACCAAAGAGGGATTTGTAAACTGGCAAAACAAAAGAGAATAGAATTTCCAAGTCTCAATCTTCTCCTGTCCACCTACCCTCACACCAATTCTAACAGACACAGGGCATGTTTCTCTTTTTCATTGTTTACCAGGTTCAAGTTGGGTTACTTGAACTTGGGTTCAAGTTGCAAACTTTCATAACAACTGAGAGTTCCACAGACCTGGGGATGGGTCTATACCCAGGGTGTCACAAATGCAGAGATAAATAAATAAATAAAGTCACAGGAGACAATGGAGACTGAGTCCTTGGTAGAGATCAGCACCTGGGACACTGACCCTTTCTGGAAATAGGTACCTGTTTGCCAAAATTTTCTATGGCCCTTTCTTTCTCCTTCTCCCTCCAAGTTCCTCTGCTCCATCCCAAAAGTCTGCTAATTCTCCTGCACAGCCAACTCAAACATCCCCGCAAGATAGTGGTGGTGGTGGTAGAGATGGAATGCTCAGACAAGCCATGGAAGCTGGCTGGAAATCAATGAAAAGTATTATCTCCAAATTTCATCTAAGATTTTATGCCTCCTTCCTCTCCCAAAAGCCTAACATTTTCTGCAATACAACAGGAGTAACGGAGGGCTGTCTGGAAAGCATGCACAAAGGGAATCTAGAGTTTTCCCCAGAATCCTGCCTGTTTGAGTCTTAGCCATCTACCAACTCCAAGCACTGCCCACTCTGCAAAAATCAGGCCAAGTTTCCTTTTCTTATCCCCTCCCTTTGAGGTCCACAGCCTTCTACAGATCTTTACAAAAACATGCTGTACCGAAAATTTAGGAACAGACCGAAATATATAAATGCATGATACACACCTAAGGACCAAACGAAAACACAATGGGAGAGACTCGGTTATTAATGGTCAGACTAGTAGGACAGGAGAACATTTTCTAATCCAGGACTTTGATTATCAAACACAACTTCCCTTTTACACTCTCTCCCAGGGGTTCCCTGACAACTGCTCTCACCAACAGCAGCAGCCCCTCCTCCTATTACATAAACCGCCATTTCTGCGCTAGAAGCCGCCGTTATACTCCTTTACCTTCCCAAACACGGTCGGAGGTGATTAGTGTCTGGAAATCAAGCTAGCAATATCATTTTAAATTTATAGTTGCGTACCACTCAAATTAACCGTGTCCCCCTCTCCCTCTCACCGCCCGCGCCCCACGACCAGATTACGTATCCCACATTCCTCTCTGATACCCATATCCACACTCCCAAGCGATGCCCGCCTTCTCACTGACCTGCTCTGCTTGGATCAGAGACAGTTTTCTTATTTCCTTGCCTCAAGGGGTGCCGTGCCCTACAGAAAGAGGGACGGACAGTCAGATGGACACGAGAACACGAGACAATGGCGGCGACTGTGTTTGGGGATTGGCCCGGCACCTGGGATTTAGGACGCGAAACCTGCTTTGTCAGATTAAGGGCCTTAACTGGCAAACAATTGCCACTTTTTGGTACTCCCTTCCTCCCATCCCCAAAGCTCCTCCGAGACCCACGCCTAGTGACTAATTAACTGCTACCTTTTCTTCCGCAGACTCTGCTTTGCCACGTCCCCTGTACCCAAATCTGCAGAGGGAGGAGCTAGAGAGCGGTGTAAGAGGATCCGGCCTCACGAAAGCGGAGTGATACCAAGCTTTGCACAGCACCACCCCGCCCTCTGTCGGTGAGCTCAACCCTAGCCTTTTCTCATCTTGGTAAGGGCTGGGGCGACATCTGAACCTAGAGAAAGAAGCGCAATACAGAGAGAAGCAGACCAGTAGCAAAGGGTCTCAGCATTACTTGCCCTCTTTTAGGTTCTCCCCCAACCAAGCCTATATATTTTTTTCTTCTTGAACTGAAACGCATGCGGATTTGGGGCGGTTTCATTGCTGACTCCACGCCAGGCCGAGCATGCGGAAGGATACCGCAGGGTTGTGTTTATGCATTGATTTCGCCAAAGTCCTAGGCCTACATAACTAGGGGGCTTGGGGAAGGAATAAGAGCGTGGCGGGGAAGGTGGGGGAGCTCAAGACTGAGAGAAGAGGGTACATTCTAATCTATTCCAAAAGTTGTGTCCTTCTATGAGAGAAGACCCTCCAAGCTGCTGCTCCAAGCACTAAATTCTCTGCACAAAATGGGCTACGGTGGGCTTGGTGTCTGGAAAACCACCCTGGTCTGACTTGCTGATCCATGTCAAATATCTTAGTCTTTTATTGTTCCTCTCCTCTACGGCTCTCATGTTATTGCCTACAATATTTCTTGCACTGAAATAGTTGAAGGTAAGCTGGGAGAAAGATATAGGGGAATTAGTGATGGATAAGAGAAACATATTAATACCAATCTACCCCTGTGTGTACATATGCCATTCTCAAGCCCTGCCTCCCCTCCTGATGTCCACAATATTCCCTGGACCTAAATATGCATGGTCCTGAGCATGTGCATGAGGAAAACAACTCTGCAGTCATGAAAGAGGTTTAATAGTTACATAACTTTGTACCTGTAAACCACTTGTGCTGGAGGATCTATAGTGGCCTTCCCAAGTTTTTTCACTCTTCATGGGCCATGGAAGAGAAGAAGGTAGGAAGGGGCTCCCACGGAGGCCTCACCACTGCCTTCTAAAAGAAAGCAGATCTCACCCTCTAACCCGAAGAAACAAACTACTGGCCTGTGCCATGTCTTTCTGCCACACTGCCTTTTTTTCTCGCTTACATTGTATCATTTCCAGACCCCTACAGTTGCCCAAGAAAAAGGGCCTGTTTCTGTAAGGATCCAGACCGGGGCATGCAGTCCTCTCTGTCACCTCACACCCAGGTGTCAGGAGCTAGTTAGGAGAGGTTCTAGCTTCTCTTCCACACTCCTCTCTAAGGTAAAGGGATACTACCAATGTACTTCTCAAGACAGAACCTAGCTCCTTTTCTCCCACCTGCCTAATGAACGTATTTGCTCTTTCTCCCTGAATATATAAAATTCTTTGAATTTCCATTCCAAGTAGTATCAGGAGGGAATTTGAATTATACTGTAAGTTCCACGAAGGAAGAGCCCCTTTCTCAGTCTTGGTTCACCACTGTATCCTCAGTGTCACACATGAAAGAAAGAGTAGTCAGTTAATAGTTGAAGGAGGTGAGGGCCACTGAGTCATGAGGATACCATGGTATCTTCTGATGGTTGTAGACCAATATCTGTTTATAAGTGTGTCTTTGTCTTTGATGTCTATAACCCCAGGACTTAGTCTAGAGTCTGTCACACAGGAGATGTTTTATATGTAATTTTTCCATGGAGGAAGGAAGAAATAGTTTACTAAAATATATTTTAGAAAGAAACATAGGGTATCTTAATATCTCATACTGTAATAATATTTAGTGGATACATATAATTTGGATTTGGTGGTTTGTTACTCTTTTTTTCTCCTCTATTGATGTTTATAATTATGCCTTACTAAGTTCCCGAATATATAGCAAACGCCTATGAATTTGTAAAGTAAAGATAATGACCAACAATCCAATGGAAAAATAAATGAACTGACTGTTCATTAAAAAGACAAGTCAATGTTTTATAAGTATATAAGACAATATTTCATTTCACTGATAATGTAAATGCAAGTTATACTTACAGTGATAAATTGTTTCTCTTCTATCATATTGACAAAGAAAGAAAATTTGGAAACAAAGCATATTGGAGAAGAGGTGAGAAAACTGGCATTCCTATATGTTACCAGTTGGAATATAAATTGTTTCACCCTCTGTGAAGGTTATTTGGCAATGTTTATCAAAATGCAAATGCACGTAACCATTGACCAGCAATTATCCTTTAAGAATCTATCCTAATGGGGATGCCTGGGTGGCTCAGTTGCCTTTGGTGCAGGTCATGACCCCAGAGTCCTGAGATCGAGTCCCGCATGGGGTTCCCTGCTCAGTTGGGAATCTGCTTCTTCCTCTATCTGCTGCTCCCCCTGCTTGTGCTCACTCTCTCTCTCTGACAAATAAATAAATAAAACCTTAAGAAAAATAAAATGGACATACAGAAATCTGTTGCATTTGAATACACCAATAATGAAGCAGCAGAAAGAGAAATCAAGGAATTGATTACATTATAATTACACCAAAATCCATAAACTAAAAAAAAGAAAAAAATTAACCAAAGAGGTAAAAGATCTGTACTCTGAAAACTATAGAATACTGATGAAAGAAATTGAGTTGAAGAGGACACACACAAAAAATGGAAAAATATTCCATGCTAATGGATTGCAAGAACAAATATTATTAAAATGCCTAGTCTACCAAAGCAATCTACACATTTAACACAATCCTATCAAAATACCACCAGCATTTTTCAGAGAGCTAAAACAAACCATTCAAAAATTTGTACAGAATCACAAAAGACTCTGAATACCCTTTTCTTGAAAAAGATAAGCAATACTAGAGGCATCACAATTCTAGATTTCAAGCAATAATACAGTGCTGTAGTCATCAAAACAGTATGGTACTAGCACAAAAACAGACACATAGATCAATGAAACAGAATAGAGAACCCAGAATTAGACCCACAACTATATGGCCAACTAACCTTCCAGAAAACAGGAAAGAATATCCAATTGAGAAAAGATAGTCTCTTTAACAATAGGTGTTGGAAAAACTGGACAGCAACATGCAGAAGAATGAAACTGGACCTCTTACAGAATACACAAAAACAAATTCAATATGGATGAAAGAGCTAAATATGGGACAGTAAACCATCAAAATCCTAGAGGAGAAAATGGCAGCAACCCATGCTGCCATGGGTTGGCAGCAACTACTCTAACCTCTGCAACAGCAGCTTCTTACTATACAGGTTTCAGGAGGCAAGGGAAACAAAAGCAAACATGAACTGTTGGGACTTCATCAAGATAAAAGGCTTCTGCACAGCAAAGGAAATAATCAATAAAACTAAAAGGTAACCTATGGAATGGGAGAAGATATTTGAAAATGACATATATGATAAAGGGTTAGTGTGCAAAATCTATAAAGAACTTATCAAATTCAACACCCCAAAAAATAAATTATCCAGTTAAGAAATGGGCAAAAGACATGAATAGACATTTTGCCAAAGGAGACATACAGATGGCTAACAGACATATGAAAAGATGCTCAACATCATTCATCATCAGATAAGATACCACCTCCCACTTGTCAGAAAGGCTAAAATTAACAATACAGGGAACAACAGATGTTGGCCAGGATGCAGAGAAAGGGGAACTCTCTTACATTGTCAGTGGGAATGCAAACTGGTGCAGCCACTCTGGAAAACAGTGTGGAGGTTCCTCAAAATGTTAAAAATAGAACTATCCTATAACCCAGCAATTGCACTACTAGGTATTTATCCAAACACACAAAAAAATTCTGATTTGAAGGTGCACATGCATCCTGATGCTTATAGCAGCATTATCGACAATAGCCAAATCATGGAAAAGCCCAATATCCATTGACTGATGAACAGATAAAGAAGAAGTGATATATATACACAATGGAATATTATTCTGCCATAAAAAATGAACACTTGCCATTTGCAACAAAGTGGATGGAGCTAGAACGTATTATGCTAAGTGAAATAAGTCTGTTAGAGAAAGACAAATACCACATAATGTCCCTCATTTCTGAAATTTAATAAACAAATCAGATGAACATAGGGGAAGTTTAAAAAAGAGGGAAACAAACTGTAAGAGACTCTTAACTATAGAGAACAAACTGAGGGCTGATGTAGGGGGGTGGGCAGCAGAAGGCCTAAACAGATGATGGGTAAAAAAGAAGTCACTTGTTGACGTGGATGAACTAGAGGGTATTATGCTTAGCAAAATAAGTCAGTCGGAGAAAGACAACTATCATATTATCTCCCTGATATGAGGAAGTGGAGATGCAATGGGGGGGGGGTTGGGGGATTGGAAAAGAATAAATGAAACAAGATGGGATTGGGAGGGAGACAAACCAAAAGAGACTCTCAGTGTCACAAACAAACTGAGGGTGGCTGGGGGGGAGGGGGTAGGGAGAGGGTAGTGGGGTTATGGACATTTGGGAGGGTATGTGCTATGGTGAGTGCTATGAAGTCTGTAAACCTGGCGATTCACAGACCTGTACCCCTGGGGCTAATAATACATTATATGTTTATAAAAAAAATAAAAAAATTTAAAAAAGGAGTCACTTGTGATGAGCACTGGATATGACACATAAGTGATAAATCACTAAACTCTACACCTAAAACCAATTTTACCATGTATGCTAACTAGAATTGAAATAAAAATATTGCAATATTTAACACAAAAGAGAGACAGTGTACCCAAATAAAATCACAACTGAAAGAGGAGAAATAACAGCCAACACAGAAATATAAAAGTTTGTAAGAGAACATTATGAAAAAAATAAATGCACCATTTATTGAAGAGACTGTTTTTTTTTTCCACTGTATATTTTTTCCTGCTTTTCTTGAAGATTATTTGTTGGAGAGGATGTGAAGAAAGGGGAACCCTCTTACACTGTTGGTGGGAATGCAAGTCAGTGCAGCCACTTTGAAAAACAGTGTGGAGGTTCCTTAAGAAATTAAAAATAGATCTTCCCTATGACCATGAAATTTCAGATACAGATGTAGTGAAAATAAGGGCCATCTGTACCCCAATGTTCATAGCAGCAATGGCCACAGTCACCAAACTGTGGAAAGAACCAAGATGCCTTTCAATGGACAAATGGATAAAGAAGATATGGTCCATATGTGCCATGAAGTATTATGCCTCTATCAGAAAGGACGAATACCCAACTTTTGTATCAACATGGATGGGACTGGAAAAGATTGTGCTAAGTGAAATAAGTCAAGCAGAGACAATTATCATATGGTTTCACTTATTTGTGGAGCATAATGAATAACACGGAGGACATGGGGAGAGGAAGAGGAGAAGTGAGTTGGGGGAAACTGGAGGGAGAGACAAACCATGAGAGACTGGATTCTGAGAAACAACTGAGGGTTTTGGAGGGGAGAAGGGTAGGGGTTGGGTGAGCCTGGTGGTGGGTATTATGGAGGGCAGGTATTGCATGGAGCACTGGGTGTGGTGCATAAACAATGAATTCTAGAACACTGAAAAGAAATTATTTTAAAAAATGAAACAAACAAACAAAAAAAGAAATAGAAAATTGAACATAGAAATTACCAGCAAGGAAATTGAATCAGTAATCAAAAACTCCCAACAACAACAACAAAAAACCCCAGGAACAGATGGCTTCAAAGGCAAATTCTACAGAACATTTAAGGAAGAATTAATACCTATTCTCTCAAAATATTCCCCCAAAAAAATGGAGGAGAAAGGAAAACTTCCAAATTCATTTTATGAGGCCAGTATTACCCTGATATCAAAACCAGATGAAGACACCACAAAAGAGAAATACAGGTCATTATGTCTGATTAATATACATATGTCTGATGAACATATATGCAAAAATCCTCAACAAAATCCTAGCGAACTGAGTTCAACAGTACATGAAAAAAAGCATTCATCACAATCAAGTAAGATTTATTCCTTGGAAGCAATCATGGGTCAATATTCACAAAGCAATCAATGTGATACATATCAATATGAAAAAGGATAAAAAACATATGATCATTTCAATAGATTCAGAAAAAGTACTTGACAAAGTACAACATCCATTCATGATTAAAAACCCTCAGCAAAGTAGGTTTAAAGGAACATACCTCAACATCATAGTCAATGGGAAAATACTGAGAACCTTCCTGCTAAGGTCAGGAGCAAGACACGGGTGTCCACTCTTTCCACTTTTATTCAGTATAGTACTGGAAGTCCTAGCCACAGCAATCAGACAACAAAAAGAAATTAAAAGGCATCCAAATTTTGAGAAAGTGGTAAAACTTACACTATTTTCAGATGACATAATAATATATATAGAAAATACTAAAGACTTCACCAAAAAACTACTAGAACTGAAAATGAATTCGGTAAAGTTGCAGGATACTAAATCAATGTAGATAAATATATTGCATTCTTATACACTAATAATGAAGTAACTTAAAGAGAAACTAAGAAAACAATCACATTTACAATTACATCAAAAACCATAAGAGGGGCACCGAGGTGGCTCAGTGGGTTAAGCCTCTGCCTTCAGCTCAGGTCATGATCTCAGTGTCCTGGAATTGAGCCCCGCATCAGGCTCCCTGTTCAGCGGGGAGCCCGTTTCTCTCTCTCTCTCTCTCTGCCTGCCTCTCCGCCTACTTGTGATCTCTGTCTGTCAAATAAGTAAAAAAATCTTAAAAAAATCCCATAAGATACCTAGATCAAAAGCTTCTGCACAGCAAAGGAAACAGTCAACAAAACAAAGAGGCAACCCACAGAATGGGAGAAGATATTTGCAAATGACAGTACAGAAAAAAAGTTGATATCCAGGATCTATAAAGAACTCCTCAAACTCAACACACACAAAACAGACAATCATATAAAAAATGGGCAGAAGATATGAACAGACACTTCTCCAATGAAGACATACAAATGGCTATCAGACACATGAAAAAATGTTCATCATCACTAGCCATCAGGGAGATTCAAATTAAAACCACATTGAGATACCACCTTATACCAGTTAGAATGGCCAAAATTAGCAAGACAGGAAACAACATTGTGTTGGAGAGAATGTGGAGAAAGGGGAACCCTCTTACACTGTTGGTGGGAATGCAAGTTGGTGCAGCCACTTTGGAGAACAGTGTGGAGATTCCTCAAGAAATTAAAAATAGACCTTCCCTATGACCCTGCCATTGCACTACTGGGTATTTACCCCAAAGATACAGATGTAGTGAAAAGAAGGGCCATCTGTACCCCAATGTTTATAGCAGCAATGGCCATGGTCGCCAAACTGTGGAAAGAACCAAGATACCCTTCAATGGACGAATGGATAAGGAAGATGTGGTCCATATATACTATGGAGTATTATGCCTCCATCAGAAAGGATGAATACCCAACTTTTGTAGCAACATGGACAGGACTGGAAGAGATTATGCTGAGTGAAATAAGTCAAGCAGAGAGAGTCAATTATCCTATGGTTTCACTTATTTGTGGAGCATAACAAATAGCATGGAAGACAAGGGGAGATGGAGAGGAGAAGGGAGTTGAGGGAAATTGGAAGGGGAGGTGAACCATGAGAGACTATGGACTCTGAAAAACAACCTGAGGGTTTTGAAGGGGCGGCGGGTGGGAGGTTGGGGGAACCAGGTGGTGGGTATTAGGGAGGGCACGGATTACATGGAGCACTGGCTGTGGTGCAAAAACAATGAATACTGTTATGCTGAAAAGAAATCTAAAAAATAAATAAATAAAAAGACACATAGAACAATGGAACAGAATAGAGTCCAGAATGGACTCTCAAACCTATAGTCAACTAATTATCAAAAGCAGGGAAGAATACCCAATGGGAAAAAAGTCTCTTCAACAAATGACTTTGGGAAAATTGGACAGCCACATGCAGAAGAGTGAACCATTTTCTTACACCATATTCAAAAATAGACTTAAAATGGATGAAAGAACTAATCTAAGACAGGAATCCATCACAATCCTCGAAAAGAACAAAGGCAGCAACCTCTTCAACTTTAGCCACAGTAACTTCTAGTTAGACATGTCTCCAAAAGCAAGGGAAACAAAGGCAAAAGTGAGCTATTGGGATTCATCAAGTTAAAAGCTTTTGCACAGCAAAGGAAACAGTCAAAAAAACTAAAAGACAACCTACAGAATGGAAGATTTTTACAAATGTTTTATCAGAGAAAGGGTTGGCATCCAAAATCTAAAAAGAACTTATCAAACTCTACACCCAAAGAATAAATAATTCCGTCAAGAAATGGGCAGAAGACATGAACAGACATTTCTTTAAAGAAGACATGCAAATGGGTAGTTCTATTTTCAACTTTTTGGGGAACCTCCATGCTGTTTTCCAGAGTGGTTGCACCAGCTTGCATTCCCACCAACAGTGTAGGACAGTTCCCCTTTCTCTGCATCCTCACCAGCATCTGTTGTTTCCCGAGTTGTTAATTTTAGCCATTCTGACTGGTGTGAGGTGGCATCTCATTGTGGTTTTGATTTGTATTTCCCCCATGCCGCTTTTTCACGTGTCTATTGGCCATCTGGATGTCTTCTGTGCAGAAATGTCTGTTCATGTCCTCTATTTCTTGATTGGATTATTTGTTCTTTGGGTGTTGAGTTTGATAAGCTCTTTATAGATTTTGGATACTAGCCCTTTATCTGGTATGTCGTTTGCAAATATCTTCTCCCATTCTTTCAGTTGTCTTTTGGTTTTGTTAACTGTTTCCTTTACTGTGCAAAAGCTTTTGATCTTGATGAAGTCCCAATTGTTCATTTTTGCCCTTGCTTCCCTTTTCTTTGGCAACGTTCCTAGGAAGGAGTTGCTGTGGCTGAGGTCAAAGAGGTTGCTCACTGTGTTCTCCTCAAGGATTTTGATGGATTCCTTTCTCACATTGAGGTTCTTCATCCATTTTGAATCTATTTTTGTTGTGGTGTAAGGAAGTGGTCCAGTTTCATTTTTCTGCATGTGGCTGTCCAATTTTCCCAACACCATTTGTTGAAGAGGCTGTCTTTTTTCCATTGGACATTCTTTCCTGCTTTGTCAAAGATTAGTTGACCATAGAGTTGAAGGTCTATTTCTGGACTCTCTATTGTGTTCCATTGATCTATGTGTCTGTTTTTGTGCGAGGACCATACTGTCTTGATGATGACAGCTTTGTAATAGAGCTTGAAGTCCAGAATTGTGATGCCACCAACTTTGGCTTTCTTTTTCAATATTCCTCTCACAGAGACTCTTGTAGGTAATGTTTTCATGCCGGATCAGCAGAGGTGCCCCAACACCATAAGGTGCTTCAGTTAAGGCTTCTGAAATATTGGTTACAATGGCATGATTGACAGGGCTATTTTTGGGGGGAGGCTATGTCTTTCTTGTACATGTAAACTCTTTTGGAACAGCTGGAGTTAAAGATGAGCAGGAGTTTGGTTTTGAGAGACAGAGTTTCAAGCATCAGCCACAGATGCCTCTGCCCTATTTCACTACAGGTTCTTTTCTGATAAACAGATTCAATGGTTGAGTGTTAATTACTGTGGTTGAAAGAAATGACCTGCTCACAACCATCAACCCTCCTTCTCCCTCAATGTGAATCTCACAACAGCAGATGCTGTAGACAGGAAGGTTGTCTGTGTTTCTTTTCACCAGGGAAATTACTTTGGTGACCTGGTGAATGGCATGGCCAAGATAGTCCACGTTGTCCAAGGTGACCCCTGCCACAGAGATGTGGCCATCCTTTGTCATGTAGGTGGAGAACTCCTTGGTCACCCTCTCCACCTGTTCAGGCTTTAGTCCTGTGAAACGAAACATGCCAATCTGGTCAGTGATGTGCTGGCAGAAGTGGAGGAAGCCCTCCTTCTTGAGGCTGGAGACCAGCTGAGTCCACATGCTAGTGATGTGGTAGCCCATGCCTGTTACTTCCTGCAACCATTGTTTTCACATGTCAGGGCTGGTCAGAATGATCAATGCAATCCAAATCCCACTGACTGGAGGGTTGGGATACATGGGAGAGGTCAAGATCTTCAACTGTGACTCCACTCTTTTGGCTTCATCAGTATCTTTACAGACCACAGTGAAGGTTCCCACATGCTCACTGTATAAGCCTGTGTTCTTCGCATAGGATTGGCAGAGACAAACATTAATGCCCTGTTCAATGAAGATGAAGTGGCATGTATCCCAGGCATCCTTGTTGCCATCACCACTGGCAAAGCCTTGGTAGGCCATGCCAAAGAATACAAAGATATTGTTTTTCTTCACCACAGTTGCTATTTCCTTCCATTGCTCAGGGTAAAAGTCCATTCCTGTGGGATTATGGGCACAGACATGCAGAAGAACATTTTGCTGTAGCATTTTTTAAATGTCCTCTAGAGTGCTTATGAAGTCACAGCTGCACGTCTTGGGGTCTTAGTATCAATAACCATGCAACTGCATGCCAGCGTCCCTGAAGATAGGTGTATGATTTCCCTAGGATGGTTTGGGCAGAAAGACATCTCGGCTGAACTTAAAAAACCTTGCAGTAAACTGTCTCTAATTCTCAAGGTCCTGGTTCCAGAAATGGCCTGCTTAGTGACATACCTGCTACTTTTCAAGACTTCATTGTTCTCATCCAGGGCTAGTTATACAAATGCCTTGCAAAATTCAGCAACTCCCATGATGGGCAGGTATTCTTTGTCTACATTTTTTTGCAGCAATTTTGATCTTTGCCTTCTGGATACTAGGGAGCACATAAGGCTTTCCATATCATCTGGGTAGGCACCATATTCCAATTTTTATTTATCTTTATTTATTTATTTATTTATTTTGCTGTTGGTGTCTCTCTTAAAGGCTTCTGTAACTCCCAGGATGGGCTCTGGGGGCCCCATCTCCACATGCCCACATGGATCCAGCAGGATCTGGCTCTGGTAGGAGTCATAGCAGTGAGGCCTGGGTGGAAAATAGTGGCAACACGAGACAGGATGCAGCTGGAGTGCAGGAGGGCTGTGGTGGGTGGTGAGAAAGCAGAGGGTAGCTACAGGAAGGAGCAGCAGGCACAGACATCTTTCAAAAGATTTTTATAGTAATTTATGTTTGTATATGGTGTGAGATGGGGTACACACTGATTCTTTTGTGAGTGGAGGTCCAGTTGTTCCTTAGCTAGTTGTTGAAAAGACTATTCTTTACACTGAATATTTTTAGCACTCTGGTTGAAAATAAATTGTCCATAAAGGTGAGGGTGTGTGTGTGTGTGTGCATGTGCGTGTGTGTGTGTGTATGAACTTTAATTCTATTAATTAATCTATATGATATCTTTAAGTCAGTTCCATGTAGTATTGATAACTTTAGCTTAGTAGTAAGTTTTTTATGGAATTATGAGTCTTCCACCTTTGTTCTTCAAGAACATTTTATCTATTCTGGGTCCATTGCATTTTCATATGAATTTTAGGATTAACTCATCAATTTATAAAAGAAACAAGCTGGGATTTTGATATGGATTGTGCTGAATCTGTATATTATTTTGGGGTATATTGCCATCTTAACAATATTAAGTCTTCTGATTTAGGGGCATGGGATTCTTTCTACTTATTTAGAAATTAATCTAAGATTAATCTAAGATTTTAGAAAAAAATCTTAAAATTTACTTCAACAATGTTTTGCAGATTTTGGAGTATACATTTTATATTTCTTTTGTTAAATTTGATTCCTAAGTATGTTATTTAATTTTTTTATTGACGTATTATTGATGCACAATATTATAGTAGTTTCAGGTGTACAACATAGTGCTTTGACAAGTCTATACATTATACTATACTCACCATAACTGTAGCTACCATCTGTCCCTATACAATGCTATTATAATACATTGACCATATTTCCTATGCTGTACCTTTTAGCCCTGTGACTTATTCATTCCACAGTGGGAAGCCTGTACCTCCCACTCCCCTTCACCCATTTTGACCACCTCCCCTCCCTCCTCCCTTCTGGTAACCATCCATTTGTTCTCTGTATTTATGGGTCTGTTTCCTAAGTATGTTATTTTTTAACATTATTATAAATGGAATTATTTACTTAATTTCATTTTCTGGCAGTTCATTACTAGTGTATGGTATTAAAATTTATTTGTGTATATTGATTTTGTATCCATTAACAATGTTGAATTTGTTTATTAATTCTAATAGTTTTTTCATAGTTTCCTTAGGATTTTATATATACATGCTCATATCATCTGAACATTATATTGTTTTTAAATTATTTACATATATCACAATAAATCAATATATATTTTTCATGAGCTTACTTTTTTGGAAGCACAACATCCAAATAGTTATTTTGTACAAATTAACTATAAGTTCCGATTATTAATTCCTTCACTCCTTTATTCCTCCCAGCTCTCTCCTATCCCTAGAGAATCTAAAGACTCACTTCTAAGACCACTGGAGGTTTGTCCTAGACTAAGCAGAGAAAGCCTGCATCATTTCCTGCTGTTTCTGGGAGAAGATAGGCATGCAGCTCGCAGAGGGTGAGGGAACTGGAATGGAGATGGCATTCTGAGTTTCTTTGGTCCTGGCATTCCCCACAATCAGTTCATCATTCACAATGCATAGACTAGAGAAAAGTTGAACCCTTAGATAACTGGAGAAATGGACAACCCTACCCCCAACAACCCTCTTGCTCCCATTGCCACTCAGCAAGCAGATTCCTTTCATATCCCTGCTGTGCCTGATCTCTGGATTCCTTGGCTGGTACCTCTGGCCCGCCCACAGAGATCATTTTTGGAGGGATTGTCTACCAGCTTCACTAGATTTATAGATTTAATTCTAATGTATTTACCTTTTACAGAGACACAAGGAATGGATACTTCAATCCTCATTTTCAAAGTAAGACAGTGAGTCACTGAGGTATTATAATTTGGCCAAGTTCACTCAGCTAGCTAGTGAGTGTTGAGGTCTAGGAAAGAATCTGGTGTTCTGACTCCAGAGTCCACACTCTTAACCACGATCCTAGACCTCTCCTTAGGTCTACCTGTTGGCTTTCCACTGAGGAAACTTCTAGGCTGTACCACTAGATTCCTACAACATTGTCCTCAGACTGGGATGGGTGTTTGTTCCATGTTGTACATACAACACAGCACTTACCTGGAATTGCTATCAGAAGTCAAGATGAAGGTCAGGGTGAAAGCATGGACAGAACCTTGAGAATTTCTTTCTACTTCAATGAGAACAAACAGCAATATCCCCTTAGAGTTGTATATATTTTTCACACAAGCAGTATTCCCCTTTCAGGGACTTACTTGATAGTCTTGCAGTACCCTGATGGGAACCAGACAGGGACAGTTTTTCACTGGAGATAGGAGGGTGTTTCAAGGACTGAGAGGGTAACAGTAGGGATAATCAACTCCCAGGGGTAGGACCCCCAACATGTATCAGATCCTTTGACAAATTCATGTTCACTTCATTCATTTTTTAAAGCAGCCCAAGATAAGCATATTACTAGCCTGTTTTGCAAGTGAGGAAACTGAAAATTAGATAATCAGCTCAAGGTCACCAAGTAAGGAACTGAGATGAGAGCTATAAAATGCCACAGCCTGTGCCTCTAACATGTGAGCTGTGTTGAGTCAGAAAGGCATGGATGTGTGTCAGACCAGGATAGTCTGGGGGCAAGGTGGGGATGGGAGAACACAAAGGAATCAAAAGGGAAGGGAAAAAATTGGAAGGGAAGGAGAGGGGAGGGGAGGGGAGGGGAGGGGAGAAAAGTGGAGGGAAGGGGAAGGAAGGGAAGGGGAGGGGAGAAGGGGAGGGGAGGGGAGAAGGGGAGGGAAGGGAAGGGAAGGGAAAGGAAAGGGAGGGGAGGGGAAGGGAGGGGAGGGGAGGGGAGGGGAAGGAGTAACTTGGAAAGCTGGGAAAATTGGGAGGTAGTCCAGTCAGGGGAAGGATATAGTGAGATATCTGGGGAGGGGACTCTATAGATCCGTACCTTCCTTAAAAACCCCATTGACATAAAAACAGAGCATTGTTTCCTGAAAGGCAAGAACAGTTACTAAGGCTCTCGGTATCCTTCTGAACCTCTTACCCATTCTGAATTTCTTGGTCTGCCCAAGGGAGGAAACACCTGTTCACCATCTGGATGCTCAGGTCTACCACATAGGAGTTAAGGCCATGCTGAGTTTTAGGCAACATATTGAGGCAGTCAACAATGTCATATTTTGCATGTTTTAGCAGCTGAACCTGCAGGTTTGTGGGGGAAACAGAAAGAAACCTCAGGCCCTTGGCCTCTGTGTATGTTCTCTTCATGCCCCTTTTTCCATGCTGATCTTCTTGCTTTTAACATTTACCAGGGTTCTTGACCTTCTTAATATCCCTGCTGTCCTTGAAGTATTCTTCCAAACTGTTTCTAGGGGGAAATAAGAGGAAAGGGAGGTGGTGGTTAGGCAGTGTAGATGTTTCCAGAAGCTGATCTGTATTTGCTGGGGAGACACATGGCCCAGGAACAGAGTCTGAGCTCTGATACTCACAAGGTTGCATATTCAAGGTTGAAGGGAATGGTCAGGGAAAAGCACCCCTCATTGTGGTAAGCACTGAGAAGATCCTATCAGTCTCCTGAGTCATAGATCAAGTAACACATGAAGAGGAACAAAGATAGTAAATAGGCTATCTCTGTAGTTTGGGCCCCCATGGGGACTTGAAAGCTCCCCTCAACCCATGAGCAGAGCTATGCTTGGATGGACCATTCCAGCCCTGTTGAGCCTTATGGTCCCAAGGGTACTTACTGAAGCAGGAATTGAAGGATTAAATTCTTAAGAATCTCAGATCCTTTACAGCTTTCCTGGAATCAAAAGACACCTTGAAATTATGTGGTAGACAAAGACTCCCTTGCAACATCCCAAATCATGCTTGGTTCATCCTCACCTTACAGGGCATTGGAGGCTTCAATGCAAATTACAGTTCTTGTTGGTAACACCTGGCCATCCTGAAGAAGGGAAGAGGAAATCAGAAGTGGAGACCACGGAGGTTGCAACTGGTGAAAAAGGGCATGTATAGGCACAGGGGGGAAAAGAGAAGGAGGTCATGCGTGAAATGGCTCCCAAAATTCTATCAGCAAGACTACAGTAGGAGTCTTCAACATACGATCCTGTAAATCTCCATTATTATATGCAACTTTGGGTAAATAGGTAAATGACTGTGTGTGTGTGTGTGTGTGTGTGTGTGTGTGTGTGTGTGTGTATACATTTTCCAGGAAGAACAGTCATGCTCTTGTCAGGATTCTATATACCTCAATGGGCTAAGGGTCAGATACAAAAATATAACCTGTATAAGTCCCCAAAAGCTTCAGGGCTGGTGTGGAGGTCATCAATGTTAATAGGAGGAGACAATGATGAATGTAGGCACCTACAAGACATAACAATGTGGAGAAGCAATCCTTGATGGCACTGTTCAAGACCAAAAATAGAAAGAAATAAATTGCAGTTTAGGTTGTAAAAGTTCTCCGTCTTTCCTTCTTCCTGGGTAATTCCCACCTAGACTGCCCTGACTCCCTTCTTCAGTGCCACCAGAATCCCAGGCTCCAGGGCTGCCTTCCCCTCCCCACCTCCCTTCCTTCCTCCAAGTATCCACTAAAGGCTCCAGAAAGAAAAGGGAATGGGGTGGAAAACTTGTGCTCTGCTACCTCCTAGGGGTGCAGCATTCTGCAGGACCATGATACCCCCCAGGGATGGCCCAGAATATTGGGGCAGGGAGGTAAGTGAGGCAAGACCTAAGAGGCAGGGAGGGAGAGGGATGTGGATGAAGACAGAAGAGGGAGTGAAGGTAAGAGGGGAGATGTAAGAGAGACATAGGGAGCAGAGACAAAGAAGGAAGAGAAAATAAAGCAAATGGAAGGGAAAGAAGCTCTACCCTGGTGGTGGGAGTCAGGGAAGAAGAGAGAAGGAGAAAACGGCTCCCTGGCTGCAGCCCTTTCCTTCATCTGCCCTGGTTGGCCCTGGCACACAAGGAAGGAATGGAAAACATGTAGTGTTGGGCTGGGGGTCTACTGGTGCTAGCTGAAACTTTGTCACCTGTGTGAGCTCAGTCTGAGATGGGGATGGGGAACAAGGCAGCCGTGGGAGCAGGAGACATTCCCCAGGAGTAGAGGATGAAGCCCCAGGTCAGAATGGAGCTGAGGGTGTGGGGAACCCTCTTATGATCACCACCTTCCCTCCTAATGGCCCCAATGCACCTGTGCTTCTCTCAGTCAGTTCCTAGCCTGAAGGATTATTGTCATGTCAGGCTGCCCAAGGCTTCTCTGAAGGACCAGTCAGGATGATGTGATATGTGGAGGGAAGAGAGGAAGAAGTGCATCTGAGAGGCCTGTCCTCTCTCCTCAAGGACCTCTGCCCTCTACCTTCCATTACTGCTTCAGAAAGCCCTCTGCCCACTGGCAGTCACCCATTTCTGGCTCCCCGATTCAGGCAACCCTGGTTTCTCCCAAGGAAGGCCCAGTTCCTAACATTGGGCCAGAGGAACAGGACCTTGAGGAAGAGCCTCCCCACCCACCCCCAGGACCTTGGCCCTCAGCATGGGGCAGGCAGCCTAGAATTAGAGAGGGGACCCATTTGTTTCTCCTCTTGGGGTGAGGAGGGAAGCCCCATCTCAACAGGGAGTAGGAAGGCCTGTCTCAGCATGAGGCCATGGGCTGGAGGACCCTTGTCATTTCAGGTATTTGCATCTGGCTCAAGGTGATCACTTCTGCCCCGTGCTTCCTGGGGCATTCTCATGGGAAGAAATGCTAGAGACAGTTGGGTGCAGAGTGGGGAAACAGCCCAGATCAGAAGAACAAGTGAGCAGGTCATTGGAAGGAAAAGACCTCTAAGCACAGGTAAGGGACACAGAGAGAGGAGAGAGGGGACCCCCTCCTAGAGGGGGTAATTCATGCTCCCAAGTTACAAAGTTCCCCAGGAGGGGTGACAGAAGTTACTACAGACTGGTTTGGGAAGATGCCACACAGAGGGTTCTCTTTTAGCCACAGCTCTTCAAGCTTCAGCCCTTTCATCTTGCCTAACTCCCAGACTGATGGTACCTGAAAAATATGGGAAAGAAACTAGAAAAATGTCCCAGGAATAGACACCTGGTCCCTCCTTCTGCTCTGGTATCTTCTCCTGACTCCTCTCATCACTGATGAGCACTACCACCCACTGTCAACCCCAACTTTAATCTGGTTCTCTCTTCCCAACTCATTTTTGGAGAGGTTCAGGATATTTACTGTGGGGACCATCTGTAGAATGTCAGACAAGCCATCCAGCTGGTAAAGTTTGTTCTTGCACAAGTTCAAGGACAAAAGTTTTTGGGGAAGAACTTAGAGTGACAGTTACTATCCATGGCCTCAGAGACAAATCTTCCCTCTACACCCTGTGTTCCACTCTGTACCATAATACCAGAAGTGGACATAAGGCTTCACCTCGGGGAAATTCTCTTTGATTATCTGCAGGGTGGCAGCCATGTAGTTTCTTCAATTCAGGATTATATCTATATCATGGTCCATCAACTTTTCAAAAAGATGAGAGGAGGCATCAGAAGACTGAGAGGGATCCAGGGCCAGCACCAACCTTTCCCTCATTACCATTCTTCAGTCTCCCTTCCAGGCAGACCCCTAGAATAGCAGTTATTTGCTATCAGTTGCACCTGGGTCAAAGTGGAGTTTATGGAGGTCAAGAGCTTTATGGGAGATATACAGCATTTGCTCATGGTCAGCTGCAGAGAAACACAGTGAAGAGCCACTGTGAGTCTGTCATGGTGATAGGGAAATTGGGAGCTGGGGGAAGAAGAGGTAGGTCTGGGTATGGCATACAATTGACCTTGAGTCTTCATTACCTTTAGCTGCTCCATTTCTTCTGGCTCCAATTTATTCTGTATAGAGTAGGGTACAGCAGAGGGATTTACATGCATAGATAGCTATAAGAAGGAGAGGTGGGGTAAGCACTAAAAACTCTCATTTTAAGATGACTGGCCACTGGCCCGTCTTTTTTCACTGGAACTGGGCATGGGTAATATCCTCAACACATACCTTTTGATTTTTCTCATCACAAATCTTGTAGTTGGTATCATTCAATGCAGAGGCAGCACTAACATCCTGAATAAAGAACTGGGCTTGGTCTTTAAAGTAATGGAACTACAGGGATTGAAGGCAACAGCAAGTGTCAGAGGTCAGTGGCCCCTGCTGAGCTATCTCCCCCTCTTCCCTGTGCCCACTGATCTGGCTTCACCATCCTCTCTTACATTGACCATAGTAAAGGGGACACTGCAATGGCTTTGGATTGAATTTATTAGCCATTTCTTGTTATACTTTATTCCATATGAAATCTAAGGATGAATCTAAGGGAAAGAAGGGAGACAACATGGCATAGACTGTAGAATAGACCCAAATTGGTGTTCTATTCCAACCTTCCACTGAGTTTTAAAAGGTTTCCAATCTCGGGACTATTGACATGATTTTAACTTTTTCTTTTACCAGACATGGATTTTTCTAATTTTCCATTCTCCCTATTTGAATATTTAACTCCCAAATAATCAAATTTAGATATTTAGAATGATTTTCCTTTAATAAGGTTCCAGGAATCCTATGTATTGAAAACCCTACGTGTTCCTCTGACAAGGAATTTGGAGAGTATATACCTCCTCACTCAGCTTGAGCCAAACTGTAGCATCTGGTGAGGAGTTGCTCCATATCCTTGGCAGTAGTTTCCCCTTTGCCTTTAGTCAACTTCCTGTGACCTCCCTTCAGTCAACCTGTTCCTTCTGAATTGTTTGTGTGAACATACCCTTAGATGATCAAAGATGTTAACTCCTTTTGTCCTCAACAAAGTTCCTAGCATCTCTATATAAGACCAACACAACTCCCGTTGATCTGCCTCTCCTGTGCATTCCCTATTTTTTGGTCAGGATACTTACTGTGATCCTGAACCAGCCCCCTGAGCTTCCATCCTGTCTGTTCTCCATATCCCTCTCTTGAAATGTTCTGTCTTGGAATTCATTATGCCATTTCACACTGCTTTGTTGGATTGGAAAGTAGAGAGAGTGTTGTGGAGAAGTTGTTGGTAGAAGGGAGTGTCCATAAATATATAGAAATGCTACAAAACTTTCTATATACTCTCACCTCAATAATGCCAGGCCTACAATTAGAATTGCTCAGTTGTTATTCCAGTTCTATCACTTTTCACTTTCAGTGAGAGAAGAAAAATACTATGGAGAACAAAAATATTTCAGAGTCACAGGGGGTGATTGTTGTAAATTAGGCTGCCTGATCACTTACTATCTTATTTGGGAGTCTTATTGGGGACACCTCATTGCCATCTTTCCATTGTCCTCCTGAAGATGGGAAGGATGAAGCTCATTTCCACATGTTCATAATGAAGATTCCCTTTGCCAAAATTACCCCAGGAAGAATCTTTGCCTTTATTTTTTAAGGAGAGCTACCATCATTTTTATTTTAAATAAAAATAAATTTAAAATGAAATTAATTTCAAAATTAAGAAAAAAAAACCATACAAATTTGAAGACACATCAGTGGTCTCATACTATATACCTCATCTTGGTCTAACAGCATGGTAGGGCAAGTGAAGTGTTAACCTACCTGGATAGAATAATCATACAAACCCCACAAAGCAAATTTCTCTACCTGTCTAGATATGGGAGCTTTATTTGACAGATGGCATAATCAGGGAGGAAATCATGAAGTAGAAGGTAACTATGTAGAACCATTTAGAAAATAGAGTGGTATTCATAAAGAACAGAAGTATGAACATTCATGAGTTATACACTAGAAAGACATCTGAATCTTGCCTTCTTTCAGACCTCTTTAATCTAACAACTTCACCACAACCTGGAAGGCAACCTCTCTCTCACCTCCCAAGTCCAATAAACTATGAAGCTGATTTCATTAACATCAGCAAGCTGTACTTTCTTTTTTAGTATAGTACAAGCTTTAATGTCAGGTGAGACTGATGTAACAGCCTTCTAAACTGTACCTCTCCTTCTAATCTTGCTCTCAACAATATTCTGAAGTATCTGGAATGAGTTTTCTTTTGTTCAGCCTGACATGTTGTGGGGAATTGGCTACAAGCTGTCACGGTCCTTGCAGTCAAGGGAGTTTTGCCAAGGACTATCTCCCTCAATCCCAGCAGTTCACTCACTATTTGATTAGGCTTACATAAGCACTCTGGGTCAAGCTGACATGGTCCTTGAGATCCTCTGTAAATATGCTTAAGTAAACTCATTTTTTTTTAAGCAAGGTCATGAGGTGTGAATTGTGGTCCTCTGACCTTGAACTCCTTGATAAACATTCTTGTTATTGAACTATAAAATAAAGTCTCTCATGTATGTTGGGGCTCCACTGGGTCATCAGCCCATGGAGACCTCCCGATCCGAGCTTTCTGACTCTTGTTTTTCTTAATTTCCCACTATTCTCTCTTGGTCTTCCCTGGGACTTCTCGTGCTGGTCCACGACAAAATGTCCTTCAGCTCAGGAGACCATTATTTCTAACTTCTAGGTTTTTTTTTTAAATTTTTTTAAAATTTGACAGAGAGATCACAAGTAGGTAGAGAGGCAGGCAGAGAGAGAGGAGGAGGAAGCAGGCTCACCCCCGAGCAGAAAGCCCGATGCGGGGCCCGATCCCAGGACCCTGGGCCCACTATCTGAGCTGAAGGCAGAGGCCTTAACCCACTGAGCCACACAGGTGCCCCTAACCTCTAGGTTTTAAAACAAGGATCTGAACAATGAACTGGAATGATAGATGTCAACTACAATTTCCAAGTGTTTACTTTTCTGTTTGCTTTCTGTTGTTGATATATAGTTTGATTCCATATAGTCAGAGAACATACTCTTTTACATTTGTTGAGGTTTGTTTAATGGCCCAGAAGATGGTCTATCTTGATGAAGTTGCATGGGAACTTGAAAAAATATATACTCTGTTGTTGTTGGGCAGAGTATTCTGGTATATGTCATGTAGATTATGCTACTGTATTGATTGCATTATTCAGCTCTTCAATATTGCTGATGATTTTTTCTCTAGTAATTCTATTACTTCCTGAAAACAGGTGTTGAGACCCCAACAATAAGTGTGGATATGGTCATTTCTCCTTTCAATCTCATCAGTTTTTACTTCATGTACTTTGAAATTCAGTTGTTTTGATGTGTACACATTAAAGATTGTTTGGTCTTTGCTGATGGATTTATCCTTCTACCATTTTGTAATATCCTCTATGCCTCTAATTTTCTTTGTTTCAAAGTCTACTTTATCAGATATCATGGCCTTGGGTATGGATATAAACTTTTTTTTACTTTAGAAATAAATTTTAATGGAATTCAAATTTACAGGATCCCAAACATGTGTTGTTGTTGTTTTTTTTTAATATTTCACACTATTCACTCCTTTAGTTTTTCTTTTTTGGACCCCACACTTGCCACCACAACATATCTAATTCATTATGTGACAAAATTTGGAAATTTTTTTCTGGAATCTACAGAAATAAGATTGTTGCAATTATCTCTCCCAAAGTAGGGTCACTAGGGGTATCTATATTTTACTATTCAGAGGAATTCAGCTGACACAATGTACCAGTTGGTAGTAATACTAGTGGTTTGGGGGGAGGGAGGATTAAGGCAATTAGATGGTTAGGAACCAGATTTTCTTGGGTTTTAACATTTAAGTTTCTCTAAGTTTGTGTGTTGCACATTGTATATTAATTACTCCACATTGTCTCAGAGCATGCTTATGAGTAAAGATCTATTCATTCCTGGTCACTCCATGATGCACTAATTATGAACAGGCCTTGGATTAACTCCTTTGGGAAGTGGTTACTTTCACAGTGTGACCCGCTGTCAGAAAAGTCCTGTTACTCGCAACTTCTGATATTTTCGTTGTATGGCACATGGAAGTGAAATTAAAGTATTTCAACCAGAAATTCCATGTGCTTAGTGTCCAAAACTTGGAATTAGCCTAGAGTACTCTCTTTCTCTCATACCTCACACCAAACTTATCAAAAAATTCTCTTGGTTTGCCCTCAAAATATGTCCAGTCTAGTTACTTCTTACCCCCTCTATCGCTACTAACCTGGTTGTTACCAACATCAGTCTTCTGTATTATATTGCCTTCTAACTGGTCCCTCTGTTTTCACCCATGCTCCCTCACTATTTTTAACTCAGCCGGCAAAGTGATATTTTAAAGCATAAGTCAAAACTTGTCAGTCTTTTGCTATAGAGGACTTGAAGCCCATCAAAATGTTAAAAGGTGAGTTCATCATGATAAGAGCAACAAAAAGAAACCTTGTTGTTGACATTTGGAGAAGGTCAGTAAATCAACTTAGTTTCATGAAAATTTATAAATAAAGAAGAAGAATCAAATATTTATTCTTTTTTCTGTATAAGGTGTATATAAAGATAGCAAATTTATTGATGATGGAGTTTCTTTTTATAAGTGTATTCTAGCTAATATAAGAAGGCATGATAGAATTTGAGCATCATCATTTTAAAACTCTTAAGTAAGGAACCTACACAATGGTGATAAATGGCTGGTAAATATCACACACACACACACACACACACACACACACACACACACATCAGACATCATGTGTTATGTTATAGGCACTGTCTATGAAGAAGTCTTGTCAAAAGGATCAAACCTGTGTCTGATCAAGACTTTTAAGTTCTTGGGGTGCCTGGGTGGCTCAGTGGGTTAAAGTCTCTGCCTTCGGCTCAGGTCATGATCTCAGGGTCCTGGGATCGAGCCCCGCATCAAGCTCTCTGCTCATTGGGGAGCCTGTTTCCCTCTCACTCTCTGCCTGCCTCTCTGCCTCCTTGTGATCTCTGTCTGTCAAATAAATAAATAAACTCTTTTAAAAAAAAGACTTTTAAATTCTTGTTTCAGCATTAAGATGCAATGACAGTTTCTTTAACAAACAAATGAGGGGAAAAGATATGTGAATATATTTGGTATTTTATGTTTGTATGTTATTGGGATATATTATGCATTTATGCAGATATAGATATCTGCATTTATATATAGATATATATAAAATATGATCATCAGCAAAAAATCTCTTTAACCAGCACTTTTTATTTAACAAAATTTTTATGCCATTGCATGTTCAGAAATATTTAATAGATTTTTATTATTTGTCAAATTACTATGCTTTTTCTTTAAAGACATTGTAGAAATTAAAACTAATGTAACTTATTCACCAGAGCAAGAACTGAGGGCTTAATTTCATTGAGCTGGAAGCTCAGGAAAAAATAAATTACATTAATTTGAAACATACCTTTTTTATATTTTAAAAATGTAGAAATAATAATTTCTGATTTTCATATAACTTGTACATTAGATTATCATTTCAGTTAAAATCTCTTTTTAAAAGATTTTTATTTATTTATTTGACAGAGAGATCACAAGTAGGCAGAGAGGCAGGCAGAGAGAGAGGAGGAAGCAGGCTCCCTGCCGAGCAGAAAGCCGGATGCGGGGCTCGATCCCAGGACTCTGAGATCATGACCTGAGCCGAAGGCAGCGGCTTAACCCACTGAGCCACCCAGGTGCCCCCATTTCAGTTAAAATCTTAATTGTCACAAACATTAACCTACTAGTACAGTTTCAAAAATTTTTAAAAGATTTTGCTTATTTATTTGACAGAGAGAGAGATCACAAGTAGGCAGAGAGAGAGAGGAGGAAGCAGGCTCCCCTCCAAGCAGAGAGCTGGATACGGGACTCGGTCCCAGGACCCTGAGATCATGACCTGAGCCGAAGGCAGAGGCCCAACCCACTCAGCCACCCAGACGCCCTACAGTTTCAAATTTTAACAAATCCAAGGTTTTGCTACAATAAGCTAATATGAAAAAGATTATATACACATTCTATATATTTTATTGTTTTCCATGTAATAATTCCCATAAGTAGATTATTTTGGTCAAAACAGGAATATTACCAATTTTAAGAAATTTTTATAAGTGACATATATATATATATTTTACACCTCTTTGCATGCTAATCAACAGTGAGAGAAGGAGTCTATTTACTCACCAGTCCACCTCAAATTTAAAGAGTTTGCATTCTGATTAGACAATTATCTTTTAAATTTACATTCAGAATAACATTGCCTCTAATAAATATATGTATTTATTTAAAACAGGAAGATATAGTGGAGTGGGGATCCAGAATCTATTGTCAGTGGAATGGTTGAAATATGAGAGTGACTGACCTGAGGGCCTCAGAAAAAGGAGCAAATAGTCAAAAATAGGGGGATAAGATGATGATGTGTGCTTGTAATATAATAAAAGAAGAAAATTATCTGAGGTACTGACTCCATGCTGGCCAGACACATCCATCTGGAAAACTTAATGGAAAGCATATTACATGTGTTTTCCTGTTCTTGTTACCTTATCTTCCAGACATTAGAGAAAGCACAGTGCAGAAGATAGTGATTATAAGGACTATGCCAAACTAAGCATGAAAAAAGAAATAAATTTAGAGTTTTGTTTCCAGCACTTACAGATGAGCTAATTTGAACCAAACTTCCAACTTAGAACAACTAGAAAAGTGTAAAAAAATCATTTAAAATAAAATACTATTTGAAGGCATCAAAGAGCTTGTCATGCTATAAGATGCTATGGAGCAAAGATCAGAGGGTAAAAGAAAATCCAGAAGGCAATCCCAATGTTTGAGGCTACTTCTCTTTGAGCAGCAATTGATGATTCCTAAGGAGACACATAAAATGCTTAAATGCTGGCAAATTTGTGGCAGATTTTCTACAGAGTCATAAGGTTAAGTATATAAATGTTGAAAGTGGGGCTTCCAGGGAGAGGAGATCCTAGCAAACCACTCAGGTTTAAGTAGGGACCTCCAAGAACTATAGAAGGCAAGTAAGGGCAAATTGAAACTAGATCAGTCCTCTAAGGGACTGAAGTCCAGACTGATAATCTCAACCACCAATGGGATTAAACGTATTTGGGGTTGTTTGTTGCTGTCTGACAGTTTATCAGGAAAAACAAACAAATGAAAAAAATTTTTCATGAAGAACAATAACTTCGTTCTAGGACTGAAGTAAATAAATCCGCAGTGTATTACATATAGTTCCCTGAAAAAAAAAATTAGAATAACTAGTTTAAAAAGAGATAAAATAGGGGTGTCTGGGTGGCTCAGTGGGTTAAGCCTCTGCCTTTGGCTCAGATCATGATCCTAGGATCCTGGGATCAAGCCCTGCATCAGGCTCTCTGCTCAGCAGGGAGCCTGATTCCCTTCCTCTCTCTGCCTGCCTCTCTGCCTACTTGTGATCTATCTGTCAAATAAATAAATAAAATCTCAAAAAAGGAGATAAGATAATATGATTAAAAATCAAGGAACAAAAAAAGACATTTAAAAAATCCACATGAAATCCAGATAATGGCATTATTAGACATAAACTTTAAAATAATCATGGGGAGTTAGGAGAAGGGAGTTGGGGGAAATTGGAAGGGGAGGTGAACAATGGGAGACTATGGACTCTGAAAAACAATCTGAAGGGTTTGAAGAGGTGGGGGGGTGGGAGGTTGGGGGAACCAGGTGGTGGGTATTAGAGAGGGCACAGATTGCATGGAGCACTGGGTGTGGTACAAAAACAATGAATACTGTTATGCTGAAAATAAATTTTAAAAAAGATTAAAAAAATAAAATAATAAAATAATGACTATAATTGTCAAGAAAATATAAAAAATTGAAAATTTGGCCAAGAATTTGAAAATATAAAAAAAGAATGAAAACTCAAAAACTCAAAAACACAATACCCGGAATTAAGAACAATTATAGTATTAGCAGTGTAAGAGACACACTGAAAGGAGAGTCAGAGAAATAAATGAAGGGTCTGAAAAAAAATATCCAGAATGAAGTATGGAGAGACAAAATGATGAAGGATATAGAAAGAGATGGAACAAATTTAAAAGGTATTCAGTAAATATATTAAACATGTTTAATTGGAGACCCATAAAGGAGAAAGAACAGTGCAGAATAGTATTTCAAGATAGAATGTTCAAGAAATTTTGAAAAGTAACATAAGACATTAAGTCACAGATGTAGGAAGCAGTATGTATGTATGCCAACCATAGTGAGGTATGAGGAAAACCAAACCCAGGTCCATCACAATAAAGCTGTTGAAACACAAATAAAGAGAAAATATTTAAAGAAGACAGAGACAAACAACAGATTATCTTAAAATGAGCATAATTAAGACTGACATATAATGTTTAAACAGAAATAATGCTGGCTTAAAGAAAGTGAAATTCTATCTTCATAGAGTTGAAGTAAAATAACTGCATACTTAGAATTTTGTGTCTATAGGGGCGCCTGGGTGGCTCAGTGGGTTAAGCCGCTGCCTTCGGCTCAGGTCATGATCTCAGGGTCCTGGGATCGAGCCCCGCATTGGGCTCTCTGCTCAGCGGGGAGCCTGCTTCCTCCTCTCTCTCTGCCTGCCTCTCTGCCTGCTTGTAATCTCTCTCTGTCAAATAAATAAATAAAATCTTTAAAAAAAAAGAATTTTGTGTCTATAAAAAACTTATCTTTTGGAAATGGAAGTTAAAAGTAGACATTTTAATGCAAACAAAAGCTAAGCAAATCTGTCATCAGCCAACTCATACTAAAGATTTATGTTCAAGTCAAAAAATATGATCTGAGATGAAGGCATATAGATGCAAGAAGAATGAAGAATAATGAAATTTCAAAATATGGAGGAAAATCTAAATGAATATTGACTGTATAATATAGTGATAATTTCTTTGAAAAATTTTTATATAATTATATTATAAATATATTATATAATATAATTAAAATGCATATCAATAAATCAGGAGGCATTAATAGAATTGAACTATGAAAGATATGAGTGTTATCCAATGAAATGCAAAAGAACTGATTTATGTTAAACTGTGATAAAGCAAAAGTATATGTTGTAACCTGAAGAGTAAACACTACAAAAATGACAAAAGAATGTTAAACTTCCAAGTGAAATGGGTAAAAATTGAAAAATCAAAAATAATAGTATTAAACACTCTGAAATAGAGGAAAAGGAAACTAGAAAGGAAAATAAATATAGGGTAAACAATAAGATAATTTAAACTAAATTATAGCTGGAATTACATTATATGTCAATGGCCTGAAGGTTTCTAATTAAAAATCAGAGATCATAAACCTAGCTTAGGGGTGCCTGGGTAGCTCAGTAAATTAAGTGTCCCACTCTTGATTTTGGCTCAGGTCATGATCTCAGGGTCATGAGATCAAACCCCGAGTCAGGTTCCTGGCTCAGTGGGAAGACTGCTTGAGATTCTCTCTCTTCCTCCGCCCCTCCTCCCACTCTCTCTCAAGTAATTAAAAACTTTAAAAAGCATCAGATTTAAAAAAATATTCAATCAAATGCTCCTTTAAAGGGACATATGTAAAATGTAAGTATATAGAAAATTTGAAAAAAAAGATGGCATAAGATATACCACTTAAACAGAGTCTCAAAGCTGGTATGACAATTCATAAGAGGAAAAAAATATACCTCAAGTAAAAACATTACTAGAGAAAAGAGATTACAAATGATAAAATGCTAAATTCAACAAAAATATTAATAAAATAGTTTTTATTAACATATAATGTATTATTTGCCCCAGGGGTACAGGTCTGTGAATCATCAGGCTTACACATTTCACAGCACTCACCAAACCATATACCCTCCCCAATGTCCATAACCCAGCCACCCTATCCCCACCCCCCACCCCCCAGCAACCCTCAGTTTTAATAAAATAGTTTTAAATTTGTATGCACCTTTTAATATGGAGCCCAAATATACATAGCAAAAACTGATAGAAATAAATGGAGAAAATATACATAGTAAAAAAAAATGACAGAATTAAAGGGCAAAATGGACAAATTCACAGTCCCAGTGGGAAATTTTCATACACTTCACTGAGTGACAGAATAGACAAAAAATCAGTTAGATAAAGAAGATTTAAACAACATGAGTAGCAAAACTTCCTTAATTGACAATAAAACACTGCATATTACAATGCATGTAACGTTCCAGAATATATCATATATGGGCCATAAGCCAAGCCTGGAGAAACCTTGGTGGGGATAATACAATATACCCTGAATGGTTAATGTGAAAATTCAAGGGTAATAGTGGGTTCTGTGTCTCTCCCCTTCCTCTAGTATGCATTCCAAGAATGTTAATTTCCAATACTTCTCTCGAAGTGATCCTCCTCAGGCCTCAAATCCTGGACCAGAGAGGATCACATGACTCAGGACTTCCACTCAACCAAAAGGAACATCTCAGCTTAGTTACAGCATAGCTATCTCAGCATCACCACAGGAGGGGAGGTTTTCACATGGAACCAAGATGGGTATGTTAGGGCCCACTCAACCCATTTCTTCAAAAGTGTAAAAAAGAGCCTGGGCCTTTGCTACTCTCCTGCCAGGCCATCTAAAGAGGGCTTAGCTGGGTGTCCTGTGGCTTAGGATTGAGAAGGGGGCCTAAAATCCTCTGCCTCATGTTGACCAGCTCACCTATGGTGTGACTTGAAGGAGTGCCCTGTCCCCACTGTCCTCAAAGGGTGTTTGTGAAGAGAATCTGTGGGGTGTGGAGCTGGGAGTTTGTGGCAGATCTGATTACAGCTCTTGAGGAAAGTAGGAGCAGGCCCTAAATCCTTATCAAGGCCACACAAGTAAGATGGAGTTCTTACAGGAAATTCCTTCCCCAAGGGCATAGAGAAGCGATTCCTGGCAGCCAGAGACTTAACTTACTGTTCTTACTGCCCCCCACCCCAGTTGGCTACCAGCCTAACACTCAAGGAACTATTTCCAACCAAGTGATCTCCACAGAGGCATTAAGTAGAATTAAGAGGACTGGATCACAGAAATTTGTAGCTGCAAAGCAGAGAACTCTGAGGGTCAGCTGTGGCCAGGCTCTGTGTTGGCTGCATTACATTGTGTTCCTTCATGAATTTCTCACAAGGAGACTCTTATCTGTAGAATTGCCACTCTTTGCCCCCTTTGAAGTTGCTAAGGCTTAAGAAAGTGTAGAAAATTGTCTGGAGTAATTCAGACATTATGTGGGCATGTAGACACTGGAACTGAGCTTTATAGAATGGGCATGATCCCACCATGCATAGCTTTAATAAGCTCTCTCAGCAATATATCAGATTTACTTAAGAAGGAGCAAAGTTAAAGATCTGAAAATAGTCACATGGCTGGAAAAAACTCCATTCCATATCAGAGAGGTCATACTAGAGTCTGACCAGTAATTTATAAAGGATATAGCAAACGGAGTTTGGTAGGATACTGGAATGAGAGTAGAAAAAAAAAATCATGCCTTTTCCTTGCCTGTGAGGGGGAAGTTATGTAGAAACATTCCCCCTGGTGGTCAGGGCCAGAATTGTAGCACTGAAGGTCTGTCCAGAAGACTTAGTAAAAGGAGGGAAGGGAGACAGGGGCCTGGACTCTAGTGCATCAACCAGAACTTTCTGGTATTTTTCATCCTTCTTGCAGCAGTCTCTTCCTGGGTTTCTATGCCCTGAGAGAGGATATCCAACTTCTGATAAGCTGAAAAGAAATAAGCACTTAATAATGTTTAAACATTAGGGTTAGGGAAGCATTAGGACAAAAACATATACACATACGTAGATAAACTGTCAAGCTGTATTTTTAAGTGTTTCCCTCAACAATTTTGCCTACTCACAAAATATTAAACAATATTAAATATGTACTTAGGAAATAAAATCATCCTGTATCTTTCATCTATATTATCTCCTCAACCATGACCCGTAGGTACTCACTGAAAATAGATTGGTGCACATTTTCTAGATGTGTAAAATAGGTGTTTACTTATCTTAAAATATTTGTTAGGTATTATATATATATATATATATATATATATATATATATGCACACACACATATATATACGTATATATTCAATGGTTCATGTGATATATATATACACACACATATATATGCATACGTACATATTCTTTTTAAATTTTGCAATCACATAAAGAATTTTCTGCAAATTGGATTTTTCACTCATTCATACATCTCTGGATTTTCACTTCTTTGGACAATGTGGTTTAGCCTCTGTGGACATTTACTGAACAATCATTTTGCTTTTTAATTAAATTAACTGTTGATATCTTTGTCTATCTCACTCCTGATTAGCCAAAGTCCTTCATGTATAGGCATATTAGTACAAAGTCTGCAATATTATTTGCATATATGTTCTTCTACTTCTTACATTTTAATTTTTTTCTTTTGGAACTATAGAAAGTATTTCTGAATTTTAATTGGATTTATGGTTTAAAAATGACATAGGTCTTTCTTGGAGGGTAAAGTAGGGACTGAAAAACACAACGGGAATAGGAAGAGAAGGGAAGGGATCAGAGATTCTGGGAGGGTTCTCAGAGGGCTCCCAGCCAGTGGGGGAGGGAGCAGTGGGACATCAGGGGAGGGAGCTCTATGCACATTCACCTTCCTTGAACACTCTATTGATAGAGAAGCAGAAGACAATCTCCTGAAAGGGAAAAGCACAAGTGCTCAATCACCACCTAAATCACCACCCTCTACCCACCTGTGGCTTTCCGGGGCTGCCTGAGGGAGGAAGCAGGTACTCACCATCTGCAGCCACATACCTACCATGAAGGAACTGAGGTCATGCTAAGTTTTGCACAGCACACAGAGGGATCCCATAATGTCATGTTTTATCTGCTTCAGCAGCTGAATCTGCCAGCCCAAGGCAGGGAGGAGAAGCAATCAAAGGTCAGGGGTGGAGACACCCCAAGCCCTATGATTGACAGCTTCAAACCCTCTTTTCTCACTCTTCTTGCCTATCACACACTCACACATACACAGGGGTCCTTGAACTAATTCACATTCTTGCTACCCTTGAAGTACTCATACAAGCTGCTTCTATAAGAAAAAGGAACAGAAAGTGGTGGTCTGGCCAGTGTAGGTATTTCCCACACTGTCTGGTGGGAAGACTCTGGCCCACAACCAGAGTCATGGATCAAGTAGTAACTGTGGGGGAGTAATGAGGACAGTCTATCTCTGTGGTCTGGACCCCAAATGAGATTTCAAACACCCAATCAGCAGTTCTGACCTTGGATGACCTCTCTTGTCACTCTGATGAGCACTACCACACACTCTCAACCCAATTTTGATCTGACTTTCTCTTCTAAACTTACTTTTGGAGAGGTTTAGAATCTTGATTGCATGGGCCATCTGTATACTATCAGACAGGCCACCCAACTGGTATGGTTTGTTGTTTCACAAGTTCAAGGACAACGGCTTTTGGCGAAGAAGAATTGGAGTGATAGTTACTAAGACCTTGGAAACAAATATCTCTCTTTTTTGCATTTCACTGATGAACTCCTTCCCTCCCTTCCCCCATTCTTTGACCTCTGAGGAACTTTGGCAATGTCAAGGAAAATAGTGTCTTGATTTCTCTGGAGGCTGGTTAAGAAAAGTATTCAGCAGAATAAATGGTAAGTGTGAGTCTGCATAGAGAGAGTACTAGGGTGAAAACCAGACCTATTTCTTTTTACAGGACATAGATCCTTTTTCTCTTTCATGTCCTCCAGTCTTATATAGGACAGAAAACACATACTACTATATTTGTGTGTGTCTGAGTGTGTAGTCAAATACATGTACAAAACTGCTGATATTGCTGAGTAGGGGAGTAATCACAATTGGTTTCTTTATATTTTTATTTGCTTTTAAATTTTAAAAGTTTATTGTATTTAAATTTCATAATATAAATTATGTTTGAAAAATACTCCCTCACTTAAATTTTATATGATTTACAGATCTCCAAACATGCAGATATATTTCTAGGAATTCATCATACACAAGCCCTTATTTTCTGAATTTTGTTAATAAAAATGTTATGAAAAATTTAACATACACCAAATAATACAGAACTACACTTTCCAATAAGATAGCCACTAGTCACATATGGCTATTGAATATTTGAAATGAAATCTTATCTGGATTAAGATGTGTTTTAAGTGTAAAATACACACCATAAAAAAACTAACACTTATTTTGCATCCACTAAGTTCTGAGATGGTATAGTATATTAAGTTATGCTTAATTTGGTATGGGTTTTGAAAAGCCAGTTTTTGGAAAGCTGATAGATCTTATAATTATATAATAATATAGTAATGTCAAAATGGTTCTAGTTATTCCAGACCCAACACTTTTCTTTGATGCCACTAGTTCAGTCAACAGAACTTTAATGGGCCTTTTTTATGTTTGGGGGATAATAGTTTGGTGACAGATATAAAAATGACTAAGATGTGATTTCTACTCTTGGTGGAGTTCACAAAAGCATGCACAAGGCAGGTACGTAAACACATAATGTCCTTATAGAAATACTGCATTCATCCTGCATTTTCTTTTTTTTTATCCTACATTCTCATAAGCGCATTGGTGGTTCAGTGGTAGAATTCTCGCCTGCCTACATTCTCATAAGCAGCATGGGTCTAATAACCTTAGCCAAGAGTTTTGGAGTCAGATTGAAGTATGTAAAAATGCTTTCATGAGGTATTAATCCTAAGACTTTAATGAATTGCAGAACCTAACTTCGATGGTTGCAATGAGGCTTCATGTAAGAGCATATGCAAATTATTACCCACAGTAACCTGTGTGAAATAAGAATTTGGAAAAAAGTTGGTTTTTTTCCTTTCTCTCCCTGATATTTCACATAAATTTTGTAATTTAAAATACTTTTAAGAAGATGAAAGTTCTGATTTGTGAGCCACAGAGTAAAATGTCCAAGGATGAGAGCTTAATTGTTACTCTGTTAAGTCATCTACAAAGTAATTGGGAATGTGAATCACCTATTTAAAGAAACTACATAAATTTTATAAGTTTTGTTGTTGTAGGAAGGCATTTCCAAGCTGGTCTAATGATGTTATTTAGAAAATAAACTTGTATTATTTTTTTCTTTATTTTCCTGTTAACTAAGTCTCCTCTTGTTTAGACTCTAATTGGCAGAAACTTTTAGCAAATTTTAAAAATTCATTAAAAACCTGAGAGCCAAAGAATATTTGAGAAAATTCCATGGGCTCATGGGCAAGTTCATTCAAAACTTGCTTATACCTGAGATGTAATTAGTAAAAAGTCCTTCTCTTTTAAGTAATTAAAGAATAATCTCAAAGGTCAATTTGGGCTCTAAAACTTTGAGTAAATAGGGTTTTTTAAGATATTAAGCTTTTAGATCATATGGACAGTGAATATGAAACTGTAATCTATCCTTCAGAAATTCATTTCAACATATTCATTTATGCCTTCATTATCCATCAAAGTCTACAACTGTACCTGATCCATGGAGTAAAGCATCTTTTGAGGAGTGTATCATTAGCATTTTAAAAATAATATTTATTTATTTGACACAGAGAGAGAGGAAGAGAGTATCAGAGAAAGAGGGAGATGCAGATTCCCCACTGAGCAGAGAGCCCAATGTGGGACTCAATCGCAGAGACCCAGGGTCATGACCTGAGCTGAAGGCAGACGCTTAACTGACTGAGCCATCCAGTTGCTCCTGTCATTAGCATTTTTAATTTAGGTTCACAATATTGGTGAATAGGAAATGTTTCTAGCCGATCAAATGTTCACTACCCCCTTCCACCCCAAGCTAGGATAAGGAATGAAATGCAATGTTCTATGACTTTTAAGTGTACTTTTAATTAAAATTCTTATTTGTTCTCAGTCTAGATTCTTAATCTAAGATCATCTTAAATTATTTCTTACACAGAGTTCCTGGGTTGCTTTGGATAACCAGTCAGTCAAAGATTAACATTAAAAATGACAGCCAGAGTCAAGTTTGGACAATCCTCTCAAAGAAGCTCAGCTAAGGTGAAGAAACTGAATTAAGAGAGAATAAGAATAACTAACATACGAGACACTGCTCTAAGTGTCATACACAAATTCTTTTAATCCTCATAATTATCCTAGGAAGTAAGTACAATTAATATTCCTATGTTGCTGATGAAGAAAGGTGTTGTAGTTTCCCAAAGTTACACTACTATGAAATAGTAGAGTTTAGTTAAAAACCTTGGGGTCAAACACTACTTTACAAAAGCTCTGTGTGAGACAAATTTACCTTGTGCCTATCCCCAGAGATTCTGATTCAATTATTGTGAGATAGGATTGAAGTAGAGGCAGTGGTCCAATGAAGTCAACTCCTATTGGCTCATGAGATCTGGTTAGAAAAATTTCAGGAATTTTACCAGCTGGTTGAATTTACTATTTCACATCAATAGGTTAAAATTGGTCATCAGATAACTGCACCCCAATATTTATAGCAGCAATGTGTCCTCAGTAGCCAAACTATGGAAAGATCCCAGATGCCCATCAGCAGATGAATGGTTAAAGAAGAAGATGCTGATGGGAGGAGTCAAGATGGCGGAGAAGTAGCAGGCTGAGACTACTTCAGGTAGCGGGAGATCAGCTAAATAGCTTATCTAAAGATTGCAAACACCTACAAATCCAACGGGAGATTGAAGAGAAGAGGAACAGCAATTCTAGAAACAGAAAATCAACCACTATCTGAAAGGTAGGACTGGCGGAGAAGTGAATCCAAAGCGACTGGAAGATAGACCGCGGGGGGAGGGGCCGGCTCCCAGCGAGTGGCGGAGCAACGGAGCACAAAATCAGGACTTTTAAAAGTCTGTTCCGCTGAGGGACATCGCTCCAGAGGCTTAACTGGGGTGAAGCCCAGGCGGTGTCAGCGCGGCCTCAGGTCCCACAGGGTCACAGAAGGATCGGGGGTGTCTGAGTGTCGCAGGCTTGCCGGTATTAGAACAGGGAAGCCGGCTACATAGACAGAGCCGAGGAGTAAGCTCTAAACTCGGGGTTACCTTGAACCGGTCGCAGGCTCAGTCAGCTCAGAGCGCGGCCGGAGGCCAGGGTGACGGGAGTCATTGGGCGCTGTTCTCTGAGGGCGCACTGAGGAGTGGAGCCCCGGGCTCTCGGCTCCTCTGGGCCGGAGACCGGGAGGCTGCCATCTTCATTCCCGTCCTCTGGAACTCTATGGAAAGCGCTCAGGGAACAAAAGCTCCCGAAAGCAAACCCAGCAAACCCGAGCGGATTACTCAGCCCGGCCCAGGGTAAGGGTGGTGCAACTCCGCCTGGGGCAAAGACGATTGAGAATCACTACAACCCCTCCGCCAGAAGATCAATGAGAAACCCAGCCAGGACCAAGTTCACCTACCAAGGAGTGCAGTTTCAATACCAAGGAGAGCGGCGGAATCCCAGAGGAGAAGAAAGCAAAGCACAGAACTCATGGCTTTCTCCCCATGATTCTTTAGCCTTGCAGTTAATTTAATTTTTTTTTTCTTTTTCAATTTTTTTTTCTCTTCTTCTGCTAAATTTTTTTAACTTTTACCGTTTTCTTTTTAACGTTTTTTAAATAGTTTATCTAATATATATATATATATATATATATATATATATATATTTCCTTTTTATATTTTTTATCGGCTTTCTTTTTTTAATAGTTTCTTTTTTTTTCTTTCTGAACCCCTTTTTATCCCCTTTCTCCCCCCTCACGATTTGGGATCTCTTCTGATTTGGCTAAAGCATATTTTCCTGGGGTTGTTGCCACCCTTTTAGTATTTTACTTGCTCCTTCATATACTCTTATCTGGACAAAATGACGAGGCGGAAAAATTCACAACAAAAAAAAGAACAAGAAGCAGTACCAAAGGCTAGGGACCTAATCAATACAGACATTGGTAATATGTCAGATCTAGAGTTCAGAATGATGATTCTCAAGGTTCTAGCCGGGCTTGAAAAAGGCATGGAAGATATTAAAGCAACCCTCTCGGGAGATATAAAAGCCCTTTCTGGAGAAATAAAAGAACTAAAATCTAACCAAGTTGAAATCAAAAAAGCTATTAATGAGGTGCAATCAAAAATGGAGGCTCTCACTGCTAGGATAAATGAGGCAGAAGAAAGAATTAGCGATATAGAAGACCAAATGACAGAGAATAAAGAAGCTGAGCAAAAGAGGGACAAACAGCTACTGGACCACGAGGGGAGAATTCGAGAGATAAGTGACACCATAAGATGAAACAACATTAGAATAATTGGGATTCCAGAAGAGAAGGAAACAGAGAGGGGAGCAGAAGGTATATTGGAGAGAATTATTGGAGAGAATTTCCCCAATATGGCAAAGGGAACAAGCATCAAAATCCAGGAGGTTCAGAGAACCCCCCTCAAAATCAATAAGAATAGGTCCACACCCCGTCACCTAATAGTAAAATTTACAAGTCTTAGTGACAAAGAAGAGATCCTGAAAGCAGCCCGGGAAAAGAAGTCTGTAACGTACAATGGTAAAAATATTAGATTGGCAGCAGACTTATCCACAGAGACCTGGCCGGCCAGAAAGAGCTGGCATGATATATTCAGAGTACTAAATGAGAAAAACATGCAGCCAAGAATACTATATCCAGCTAGGCTATCATTGAAAATAGAAGGAGAGATTAAAGCTTCCAGGACAAACAAAAACTGAAAGAATTTGCAAATACCAAACCAGCTCTACAGCAAATATTGAAAGGGGTCCTCTAAGCAAAGAGAGACCCTAAAAGTAGTAGATCAGAAAGAAACAGAGACAATATACAATAACAGTCACCTTATAGGCAATACAATGGCACTAAATTCATATTTCTCAATACTTACCCTGAATGTTAATGGGCTAAATGCCCCAATCAAAAGACACAGGGTATCAGAATGGATAAAAAAACAAAACCCATCTATATGTTGCCTATAAGAAACTCATCTTAAACCCAAAGACACCTCCAGGTTTAAAGTGAGGGGGTGGAAAAGAATTTACCATGCTAATGGACATCAGCAGAAAGCAGGAGTGGCAATCCTTATATCAGATCAATTAGATTTTAAGCCAAAGACTATAATAAGAGATGAGGAAGGACACTATATCATACTCAAAGGAACTGTCCGACAAGAAGATCTAAAAATTTTAAATATCTATGCCCCTAACGTGGGAGCAGCCAACTATATAAACCAATTAACAACAAAATCAAAGAAACACATCGACAATAATACAATAATAGTAGGGGACTTTAACACTCCCCTCACTGAAATAGACAGATCATCCAAGCAAAAGATCAACAAGGAAATAAAGGCCTTAAATGACACACTGGACCAGATGGACATCACAGATATATTCAGAACTTTTCATCCCAAAGCAACAGAATATACATTCTTCTCTAGTGCACATGAAGGGGCACGTGCACCCGAATGTTTATAGCAGCAATGTCTACAATAGCCAAACTATGGAAAGAACCTAGATGTCCATCAACAGACGAATGGATAAAGAAGATGTGGTATATATACACAATGGAATACTATGCAGCCATCAAAAGAAATGAAATCTTGCCATTTGCGACGACGTGGATGGAACTAGAGGGTATCATGCTTAGCAAAATAAGTCAATCGGAGAAAGACAACTATCATATGATCTCCCTGATATGAGGGAGAGGAGATGCAACATGGGGGGTTAAGGGGGTAGGAGAAGAATAAATGAAACAAGATGGGATTGGGAGGGAGACAAACCATAAGTGACTCTTAATCTCACAAAACAAACTGAGGGTTGATGGGGGGAGGGGGTTGGGAGAGGGGGGGTGAGGTTATGGATATTGGGGAGGGTATGTGCTATGGTGAGTGCTGTGAAGTGTGTAAACCTGGCGATTCGCAGACCTGTACCCCTGGGGATAAAAATATATGTTTATAAAAAAATAAAATTTAAAAACCGAAAAAAAAAGAAGATGCTGTATAACACACACACACACCCACACACACACACACACACACACACTGAAATACTACCCAGGCATCAAAAAAAATGAAATCTTGCCATTTGCAATGATGAGGATGGAACTAGAGGGTATTATGCTAAGTGAAATAGGTCAGAGAAAGACAATTATCATATGATCTCACTCATGTGTGGAATTTAAGGAACAAGACAGAGGATCATGAGGGAATAGAGGAAAAAATAAAACAAGATGAGATCGGAGAGGGAAACAAACCATAAGAGACTCTTAATCATAGGAAGCAAACAGGGTTGTTGGAAGGGAGGAGGGTGAGGGGATGGGGTAATGAGCACTGAGTGTTATATGAGACTGATGAATCACTGACAACCCCTGAGACTAATAATACAGAATATGTTAACTAATTGAATTTAAATAAAAAATAGATTAAAAGAAAAAAGAAAAGGAAAAGGAAAAACAAAATAAAATAGGCCATTGTGGGATTATTTATACCACAAAAATCAACAAAGGCTTTGTATCAGCCTCTTCTACAGAATAGTTATTAAACATTTAGCAGCAGACCACTCAGTAGAGATCAGGTATCAGTATTTTTTAAAACCCCTCAGGTGATAATAAGATGTATGTGAAATTATAAACCCCTGCTTGTAAACTATTAACTCATTTTTTCAAGGGGTGACATCAGAGGGGTTAGAAGACGGGATGCTCACCTTTTACCACATAATTTACTTGAGAAGCACATACATTTCTTCCATAAAATAATATGCCAAATTTAAAGATACCAACAAAGATATATCTTTTTCAAGATTGCCTCTGCCTTCTACTTGTATATATAGAAATAGCAGCTGATATTAATTTATGTTAAGGCAATTGTATGGATGTAGCAGGCAATCAAGGGAGATTCTTTAACATAGTCTATAAAGAAAGGTTGAGTAGCAGAGTCAGTTTTTTGAGGAGCCAATAATGGATTCTGATCAGCAGATAAAGTACACCTCCAGTAGACATTGGCTTCGGTTAGAAGATGAAGATACAGAAAAGTAGGCAGTGAAATACAGGGAGATCTAATACTAGGGAACTATAGTCCAGAAATAAGAGATTAGACTTGGGATTACTGGCAAGAAACAGGAGGAAACTTGGTCATGAAAGTGTTTGGTCCTAAGAGCAATGGAATGGGAAGAAATATGGGTAAGAAAGATTGAGCCAATTCCGTATAACTGGAAGGCAAAAGCTCGATTAACTAAGCCAAGATTAAGTGAGGACCAGCAACAAATGTGGCTTGATAATGAGCCTTAGTTTGGATCACAGCTGTAGGAACAAAGATGATATGGCTACCAGGACTAAAATTATGTGGAAAGAGAGTGGCTGCAATTTGTTACATATAACTTCAGGTCAGCAATTGTGATACCCCAACAATCATAGTTTTACCTTAAGGTGCAACTTCACTTACACAGACCATAAAGAAAATGCCACTGCAAATGGCCAACAAAATGAGGCTGCATCAACCCCATTACACTCCAGCTTCTATGCAGCAAACATCCTTATTTTGGTCTCACTTCATGATTTTTAGCAAAGACCAACTAGTGTAGTAAAAGTGAATAAATAAATAAGAAATGGTCGGTAAAAACAGAGCAGTATAGACTTGAAAAATAAGGAATATAAATCATATAAAAGCCAGGATATAGAGGGGATGTTATGGCTTCATTGTGTTCATATAATAATGAAGTCATTCTTAAATTTACAATCCGCACAGTAGAGAAAACTTTTGAGATCGTAAAGGGACCCCTAATGCTGACATCCAAGAGATATGTTGATAGACAAGCAACTTATCAAATCTTATTGGTGAAATTTTTTCAGTGCATCCTTTGAATGCTGACACATTTGGTTAAAGGTAGTAAGTGGTAATAATAGATCAAATAAACTTATTAACTGCAAAAGCTCAAATTTATGGAGTTTCTTGGGGACAGGCACTCCAATAGTATGTACCACATTGTAGATATTCAATAAATTTTTATTGAACAGAAAGAACGGTGTGTGGCAATCTGTATATTGAAAAATCATTAGAGCAGACTTAAGATTGTTAGAGTAAAAGTTTCTAAAGGAATTTACTTAGTCTTCCAGAGAGGGTTCTTGATGAAAGCGTTTTAGTTACTGTGATATGTTAACTGGGCTAGGCTATAGTATTCATATAATATTCATATAGTATTCATTTATTAAACATCCATCTATACATTGGTGTAGAGGTATTTGTAGATGTGGTTAACATCTGAAATCAGGTGACTTTAAACAAAGATTATTCTCAATAGTGTAGGTGGGCCTCATCCAATCTACTAAAAGTTTTTTTTTTAAGTATTTATCTATTTACTTTTAGAGAGTAAGAGACAGCATGTGATTATGTGGGGGGGTGGGTAGGCACAAAGGGAGAGAAAGAATCCCAAGCAAGAAGACTCTCGGCTGAACATAGAGCCCAACAGGGGGCTCAGCAGCAGGAAGGGTGGGTTGCTAAAAGTTGGGCTCAATCCCATGATCCCTAGGTGGACCTGGGCCAAAACCAAGTAAGATACTCAACTAACTGAGCCACTCAGGTGCCCTACTTTTTTTTTTCTGAAAGTTCTTAAGGGCAAAAACTCAGGTTTCCCAGAGGAAGAAGAAATTCTGTTGTAAGACTGCAGCATTAATTCCTGCATGCGCCTGCTGGCCTGCTCTGTGGACTTCAGACTCGCCAGTCCCCACAGTTACATAAGACAGTTCCTTGAAATAAATGTAAATAAATAAAACTCTTTGAAATAAATATATCCTACTGGTTCTGTTTCTCTGGAGAACCCTGACTTACACAAGTCCTTGGCTTAATGTTTAATAGGGTAATATGTACTACAGATCTTTACAGTCTTTTTGAAATGATATTCTCTCTCCAGTCATTTAAATATTTGACTTGTCTCATGTCATATATTGACTTATTTCCTTATTAATTTAATGACATAGTTCTCTGAAATCCAGTTTGCAAAAATTTATTTTACTTATGGTAGGTTAGTTTAATTCCTCTTGAGATTTTAAAATATATTTTTTGGTTTTCTTTTTATATTTTGACAACCCAAATAATCCAAAAATGTTTTTAGTCAATTTTAGGACACAACTGTTTTATTATTTCTAAAAAGCATTTAAAATTTAATAGCTTTCTATATATACTAGCAAATTTTAAAGTTCCTTGATATTTTTTAGCATTCTTTCAAACATATCCTTCTCTATTTCATTCATATTAAAGACTTTTTGGCTAATTAATATAAGATAATTTCTGTGATGGTTAATTTTATGTGTCAACTTGACTGGGCTTAGGGACACCCAGATAAGTGGTAAAATATTATTTCTGGGTGTGTCTGCAAGGGTGTTTTTAGTAGAGATTAGAATTTTGATCAGTAGACTGAGTAAAAATAATTGCCCTCACCAATGTTAGTGGGCTTCATCCAATCTGTTGAGGGTTCAAATAGAAAAAAATGCAGAGAAAGGTCAAATTTATTCTCTCTGCTTAAGCTAAGACATTCTTCTTCTCCTGCCCTTGTCATTGGTACTCCTGGTTCTCAGGTCTTTGAAACTGGACTGGGACTTATACCATTGCCTGCTCTCTACCTCCCACAGCCACCCTCTGGCCCTGGGTTTTTGGGCTTTCAGAATTTGACCAGAAGTTCAACACTGGCTTTGCTGGGCCTCTAGCTTTCATTTAGTAGATCGTGGAACTTCTCAGCCTTCATAATCACATAAGTCAATCCCTCATAATAAATCCCCTACCTATCTGTCATCTACCTATCTATCCTATTGGTTCTCTTTCTCTGGAGAACTCTGACTAATAAAGGTATCAACAAGAAGTCTATGTATACAGATGCAGGTGTGGATAGGTGAAGTGATGTGGTGGTAGAAGTCAGTGAAAGTTCACTTTTGATACCTACAATTTTCTAGTAAAATATAAAGTAACAGAAAAGTTGGGATGGGGAAGTGGTGTTGGGAGTTTGAGGAGAGAGAAAGTATGAAATCATAACTTAAAACATTTGGAAAGTTAAGGGAGAGTAGGGCTATTGAGTAATTGAGTAATTTACTGGCAGCATTAAGGGCCTGGTTGAAGTTCATGTTAGTCAAGTTAAAGTTATTCATGTGGTTGTGCATTTTCCTCCAGCTAGGTTTAGCTGTGTGGGTTCAAGCTCCTTGGGGTGTATTTGGTTTAGTCATGGTTATGATTTTTCCAAGGAAACAATACAAAGTGAGAGAGGGGTAGAAGAGTACAGGGTACATGTAAACAAGTGTTAATGAAGACTGAACATAACATTTAAGCTGGGGAAGGAGGGGAGAAAAATCAATAAGGGAGCAAGGGATGATGAAATCTGATAAGATCTATGGGTTGCAGATTTTGGTGAGTTTGAAAGAAGGTGGGATTCTGAGTGAGCTGAAAAGAAAGGAGGTGATAGTTAGAAAGAGGAATGTTTGAAATTGAGATTATGGAGAAGTTGCTAAAATAGCTATGACAGGGCCCAGGGTATGACCATGTGAGTGAGTAGCTGAGATGGGGTTAAAGACAATGTCATAAAGGAGAAATGTTCAAGGAACCGAGGGAGTCAGTGTGTCAGAATGGTTGTTCTTGAGCTCACCAGGAATTAGGACAGTACTACTTCATTGAGAGTGACCACATTCCAGGAGCTAAAATCTTCAAAATATAAGGAGAGATGGGAAACTGAAGTTTGGTAGATGACAACAATAAAGGCTAGTTGGTGATAAGCTGCCAAAAGCCAGCAGTTTTTAAAGATGTGAGAGAGGAATTGCCTAAGGCAACAATGAGAAGGAAGAAAGACATTTATTCAACCTTCAGGTTCTGTGGTACAGTGGTGGTGTGAGAGAAAAATCATATACTTCTCTTGAGTGGGCTTCAGGGGACACAGAGTCCTCAGAGGGAGAGCCTGGTTTCTGTAGGGGAAGACAATAAAGGACACATTTAGAGAAGAGGTTGAGGATATAGGGGGATTACTGAGGGTGCATTTTGTTTTAGGAATAGGGAAGGGGTGTGAGAAATAAACTAGGGAAGGGATGTGGTCACAGCTTTATGGAGGTTAAAATGAAGGATCTGAGGGGTGTCATGGGGAATCTCAGGGTTCTTGTGGTAACTGGCATAAATGAAGATAAACATCATTATTAGGTGAATTCTGATAGATTCAAGGCAGATTTTGAATTTTGGGCTATGGTGGGGTGGTTGGGTGTCTGGAACTTCCTGTTGACCCCAAGTAATGTAGAAATTCAGTCTTACACATGGAGCACTGGACCACACAATGTACTCTGTCATTCTTAGAAACAGAGATTGCATAAATCAGTAATGATAGAAAAATAGTCTAGAAACTGCACTTCACATTCAAGATTGGACCACCTCTGGGGAAGTGGGAGAGTAAATGGACACAAGGTAAGGTTCAAGGGAACCTCAGTTTTTCTGTACTATTTTTATTCTTTAAAAAAAGTAAATAAACCAAAATGTTAAAAACATTCAAACCTGAGTCATGGAAACATTGGTGTTTATTATATTTAGTGTCTGGGACATTGTAGGCACTGAATAAATATTATTTGTTGAATGAGGGTGGCTTTCTGCTTTAAAAATTTCTTCAACAAACATACAAAACTCTCAAATTAACACGAAGTGTCACAAGAACACAGAAAAAGGAATGAATGGAGAGAAGTGAGAAGGGCTTGAGAAATCCTCATGGACAGAGTGGATGCTGATCTATGCAGAGTATCTTTACCACCATACATGAACCATATGGCAAATATTGGATACAAGCTAAAAACATCGTCCTATCTCCATCTTACCTTAAAGCTGTAAGGTTCTGTGTGAGTATCCAGAAAATGACTTTGAACATTTAGTCCTTTCAAGTAACTACTGGATCCTCACTTTCCTCCCACAACATGGACACTGGGTGGGTGCTGCTGTCCCAAATTTCCGCTCTATCACAGATGTATTACTTCAATCTATAGACAGGTATTTAATGTCTTCTGTGGGCCAAGCAAAGTGCTAGGGATTGGGAGATAAATGATGAATAGCCTCAGTAGATCCTCCTGTGATTACCCTAAACTGACTACTACCACGTTCAGTGGCTGAGAAAATTGAAAATAGGACTTTTACATAGGAGAGTACCACTGTGACAGAAAAGTTCAGCCGTGGGGGTGAATGACTGAACTGCCCACCCTCTCAAGGAGCTCCCCTCCTCCACGACCTGGCCAAGGATTTGAACATACACCACTGCGCATTATATCTAAACCATTGTTTGGTTATCACAGAGTACTTAGACTCTATGGCTATAAAACCCGGTTCCAGACGTTGGAACCTAACTGGGCAAGAAAGAAGCGCTTGCTTATTGTAGAGGACCCAATTATATTGGAAGAGTGAGTGAACTTGGGAAGGAGGGAAGTGGATCCTTAGCAAGAAAATAGTGGGAGAGACTGGGGAAGCAGGCAGGTGATCCCTCGGGGAATCAGAGAAGGATTAGACAGTGTCTGGGGAAGTGGCTCCAGTATGACGTCATCAAGACACTGATGCAGGAGAGAGGTCCTGAATAGAGGGGAGACAGTGGACTCAAGCCTACAAGAGGAAAGCCGGGTGAGAGGGGGAGTTGGGGGCAGCGAGGAGGAGGGCCTGGGATCCCTCAGCCAATCAGAAGTGGTTGGGGCGGGGTCCGGAGCGGGGTCGGCTCCGCGACTTATAACTGCAGGGTGCCACGCAGGAAGGTTAACCTCGTCCAGTGTGTGGAGTGGCGTTGGTCCAGCCGTCCTCCTTTCAACCGTCTTCAAGCCATCAGGTGAGGACCTGCCGTCCCGGCGGAGCCGGAAGACTATGGGGAGGGCGCAGCAGCTGCAGGGCTGAAGGGGTCGGTCTCTTGGGAACTGGTGGGGTTGAGTCGGGACTGGGGTTTTCTAACTGCGCCTCCTAGAGAGTCCGCGCCTTTGTCTTTTGCGGCGCCGCCTCTGTGCGTTGCGGAGTCCTCCCAGGGTGGGTCCTTGGAAGGCCGGAGGGGGCGGCCTGTCTGCAGTGGCTGCACTCCCGAGACTTAGAGGAATATGGGTGCTGCCAGGTTTGGACCCTCTGGAGCTGGCCCTTTGCGTTCTCCCTTCCTGTGGCCAAAAAGTGGGCTGTGCGCCCAACAAAGATGATGGTTATTTTAAAATGTAAGCGAAGTGCTCCTGACAAAGTGGCCCATGCGCCCAGCCCTTTTTAATTTATTTGTTAGTCCCTGCTTTCCTACCTCTGGAGATGGGCGACTGGTCGCTCATCTGAAGGTCTTGGGGTGACGATGGAAGGGAGGCATACTCGGGACTTCTGGCTGTTTGGGGGCCTCTCCATTCTACTCCGGGCACTAGACGTGTCTTAACTTGACCAGAATGGGACCAGGCACGAACTGGACAGCTTTGTTTTCTGGTCTCTGGGGTCTTCAGTTGTCTCTGCTCAGATAAATCCAGAATGGTCACAGGGCACCTCATCTCCTAACCTCTACTTATGCAGAGAAAACATGATGAAGTAAAAATCAACTCTATTTGGTTTATCCCTCAGCTGAAGTCTTTGGTCTGATCCTAATTAGCTGTGTCTTCTACCAGCATTTACAAACCAGTGCCAAAAGGAGCTAATATGAGACATGTAATTAGTTATAACTGCATTAAATCCTCTCCCTCTTTTATTGTGGCTCCTGAATCTATCTTTGGGCAGATAAAATGGAAAGAAACTAGTGCAACTTATGCCACCCTTTTTTTTAACCCTTTCTTTTACGCTGCTTCTTACTCTCCAAGAAAAATGTCCCAAATTAATTGAATGCAATATAAATTTGCTCAAATAAGTGCTGCGTCTTGTTACAAAATCATTAGTTGGTTAAACACAGTCCTTATTTTTCTTCTATCTCTATCTCTTCTTTGCTTCTGTCACCTCCATTTGACCTCAGCTCTGATGTAAAAGAGTCAGACATACTGACTCTGGATTTTAGAGCATCTGGGTTTCTAGTGCATCCTGATTCAGGCTTTTACTGCTTATCGGAAATGGGGTAGTGATGTGTAATTCAAAGTATTCTAATAAAAACATGACTTTTCTAAGATGTGTGCTGTTTTCTTGTTGAAAATCAGCAGATAAGATACGCATTGGTATTAAATATGAGAATTATTGGCTGTGATTCCTTAGTATGACATTAGTTCTGCTGATTTTAAGTTAAAACTTTTTTCAGTCTTTCTTTTAGTCAAGATGAGTGATAAGTCAGACTTGTCTGAAGTGAAGAAGTTTGACAGGTCAAAACTGAAGAAAACCAATACTGAAGAAAAAAATACTCTCCCTTCACAGGAGAGTAAGTCATGGGACTGGGGGTTTCTAATGGAGAAAAACAATGGTGAACATTTATAGGCTCAGTAAATAAACTATTCCAGTAAATTTTGCCACTGACTAAGCAATAATTAGAGTACCATTGTATTTAATGCAACAGTTAAAAATATCAAATAGTTGTTTTCTTACTTCAGTTATATAAGTGGTTCTCACATGACAGACCCAAGAAGTAATGGGAAAATAAAAATCTAGTTTCTTGTTGGAAAACTACTAAAAATCTCATTATAACTAATCTTGGAATATTAGACTAAGGACTAGAAAAGTCTTAGTGTCATCCACTTTATGGTTATTAGGCATTTTCTGCATCTAGCAGGTTGGGTCCATGATTTCATTCCTAAAGAACCACACAAGCTGCAGTATTGGCTTTTTCTACCTGATTGACAAGATAAGGTAGAGAAAAAGTTTAGATGTGGGGGGCACTCAAAGTTCCCAGACTCCAAAGGATCAGATTTGCCCTTGGGAATTACAGCCTGATAGAAAAACTCCAAGCATATTCACAAACCTGAGGGGCACGTTTTGTCAAGTCAGTGTTATTTGATAATACGGTTAAGTCAGAAGTACCTGAAAGGGTATAACTTCCTAATTATGTAGTGATAGATAAATCTGAGGAAAATGCTTCACTTCCTCTTCAGTCTCAGAATAATCTATGCAAAAAAATGGCATTAGTGTAAATCTGCCTCTCATATGAAAAAAAAAACATGTGGTTGATGTATGTTCTCATAAATGTTCTGGTGGTTAACATGTGTGCACATGCAACACAAACACTCAACTGGGGATTTGTGGTTAGTGCCTTAGTCTTCTTAATTTAAAGCAGATATGGCAGGCTTCAATAACTTGGCAAATAACGCTTGGAAGAAAACTGAACTTACTCATAGGAATATGCCTTCTTAATGTTTTTTTTTTTTTTTTATGTGTTTCTTCCCCCCCCTCAGCTATCCAACAAGAGAAAGAGTGTGTTCAACGTCATAAAATGGGGATCTCCTTCCTACACCAAATTTCAACATTGCTTAAATATCTCAGTTTGGGGCTTGTTTTATAAAAGCCTACATGTTTGTAGAGATTTTAGGCATCTTCTGATTTCTTCCCACCTGTATCCCAGCCAATATTCCCTTTTAAAAATTTTCCATTGATACATACATGCCATCTGAAAGGTGCTGTCAATAATCTTACCATTTATGACCTTTGTTTGTGTATTCCTTGCATCCCCAAAAGTTAAGCTACTTTTAACTTTCTACAGTGGATGAATCTGCTGTTCGACGATATTCATGAAGTGGCATGCATTTGTAACTTCTCAGTTTATTTTCATTTCTAATGTAGTGATAAAATAATAAGTATAGTCATTGTGTTGAGACTCTGGTGGCCCATTCTTGGTGGTCTTCTAAGGAATGAAAGTGCACCAAAGGTACTCATTTTAGCCAAACAAAATGGTTTAAAGAAAGCCACTTTAGGAGATTAGTCATAGGGAAAAGTCTCTCCTTTGTCCACGTCCAGTGGATTCTGACTTGGGAATTCTGACTTAGAGTTGGAATCATGGTTCTCCTATGAGAACCTCGGGAGAGGAGGTAACATGCACTAGCTTCCTTTTCTTGGAAGTGAGAAAATGAAAACACAGGGTCTGAAGTGATCTAAGGCAAATAAGAGCTGGGATGTTTAAACTGGGCTCTCTCACTTTCTGTAATGTGCTTTTCAACTTAATAGAAGGAGACCCCTGACACTGGGGTTTGATGGGAGAAAGGGGAAAGAGGCACATGCTAGCATACATCTGCTAAGCACATCACATCTATTGAACACAAATTCAGACATCTAATACCTGCTAATGATCTGCAACACTGAATCTCTGCTCTCATTTTTGTCTGGAACAGAATTTACTGTCTTCTGAACCAATTATTTTTGGTGTCATGGTGAGCACAAAGTGTGTGTATGTGTGTGTGTGTGTGTGTGTGTGTGTGTGTGTGTGTGTATTCCATTCTGTATTCCATTACTTACCTTAAACAATACTTTTATCAACTTTCAAATTGTAAAGAGCAATCCCTAACATCCCAACAATTAGAATTGTTAACATTTGGGTGTTTAACCATCCAAGCTATAGTCTCTTAATACCCATGTCTTTTACTACAAAAATATTATTCTCTTCATACCTATTTGAAACCTCAAGTATTACATTACCCCTTTCTGATGGATTACATATTTAAATAACCACAGGAAGTGGAAGCTGTTTTCTTTGCCAGAGCATAAACTTCCATAAGCAAAAGAGTATGTGGGACAACTCTGATCAATTGTCAGTGGGATAGCACAGTCATGGGGCTTAGTGTAACTACAGGATTTAAGACTTGGAAGCAACCATGTTGATCACCAACGCCTTACCTCCTGACTAAAACAATCATCCAGTAGAGTTATTCAACCCCTTGCAATGACCTGATTATTATACTGTGCCCAAATCTGCCTTCTTATAACTTCTGTCCAATAGTCCTAGGACTGTCTACTGGAGGCTCACACAACATAGTAATACCTGTTCCAATATTTGAAGTCAGCTGTTGTGTGTCTGTTCCTGTACCTCTGTCTTTTCCACGTGACAATTCTCAGATCCTTTGGATCTAAGGTACATGTATGAGGAACCATACTGTTTGTTGATGTGCCCAAATTTGCTCATTATCAGATCTCTTTGAATCCATATTCTGTCATCCAACACATTTGCTCTCTTTTCAGTATTGCCACTTGCAAATTTGAGAAACGTGTTGTAAGTCCATGATAAATTCAATAACTTCTACATTTGTGTACTAATCCAGCACAAGATTAGGCCCATTTCAAAGAGTCTAAAGGAAAACATGAATGTTGTCGGGTGAGCTGGGGTAGACAATTACTTCCATTGTTCAGTTTCATCTGGTAACCATTCTTTACATTAAGGTATTGATTCCACTCTGGGCAGTGTAAGTGCTAAACTGAATGGGAGCAGATGAGAAATACAAAGACTTATAGTTGCTAAGTGAATACTCCTACAGACACAAGATGAGAAAAATATTTGCCCATCTAGATTAGTTTTACCCTGTATTTTTAAATATATAATATGAAGATAGTCACTAGATTCACTTGGCTGTCCAAATAGGGGGAGATTTTTTCTAATAAGCCATTATGAACATTGAAATCTAGGGTACTGAATTAATTTATTGCAAATCTGGAGGAGGGTTATCATCAGGATGGTGACATAGGTTGTTCCTGACTTCAGTGCCCCTCACAAGAAGACTAACCATCCATAGACAAGACACCATTGTGAAAATCCCAGGACTTGGGGCTGAGGCTGAAGCCTCACCAGGATCATAAAGACCAAGGACTATAAAAGAAGAGCACTAACACCATTATTGTATTGTTCCTCCCTCAGGATGGTAAAGCACTGCACTTAGAAGTACCCCCTCAGCTTATGGTTTCTCCAATGGGAAGAAGAGAGCTTTCCCAGTGTAGTGGGGACACTTCCTAGGAGGCCCACTTGGGTCTCATTTCACAGGGATCACTGTGGAAGTCTCCAGGTCTTGACCACCAGACAACAGACAGAGACAGAAGGTGAGCAGGACTTACAACTAGTGCTCAGTCTAGGCAGACAACATTCCTGTCTGCAGTGGTGCCTGAGCAGAGATCTTAGCCATTGGTTTTGCTCATGTGCAAAGTTGAGCTTGTGGCCATGTGTCTGGCCATGGAAGTTAGTTGATAGTTTTGCCTAACTTGGGTCTCCAGCTAATGAGCCATATGTGCTGTTGAGCCCCTTCTATGGCTTTGCCTGTGTAGGAAAGCAAATTCACAGGCCAAGACAGCAAATTCACGGGCCCACCCAACCAATAAGTATATCCTCTAGTCCCATAGAGTAGGACATCTGGACCGAGAACCTGGAGAGAAGTGGAGCCCATCCTACAGTTCTGCTTGGGCATGGATTCAAGTCGGCAATCTTGCCCAATTGTGAAATATAAATCATTAAATATAGCCTTTGGCCTCACATAATCAAGGAGTGTGAACAGTGACCCTGGGTAGTCTTAGATCACATCATTTGGTACTGCCTAGCTGCACAGCCAGGCCTACAGCCCTGCCCTGCAGCAGAACCTAGCTTACAGCCTTGCCTGATTGTTGAACATAGTTTACAGCCTTAAACAGGCAGGAAGCCCAGCCAGCAGCCTTGCTCAACAGACAGAGGTTCCGTCTGACCATGAAGACCTGCCTGTGGCCATTCCTAAACAGAGTCCTGCCAGTGACACCAACTGGTCGGAAAGCGTAACTGGATAAACAGATCTTATCTGGCCAGGAATGATTATGGAATATAGTTTGCAGTCCTTCCCAATTGTAGAGTCCAACCCCATGGCACTGTCCTATCAGGCAGCACATCCTGTGAGTTTACCTAAACCAAAGTAATTGCAGAGCCCAGGTAGTGTCCCCATGTGGCTGCAGAATACTACCAGAAGTGCCATCTGACCAGGCAGCCTGTCTAGTGGAATTTCTTGTATCTGGAACCCAGCCAGTAGGCCTACGTAAATATGGAGTCCAGCCTGTGTCATCCCCCTGGCCTCAGAGCATGAGCAGTGGCCTCACCCAAAAAGAGGACTTTGTTAGCAAGACATACCTGCTTATGGATCCTGTTGCATGTAATTCCTCCCAGGAATTTCCCTGGTGTAATTTTAAACCAGCCCCCCATTCACAGAGGGTAGAGAGAGACTGAAGAAAAAGACAGGCCACTCCAAGTTAGTAGGGAGTTTTAATAAGCAAAGTTTTAATAAGCAAAGGGAACTTACATATGGGGCTTCTCTTGGTTGTCAGTAAGAAATGGATCCCTACATGTGTCAGCCAAATCTTAAAAGTTTGTAAAGAAGCCCTAACTGGGTTCAGTCACATATATCATGTGGGTGTTCTCGACATGACATCATAATCTCAAGACCATGTGCTTGGAGTGGCCTCTGAGAATGGGAAATATAAGTAAAGCCCGCATTCCAAGGACAGGGGAGGAGATGAGACACCTCTGAATGCCTGGGTCCAGCTCATGGGTCAGTTGGTGGTCACATCTTTTTGATGACATTCTCCAACTGATGCTATCTGCTGACCCATCCAGTACCCTAAAGCTGAGCTGACTGGTTGAGGTCTTTCTCTGGCAAAGTGAACCTATAAAGTCTGGAAGAGGAGATAGCTTACCCAATCATGCAGATACCAATGCAAAGAATTAAGAATAACAGAATTATGTATAAGTACTACCAAAAGAAGAAACTAATAACACTTCTATAACTCACTATAAAGAATATGAATTGTCTGAAAAGAATTCAGAATAATCCTTTTTAAAAAGTTTAGTCCACTACAGGAACACACAGACAGACAAAATAACACAAGAAAAACAATGCATTGGGGTTCCTGGGTGGCTCAGTCAGTTGAGTATCTGACTCTTCATCTTGGAACAGGTCATGATCTCAGGGTCATGAGATTGAGTCCCTTGTTGGGCTCCATGCTGAGCCAAATGGACCTAAAAGACATATACAGAACATTCCATCTAACAGCCACAGAATACACATTCTTCTCAAGTGCACATGGAACATTTTCTAGGTTAGATCATATGTTTGGTCACAAAACAAGTCTCAACAAATTTAAAAAAGATAGATATTATTTAGTTTTTGCAATCACAATGGAGTGAAACTAGAAATCTATAACAGAAGTAAACCTGTAAAATTCACAAATGCATGGAAATTAAACATTACATTACTGAACAACTAATGGATCAAAAAAATTTAAAAAAGAACTAAACTATTTAAGACAAGTGAAAATGGAAACACAACATACAAAAGCTTACGGAATACAGCCAAAGCAGTTCAAAGAGGAAAGTTTATAATGATAAAGACATGCATCAAGAAGAAGCAATAATCTCAAATAAACAACCTAACTTTATGCCTCAAGGAACTAGCACAGTAAAAGGATCATGCACCATGATCAAGGGGATTCATTCCTGGGATGTAAGGATGATTCATCATATGCAAATGAATAATTTAATGGATCACATCGATAGAATGAAAGATAAAAATAATCATTACAATAAATACACAAAAAAGCATCAGACAAAATTGAACATTTATTCATGACAAAATCTCTCAACAAATTGGGTATAGAGAAAGTACCTCAATGTAATAAAGGCTACATGTGTCAAGCCCACATAGTATCAGATTCAATGGTGAAAGTTTGTCCTCTATGATCAGGAATAAGACAATGTGTCCACTCTCACCACTTCTATTCAACATAGTACAGGAAGTCCTACCCAGAGAAGTCAGGCAAAAAAACAAAAACAAAAACAAAAAAACCCATTTAAAGAACAGTGTGGAGATTCCTCAAGAAATTAAAAATAGAACTTCCCTATGACCCTGCCATTGCACTACTGGGTATTTACCCCAAAGATACAGATGTAGTGAAAAGAAGGGCCATCTGGACCCCAATGTTTATAGCAGCAATGGCCACGGTTGCCAAACTGTGGAAAGAACCAAGATGCCCTTCAATGGACGAATGGATAAGGAATATGTGGTCCATGTACACTATGGAGTATTATGCCTCCATCAGAAAGGATGAATACCCAACTTTTGTAGCAACATGGACGGGACTGGAAGAGATTATGCTGAGTGAAATAAGTCAAGCAAAGAGAGTCAATTATCATATGGTTTCACTTATTTGTGGAGCATAACAAATAGCATGGAGGACATGGGGAGTTAGGGAAAGGGAGTTGGGGGAAATTGGAAGGGGAGGTGAACAATGGGAGACTATGGACTCTGAAAAACAATCTGAAGGGTTTGAAGAGGGGGGGGTAGGAGGTTGGGGGAACCAGGTGGTGGGTATTAGAGAGGGCACGGACTGCATGGAGCACTGGGTGTGGTACAAAAACAATGAATACTGTTATGCTGAAAATAAATTTAAAAAATGATTAAATAAAAAAATTTGGGAAGAAAGTAGTAAAATTGTCCTATTTACAGAAGACATGAACTTCTACACAGAAAACCCTAAAAAATCCACCCAAAAAACCTGTTAAAACTAATCAACAGGGGCGCTTGGGTGGCTCAGTGGGTTAAAGCCTCTGCCTTCGGCTCAGGTCATGATCCCAGGGTCCTGGGACTGAGCCCCGCGTCAGGCTCTCTGCTCGGCAGGGAGCCTACTTCCACCTCTCTCTCTCTCTCTGCCTGCCTCTCTGCCTACTTGTGATCTCTACCTGTCAAATAAATAAATAAACAAATAAATAAATCTTAAAAAAAAACCCTAATCAACAAGTTGAGTACTTTATGGATGCAAAATCAACATGAAAAAGTCAGTTATGTTTCTATACACTAACAGTAAAATACCTGAAAAATAAATAAAATAATCCCATTTACAATAGCATCAAAAACTGGAAAATACTTAAGAATAAATTTAGCCCAGAAAGTGAAAGATCTATATATTTAATACTTTATTTTTTAAAAGATTTTGGTTATTAATTTGAGAAAGAGAAAGAATGAGAGAGAGAGAGAGAGAGCACAAGCAGGGGGAGGGCCAGAGGGAGAGGGAGAAGCAGACTCCCTCACTGAGCAGAGTCTGATGTGGTGCTCAGTCCCAGGACTCCAGCATCATGACCCAAGTCAAAAGCAGTTGCTTACCCTTTGTTCATGGATTGTATGCATTAATATTCTTAAAATACCCATACTACCCAAAGCCATCTACAGATTCAGTTCAATTTGTATCAATATTCCAATGCCATTTTTCATAGAAATAGGAAAAAAAATCCTAAAATTTGTATGGAACCATAAAAGACCCCAAATAGCCAAAGCAATCCTGAGAAAGAACAAATCTGGAGACATCACGCTTCCTGATATCAAACTATATTATAAAGCTATGTAATCAACACAGTATTGACATAAATACAGACACATAGAACAATGGAACAGAATGATATCCAAGAATCAAACCCATGTATATGTCAACTATATTTGGCAAGGAAACCAAGAATACTAAACTGGGAATAGTCTCTTCAATAAATAACATTGGGAAAATCTATAATTCTATGTAAAAGGATAAAATTTTACCCATATTGTATACTACTCACAAACATAACTTGAAATTAATTAAACCTTAAATGTAAAATATGAAACTGTAAAACTGCTAGAATAAAATATAAGAAAAATCTTCTTGCTTTGGCCTTTGCAATAATTCCATGGATATGTAATCTAGACACAAGTAATAAAAGCAAAAGTGAACAAGTAGGGCACATCAAACTAAAAATACTTCTGCACAGCAAAAGAAAAATTAATAAAATGAAAAGGCAATCTATAACATTGGAAAAGTATTTGCAAATACATATCTGATAAGGGGTTAATATCCAAAATATATGAAGAAATTACAACTTAATAGCATAAAGGCAATTCTGATTAAAATGGGCAAAGGAGCTAAATTGACATTTTTCCAAGGAAGATATTTGAATGGCTAACAAATACATAAAAAGGTGATCAACATCACTAATTTTTAGGGAAATGCAAATCAAAATCACAATAAGAAATCACTTCACACCTATTAAAATGGCTATTATCAAAAAGAGAAGTTGTGATGAGCACTGAGTGTTATACACAATTAATGAATTTTGAACACTACATCAAAAATTAATAGTGTACTATATGTTAGCTAACTGAACATTAAAAAAATGACAAAAGATTACAAGACTTGTGGAGGATGTGAAGAAAAGGGAACCCTTGTTCACATTGAAAAGAATGTAAATTGACACAGTTACTATGGAAAACAGTGTGGAGGTTTCCCCCCAAATTAAAAGTAGAACTACCATAAGATCCAGCAATTCCATTCCTGAGTATATATCCAGAGGAAATAAATCACAACTTCGAGGAGCTTCCTGCATCCTCCTGTTTATTATAACATTATTTACAGTGGCCGAGACATGAAAACAACCTAAGTGTCTGTTGACAGATGAACAGCACATTTTCTATATCTAAATCTATATCTATATCATCTATATCTATATCTATATCTAATAGATAGAATATAAAATGTGAGAGATATGTGTGTGTGTATATGTGTGTGTGTGTGTACACACACACACACATGCAAAATAAAATATTGCCATTTGTGACAATAGGGATGAACCTTAGGGCATTATGTTAAGTGAAATAAGTCACGGAGAAAGGCTAATAATGTACAATCTCACTTATATGTGGAATCTAAAAAACTCCAAACTCATAGAAAGAGAGCATATTGGTGGTTGCCAGGGCATGGGGGTAGGTGATATGAGGGGGGAAAAGGTGGTCAAAGGATACAAACATTCACTTATAAACTGAAAGAGTTTTGAGGATGTATGGTGACTCTAGTTAACAATACTGTATTGTATATTTGAAAGTTGCTTAATATGCAGATCTTAAAAGTTCTCACATTAGGGGCAACTGGGTGGCTCTTGGTTAAGCATCTGCCTTTGGCTCAGGTCATGATCCCAGGGTCCTGGAATCAAGTCCTGCATCAGGCTCCCTGCTCAGCGGAGAGCCTGCTTCTCCCTTTCTCTCTGCCTGCCGCTCCCCCTTCTTGTGGTCTCTCTCTCTCTCTGTGTGTGTCAAATAAATAAATAAATAAATAAATAAATAAATAAATAAATAAATAAAATCTTATTTTAAAAAAGTTCTTACCATAAAAAAAGTATGTGAGATGTGAGGTGTTAATGTGTTAACTAACCTTATTGTAATAATTATTTCACCATATAGAGATATGTCAAATGACTGTGTTGTAAACTTTAAACTTACACAATGTTATATGTCAGTTATATCTCAATAAACCTGGAAAAATGGAAAAATAAACATTACTAAGTTCTCACTGGTGTAGTTACTTTTACGGGAAAGAAAAAAAAGGCTACTTGATAGCAGGACCTAGAGCAGTACTAGTGCATGCTGCATGGTGGAGCTGCACTTGCCAAGTGAAGAAACTGAGACTCAGAGGAAACGAGTCGTTTTTTAGGTCATACAGGAGAAGGATCCACTTAGGAAAAGAAGGTAACTTAGGACAATATATGAACTTTATTCAGGAGTTTGGTAATTATTTGTGATTACATACAGTGGAACTTTTAAAGTGTGGTCCCTGAGTCATGAGACTGAGAATCACCTTTAGTGAGTAGTGAGTATTCCTGGGCCTAGCTCCCAGAGATTCAGATTCATTTAGGCCAAGGGATGTTCTTATGTTACAGTCTTGAAAAGTTGAGGGTGTATATATGACTGCTTCTCTACTTTTATGCTGTCTGACTTAGTGTCTTATTTCCAATATCTGTCTTTGGATCTCTCTCATGTATGATCTTTGTTTCCTGGATGTGTGTAAATATTATTGATGTCTTGAGAGGAGTGATGTCTTGATAGAGTAATTAGTCTGTTGGACATTTACTTGAAATCACTTGTTCTCCAATTGTGGTATCTGAATCAGCAGCATCAGCCTCACCAAGGAACTAAGAAATACAAATTTCAGGCCTCATCTTAGACCTACTAAGTTATAACCTGGGGGAATGGCCTAGTACTTTGTTTTAACATCCCTCCCAGATGATTCTGATGCATAAACAAGTTTAAGAATCACTGCTTTAGAAAAATGGTTCACCATAGAAAATGCTTTTGAAACGGCTAGGATAGATGCTTGGGAAAGGAAAAAGCATTTCTTCAATTCAGCTAGGATTTGTCAAGAGCCTGCTAAGTCTAAGGATCTGTGTAGGGAATATGCGAGACAAGGAAGAGAGAATTATGTCCTTCAGGGACTTACAGGTTCATAGAAGGAATAAGATAAGAATGCAAATGAGTGACTGTGACTAAAAATGTGTGAAGAGCTTAAGAAAAGAGAGTTAAAAAGAGGGAGCCACACATCTTAGATGTATGTATTCAGCCATTGCAGGTCCCTGTGCTATCTAGTATTCTTCTGCTTTTTCAAGGTGTACTGACCTTGAATGGTCCATGGACAGAGTACCATTGTTGGAGATGGGAAATAAAGTTAAAAAATAATAAACTCTGTTTAGTAAGTCATAGAAGGGAAGATGTATATTGCACATGTTTCAACCATCACAGGTTTGTATAGAGTAGGTTTTGAATTCAGACTTATTTTCACAAAGGTTGGACCTGAATTGCAGGAGGATAAGCAATTGGTAAACAGAGAAATAGTGGAGGCAGGGATAGATGTGGGAGATAATAGAAAGGAGCTGTATTATTTATTATTATCATTACTATTATTATTACCAATGAACAAAAAGTATGAACATTTCTTCCTTTCATCTCTTGCTTTCATGGGGGTGGGGAATGATGTAGTTTTGTCTTCTGAATCAAGCACTGAGTTTTTCCACCTGCTTCAGAGCCCCATGTTTCCCAATCTAAAGCAGGTTTCCTTAGAAGAGAACTGCCCATGAATGTAAATGCTTTTTCTTGACTCTTGACTCTTCCAGTGACCTGAACATAATTCACCCTAATACAGTAGTCATCTTTTCATGCACATGACAGTCTAAGTTTAGTTTTCTCTAATCCTAGAGACTGCATTAGAGCAACAATTGGAACCCAGAGTCTCTTTTCCTCAGACTCAGCTCAGGCTGTATCTGTGCATAGTACATTTGACAGATTGAAGCTTAGCTCCTCTACTGTAGTTAACCTTTGTAATCAATAGCTACTTCCACAGGATGTCTTCTCATCCACATCCATTGCAAAAGTAGCTGAATTACTAGAACAGTGGTTTTGCACATTTATCTTATTAGTGTACACAGAGAGACATGGCCTTAGCTACCAAGAATATAGAAAAGGGAAAATGTCTTAAAGAAATAATATATGCTGCAAAAATATGCTGGAAGTTAATCAAGAGAGAAAAGTCAGTTGAAAAATTTCATTCCTGCTCCACCTTTGCAAAAGATCAAACATCTCAATTAGTGTCATGACTTAATACCCTTATGAAATGGCACAGGTACATGAGTTTTATGAATATCCTAAAATTTAATAAATGCACATTCATACCTAATAAGAATATCTTGCCACTGGACTCTTTTTTTTTTTAACTTCTATTAGCCAAAATATAGTACATCAATAGTTTCAGATGTAGGGTCAATAACTCATCAGTTGAGAATAACACACAGTGCTCATCACATTATGTGTCCTCTTTAATGCCCCTCACCGATTACCACATCCCCTACTCACCTCCACTCCAGCAACCCTCAGTTTGTTTCCTAGAGTTAAGAGTCTCACGTGTTTTTTTTCCTCTCTGATGACTTCCCATTCAGTTTTCCCTCCCTTCCCCTATGATCTTCTGTGCTGTTTCTTATACTCCACATATGAGTTAAACCATATGATAATTGTCTTTCTCTGATTATTTCACTCATACCATCCAGATCCATCCATGTCTATGTAAATGGTAAGTATTTATCCTTTCTGATGGCTGAGGAATATTCCATTGTATACACATACCACATCTTCTTTATCCATTCATCTGTCAGTGGACATTTCAGCTCTTTCACAGTTTGGCTATTATGGACACACATGTTATGAACATTGATGCCAGGAGCCCCTTCATATAACTACATTTGAATATTTGGGGTAAATATTTAGTAGTGAAATTGCTGGATCATAGGATAGCTCTATTTTTAACTTCTTGAGGAAACTCCATACTGTTTTCCAGAGTGGTTATACCAGCTTGCATTTCCCCCAACAGTGTAAGAGGGTTCCCCTTTCTCTACATCCTAACCAACATTTGTTGTTTCCTGAGTTGTTAATTTGAGCCATTCTGGCTGCTGTGAAGTGTATCTCATTGTGGTTTTGATTTATATTTCCCTGATGGCTAGTGCTGTGGAACATTTTTTTCATGTCTGTTAACCATTTGTATGTCTTCTTTGGAGAAATGTCTGCTTATATCTTCTGCCCATTTCATGACTGGATTATTTGGTTTTGGGGTGTTGAGTTTGATAAGTTCTTTATAGATTCTGGATACTACCCCCTTATCTAATATGTCATTTGCAAATATCTTCTCCCATTCTGTGGTTGCTTTTTGGTTTTGTTGACTGTTTCCTTTGCTGTGCAGAAGTTTTTAAACTGGATGAAGTCCCAAGAGTTAATTTTTGCTTTTGTTTCCCTTGCCTTTGGAGATGTGTCTAGCAAGAAGTTGTTGCAGCCTAGGTCACAGATGTTGTTGCCTGTGTTCTCTTCTAGGATTATGATGGATTCCTCTCCAACAGTGAGGTCTTTCATCCTTTTTGAGTTTATCTTTGTGTATGGTGTAAGAAAATGGTCCAGTTTAATTCTTCTACATGTGGCGGTCTAATTTTCCTAGCACCATTTATTGAAGAGAATGTCCTTTTTCCATTAGATATTATTTCTTGCTTTGTTGAAGATTAGTTGACCATAGAGTTGAGGGTCCATTTCTGGAGCCTCTATTCCACTTATTTGATCTATGTGCCTGTTTTTGTGCCAGTACCCTACTGTTTTTAGAATAACAGATTTGTAATATGGCTTAAAGTCCAGAACTGTGATGACACCAGCTTTGGTTTCCTTTTCCTTTTCCTTTTTTTAAAAGATTTTATTTATTTATTTAACTGAGAAGGAGAGAGATCACAAGCTGACAGAGAGGCAGGTAGAGAGAGAGGGGGAAGCAGGCTCCCTGCTGCGCAGAGAGCTGGATGTGGGGCTTGATCCCAGGACCCCGAGATCATGACCTGAACCTAAGGCAGAGGGTTAATCCACTGAGCCACCAAGGCGCCCCTGGTTTTCTTTTTCAACATTCCTCTGGCTATTTGAAGTCTTCTCTGGTTCCATAACAAGATTTAGTATTATTTGTTCCAGGTCTGTGAAGAATGTTGATGGAATTTTGATAAGGATTTCACTGAATGTGTAGATTGCTCTGGGTAGCATAGACCTTTTAATAGTATTTATTCTTCCAATTCATGGTCATGGAACATTTTTCCATTTCTTTGTGTCTTCCTCAATTTCCTTCTTAAGTTTCTGTAGTTTTTAGGGTACAGACCTTATACCTATTTGTTTAGGTTTATTCCTAAGTATCTTATGGGTTTTGGTGCAATTGTAAATGGGATTGATTCCTTAATTTCTCTTTCTTCTGTCTCATTGTTGATGTATGGAAATGCAACTGATTTCTGTGCACTGATTTTGTATCCCACCATGTTGCTGAATTGCTGTATGAGTTCTAGCAATTTTGGGGTGGAGGTTTTTGGGTTTTCCACATGGGGTATCATGTCATCTGCAAAGAGTGAGAGTTTGACTTCTTCTGTGCCAATTTGGGTGCCTTTTATTTCTTGTTGTTGTCTGATTGCTGAGCTAGGGCTTCCAGTATATGTTGAAGAACAGTGGTGACAGTGGGCATCCCTGTCATGTTCCTGACCTTAGTGGAAAAGCTCTCAGTTTTTCCCCATTGAGAATGATATTCACTGTGGACTTTGCTCAGATGGCTTTCGTGATATTGACCTATGTTCCCTCTATCCTTACACTGTGGAGAGTTTTAATCAAGAAAGGATGCTATATGTTATCAAATGTTTTTTCTGTATCAGTTGAGAGGATCACATGGGTCTTGTTCCCTATTGTATTAACATGATCTATCGCATTGATTTATTTGGGAATGTTGAACCACCCTTGCAGCCCAGGAATAAATCCCACTTGATCGTGGTGAACAATCCTTTTAATGTTCTCTTGGATCTTATGGGCTAGTATCTTGGTGAGAATTTTGGCACCCATGTTCACCAGGGATATTGGTCTGTCATTCTCCTTTTGATTGGGTCTTTGCCTGGTAATGGTGGCCTCATAGAAAGAGTTTGGAACTTTTCTTTCCATTTCTATTTTTTTGAAACAACTTCAGAAGAATGGGTATTAGTTCTTTAAATGGTAGAATTCCTCTCAGAAGCCATCCAGCCCTGGACTCATGTTTACTTTTTTTTTTTCCTTCCACTCAAAGAGTTCCCTTTACTATCTCTTCCAGGGCTTATTTAGTGGTCACAAGCTCCTTTGGTTTCTGTTTGTCCTGGAAGCTCTTTATCTTTCCTTCCATTTTGATTGACATCCTTGCTGGATCGTGTATTCGTGGCTGCATGTTTTTCTCATTTGTTACCCTGAATATATCACGCCAGCCCTTTCTGGCCTGCCAGGTCTGTGGATAAGTCCGCTGCCAGTCTCATGTTTCTACCACTGTACATTAAGGAGTTCTTGTCTTGAGCTGCTTTCAGTATTTTCTTGTTATCTCTGAAATTTGCAAGCTTCACTATTATATGTTGGGGTGTTGATCTATTTTTGCTGATTTTTGGGGGGGGGGGTTCCTCTCTACCTCCAGGACTTGAATGCCTATTTCCTTTCCCAGATTAGGGAAGTTCTCAGCTGTGATTTGCTCAAATATACCTTCTGTCCTGCTCTCTCTTTCTTCTTCCTCTAGGACCCCAATAATTCTAATATTGTTTTGCTTTATGGTATCAGTGATTTCTCAAAGCCTCCCCTCATGGCCCATTAGTTGTTTTTCTTTCTCTTCTTCAGCTTTCTTTCATCCCATCATATTGTCCTCCATGTCACTGACTCTTCTGCCTCATTTACCCTAGCTGTTAGGGCATCCATGTTAGACTGTATCTCAGTTAAAGCATTCCTAATTTCAGCCTGATTAGTTTTTATTTCTTTGCTAGGACATCCTCTAGTGTCTTTTATGCTTTTTTTAGCCCAGCTAGTATTTTTATAGTCATTATCCTGAATTCCAACTCTGACATTTTACTTATGTCCATATCGATTAGATCTGTGGTAGAGGGTATTACATCTGGTTTTTTCCTTTGTTGTGAATTCCTCCTTCTAGTGATTTTGCCCAGAGAAGAATGGATGAATGAGGGAATAAAATAAAAAAATATCAACCACGACCTAAGCAAAATACACACTAGACAAATCTGAAAAGGTCAGAAACCAAAAAAGAGAAGAAAAAGAAGAAAAAGCGGGAAGGAGAGAATACAATCTCCCAGGTGGACAAAACAGGGCGATCCACTTGGTCCGGGTGTATTTTTGTCTGTTTGTTAGAAGACAATAAATCCCACAACTATAAAGAAAGCAAAACTTATATATACAAAAATAAAATTGAATACAGTGAAAGGAAGCCAAAATGGAGACTATATCTATAAAGTAAATGTAAACATGGAATTAAAAATAGACTTGAGAACAAAGAGTTAATAAAATAAGAAACTAGTTGAAAAGGAAAAAAAAAAGAAAAGGACATTTAAAACTGAAAGATAAACAAATCATGGGGGGGGGAAATAAACTTGAATTCTATATATTATTTTCCCCTAGCACTGGACTTTTGCAGTTCCATGTGCTTGGTAAACTTGGTATTCCCCTGATGTTCCAGCTGGTCTTCTGGGGGATGGGCCTGCTGTGTTGATCTTCAGGTGTCTTTCCCTGGGTGGAATTGCATCACACCTTGCCAGGGGGCCAGGCTCAGTGTAAGCTGCTTCAGGTTGTTCTATGTGGCTTTTGTTCCCTGCCGCTTCAGAGGATGAAAATAAAATTGGCCACGCCCCGAAGTCCAAGAGCCCTGGAGCTGAAAGATCATGGCCCCCTCTTTTCAGTAAACCCTCAGGGAAAAGCAGCCTTCACTTTCATGTGCACCAAACTCTGCAGACTCTTACAGTGTGTGCACCGGTGCCAACCCTCTCTGTGGAGGGAAGAGGGTCACTGTAGGCCTGCTGCTTGCAGGGCTTCTGCATGAAGAGCAGTTGCCAGATTGTGTGCACACCCCCACTGCTCCTCCTGGGGCAATGTGGAGGGTTGCCACATTTTTGCCCTTTGCAGGGTCCTTGCATGGAGAGCGGTCGCCCCATAGTCCGAGGTTTGAGGTTTATGACAAACTGAGCTGAGAGCCCACTCCTGGGGCTTGCTGACCACAGCCAGTTTCCCCACTCCAGTGCTTGGGAACTCTGTCAGCTCAGGCACCACCCCCCTTCTTTCTATGACCCCAGGGATCCTAAGGCCACACTGTCCTGCCTAGGATTGAAGCCCTGCTTCACCACCTGAGCACCTTTTAGGCAGGGCTGTCTCTTACTGGAGCAGACTTCTAAAAGTTCTGACTTTGTGCTCTTGGGCTATATCACTTTTGGGTAGCTGTCTTATGGAGGCTCCTCCCCCTGATGTTTATCTTCTGATATACTGCCTCTCAGATTTACTTCTCCATACCTCCCACCATGCAAAAAGTGGTCGCTTTTCTTTTTGTGGAATTTCAGAAACTCTTTTCTTGCATCTCAGCTTGACTTCATAGGTGTTCAGAATGATTTGATGGTTATCTAGCTAAATTCAGGGTACCAGATGTAATGAGGTGTTCTACTCTTCTATCATTTTGCCTCCCTTTTCCCTGGATTCTTGAACACTTTGAAATATATTATATTATTGGCTTTCCAACTTCCCATCTGTATAGTCTTAGGACACTAATGATCTTTTGTGTTTCAGTTTCTTCTTCCATAAAAATGAAGATAATAATACTATTTACTTCACAGGAATGTCATGAAAGGTAATGGACATATTTCCTAAATTGTGTTTAGCAGAGTGCCTGGCATAGCTGTCTTTTAGTCAGTGGTGACTCTTATTAGTTTAGCAATGCCTGGTTTGAACAACATCGTTAAAATAGAAGTGTAATCTATAAGGGTGTTAGGGAAAGAGAGTGCAATAAACTCCCAAGATTGGAAGTAGGGTAAGTTCTGGTTCATTATATCTTCTGTTTAATAGGTGTCACATGGACTACCAATGTTTAAGAAATTGTCCTTTTCAATAATAATAATAACTAAGTCTTCACCTTTATTATTTCACTGAATATTTTGTTCTTGCCAGTAATATGAAATGGTGAGGCAACATCTCTAAAGAGCCAGGAAAGAGTAGTGACATAACTATGTGGTAACTAATTAGAGGCAAAAGTAATGATTGATGGGGTCACCAATTCCTCTGGTGTATAACTATGTATTCTACATATGGGAACAACATTCAGGTTTCTGCAGCAATGTTTAAATGTAGAGAACTGTATGTGGGTCATCAATTAATAGCTGTTTTATTCCAACATGAAATCTTTTCCCACTCTCTGCTTTCCACCTTCCCCCCACAGTATATTGGATGCAGTTATGAATCATGGAATGACTTTGCATATGTTTGATACAGCTATTTCAATACAGAATTGCACACAGGAAGTGTTGAACTTGTTAACTACTGCTTGAACAAACTTTTTCAGTGATTGCCCAAGAAAACACCTTTGTGGAAAGATTGGCTTGAGGTTTTTGCTTTTATACCTCTGAGCTAATCATAAACCCTTTGAAGAAAAGATCAGGCTATGGAAAGGCTTGTTGTAAATGTGGGATCACCTCAGACTGTCTGGGTAGCCATGCATTGAAGACAACATCACCACACAGAGAATATGGCAGAGGTAGTGTTCACGTGCTTGGGCTTTGGACTCAGACCAACCTGGATTTGAATCAATGATTTTCCATGTATTAGCAGTGTTATCTTTGGACAGGTTACTTAGTTTCTCTTTGTCTTCTCCTTCCTCATTTAAAATGAGGCTAAAAAGAGTTTATTCCACAAAGGGTTATTGGGATAATTCAGTTGAGTTACGTGGACAATTGAGGAAACACATGTTCCCATTCTCATGGGCTTAACATACGGATAGGCAGCTTTGTAAAGAGATAGGAAAGAAAAGTGCATTCCAAAGGAAAGGGCTTTATAGTACAGGTCTGGGAGAAGATTCTTGCAGAGCAGTAATGCAATGAAGCTCCCAAACCATATGTAGAGTCAGTTATATCTCTACATTGTTTTGGTACTGTAGGTAGCAGTCTGTTCAAAGTGCCTTTAATGAAAGCCACAGGAAGCTTCTAGCAATCTGGTTATTCCTTGTCTTCTAATTGGTTCATGCCAGATAAGAAGACTATCCAATCACATTTAATATGGTGTGGTTTATTGGCAGGCTTTGTTGCACTGCATTTTATCTAGTTAGATGTTGAGTTTATTCAATACATCATTTGAATACAAGGCCTATAAATAGATCCTACCCTGTCGCCAGCCACTGTTACACTTTTCCAAGGTACTGAAAAGGTTTTTCCACAATACCTGAACTTCCTGTTAAAATTTTTATGCATAACAATAGGGGATCTAATGAAAATGCCTCTAAAACCCCAGAGTAGAAGAAAAATATATGCCATTGAGACAGATACATCCTAAGATCACTATTTTATGAAAGGCCAGATATATAATGAACTTTTTCCTTAATGGTATTTTTCGGTGCATCCCAGAAAAGGCTCCTCAGTTGGCTCATTACAAAAGCTTTTGATTGTTGTCTTCAAGGGGGCCAATAGCTGTCCAGGTTCCAAAGAGCTGAAGTACAGGGAGCTGCCAACCACATTGTGTCTGAGTGCAAATAGTCCACCACCAAGAACAGTAGCTGCACATAAGCTGTACTCAGAAGGATCTGAGCATCAGAAACTAAAGCTATTTTTAGTCACCTAAAGTTTTCATAATAAGAACTGTAGCCCAGTATCATTTTTTTAAAGAGATTTTATTTATGTATTTGGCAGAGAGAGGGAGAGCACAAGCAGGGGGAGTGGAAGGCAGAAGGAAAGGGAGAAGCAGACTCCCCACTGAGCAGAGATCCTGATTTGGGCTCTATCCCAGGATCTGGGATCATGACCTGAATGGAAGGCAGACGCTTAATCAACTGAGCCACCCAGGTGCCCCCCCAGTAAAGTTTTATCTATTTCATTTTTTGAACTTGTGATGGTCTGTTGATTTTTAAAATATCTTTTTTTACATGAACTAAGTATTATCAAATTTAATGTATCTGTAGTACAATTTGCTCAAAAGGAAATAATGAGTTTGTCCCATAATTGATTTGTGAAATAATAAGTTAATAATTGGACAGTTCTGAGACCTCTCTAAGTTAGCTTTTTGAAGGATCTGAAAGGTGTAAACTATTTACATAATAAATGTATTTACCATTTTAAATCTCATTCTCCACAAGGTGAGAAATTTCATAGATATATTACATATAATATGGCTAGGGATTTAGTGCAAAGAAGACATAGGAATTTCTATTAGGAGAGATATGTAAAAATTTTTAAGTACATAAAAATTGTGCATTTCCTCATATTTTTCATGTAAATTTTAACTTTATGTTTATATGATGTACTTGGTATTTTATGGTAATTTTTAAAAGAATTAACAAAAACACTGGGAAATCAGAGGGAGAGATAAAGCATGAGAGGCTGTGGACTCTGAGAAACACACTGAGGGTTTTGGAGGGGAGATGGTGGGCGGTTGGGTGAGCCTGGTGGTGGGTATTAAGGAGGGCATGGCACGTATTGCATAGAGCACTGGGTGTGGTGCATAAACAATCAATCTTGGAGCACTGAAAAAACAAAATTAACTAAAAAAAGAAAAGAATTGACAAAAACATTTTTTAAATCTAGCTTTAATAATTAATAGAATAAATATTGGCAGATATAACCCATATAAAGGCTGTTTTTTATTCTCCTTACTTTTTTTTAAGAATCCAGAGAAAAGCCAAGCTTTCCTCCAACCAGGTTTATTGAACATAACAAAATTCTATGTACAAAGTGACCTGGATCTTCTGCTTCAAAACATGATCCTTTCTTACTAATAAATAAACCCTTATTTTACACCTCAAGGAACTAGAAAAAGGACAAACTGAACCCATAGTTAGTAGAGGGAAGGAAAATAACAGATAAGAGCAGAAATAAATGAAATAGACAATAGAAAAACAATAGAGGGGCACCTAGGTGCCTTAGTCATTTAAACATCTGATTCGATGTTTTGGTTCAGGTCAAAATCTCATGGTTGTGAGATTTAGCTCTGTATCACACTTACAGCCTGCTTAAGATTCTCTTTCTCTGCCCCTCTGCCACTCACTCTCTCTCTAAAAATGTAAACAAAATAGAGTAGTATATAAAAAGAAAAACAATAGAAAAGATCACTAAAACTAAGAGCTGATTTTTTGAAAAGATAAACAAAATTGACAAATATTTAGCTAGACTTAGAAAAAAGAAGACTCATAAAATCAGCAACAAAAGATGAGACTATAAAATTAATATTGCAGAAATCCAAAGGATTTTATGAATAATTATATGTCAACAAATTGTATAATCTAGAAATTGAAAAATTCCTAGAAACCTAAAACCTACCAAGACTGAACCATGAAGAAATAGAAAATCTGAACAGGTCAATAATGAATAAAGTGATTGAATCAGTAATCAAAATTCTATCCCTGAAACTAATAAAAAAGTATATGTTAATTAAGTTGAATTTAAATAAAGAATTTTTAAAAATCCCCCAACCAAATTGTGCCTGGGTGGCTCAGTCATTAAGCATCTGCCTTTGGCTCAGGTCACAGCCCCAGGGTCCTGGGATCGAGCCCCACATCAGGGCTCCCTGCTCAGTGGGAAGCCTGCTTCTCTCCCTCTCCCACTCCCCCTGCTTGTGTTTCCTCTCTCGCTGTGTCTCTCTGTCAAATAAATAAATAAAATATTTTTTAAAAAATCTCCCAACCAAGAAAAACCCAGAACCAGCTGGCTTTACAGATAACTGTACCAAACAATTGAAGAAAAATTAATGCCAATCTTTCTCAAATTCTTCCAAAAACTTGAAGAAATATAGAATCATTTTACAAGGTCAACATTACCCTGATATCAAAGATATGGAAGGACACTGTAGTAAAAGAAAATTACAGGCCAATATTTGTGGTAAGCCTAGATGCAAAAATCCTCAACAAAATATTCAACAGCACTTTAAAAGTATAATACGACATGATAAAGTAGGATTTATCCCTGTAATGCAAGCATGGGTCAAAATACACAAAAATCAATATGTGATATACCGTATTAACAAAATGAAGGAATAAAAACCACAATCATCTCAGTAAATGCGGAAAAAGACAAAATTAAAATATTTTCAAGATAAAAATTCTCAACAAATTAGGTAAAGAAGGATTGAACCTCAACATAATAAAAGTCACGTCTGACACATCCCCAGCTAACATCATATTCAACAGTGAAAAGCTAAGTATTTTTCATCTAAGACAAAGAACAAGACAAGGTTACCCACTCTTATTATTGTACTGGAGCCTCCAGCTAATGCACCAGGAGAAGGAAATAGAGTATATAAATTGGGAATGAAGACATAAAACTGTCTTTGTTTGCAGATAACATGATATTCTATGTAGAAAATCTGAAAGAGTCAATAAATTCCTGCAATTTATAAGTGATTATAGCAAGGCTATAGGATAAAGTTAATATACAAAAGTGAATTCCTTTCTTATATACCAGAAATAAAGAAGTGAAATTTGAAATTAAAAAATTAAAAAAAAAATTAAAATAGCAGAGCCATTTGGGATGACAATTTGGCAGTTTCTTGCCATATGATCCAGGAGTCACCCTCCATCGTATTTACCCAAAGTTAATGCTACACAAAAAGCTGCACAAAAATATTTCTAGAAGCTTTATTCATAAAGCCAAGACTTGAAAGCAACCATGATGTCCTTCAGTAGATGAATGGATAAATAAACTGTAATGTACCTGGACAAGGGCATATTATTCAGAGCTAAAAAGTAATGAGCTATCCAGCTATGAAAAGAAATAGAGAAAACTTAAATGCCTATTATTAAGTGAATGAAAGCACTCTGAAAAGATAACTTACTGGGTAATTCCAACTATATGATCTTCTGGAAAAGGCAAAACTATTAAAAGATAAATGGCTGTCTGGGGCTAGGCAGAAGGGGAAAATACATGGGCAGAGCACAGAAAATTTTTAGGGTTGTAAAACTATTCTGTATGATATTATACTGGTGGATACATGTTGTACATTTGTCCAGAAACAGTGTACAACACTAAGACTAAACCCTAATGTAAACTGTGGACTCTGGGTGATAATGTACCCATGCAGGTTTATCAGTTGTAACAAATGTACCACTCTGATGGGGAATGTTGATAATGGGGGAAGCTATGCATATGTGGGGCCCAGGCCATATGGAAAATTACTGTACTTTCTGCTTAGTTTTGCTGTGAACCTGGAACCTCTCTATAAAATATAGTCTATTTAGAAAAGAAAGTTCAACTTATATGATTTTTTTTCAAGGTTTTTTTTTAATTTTTAAATTTTTTTTTTAATTTTTTTATTTTTTCAGCATAACAATATTCATTATTTTTGCACCACACCCAGTGCTCCATGCAATACGTGCCCTCTACAATACCCACCACCTGGTGCCCCCAACCTCCCATCCCCCACCCCTTCAAAATTCTCAGATCGTTTTTCAGAGTCCATAGTCTCTCATGGTTCACCTCCCCTTCCAATTTCCCTCAACTCCCTTCTCCTCTCCATCTCCCCTTGTCCTCAACTTATATGATTTTAATACTAATAGAATTTCAGGCATCATTAGGGGAAGTCTTTTAAAACAATGCATTTTTTGTGAGGAAGTAAATTGGTGTCATTATAGGTATTCTTTTTCTTAGAAACAAACCAAGTAGAAATCTGATTTTTAAGAAGAGAAATCAAGTTGATTTTTGTTGTTTTGGCCAAGATCCCTCATATCCTTTTGGACCTGGAGAGTGGAGTGGAGTTTCCCTCAGCCAGAAAGCTTCCTTCTATAACTTCCTTTCTCAAAATCCACATGCTGTGCAAAATATCCCCACTTCACTATAGGCACTAACAAGCCAAGGATTTGGATGAGAATTTGGCCAAATTATAGTCTTGTTTTATGGAAAAAAAGGTTAATGTATTAAAAATTAAGTCAGGATAAAAGAGTGGGATGGAATACCGTAATGTATACATATCTTTTTAAAAATATATGTATTTTTCCAAAATTTAAAAAGGGGTCAACTCAGGGGTCTGCATATCACTTTGGCAACTGGCCAGTAGAGTGAAAGAGTAAACAATGAGTAAAGAGTGAGCAACATGAGTGCTCTTAGAGTTATCTGTGTTAGGGTCCGTAATCAAAGGAGTGAGACTGATACAAAGTGAAGGTCAAGCAAAGCTTTATTTCGCACCAAGCATCGAGAATCAAACTGACTGGTCAGGGCCATCTCTTGCAAAGAGGCGACCCCTCCCAGCCTCACAGACTAACTTTTATAGAGGTAGTTTAACCGGGCTATACACAGGTGGCCAATGAGATTGCAATACACAGAGAAAACTGCACAGTCATGCTAAGTCTGCCACACACAGGAAAAAAAAAAAAACTGCTAGGTAACACACGGGTGGCCAATTGAATTTCAATTTACCCTAGTAGATATATGCATGCCCAACTGATTGGATGTCTTCACCTGGCCTGACCCGCCCTTGTATCTAGGCTTTGCAAGTAAGTTCCTCTGGGAGGGGCAGGGTCAAACTAAGTTTACTGCATAGGGTCAATCTAAGCTCACTACATAAAGACAAAATGACTCCCTCTGGCCAACCAGGCCCTTACACTCCCCCCTTTTCTTTGGAGATTAGTCAAATCCTTGACTTTTCAGCCAGTTCTATGTTCTCTGGTTGTAAGGGGTTATATTGAGCCTGTAAGGCTAACATTTTTATCGCTCTAGTTTTCTTTTGTACAAATGACACTAGTGCACAGTCGGCTGATGAGTTAGCCATTTACCGCTTCATAGAACCTTTTCCATTTTTTCCTAATTTCCTTCATCTAATTTCCTACCTATACTTTACATAAACAGGTAACAATAGGAGCAACAATAAACTCATAGTCTTTTGAGTCTTAGCTTTAGTCCATGGTCAGCGGGGTCCATTGGCTGTGGCTTCCACCTCTGGGGGGCGTCTTCGTCCTCGGCTCATTTGACGTGACCCACGTGAATCCAGGCCCTGATGCCTTCTACTTTTACTGCTGTGGGGGTGGTCAGGATAACAGTAAACGGTCCCTTCCAGTGAGGCTCCAAGTTCCCCACTTGATAGCGACGTATCCAAACCAAGTCCCCAGGTTGGTAAGGATGTGGTTCCACCTCCGTCTCCGTCCCAGTGTGGGCAGTCCGGATCCCTGCATGGGCTTTTTTTAAGACAGACTGTAATGCCTGCAGTGACTGGAGTACAGACTGATCAGTCATTTCTGCTAGAACAACCTCTTGTAGCCAAGGACGGGGGTGGGGGGTGTCTTCCAAACATTATTTCAAATGGGGTTACCTTGTTTAAATAGGGTGTACATCATGCCCTGAGGAGGGTGAAAGGAAGGAGATCCACCCATCCACCGCCAGTCTCCAGAATTAGTTTTGTCAAGGTCTCTTTAAGAGTCCGGTTCATTCTCTCTTCTTGTCCGGAACTCTAGGGCCGATAGGCACGATATAGTTTCCAATTAGTGCCCACGACCTTGGCCAATGCCTGTGAGACAGAACTCACAAATGCAGGGCCATTGTCTGACCCAATCGCAAGAGGCAGCTCAAACCTAGGAATTATTTCTTCTAGTAGCTTTTTTTGCCTACCACTCCTGCTGTCTCATGTTTGGTGGAAAAAGCCTCTACCCAGCCTGAAAAGGTATCTACAAAAACTAACATATACTTGTGCCCATATTTTACGGGTTTCATTTCTGTAAAATCTATTTCCCAATAAATTCCTGGTTCCTTACCTCTTTCTCTTTTCCCTCTTCCCATTCTAGTTCCTCCCACATTAACTGCCTGGCATTGAGCACATCTATCAACTATATCCTGAACAATACGCCCTAATTTAGAAAGCTGGAACTGCTTGCCTTTAAGTTCCTTGAGTTTGTGTGACCCCAAATGAGTACCCTGATGTATCTGGTCTACTAACTTCTTACCTAGTCTTCGAGGAAGAATTAACTTTCCTCTTTTAGTCTTAGCCCAGTCCCTTCATAGTCTAATTTAGACCATTTTTGTAAATACTTTAAGCTTCCTCTGAATAGTCCAGTTTTTCTGGTAGGGCTAGAGCCGGGAGTGTAACCAGCTCTTGCACTGTTTCTCGGGCTGCTTGCTTTGTGGCTCGATCTGCTAATTGGTTTCCTTTTGAAATCAGATCAGTCCGCTTTTGGCGTCCGTGCAATGCATAACAGCCACCTCTTTTGGGTCCCAAATAGCCTGGAGGAGAGCCAATATTTCTCCTCTGTTTTAATTCCTTTTCCTTTTGCTGCTAATAGGCCCCTTTCTTTATAAATAGCCCCATGTATATGGAGAATAGCAAAGGCATACCTGCTGTCCGTATAGATGTTGGCGGTTTTACCTTTGGCCATCTGCAGTGCCTTAGTGAGTGCAATCAGTTCCGCTTTTTGTGCCAAAGTTCCATGTGGCAGGGCTGCTGTCCAGAGGTTCTGCTCAGGAGAAACCACCACAGCCCCTGCATACCTCTTTCCATTGACCATGTAGCTACTCCCATCTGTGAACAGAGTCATCTTGGCATCCAGGAGGGGAATGTCTCTGAGATCCGACCTTATTCCTGTGACTTGGGTTAGGACCTCTCCACAGTCGTGTGGATGGTCAGCCAGCTCCTCTGGCAGCAGTGTGGCTGGATTTAGCACCACTGGGGGCTGGAAGGTCACTCTTGGTTCGTTGAGGATAAGGGCCTGATACCCTGTCACTCGGGTGTTCATCATCCATCAGTTGGGTGGAGTCTGGAGAAGGTCCTCGATAGCGTGGGTGGTGGTCAAGATGAGATTTTGACCCAAAGTCAATTTACTTGCATCCTTGACCAGGAGGGCCATGGCAGTAATTATGCAAAGGCATGGGGGGAACCCAGCCGCTACTGGATCTAGTTTCTTGCCAATATAGGCCACTGGCCTTCGCCAAGGCCCCAGAGTCTGAGTTAAAACTCCTTTGGCCACCCCTGTTTTTTCATCCACATAGAAGTGGAAGGGCTTGGTAACATCTGGGATGGCCAATGCTGGTGCACTCAGTAAGGCTGTTTGTAATTCCCGAAATGCTCCTTCTGCCTCAGCTGTCCACTCTATCATAGTGAGCCCTCCTTTTGCCAGTTCGTAGAGAGGTCGGACAATCTCCGCAAATTGCGGTATCCACAGCCTACAGTAGCCCACCGTCCCAAGAAACTCCCTCACTTGTCGGGATGTGGTGGGTCGGGGGTATCGGGTGATCACCTGTTTCCTGGACTCAGACAGTGAACGCACTCCCTCGTGGAGATCAAAGCCTAGATAAGTGGCATGGCTCTGACAGAGCTGTGCTTTCTTCGCTGACACCCGATACCCTTTTTCTTGCAGAGTCTGTAAGAGACCTCTCGTCCCCTGCAAACATAACTCATAGTCCTCAGCGGCTACTAGCAAGTCATCAACGTACTGTAACAGAGTGACTCCTGGGTTGGAGGTTCTGTACTCACGCAAATCCTCATGTAGGGCCTCGTCGAAGATAGTGGGCGAATTCTTGAACCCTTGGGGAAGTCTTGTCCAGGTGAGCTGGCCTTGGAATCCTTCTTGTGGGTCGGACCACTCAAAAGCAAAAGGTGCTGAGAATTCCTTTGCTAAAGACATGCAGAAAAAATGCATCCTTGAGATCTAAGATGGTATACACAGTTCTTCTGGGGCCCAGGAGGGAGAGTAGGGTATAGGGGTTAGGCACCATCAGGTGGATATCTTCAACCCGTTTATTAACTTCCCACAAGTCCTAGACAGGTCAGTACTCCCCAGTCTCAGCCTTTTTGATGGGCAGCAAAGGTGTGTTCCATAGAGATTTGCAAGGAACTAGGATCCCGTCTCCTCGGAGGAGGTTAATGTGTTTTCTGATCCCTTCCTTTTGCTTCCCAGGGAAGGGGGTACTGCCGAATGTAAACAGCCGTAGCTGTTGCCTTTAATTGTACCACCACTGGAGGTTGTTCCTTGGCCAAGCCAGGGGGCTTCCCTTCTGCCCAGACCTCGGGAAACTCATCCTGTAGGATTTGGAGAAGGCTCCCCCCCTTTGTCTCCTCTGGTTTTGAGACTGGCTCATAAAGGAGGTATTCATCTACTGCTGCCATAAGCACTTGTATAGTGGGTTGTCTCAAGGTTACAGTCATGCCTTCTTCTGAGAACTGAATGCCAGCTCTTAACTTGTGGAGGAGATCTCTTCCCATTGAGTTATATGGGGCATTAGAGAGGACCTAAAATCAATGTTTAACTACTCCTGAGGCCAAATTTAAAGTCCTTTCTGTTGTCCATTTATGTCTCTCTGTGCCTTTTGCTCCTTGTACCCAAACTTCCTCTCCAGATAGTTTTCCCATAGGTTTAAGTAATGATGAAAATTGGGCTCCCGTGTCCACCAAAAAAATCAACTGATTTCTCCTCCACTTCAATTTTTACCCAAGGTTTGGGGAGGGGCTCTGTACCATGGCCCCTTCAGTCTCTGGTGGCAAGCATTGCTGTCTTCCTTTTAGGGCACTCCCTGGCCCAATGTTCTTTTTCCTTACTTACAGTAAGCACACTGATCTGAATCTAAGTCTTCTTGCCTACCTTCTCTGTGCTTAGGCTTTTCCTTCCATTTACTATCCCCTACCCGTCTCCTCCCCACCTCATGTAATGCCAAAACCTTAACCAGTTTTTTGTCTGTTTCTCATCCTCTTGTGCATCCCTGTTGTTAAACACCTTTTCTGCTATTCCCACTAACTCATTCAGATTCTTCCCTTCAAATCCTTCAACTTTCTGAATTTTCCTATATCTGGGGCTGACTGGCTGGCAAAGTAAGATCTTCTAAATGAGCCATCGTGCAACTTCCCTGAAGTTTACCTCAAGTTGTCTAGCTTAAGTAAACAAACATTTAAAGACAATCAAATCTAGAATTTAACATCCATAAAGGTGTGTTATTAAAACATAATTTTTCTCTCTAAAATAACCCTCATTTTCAGAGATAGCCAAATCAGGACTAATTTATTTGAAAAACAAGTCCAGTTTTAACAAGCTTGGCCTAATTATTTACATAAGCTCAGCAAGAACAGTGAGGGATCATATAAATCTTTTAGAATCTGTTTTGCTGGAACTTCTCATAAGGAATCTCTAGGTTGAACTTATGATAGCCTCTCCAGGTCAGAAGCCAAGCTACATACTTCCCATCAGACATGCCTGCAATACCTGTCGATTTGGGTGAATTCCTCTTCCTGAGCCCCCCAAAGAATCTTGAGGTTCCTGCACCTGCCAAGAAGTAACATCCTTTACTCACCTGGTGAGGCTGCTGGGAACACTGTAAGCAAGGTATCAGGCCAACAGTTCCAAAGGGCTTTACAAAGGTTTTATAAAGTCCACCTTAGTTCCTTTAAGCTGTCTAGTCATATCTGAGTCTTTTCAAATATGACATTCCAGTCAAAGCCATGGTAAAGTAACCAGTGTTTCCAATGGTGTCCTGTTACAAGGAGAACAGATTCTTATTGAACTTATGCAAATGACTGATTGCCATGGAAGAAAGAATACTTGCTGAGACCTTTTGGTTTCAGAGGGTTCAGATAGAGAGAAAGAGTTGAAAACCTTGATTTGTTTACAAATGACTACATTTTTATCTCTGTAAGTTACAGATAACTTAAGAAAAAGTTTCCCTAGTCTGAAAGAGCAAACATTAAAGAACCATTAATGTTTAAAATAAGACAAAACATCAAGAGATACAACATTACAATCTTTCAGTTCACCTAGTCCCATGTTAATAATTCTGGTTTAGTCCGAATGCAGCTTTTACTTCTGTAAATTCTTACCCATTTCAGTTCCAGGATTTCAACATATCAAAGACCTGTATTTGTCCTGAAAGTCTCCCATATGAATTTTCTTTAAGACGGAATTTATCTTACAAGAGAATTAAAACAATTACAAATGACAAAAACTCAGAATAGACGTCAGAATAGACAATAGATAAAAGAGCTGGTGAGATGAGAATTTACAATGTAACTGGCAAGAAAATCAGGTTACTTCTGTGACACGTAACATTTCCATAATCACAATATCAAGTGATGATCTATCAACATATTAAAACTTTAGGAAATGCATAGCATTTTCCCAAATGTAACCCAAGGTTTATCATTGGTTTAAATCTTGTCAACAATTGCTAAAACCTTAGAAAGTTTTAAAACACATGCCTAAATATAATTAGGGATGTTAAACACCTGATAAAACAAAACATAGAAACTGAATTTTCTGGGCAGGCAAAGAGAAAACCAGAACAGATCAATTAACTTAAGAAAACTTTGTCTTTTTAAACAGAGAGAAAACCAGCTTTTCTATACCAGTGTCTTATTTTTTAAGTATGCAGATAATGAGTTTACTAAGTTTCCCTCCCATTGTGAATGATGTCGCAGACAAAGGGAGGGGGATCTTTCAGATGCTGTCCTCGCGGGAACTTAGGAGCGTCTTAGCTAAGGTCTGTCCGTATAAACTCTGGACCATGCTACTCCATGGAGTAGATAACCGATATGCCATATGATGCCCCGAGAGACTCAGGGTGCAGCCCACTCAGACTCTGTAGCGGAAGTGGTGGAGCCATACAGACACATTCACACAGTCAGGCACTCTTCAGATTCAAACAGGTTGGACATCCTCCCCTTTGGGTATCCCTGGCTAATGGGAGGTGATCAGTCTCCCCTTCCATTCTTTTACGAATGGATTTAGCTCCGACAGTGGCCTTGGGTCTGTTTTTCTCTCTTTTTACATATCTCCTACTTTTTACATACAGAGTTGCTTTTCTCCTTTCCATCAGTCTTAATTACACTTAACAGAATCTTGTACTCTTAGAAATACCTTAACCTCTACTGAAGACTAAATATAAACCAATTGTGAGTTGTTACAACAGAATTCTTTAGATGGCAAATTTATCAATCAGTTAAGCACAAAACGTGTTCACCAGCAGATTTCAAAAGCACAAACCCAGTTCCAGCAGCCAACGCTCTAGCATTTTATCCCATTTGGGTAAGACCTACATGTCCAACAAATTTAATTCCATTTGTCATTCAAGCAACCCTTCACAGTTTCAGGTTACCAAAGACTTCGGAAGCCACTTTAACAATTACCCATTAAAACCTTGAGACAGACAAATAACCATCTCCACTTCAGATGCCATGCTCTCCTGCCAGCAAGGGGGAAGGGCTAGGCAGGCCACGTCGGGCCAGAGAAGTCAAGGAATTCCCTGAAACAAAGGGAGTTTCGGCAGCTGCTTGGGAATATTCCTTAAAGTCTCTGTCTCGAGATCGGTTCATCCTGCACTGCCAGTTCTGCTTACCAAAAGTGGCCCACTAGGCACTCATATTCCACACCTGGCTCCAATAAGCATCAGCATTGGGTACCTTAACCGAGCATTAGACTAACCCCAGTTGGCTCCAGTCGTAGCCCTTAACACACGAAATGAGTGAACGAGAAGCCTAACATCTATTATGAAGAATGGAGAGATGAAAGTCAGAATCCCCTTACTCTCTGCTTGCCCCATTCCTTCAATCATAACAAAAAACACAACAGATAACAAAAGGGCCAGGCAAAGACAACCGCAGGCCCAACGATTCTTACCTAGAACGTGCCACTGGTGGGGGTTTTCTTTGTCCCCCGACTGCCTAGGGGGACTCGAACCCCCCAACCGCCCAGGGGGACTCAAACCCCCTGACCGCCCAGGGGGACTCGAACCCCCTGGCAACCGCCTAGGGGGACTTGGACCCCCCGACCACCCAGGGGGACTCGAAACCCCCATCGATCTACCAGCAGAGGGATGGGGCATCCCTGCATCCACTCCAGCCCTGGGGAGCATGGCTGTATCCAGCTTCTCCCCGGTGGGCCATACCCTGGAGCTCCAACCAGACAGACAGATAGGATCCCGTGGTCTTACCTCTGGAGGCTTTTCCCAAAAATTCCGATGCTGGCTCAGTTCTCGTCGTTTGAATCCAGGTGCCCCCTCCAATGTTAGGGTCCGTAATCAAAGGAGCGAGACTGATACAAAGCGAAGGTCAAGCAAAGCTTTATTTCGCACCAAGCATCGAGAATTAAACTGACCGGTCAGGGCCATCTCTTGCAAAAAGGCGACCCCTCCCAGCCTCACAGACTAACTTTTATAGAGGTAGTTTAACCGGGCTATACACAAGTGGCCAATGAGATTGCAATACACAGAGAAAACTGCACAGTCATGCTAAGTCTGCCACACACAGAAAAAAAAAAAAACTGCTAGGTAATACACGGGTGGCCAATTGAATTTCAATTTACCCTAGTAGATATATGCATGCCCAACTGATTGGATGTCTTCACCTGGCCTGACCGGCCCTTATATCTAGGCTTTGCAAGTAAGTTCCTCTGGGAGGGGCAGGGTCAATCTAAATTTACTGCATAGAGTCAATCTAAGTTCACTACATAAACAAAAAATGACTCCCTCTGGCCAACCAGGCCCTTACAATCTGTTCCAGCATCTTCAGGTCCTAGATGATCTCCAAGGCTTATAATTGAATTGTAATGGAAAACTGTCAGAAATTCAGTTAGAAACACAAAACCAAAACCTAGGCTCTGTCTTAAACATATGGTTTTGCCCCTTTACCACACAGCTTCTATGATTAGCCCTTTAAAACAATTCTTTGTTTCCATATTTGTAAAATAAGAGTTTAACAGCTTATATGTCTATTTCACATTGTATAGACTTAAAGAAAAAAAAATCAGAATGAAATTCTGGAATTCTGCAACCCTGTTGATTCTTCATTTCTAAGGCTATGTGAACAGCATGAGGTAAAACAAACAAAAATTGACGATCCTTTTCCTTTCTAAAAGGATATTTAATGTTTTATTTCCTGGGGGAATGAGGTTAATAGTTTGGGACAGTACCTTACCTATGCGGAAGGAACAGGACTTAAGAAAATTAATTTCAAGCCCTTCTGGGACTTCAGGCCTAGGAAGAAGGATATGAGCCTGAAGCCTCCGTATGAGAAATCTCTGGCTCTTATCTCTATCATTGATGGTGCTTCCCTGTTTGCCTTTCCTGCTCTCATGGTTCCCATGGTACCCTGGGCACAAAACCCACATTGCTACAGGAGACTGGCCACCCTTTGTTTTTAGGTTTTGGGCTCTTTCACCTGGCGTCATTGGCAGGGGGTGTGCTTCAGGTAGGTCTCATCATTTCCATGGTTCCACCCAGTCCCTTCCTGCTGATCTCCCCTCCTGCCCTGTCCGTCATGGTATGCTCCAGGAACATATTGAAGGGGGTGAAATGGCTTCAATAGCAGATGCAGCTTCAGGTCCAGGGCCGTGGGTCAAGGACTGGCAGGAGGTGAAGGACCACGGTCCAGGTCCAAGAGGGGTCTCTTGCTGCGTGAGTCTGGATGCCACTCTCTTCATAGTCAAAGGCGGGTCAGGGTGAAGTTAAGGAGGAAGGGGGAAATTCCTGGATTAATTAAAGACAACCAGAGTTGAAGAAGTTTCCTCTCCTAACTACACCATTCCTGTGCAGTGTTCTCTCACAAGTCATTGTCCATCTCTGGGCCTTAATTTCCTCTTCTGCTTGCCTTACCCCTAACTTCTTTGATTTAAGGAAAAGCAGTCACACTATTTTCAAGTTCGCCTTCTCCCAGGGTTGTTTGAGAACCTTAGCTATTGCAGTAAGAGGCTCGTGAGGCCCTCGAGGCCCTTGTCCCTGACCTCCTTAACTGGGAGCAGTAGGTTCTGTCATCAAGGCACACAATGGCAGCTGAAGACCTCTCCTCCCGCTCATCCCTGGGTCAGAGACAGATATTATACTATAAACAGCTTACCTTTTATTGTCTCCCTAATTCCAGATAACATCAAGACGCCCAAATTTGAGGAAACCATGTTCCAAAATGATCCCAGTGAAGCAGAGAGTAGGGCTCATAAGCCTAAAACACCAGGGCAGAGCCAGGAAAACAAGAGCTTCTGTTTAGATGACCACTCTGCTGGTAGGTCTAGAATTCTATCAACACATCCTGGGGTAGGGCTTAATAATAGTTACATTGAAGGAATAGACTGCCTGTGGCTTAAGGGTCTTTAAGGAGCATGAAAGTCTCCTGCAACCTTGCATTTTTTCCTTCCTCATTCTTCGACTACTCCTTTTTGGATTATTATTTTTGTTGTCTTTTTTTCCCCTTTCAATATTTACATAGAGGACCAAGGACCCTTACTGGAAAGTAAAATTAAAAGCCATTTTGGCTATAAAGCGGCCAACAAAGCATCATAACTTGTGCTTGCCAAGACTTGAGAGTGTTTGAGTTAGTTCAAAACATTGGAAATAGATTGCATATTTATTTATTATTTATTTATAAAATTGAGAATAACATGCAGTGTTATATTAATTTATATTAGGTGAACATATTAGTTTATATTATATTAGGTGTATGTTAGTTATATTAGGTGTACAATACAGTGATTCAAAAATTTTATTACTCAGTGCATGATAATTGCACTCTTATTCCCCTTCACCTATTTCACTCATCCCCCATACATGCCTACTCTCTGACAACCACCAGTTTGTTCTGTATATTTAAGAGATTTTTTTAAAAAATTAAGTCCAGTATGGTTAACATATAGTGCTATATTAGTTCCAGATGTACAATATACTGATCCACCAATTCTATACATTAGTCAGTGCTCATTATTGTAAGCATACTGTTAGTCTTTCTCACCTATTTCACCCATCCCCCCATCCACCTTCTTTCTGGTAAGCATCAGTTTGTTCTCTATAGTTAAGAGTCTGTTTCAAAGAAAAAGAGTCTGTTTCATGGTTTCCCTCTCTTTTTTACTTTGTTCTTGTTTGGTTCCTTAAATTTATATATAAGTGAAATCATATGATATTTGTCTTTCTCTGATTAATTTCACTTAGCATTATACCCTCTAGATCCATTCATGTTGTTGCAAATGGAAAGATTTCATTTTGTTATGACTAATATTCCATTGTGAATATACACCACATCTTCTTTGTCCATTCATCTATGGATGGACACTTGCATTGCTTCCATAATTTGACTATTGTAAATAAGGCTGCAATAAACTTAGGGATGCATATATCTTTTTGAATTAATGCTTTAATATTCTTTGGGTAAATATACAGTAATGGAACTACTGAGTAATATGGAAATTCTATTTTTAATTTTTTCAGGAAGCTCCATATTGACTTCCAAAGTTGCTGCTCCACCGTGCACAGTTTGCATTCCCACCAACAGTACACGAGTGTTCTTTTTTGTCTACATCCTTGCCAACACTTGCTATTTCTTGTGTTTTTTTTTTTTTTTATTTTAGCCATTCTCATAGGAGTGAAGTGATACTCATTGTAGTTTTGATCTCCCCTCCCCAAACCTTGGGTAAAAATTGAAGTGGAGGAGAAATCAGTTGATTTTTTTGGTGGACACGGGAGCCCAATTTTCATCATTACTTAAACCTATGGGAAAACTATCTGGAGAGGAAGTTTGGGTACAAGGAGCAAAAGGCACAGAGAGACATAAATGGACAACAGAAAGGACTTTAAATTTGGCCTCAGGAGTAGTTAAACATTGATTTTAGGTCCTCTCTAATGCCCCATATAACTCAATGGGAAGAGATCTCCTCCACAAGTTAAGAGCTGGCATTCAGTTCTCAGAAGAAGGCATGACTGTAACCTTGAGACAACCCACTATACAAGTGCTTATGGCAGCAGTAGATGAATACCTCCTTTATGAGCCAGTCTCAAAACCAGAGGAGACAAAGGGGGGGAGCCTTCTCCAAATCCTACAGGATGAGTTTCCCGAGGTCTGGGCAGAAGGGAAGCCCCCTGGCTTGGCCAAGGAACAACCTCCAGTGGTGGTACAATTAAAGGCAACAGCTACGGCTGTTTACATTCAGCAGTACCCCCTTCCCTGGGAAGCAAAAGGAAGGGATCAGAAAACACATTAACCTCCTCCGAGGAGACGGGATCCTAGTTCCTTGCAAATCTCTATGGAACACACCTTTGCTGCCCATCAAAAAGGCTGAGACTGGGGAGTACTGACCTGTCTAGGACTTGTGGGAAGTTAATAAACGGGTTGAAGATATCCACCTGATGGTGCCTAACCCCTATACCCTACTCTCCCTCCTGGGCCCCAGAAGAACTGTGTATACCATCTTAGATCTCAAGGATGCATTTTTTCTGCATGTCTTTAGCAAAGGAATTCTCAGCACCTTTTTGCTTTTGAGTGGTCCGACCCACAAGAAGGATTCCAAGGCCAGCTCACCTGGACAAGACTTCCCCAAGGGTTCAAGAATTCGCCCACTATCTTCGACGAGGCCCTACATGAGGATTTGCGTGAGTACAGAACCTCCAACCCAGGAGTCACTCTGTTACAGTACGTTGATGACTTGCTAGTAGCCGCTGAGGACTATGAGTTATGTTTGCAGGGGACGAGAGGTCTCTTACAGACTCTGCAAGAAAAAGGGTATCGGGTGTCAGCGAAGAAAGCACAGCTCTGTCAGAGCCATGCCACTTATCTAGGCTTTGATCTCCACGAGGGAGTGCGTTCACTGTCTGAGTCCAGGAAACAGGTGATCACCCGATACCCCCGACCCACCACATCCCGACAAGTGAGGGAGTTTCTTGGGACGGTGGGCTACTGTAGGCTGTGGATACCGCAATTTGCGGAGATTGTCCGACCTCTCTACGAACTGGCAAAAGGAGGGCTCACTATGATAGAGTGGACAGCTGAGGCAGAAGGAGCATTTCGGGAATTACAAACAGCCTTACTGAGTGCACCAGCATTGGCCATCCCAGATGTTACCAAGCCCTTCCACTTCTATGTGGATGAAAAAACAGGGGTGGCCAAAGGAGTTTTAACTCAGACTCTGGGGCCTTGGCGAAGGCCAGTGGCCTATATTGGCAAGAAACTAGATCCAGTAGCGGCTGGGTTCCCCCCATGCCTTTGCATAATTACTGCCATGGCCCTCCTGGTCAAGGATGCAAGTAAATTGACTTTGGGTCAAAATCTCATCTTGACCACCACCCACGCTATCGAGGACCTTCTCCAGACTCCACCCAACTGATGGATGATGAACACCCGAGTGACAGGGTATCAGGCCCTTATCCTCAACGAACCAAGAGTGACCTTCCAGCCCCCAGTGGTGCTAAATCCAGCCACACTGCTGCCAGAGGAGCTGGCTGACCATCCACACGACTGTGGAGAGGTCCTAACCCAAGTCACAGGAATAAGGTCGGATCTCAGAGACATTCCCCTCCTGGATGCCAAGATGACTCTGTTCACAGATGGGAGTAGCTACATGGTCAATGGAAAGAGGTATGCGGGGGCTGTGGTGGTTTCTCCTGAGCAGAACCTCTGGACAGCAGCCCTGCCACATGGAACTTTGGCACAAAAAGCGGAACTGATTGCACTCACTAAGGCACTGCAGATGGCCAAAGGTAAAACCGCCAACATCTATACGGACAGCAGGTATGCCTTTGCTATTCTCCATATACATGGGGCTATTTATAAAGAAAGGGGCCTATTAGCAGCAAAAGGAAAAGGAATTAAAACAGAGGAGAAATATTGGCTCTCCTCCAGGCTATTTGGGACCCAAAAGAGGTGGCTGTTATGCATTGCACGGACGCCAAAAGCGGACTGATCTGATTTCAAAAGGAAACCAATTAGCAGATCGAGCCACAAAGCAAGCAGCCCGAGAAACAGTGCAAGAGCTGGTTACACTCCCGGCTCTAGCCCTACCAGAAAAACTGGACTATTCAGAGGAAGCTTAAAGTATTTACAAAAATGGTCTAAATTAGACTATGAAGGGGACTGGGCTAAGACTAAAAGAGGAAAGTTAATTCTTCCTCGAAGACTAGGTAAGAAGTTAGTAGACCAGATACATCAGGGTACTCATTTGGGGTCACACAAACTCAAGGAACTTAAAGGCAAGCAGTTCCAGCTTTCTAAATTAGGGCGTATTGTTCAGGATATAGTTGATAGATGTGCTCAATGCCAGGCAGTTAATGTGGGAGGAACTAGAATGGGAAGAGGGAAAAGAGAAAGAGGTAAGGAACCAGGAATTTATTGGGAAATAGATTTTACAGAAATGAAACCCGTAAAATATGGGCACAAGTATATGTTAGTTTTTGTAGATACCTTTTCAGGCTGGGTAGAGGCTTTTTCCACCAAACATGAGACAGCAGGAGTGGTAGGCAAAAAAGCTACTAGAAGAAATAATTCCTAGGTTTGAGCTGCCTCTTGCGATTGGGTCAGACAATGGCCCTGCATTTGTGAGTTCTGTCTCACAGGCATTGGCCAAGGTCGTGGGCACTAATTGGAAACTATATCGTGCCTATCGGCCCTAGAGTTCCGGACAAGAAGAGAGAATGAACCGGACTCTTAAAGAGACCTTGACAAAACTAATTCTGGAGACTGGCGGTGGATGGGTGGATCTCCTTCCTTTCACCCTCCTCAGGGCATGATGTACACCCTATTTAAACAAGGTAACCCCATTTGAAATAATGTTTGGAAGACACCCCCCACCCCCGTCCTTGGCTACAAGAGGTTGTTCTAGCAGAAATGACTGATCAGTCTGTACTCCAGTCACTGCAGGCATTACAGTCTGTCTTAAAAAAAGCCCATGCAGGGATCCGGACTGCCCACACTGGGACGGAGACGGAGGTGGAACCACATCCTTACCAACCTGGGGACTTGGTTTGGATACGTCGCTATCAAGTGGGGAACTTGGAGCCTCACTGGAAGGGACCGTTTACTGTTATCCTGACCACCCCCACAGCAGTAAAAGTAGAAGGCATCAGGGCCTGGATTCACGTGGGTCACGTCAAATGAGCCGAGGACGAAGACGCCCCCCAGAGGTGGAAGCCACAGCCAATGGACCCCGCTGACCATGGACTAAAGCTAAGACTCAAAAGACTATGAGTTTATTGTTGCTCCTATTGTTACCTGTTTATGTAAAGTATAGGTAGGAAATTAGATGAAGGAAATTAGGAAAAAATGGAAAAGGTTCTATGAAGCGGTAAATGGCTAACTCATCAGCCGACTGTGCACTAGTGTCATTTGTACAAAGAAAACTAGAGCGATAAAAATGTTAGCCTTACAGGCTCAATATAACCCCTTACAACCAGAGAACATAGAACTGGCTGAAAAGTCAAGGATTTGACTAATCTCCAAAGAAAAGGGGGGAGTGTAAGGGCCTGGTTGGCCAGAGGGAGTCATTTTGTCTTTATGTAGTGAGCTTAGATTGACCCTATGCAGTAAACTTAGTTTGACCCTGCCCCTCCCAGAGGAACTTACTTGCAAAGCCTAGATACAAGGGCGGGTCAGGCCAGGTGAAGACATCCAATCAGTTGGGCATGCATATATCTACTAGGGTAAATTGAAATTCAATTGGCCACCCGTGTGTTACCTAGCAGTTTTTTTTTTTTTTTCCTGTGTGTGGCAGACTTAGCATGACTGTGCAGTTTTCTCTGTGTATTGCAATCTCATTGGCCACCTGTGTATAGCCCGGTTAAACTACCTCTATAAAAGTTAGTCTGTGAGGCTGGGAGGGGTCGCCTCTTTGCAAGAGATGGCCCTGACCAGTCAGTTTGATTCTCGATGCTTGGTGCGAAATAAAGCTTTGCTTGACCTTCACTTTGTATCAGTCTCACTCCTTTGATTACGGACCCTAACACAGATAACTCTAAGAGCACTCATGTTGCTCACTCTTTACTCATTGTTTACTCTTTCACTCTACTGGCCAGTTGCCAAAGTGATATGCAGACCCCTGAGTTGACCCCTTTTTAAATTTTGGAAAAATACATATATTTTTAAAAAGATATGTATACATTACGGTATTCCATCCCACTCTTTTATCCTGACTTAATTTTTAATACATTAACCTTTTTTTCCATAAAACAAGACTATAATTTGGCCAAATTCTCATCCAAATCCTTGGCTTGTTAGTGCCTATAGTGAAGTGGGGATATTTTGCACAGCATGTGGATTTTGAGAAAGGAAGTTATAGAAGGAAGCTTTCTGGCTGAGGGAAACTCCACTCCACTCTCCAGGTCCAAAAGGATATGAGGGATCTTGGCCAAAACAACAAAAATCAACTTGATTTCTCTTCTTAAAAATCAGATTTCTACTTGGTTTGTTTCTAAGAAAAAGAATACCTATAATGACACCAATTTACTTCCTCACAAAAAATGCATTGTTTTAAAAGACTTCCCCTAATGATGCCTGAAATTCTATTAGTATTAAAATCATATAAGTTGAGGACAAGGGGAGATGGAGAGGAGAAGGGAGTTGAGGGAAATTGGAAGGGGAGGTGAACCATGAGAGACTATGGACTCTGAAAAACGATCTGAGAATTTTGAAGGGGTGGGGGATGGGAGGTTGGGGGCACCAGGTGGTGGGTATTGTAGAGGGCACGTATTGCATGGAGCACTGGGTGTGGTGCAAAAATAATGAATATTGTTATGCTGAAAAAATAAAAAAATTAAAAAAAAAATTTAAAAATTAAAAAAAAACCTTGAAAAAAAATCATATAAGTTGAACTTTCTTTTCTAAATAGACTATATTTTATAGAGAGGTTCCAGGTTCACAGCAAAACTAAGCAGAAAGTACAGTAATTTTCCATATGGCCTGGGCCCCACATATGCATAGCTTCCCCCATTATCAACATTCCCCATCAGAGTGGTACATTTGTTACAACTGATAAACCTGCATGGGTACATTATCACCCAGAGTCCACAGTTTACATTAGGGTTTAGTCTTAGTGTTGTACACTGTTTCTGGACAAATGTACAACATGTATCCACCAGTATAATATCATACAGAATAGTTTTACAACCCTAAAAATTTTCTGTGCTCTGCCCATGTATTTTCCCCTTCTGCCTAGCCCCAGACAGCCATTTATCTTTTAATAGTTTTGCCTTTTCCAGAAGATCATATAGTTGGAATTACCCAGTAAGTTATCTTTTCAGAGTGCTTTCATTCACTTAATAATAGGCATTTAAGTTTTCTCTATTTCTTTTCATAGCTGGATAGCTCATTACTTTTTAGCTCTGAATAATATGCCCTTGTCCAGGTACATTACAGTTTATTTATCCATTCATCTACTGAAGGACATCATGGTTGCTTTCAAGTCTTGGCTTTATGAATAAAGCTTCTAGAAATATTTTTGTGCAGCTTTTTGTGTAGCATTAACTTTGGGTAAATACGATGGAGGGTGACTCCTGGATCATATGGCAAGAAACTGCCAAATTGTCATCCCAAATGGCTCTGCTATTTTAATTTTTTTTTAATTTTTAATTTCAAATTTCACTTCTTTATTTCTGGTATATAAGAAAGGAATTCACTTTTGTATATTAACTTTATCCTATAGCCTTGCTATAATCACTTATAAATTGCAGGAATTTATTGACTCTTTCAGATTTTCTACATAGAATATCATGTTATCTGCAAACAAAGACAGTTTTATGTCTTCATTCCCAATTTATATACTCTATTTCCTTCTCCTGGTGCATTAGCTGGAGGCTCCAGTACAATAATAAGAGTGGGTAACCTTGTCTTGTTCTTTGTCTTAGATGAAAAATACTTAGCTTTTCACTGTTGAATATGATGTTAGCTGGGGATGTGTCAGACGTGACTTTTATTATGTTGAGGTTCAATCCTTCTTTACCTAATTTGTTGAGAATTTTTATCTTGAAAATATTTTAATTTTGTCTTTTTCCGCATTTACTGAGATGATTGTGGTTTTTATTCCTTCATTTTGTTAATACGGTATATCACATATTGATTTTTGTGTATTTTGACCCATGCTTGCATTACAGGGATAAATCCTACTTTATCATGTCGTATTATACTTTTAAAGTGCTGTTGAATATTTTGTTGAGGATTTTTGCATCTAGGCTTACCACAAATATTGGCCTGTAATTTTCTTTTACTACAGTGTCCTTCCATATCTTTGATATCAGGGTAATGTTGACCTTGTAAAATGATTCTATATTTCTTCAAGTTTTTGGAAGAATTTGAGAAAGATTGGCATTAATTTTTCTTCAATTGTTTGGTACAGTTATCTGTAAAGCCAGCTGGTTCTGGGTTTTTCTTGGTTGGGAGATTTTTTAAAAAATATTTTATTTATTTATTTGACAGAGAGACACAGCGAGAGAGGAAACACAAGCAGGGGGAGTGGGAGAGGGAGAGAAGCAGGCTTCCCACTGAGCAGGGAGCCCTGATGTGGGGCTCGATCCCAGGACCCTGGGGCTGTGACCTGAGCCAAAGGCAGATGCTTAATGACTGAGCCACCCAGGCACAATTTGGTTGGGGGATTTTTAAAAATTCTTTATTTAAATTCAACTTAATTAACATATACTTTTTTATTAGTTTCAGGGATAGAATTTTGATTACTGATTCAATCACTTTATTCATTATTGACCTGTTCAGATTTTCTATTTCTTCATGGTTCAGTCTTGGTAGGTTTTAGGTTTCTAGGAATTTTTCAATTTCTAGATTATACAATTTGTTGACATATAATTATTCATAAAATCCTTTGGATTTCTGCAATATTAATTTTATAGTCTCATCTTTTGTTGCTGATTTTATGAGTCTTCTTTTTTCTAAGTCTAGCTAAATATTTGTCAATTTTGTTTATCTTTTCAAAAAATCAGCTCTTAGTTTTAGTGATCTTTTCTATTGTTTTTCTTTTTATATACTACTCTATTTTGTTTACATTTTTAGAGAGAGAGTGAGTGGCAGAGGGGCAGAGAAAGAGAATCTTAAGCAGGCTGTAAGTGTGATACAGAGCTAAATCTCACAACCATGAGATTTTGACCTGAACCAAAACATCGAATCAGATGTTTAAATGACTAAGGCACCTAGGTGCCCCTCTATTGTTTTTCTATTGTCTATTTCATTTATTTCTGCTCTTATCTGTTATTTTCCTTCCCTCTACTAACTATGGGTTCAGTTTGTCCTTTTTCTAGTTCCTTGAGGTGTAAAATAAGGGTTTATTTATTAGTAAGAAAGGATCATGTTTTGAAGCAGAAGATCCAGGTCACTTTGTACATAGAATTTTGTTATGTTCAATAAACCTGGTTGGAGGAAAGCTTGGCTTTTCTCTGGATTCTTAAAAAAAAGTAAGGAGAATAAAAAACAGCCTTTATATGGGTTATATCTGCCAATATTTATTCTATTAATTATTAAAGCTAGATTTAAAAAATGTTTTTGTCAATTCTTTTCTTTTTTTAGTTAATTTTGTTTTTTCAGTGCTCCAAGATTGATTGTTTATGCACCACACCCAGTGCTCTATGCAATACGTGCCATGCCCTCCTTAATACCCACCACCAGGCTCACCCAACCGCCCACCATCTCCCCTCCAAAACCCTCAGTGTGTTTCTCAGAGTCCACAGCCTCTCATGCTTTATCTCTCCCTCTGATTTCCCAGTGTTTTTGTTAATTCTTTTAAAAATTACCATAAAATACCAAGTACATCATATAAACATAAAGTTAAAATTTACATGAAAAATATGAGGAAATGCACAATTTTTATGTACTTAAAAATTTTTACATATCTCTCCTAATAGAAATTCCTATGTCTTCTTTGCACTAAATCCCTAGCCATATTATATGTAATATATCTATGAAATTTCTCACCTTGTGGAGAATGAGATTTAAAATGGTAAATACATTTATTATGTAAATAGTTTACACCTTTCAGATCCTTCAAAAAGCTAACTTAGAGAGGTCTCAGAACTGTCCAATTATTAACTTATTATTTCACAAATCAATTATGGGACAAACTCATTATTTCCTTTTGAGCAAATTGTACTACAGATACATTAAATTTGATAATACTTAGTTCATGTAAAAAAAGATATTTTAAAAATCAACAGACCATCACAAGTTCAAAAAATGAAATAGATAAAACTTTACTGGGGGGGCACCTGGGTGGCTCAGTTGATTAAGCGTCTGCCTTCCATTCAGGTCATGATCCCAGATCCTGGGATAGAGCCCAAATCAGGATCTCTGCTCAGTGGGGAGTCTGCTTCTCCCTTTCCTTCTGCCTTCCACTCCCCCTGCTTGTGCTCTCCCTCTCTCTGCCAAATACATAAATAAAATCTCTTTAAAAAAATGATACTGGGCTACAGTTCTTATTATGAAAACTTTAGGTGACTAAAAATAGCTTTAGTTTCTGATGCTCAGATCCTTCTGAGTACAGCTTATGTGCAGCTACTGTTCTTGGTGGTGGACTATTTGCACTCAGACACAATGTGGTTGGCAGCTCCCTGTACTTCAGCTCTTTGGAACCTGGACAGCTATTGGCCCCCTTGAAGACAACAATCAAAAGCTTTTGTAATGAGCCAACTGAGGAGCCTTTTCTGGGATGCACCGAAAAATACCATTAAGGAAAAAGTTCATTATATATCTGGCCTTTCATAAAATAGTGATCTTAGGATGTATCTGTCTCAATGGCATATATTTTTCTTCTACTCTGGGGTTTTAGAGGCATTTTCATTAGATCCCCTATTGTTATGCATAAAAATTTTAACAGGAAGTTCAGGTATTGTGGAAAAACCTTTTCAGTACCTTGGAAAAGTGTAACAGTGGCTGGCGACAGGGTAGGATCTATTTATAGGCCTTGTATTCAAATGATGTATTGAATAAACTCAACATCTAACTAGATAAAATGCAGTGCAACAAAGCCTGCCAATAAACCACACCATATTAAATGTGATTGGATAGTCTTCTTATCTGGCATGAACCAATTAGAAGACAAGGAATAACCAGATTGCTAGAAGCTTCCTGTGGCTTTCATTAAAGGCACTTTGAACAGACTGCTACCTACAGTACCAAAACAATGTAGAGATATAACTGACTCTACATATGGTTTGGGAGCTTCATTGCATTACTGCTCTGCAAGAATCTTCTCCCAGACCTGTACTATAAAGCCCTTTCCTTTGGAATGCACTTTTCTTTCCTATCTCTTTACAAAGCTGCCTATCCGTATGTTAAGCCCATGAGAATGGGAACATGTGTTTCCTCAATTGTCCACGTAACTCAACTGAATTATCCCAATAACCCTTTGTGGAATAAACTCTTTTTAGCCTCATTTTAAATGAGGAAGGAGAAGACAAAGAGAAACTAAGTAACCTGTCCAAAGATAACACTGCTAATACATGGAAAATCATTGATTCAAATCCAGGTTGGTCTGAGTCCAAAGCCCAAGCACGTGAACACTACCTCTGCCATATTCTCTGTGTGGTGATGTTGTCTTCAATGCATGGCTACCCAGACAGTCTGAGGTGATCCCACATTTACAACAAGCCTTTCCATAGCCTGATCTTTTCTTCAAAGGGTTTATGATTAGCTCAGAGGTATAAAAGCAAAAACCTCAAGCCAATCTTTCCACAAAGGTGTTTTCTTGGGCAATCACTGAAAAAGTTTGTTCAAGCAGTAGTTAACAAGTTCAACACTTCCTGTGTGCAATTCTGTATTGAAATAGCTGTATCAAACATATGCAAAGTCATTCCATGATTCATAACTGCATCCAATATACTGTGGGGGGAAGGTGGAAAGCAGAGAGTGGGAAAAGATTTCATGTTGGAATAAAACAGCTATTAATTGATGACCCACATACAGTTCTCTACATTTAAACATTGCTGCAGAAACCTGAATGTTGTTCCCATATGTAGAATACATAGTTATACACCAGAGGAATTGGTGACCCCATCAATCATTACTTTTGCCTCTAATTAGTTACCACATAGTTATGTCACTACTCTTTCCTGGCTCTTTAGAGATGTTGCCTCACCATTTCATATTACTGGCAAGAACAAAATATTCAGTGAAATAATAAAGGTGAAGACTTAGTTATTATTATTATTGAAAAGGACAATTTCTTAAACATTGGTAGTCCATGTGACACCTATTAAACAGAAGATATAATGAACCAGAACTTACCCTACTTCCAATCTTGGGAGTTTATTGCACTCTCTTTCCCTAACACCCTTATAGATTACACTTCTATTTTAACGATGTTGTTCAAACCAGGCATTGCTAAACTAATAAGAGTCACCACTGACTAAAAGACAGCTATGCCAGGCACTCTGCTAAACACAATTTAGGAAATATGTCCATTACCTTTCATGACATTCCTGTGAAGTAAATAGTATTATTATCTTCATTTTTATGGAAGAAGAAACTGAAACACAAAAGATCATTAGTGTCCTAAGACTATACAGATGGGAAGTTGGAAAGCCAATAATATAATATATTTCAAAGTGTTCAAGAATCCAGGGGAAAAGGGAGGCAAAATGATAGAAGAGTAGAACACCTCATTACATCTGGTACCCTGAATTTAGCTAGATAACCATCAAATCATTCTGAACACCTATGAAGTCAAGCTGAGATGCAAGAAAAGAGTTTCTGAAATTCCACAAAAGAAAAGCGACCACTTTTTGCATGGTGGGAGGTATGGAGAAGTAAATCTGAGAGGCAGTATATCAGAAGATAAACATCAGGGGGAGGAGCCTCCATAAGACAGCTACCCAAAAGTGATATAGCCCAAGAGCACAAAGTCAGAACTTTTAGAAGTCTGCTCCAGTAAGAGACAGCCCTGCCTAAAAGGTGCTCAGGTGGTGAAGCAGGGCTTCAATCCTAGGCAGGACAGTGTGGCCTTAGGATCCCTGGGGTCATAGAAAGAAGGGGGGTGGTGCCTGAGCTGACAGAGTTCCCAAGCACTGGAGTGGGGAAACTGGCTGTGGTCAGCAAGCCCCAGGAGTGGGCTCTCAGCTCAGTTTGTCATAAACCTCAAACCTCGGACTATGGGGCGACCGCTCTCCATGCAAGGACCCTGCAAAGGGCAAAAATGTGGCAACCCTCCACATTGCCCCAGGAGGAGCAGTGGGGGTGTGCACACAATCTGGCAACTGCTCTTCATGCAGAAGCCCTGCAAGCAGCAGGCCTACAGTGACCCTCTTCCCTCCACAGAGAGGGTTGGCACCGGTGCACACACTGTAAGAGTCTGCAGAGTTTGGTGCACATGAAAGTGAAGGCTGCTTTTCCCTGAGGGTTTACTGAAAAGAGGGGGCCATGATCTTTCAGCTCCAGGGCTCTTGGACTTCGGGGCGTGGCCAATTTTATTTTCATCCTCTGAAGCGGCAGGGAACAAAAGCCACATAGAACAACCTGAAGCAGCTTACACTGAGCCTGGCCCCCTGGCAAGGTGTGATGCAATTCCACCCAGGGAAAGACACCTGAAGATCAACACAGCAGGCCCATCCCCCAGAAGACCAGCTGGAACATCAGGGGAATACCAAGTTTACCAAGCACATGGAACTGCAAAAGTCCAGTGCTAGGGGAAAATAATATATAGAATTCAAGTTTATTTCCCCCCCCCTATGATTTGTTTATCTTTCAGTTTTAAATGTCCTTTTCTTTTTTTTTCCTTTTCAACTAGTTTCTTATTTTATTAACTCTTTGTTCTCAAGTCTATTTTTAATTCCATGTTTACATTTACTTTATAGATATAGTCTCCATTTTGGCTTCCTTTCACTGTATTCAATTTTATTTTTGTATATATAAGTTTTGCTTTCTTTATAGTTGTGGGATTTATTGTCTTCTAACAAACAGACAAAAATACACCCGGACCAAGTGGATCGCCCTGTTTTGTCCACCTGGGAGATTGTATTCTCTCCTTCCCGCTTTTTCTTCTTTTTCTTCTCTTTTTTGGTTTCTGACCTTTTCAGATTTGTCTAGTGTGTATTTTGCTTAGGTCGTGGTTGATATTTTTTTATTTTATTCCCTCATTCATCCATTCTTCTCTGGGCAAAATCACTAGAAGGAGGAATTCACAACAAAGGAAAAAACCAGATGTAATACCCTCTACCACAGATCTAATCGATATGGACATAAGTAAAATGTCAGAGTTGGAATTCAGGATAATGACTATAAAAATACTAGCTGGGCTAAAAAAAGCATAAAAGACACTAGAGGATGTCCTAGCAAAGAAATAAAAACTAATCAGGCTGAAATTAGGAATGCTTTAACTGAGATACAGTCTAACATGGATGCCCTAACAGCTAGGGTAAATGAGGCAGAAGAGTCAGTGACATGGAGGACAATATGATGGGATGAAAGAAAGCTGAAGAAGAGAAAGAAAAACAACTAATGGGCCATGAGGGGAGGCTTTGAGAAATCACTGATACCATAAAGCAAAACAATATTAGAATTATTGGGGTCCTAGAGGAAGAAGAAAGAGAGAGCAGGACAGAAGGTATATTTGAGCAAATCACAGCTGAGAACTTCCCTAATCTGGGAAAGGAAATAGGCATTCAAGTCCTGGAGGTAGAGAGGAACCCCCCCCCCCCAAAATCAGCAAAAATAGATCAACACCCCAACATATAATAGTGAAGCTTGCAAATTTCAGAGATAACAAGAAAATACTGAAAGCAGCTCAAGACAAGAACTCCTTAATGTACAGTGGTAGAAACATGAGACTGGCAGCGGACTTATCCACAGACCTGGCAGGCCAGAAAGGGCTGGCGTGATATATTCAGGGTAACAAATGAGAAAAACATGCAGCCACGAATACACGATCCAGCAAGGATGTCAATCAAAATGGAAGGAAAGATAAAGAGCTTCCAGGACAAACAGAAACCAAAGGAGCTTGTGACCACTAAATAAGCCCTGGAAGAGATAGTAAAGGGAACTCTTTGAGTGGAAGGAAAAAAAAAAAGTAAACATGAGTCCAGGGCTGGATGGCTTCTGAGAGGAATTCTACCATTTAAAGAACTAATACCCATTCTTCTGAAGTTGTTTCAAAAAAATAGAAATGGAAAGAAAAGTTCCAAACTCTTTCTATGAGGCCACCATTACCAGGCAAAGACCCAATCAAAAAGGAGAATGACAGACCAATATCCCTGGTGAACATGGGTGCCAAAATTCTCACCAAGATACTAGCCCATAAGATCCAAGAGAACATTAAAAGGATTGTTCACCACGATCAAGTGGGATTTATTCCTGGGCTGCAAGGGTGGTTCAACATTCCCAAATAAATCAATGCGATAGATCATGTTAATACAATAGGGAACAAGACCCATGTGATCCTCTCAACTGATACAGAAAAAACATTTGATAACATATAGCATCCTTTCTTGATTAAAACTCTCCACAGTGTAAGGATAGAGGGAACATAGGTCAATATCACGAAAGCCATCTGAGCAAAGTCCACAGTGAATATCATTCTCAATGGGGAAAAACTGAGAGCTTTTCCACTAAGGTCAGGAACATGACAGGGATGCCCACTGTCACCACTGTTCTTCAACATATACTGGAAGCCCTAGCTCAGCAATCAGACAACAACAAGAAATAAAAGGCACCCAAATTGGCACAGAAGAAGTCAAACTCTCACTCTTTGCAGATGACATGATACCCCATGTGGAAAACCCAAAAACCTCCACCCCAAAATTGCTAGAACTCATACAGCAATTCAGCAACATGGTGGGATACAAAATCAGTGCACAGAAATCAGTTGCATTTCCATACATCAACAATGAGACAGAAGAAAGAGAAATTAAGGAATCAATCCCATTTACAATTGCACCAAAACCCATAAGATACTTAGGAATAAACCTAAACAAATAGGTATAAGGTCTGTACCCTAAAAACTACAGAAACTTAAGAAGGAAATTGAGGAAGACACAAAGAAATGGAAAAATGTTCCATGACCATGAATTGGAAGAATAAATACTATTAAAAGGTCTATGCTACCCAGAGCAATCTACACATTCAGTGAAATCCTTATCAAAATTCCATCAACATTCTTCACAGACCTGGAACAAATAATACTAAATCTTGTTATGAAACCAGAGAAGACTCCAAATAGTCAGATGAATGTTGAAAAAGAAAACCAAAGCTGGTGGCATCACAATTCTGGACTTCAAGCCATATTACATATCTGTTATCCTCATGGCAGTATGGTAATGGCACAAAAACAGACAGATAGGTCAATGGAACAGAATAAAGAACTCAGAAATGGACACTCAACTTGATGGTCAACTAATCTTTGACAAAGCAAGAAATAGTAGCTATGGAAAAATGATAGTCTCTTCAAAAAATGTTGCTGGGAAATTGGATAGCCATATGTAGAAGAATGAAACTGGACCATTTTTTTACACTATATAGAAAGATAAACTAAAAAACAATTAAAGTCCTAAATGTGAGACAGGAATCCATTAAAATCCTTAAGGAGATCACAGGCAGCAACCTCTTCAAACATAGCTGCATCAACTTCTTGCTAGACACATCTCCAAAGGCAAGGGAAGCAAAAGCATAAATGAATTTTGGGGACTTCATCAAGATATCTTCTGCAGAGCAGAGGAAACCGTCAATAAATCTAAAAGGCAAATTTTAGAATGGGAGAATATATTTGCAAATGACATATCAGAAAGAGGGCTAGCATCCAAGAACTACAAGGAATTATCAAACTCAATATCCAGAAAAAAAAGCCCCATGTTTCCCAATCTAAAGTAGGTTTTCTTAGAAGAGAACTGCCCATGAATGTAAATGTTTTTTCTTGACTCTTGACTCTTCCAGTGACCTGAACATAATTCACTCTAATACAGTAGTCATCTTTTCATGCACATGACAGTCTAAGTTTAGTTTTCTCTAATCCTAGAGACTGCATTAGAGCAACAATTGGAACCCAGAGTCTCTTTTCCTCAGACTCAGCTCAGGCTGTATCTGTGCATAGTACATTTGACAGATTGAAGCTTAGCTCCTCTACTGTAGTTAACCTTTGTAATCAATAGCTACTTCCACAGGATGTCTTCTCATCCACATCCATTGCAAAGGTAGCTGAATTACTTGAACAGTGGTTTTACACATTTATCCTATTAGTGTACACAGAGTGACATGGCCTTAGCTACCAAGAATATAGAAAAGGGAAAATGTCTTAAAGAAATAATATATGCTGCAAAAATATGCTGGAAGTTAATCAAGAGAGAAAAGTCAGTTGAAAAACTTCATTCCTGCTCCACCTTTCTTTGGAAAAATGTCTGTTCTTGTTTCTGCTCATTTCTTCATTTGATCTTTTACAAAGGTGGAGAGAGAAAATCTTAAGCAAACCCCATGCCCAGTGTGGAGCCATATGCAGGGCTCTATCTCACAACACTGAGATAATGATCTGAGCTGAAATCAGGAATCAGACACTTAACAACTGAGCCACCGAGGTGCCACAAGCTTTGCAATTCTTTTTTTTTATAGATTTTAAAAAATTTTAAATTTCTTTTTAGTGTAACAGTATTCATTGTTTTTGCACCACACCCAGTGATCCATGCAATCCATGCCCTCCCTAATACCCACCACCTGGTTCCCCCAACCTCCCACCCTCCACCCCTTCAAAACTCTCAGGTTGTTTTTCAGAGTCCATAGTCTCTCATGGTTCACCTCCCCTTCCAATTTCCCTCAACTCCCTTCTCCTCTCCATCTCCCCATGTCCTCCATGGTATTTGTTATGCTCCACAAATAAGTGAAACCATATGATAATTGACTCTCTCTGCTTGACTTATTTCACTCAGCATAATCTCTTCCAGTCCTGTCCATGTTGCTACAAAAGTTGGGTATTCATCCTTTCTGATGGAGGCATAATACTCCATAGTGTATATGGACCATATCTTCCTTATCCATTTGTCCGTTGAAGGGCATCTTGGTTCTTTCCACAGTTTGGCAACCGTGACCATTGCTGCTATAAACATTGGGGTACAGATGACCCTTCTTTTCACTACATCTGTATCTTTGGGGTAAATACACAATAGTGCCATTGCAGGGTCATAGGGAAGCTCTATTTTTAATTTCTTGAGGAATCTCTGCACTGTTCTCCAAAGTGGCTGCACCAACTTGCATTCCCACCAACAGTGTAAGAGGTTCCCCTTTCTCCACATCCTCTCCAACACACGTTGTTTCCTGTCTTGCTAATTTTGGCCATTCTAACTGGTGTAAGGTGGTATCTCAATGTGGTTTTTTTTTTTAGATTATTTATTTATTTATTTGACAGAAATCACAAGTAGGCAGAGAGGCAAGTAGAGAGAGAGGCAAGTAGAGAGAGAGGAGGAAGCAGTCTCCCCGCGGAGCAGAGAGTCCAATGCGGGGCTCGATCCCAGGACCCTGGGACCATGACCCGAGCCGAAGGCAGAGGCTTTAACCCACTGAACCACCCAGGTGCCCCTCTCAATGTGGTTTTAATTTGAATCTCCCTGATGGCTAGCGATCATGAACATTTTTTCATGTGTCTGATAGCCATTTGTATGTCTTCATTGGAGAAGTGTCTGTTCATATCTTCTGCCCATTTTTTGATATGACTGTTTGTTTTGTGTGTGTTGAGTTTGAGGAGTTCTTTATAGATCCTGGATATCAACCTTTGGTCTGTACTGTCATTTGCAAATATCTTCTCCCATTCCATGGGTTGCCTCTTTGTTTTCTTGACTGTTTCCTTTGCTGTGCAGAAGCTTTTGATCTTGAGGAAGTCCCAAAAGTTCATTTTCGCTTTTGTTTCCTTTGCCTTTGGAGACATATCTTGAAAGAAGTTGATGTGGCTGATATCGAGGAGGTTACTGCCTATATTCTCCTCTAGGATTCTGATGCATTCCTGTCTCACGTTGAGGTATTTTATCCATTTCGAGTTTATCTTTGTGTACGGTGTAAAAGAATGGTTGAGTTTCATTCTTCTACATATAGCTCTCCAATTTTCCCAGCACCATTTATTGAAGAGACTGTCTTTTTTCCACTGTATATTTTTTCCTGTTTTGTCAAAGATTATTTGACCATAGAGTTGAGGGTCCATACCTGGGCTCTCTACTCTGTTCCACTAGTCTGTGTGTCTGTTTTTATGCCAGTACCATGCTGTCTTGGTGATCACAGCTTTGTAGTAAAGCTTGAAATCCAGTAACGTGATGCCACCAGTTTTATTTTTGTTTTTCAACATTTCCTTAGCGATTCGGGGTCTCTTCTGGTTCCATACAAATTTTAGGATTATTTGATCAGCTCTTTGAAAAATACTGGTGGAATTTTGATCAGAATGGCATTAAAAGTATAGATTGCTCTAGGCAGTATAGACATTTTAACAATGTTTGTTCTTTCGATCCAAGAGCATGGAATGGTCTTCCATCTTTTTGTGTCTTCTTCAATTTCTTTCATGAGTGTTCTGTAGTTCCTCGAGTACAGATCCTTTACCTCTTGGTTAGGTTTATTCCCAGGTATCTTATGGTTCTTGGTGCTATAGTAAATGGAATCGATTCTCTAATTTCCCTTTCTGTATTTTCATTGTTAGTGTATAAGAAAGCCACTGATTTCTGTACATTGACTTTGTGTCCTGCCAGATTGCTGAATTATTGTATGAGTTCTAGTAGTTTGGGGGTGGAGTCTTTTGGGTTTTCCATATAAAGAATCATGTCATCTGCAAAGAGAGAGAGTTTGACTTCTTCCTTGCCAATTTGGATACCTTTTATTTCTCTTTGTTGTCTGATTGCTGTTGCTAGGACTTCTAATACTATGTTGAACAAGAGTGGTGAGAGTGGGCATCCTTGTCGTGTTCCTGATCTCAACGGGAAGGCTGCAAGTTTTTTCCCATTGAGGATGATATTTGCTGTGGGTCTTTCATAGATAGATTTTATGAAGTTGATGAATGTCCCCTCTATCCTTATACTTTGAAGCGTTTCAATCAGGAACGGATGCTGGATTTTGTCCAATGCTTTTTCTGCATCAATTGAGAGGACCATGTGGTTCTTCTCTCTTCTCTTATTGATTTGTTCTATCACATTGATTGTTTTGCGAATGTTGAACCATCCTTGTAACCCAGGGATGAATCCCACCTGGTCATGGTGGATAATCTTTTTAATGTGCCTTTGGATCCTGTTTGCTAGGATCTTGTTGAGAATCTTAGCATCCATATTCATCAGTGATATTGGTCTGAAATTCTCCTTTTTGATAGGGTCTTTGCCTGGTTTGGGGATCACGGTCCTGCTGGCTTCATAAAAAGAGTCTGGAAGTTTTTCTTCTGCTTCAATTTTTTGAAACAGTTTCAGGAGAATAGGTATTATTTCTTCTTTGAAAGTTTGGTAGAATTCCCCAGGTTATCCGTTAGGTCCTGGGCTCTTGTTTTTCGGGAGGTTTTTGATCACTGCTTCAATCTCGTTACTTGATATTGGTCTATTCAGGTTGTCAATTTCTTCCTGGTTCAATTTTGGGAGTTTATAGTTTTCTAGGATTGCATCCATTTCATCTAGGTTTCTTAGCTTATTGGCATATAACTGTTGATAATAACTTCTGATGATTCTTTCTACTTCCTTGGTGTTAGTTGTGATCTCTCCCCTTTCATTCATAATTTTATGAATTTGGGCTTTCTCTCTTTTCTTTTGGATTAGTGTGGCCAATGATTTCTCAATCTTATTGATTCTTTCAAAAAACCAGCTTCTAGTTTCATTGATATGTTACTGTATCTCTGGTTTCTACCTCATTGATCTCTGCTCTAATCTTGATTATTTCCCTTCTTATGTGTGGAGTTGGTTTGATTTGTTGTTGATTCTCCAGTTCTTTAAGGTGTAGAGACAGCTGGGGTATTCTGGATTTTTCAATTTTTTTGAGGGAGGCTTGGACGGCTATGTATTTCCTCCTTAGGACCGCCTTTGCTGTATCCCATAGGTTTTGGACTGAAGTGTCTTCATTCTCATTGGTTTCCATGAATTGTTTCAGTTCTTCCTTGATCTCCTGGTTGATCCAAGCATTCTTAAGCAAGGTGGTTTCTAGCTTCCAGGTGTATGTGCTCCTTCCGAACTTTTCCTTGTGATTGAGCTCCAGTTTCAAAGCATTGTGATCTGAGAATATGCAGGGAATAATCTCAGTCTTTTGGTATCGATTCAGTCCTGATTTGTGACCCAGTATGTGGTCTATTCTTGAGAAGGTTCCATGTGCACTTGAGAAGAATGAGTATTCTGTTGTTTTAGGTTGGAATGTTCTGTATATATCTATGAGGTCCATCTGGTCCAATGTGTCATTCAATGCTCTTTTTTTCTTTATTGATTTTCTGCTTCAATGATCTATTTCTGAGAGAGGCGTGTTAAGATCTACTATTAATGTATTCATATCAATATGACTCTTTATCTTGATTAATAGTTTTCTTATGTAATTGGCTGCTCCCATATTGGGGGCACAAATATTTACAATTGTTAGATCACCTTGGTGGATAGTCCCTTTAAGAATTATGTAGTGTCCTTCTGTAGCTCTGACTACAGTCTTTAGTTTAAAATCTAATTTATCTGATATGAGAATCGCTACCCCAACCTTCTTTTGAGGCCTATTGGCATGAAAGATGCTTCTCCATCCCTTCCCTTGCAGTCTGGGTGTATTTTTAGGTTCAAAATGGTTCTCTTGTAGACAACATATGGATGGGTCCTGTTGTTTTATCCAATCTGCAACCCTGTGTCATTTGTTGGGTGCATTTAGGCCATTCACATTGAAAGTGATTATTGATAGATACGTTTTTATTGACATCGTGTTACCTTTGAAGTCTTTCTTTCTGTAGATTGTCTCTATATTTCTGTTCAATGACATTTTTAGGATTTTTTTCTCTTTTATGAACCCCCTTAATATTTCCTGCAGTGTCGGCTTGGTGGTCGCATACTCTTTTAAGCCTTGCCAGTCTTGGAAACTCTTTATCTCTCCATCCATTTTGAATGTCAGTCTTGCTGGATAAAGTATTCTTGGCTACATGTTCTTCTCATTAGTGCCCTGAATATATCTTATCAGCCCTTTCTGGCTTGCCAGGTCTCTGTGGATAGGTCTGACATTATTCTGATGGGCTTTCCTCTTTACCTAAGGAGCTTCTTTGTCCTAGCTGCTTTCAAGATGGTCTGCCTACAGTTATAATTTTTCATTCTTACTATTAGGTGTCTCAAGGACTTTCGAGAATCCATAATCTTGGGGGGAAACCTTTCTGCCTCTAGTACATGAACGCTGGTTCCATTCATGAGATTGGGAAAATTTTCATGGACAACTTGTTCTACTATATCTTCTAGACTTCTTTCTTTCTCCTCCCCTTCAAGGATTCCAATAATTCTGATGTTGGAACATTTCATGGCATCATTTATTTCCCTGATTCTGTTTTCATGGCTTCTAAGCTGTTTGTTCCAGGCTTCCTCCTGATCCTTTCTCTCTATCTGTTGTCCTCCAGATCACTAATTCGATCTTCTGTCTCAGTTACCCTAGCTTTTAGAGAATTTAGATTAGATTGGAACTCATTGAGAGCATTTTGAACATCATCCCTGGTGGCTTTCAGTTCTGCCCTAAGATTGTGAACATCATCCCTGGTGGCTTTCAGTTCTGCCCTAATCAATTCCGTTTTGTCATCCATGGATTTCTCCAACCTAGCTATTGCCTGGATAATTGTTAGCCTGAATTCCTTTTCCAACATATTGTCTATGTCAATAGCCATTAGCTCTGTTGCAGAAGGCTCATCCTCTGTATTTTTCATCTGTTGGGCATTCCTCCTCCTTGTCATTTTGGTGAGAGATGACTGAATGGATGTAGCTGGATGTATTGACCGTGGTGCAGTCAAAGTGCACCCTGGAACGCTTCTGAGCAATCAGGATTCCCCACCCGAACGAGAGAAAAAAGAAAAGAAAAAGAAAAGAAAGAGAGAGAGAGAGAGACAGGAAAGAAAGGGAAGATAAAAGAGAAGGCTCAGCCCAAATGGGCTCCAAGGTAAGATTTATTAAGTATACAAACAAAAACAGACAAACAAAAAGACTGATAAAAGTATATGACAAAGGGGGAAAAATATATATATATGCAGAAAAAGGAAGAACCTTGTCACAAAGAACCCCAAGTATAAGATTTATATACTATCAGGACAAACACAAATACACAGAAACACTGGTGGAAAAAAAAGATGGGAGAGTGGTTATCAATTCTCAGTGTGGGCAAGGAAGGTTATTTTGATTCTTCCTGGATATATCTTAATATCTTTGTTAAAGGACTCAACTTTCCTGAGATAAAGGGGGATTAAAAATTGGTTTACCTATAGGGGTAGCATTGGTTGGGGAAAAGGGGTTACCTTGAAGTTTAACTCTATATGAATATTAGAAATTAAAAATAAAAAAGGACTAAACTAGTCTAAACTAAACTAAAATAAAAAAAAAAAACTAAAAAAATAGAAAAGCAAAAGAAAAACACAGGTACATGTATCAAAAAGTTCAGGTTAGATGGTTATTATGGAATTTGATGTACTGGACATCTCACTGTGATGGTCAATAGGTTAAAAATTATCTATATAAAAAAATGAACTAGAATAGTGGGAACGAGTTATAAATAAAAGTTGCATCTATGAAGTAGTGGTGGTTGTTCTCTTGTCTTTTTTTTTTTTTCTTTCTTGGTTGGTGTTCTGGGGGAGGGACCAGCCACGTGGGTTTCCAGTCAATGATGTTCCTGGAGTTAAGTCCACCCACCCCCTCAAGGGGGTGGGCTCTGAGGAAACGAGTTTTTTCAGGCCTTTGTTCTCTGGAGGATTTTATGTTTGTTCATTTGTTTTCTCTCACCTTGACAGCTTTTGATGGTTTTTGGAGGTTTAGAGGAAAGCAAACTGCACCCCGACCTCCCTCTCAGAGAGAAGCCTCAGTCTGCTTCCCTGTGGGTGCTGCAGAGCCCATATAAATTCCCCCTTGGCCACTGGCAGAGCAGGTTCCATGTCGCGGTCCCTGGGGATGCAGGATCTCCTGCTTGTACCCAAAACCCCAGCAGCGGCAGCTGTCTGGGCAGCTCCAGACCACCAGAGAGGTTCTAAGCAGTGATCTCACACTGAGATTTTCCCACTGGCCTGGGCTGGGAGTGCCTGGTCTTTCCGGGTCTAAGAGCCCTGGATTTAGGCGCACCTCTCTTAGGGGAGGGTGTGGGGCGTGCGCGTCTCAGGCTCGGATAGTATGGCGCGGGTCTAAGAGCACCGGGCTGGGCCTTTGCATACCTCTCTCAGGGGAGAGTGTGGGGCACGCGCTTCTCAGGCTCTGATAGTACAGGCAGCATGCTGCAGGCTGGCAAGGGTCCCAGCCCCTCACGGGTGCTGGACAGCACTCGTTCTCAGGTGCGCTGGCAACTCAGGGACCAAGACCTTGTTTCTCTGCCTTACTCTCTCTGGCTCAGTGCCAGGGGAGGCTGTCCTGGGTCCAGGGACTTAAGCCCCTGTCGTTAGCTGCCCTGATTCCCACAATTTCCCCCCATGATCCTTTGCTCTTTTTGAGGCTTTCAACCAGACTCCAAGTTAATGCTGGTCCCCAGATGCAGGGCACTCTCATATTGGGGTATCACTTTCCAATCGGTCGCCTCTGGGGGCTCCCTCCCCCTTTTGTTCATCTTCCAATATCAGTCTGACGTTCCCACTCTGCTTTACCTGCCCACTGGCATCTTCTGTCCCTGTAGAGATCCAGATGTGTATAATTCTGATCTCAGGCTAATTTCATGGGTGATCAGAGTTCTTTGGTAGGTAATCAGCTCACCCTAGGGTACAGGTTGAAACGGCGCCTCCTCCTACTTCCCCACCATCTTGTCTCCCCCCTTTATTTATTTATTTTTTTTAAATTTCTTTTAGTGTTCCAGAAATAGCAACTTTTAGAAAATTGTTTATTTATTTTAAGTAGGTTCCATGCCCAGCGTGGGGCCCAATATTGGGCTTGAACTCACACCCCTGAGATCAAGACCTAAGCTGAGATCAAGAGTCAGATGCTTAACTGACTAAACCACCCAGGTGCCCCTAGACAATTATTTATTTTATAAACCATAATTTACCAGTGTTTATTTGCTGTTTTTTACTTACTGTTTTAACATTTCAAGCAAAGGGTTCTGAAATCAGTTTCACTTTTTGCTTTTCATAAACTTTTGTTCATGCTTGACTTTTCTGAGAATTCCAATGTTATTGAAGGGCAAAAGTTCAGGAAACCTCAAATACTAGAATGATTGAGTGAATCTATGTAAGATCTGCTTTATGGATCTAAACTTGGGGGCCTTACTTCATTGAGAGAATCTATAAAAAATAGAAATTTTACTTGTATGGGATCTCTGTTAATGACTGCTGTACCTTTTTCCAGAGAGCAGACCTGAAGTATTTTCTGTCACAGATCTGATAGAGACAGTTAATGAAGTTTCTAAACTTAGCATTGCTCATGAAATCATGGTAAACCAACATTTCCATATGGAAGAGTGTTTTACCTCACAACAGGTATGGACTCTTCTATTTTTTTTTTCATTTTACTCCTCCTGTGATAAGTATATAACACAAATGACTCTTGATCAGGATCGAAGCGTTTTTATTAATGCAGTTAATTTTGAGTATGTCTTAAATGGTACCAACAAATAAAACAGAGGAGTGTAATTACCAGTGTAATTATTAGTTTCATGTCAAAGCAGAAAAAATTATATTTAAGCAGGAATTAAACCAAAGATGTTGTCAGAATGTTTATTTTGGTATCCCAGTTAATAATGAAATACGGAGTTAATTTCGATCTTTTTAGACAGCCTTGGAAGAAATAGTTCACAAAAGTTATTCTTTTGTCTACAGATCAAACAGGTACTGGTGAAAAGAGTACCATTCTAATAGTGGTATTGCCAACTCTTCATGAGAAAAAATGTCAGAGAACATTTCTGCCTTATAAGCAGCTTAATAAAAATTTTGGGAATTAAGATCAGAACTACATTGATTAAAGAATGCCTCTCTAAAATGAGGCTTTATTCTGGTTCTTATTAATTACATTCATATTGCAAGACATAAATAAAATTTTATGAATTAAATACTTCTTTTTTTAAGATTGTATTTCTTTGACAGACAGAGATCACAAGTAGACAGAGAGGCAGGCAGGGGTGGGGTGGGGAAGCAGGCTCCCCGCTGAGCAGAGAGCCCGACGTGGGGCCGATCCCAGGACCCTGAGATCATGACCGAGCCAAAGGCAGAGGCCCTAACCCACTGAGCCACCCAGGCACCCCTGAATTAAATACTTCTAATAGCTTGTTAATAGTTAAATGGATAAATTAATTTGTTGTACCCTAACTGTATAGCATTTCTAATTTCCCAGTTTAGGTGTTCTATTTCTAAAACACTTTGCTCTGTGTTTCTTTTGGATCTCCACACTTCTTAGTTTTCCCTTACCTGTTGTTAACAGGTACTCATGCCAAGCACAGGTTTTCCAAAGAGGTTTCCATCAAAATACAAATCTCCTAGCATATTCCTCACCTTTACTATCTCTGAAACTCGAGTTAGATTTTTTCATGCTGGCTAGGGTGCAGAGAAAGTGAAACTAGGAGAGTGAAGATCTGTTAAAGTGGCTGGGGTTGTGGTGGTGATAAGGGGTGGGTAAATGAAGCAGAAGGAATAATACTATTCAGAGCTTGATTTTTAATTGTTCTGTTATTAACAGCCTTATTCTAGTGTAACAATGCAAAAACTATAACAAAAACAAAGTTGAAATAGAATATGGGTTTATCTATTTTGTATATAGATATTGACTATTGGTTTTACCTTTGGTCTTATAAAATAACACTAATTATAGTTACAGATTCTAAGGAAAATCTTATTGTCAGATATTTGTACAACAAACTGAGTACCAACTAGGTGTAAGGAACAATCCTTAATGCTGGGAACATATAGGTGACTAGGATGCTAGCTTTACCACAAGAGGCTTCTGTATCAGAGATAGTCAAATAGTAGATAGCTACTGTGCAATGATAAGTTCTCTGACATCTAGTATATGGAATTCTATGTTTGTGTTCAGCTGCCCAAGGAGTGTCAAGAAAGACTTTCCTCATAAGGTAACACTTGAGTTTTGGAGTATGAATGGGCAGTTTTCAGGTGGTCTGGGGTGGGGGGGGTAGGTGGGGAAGGATTCTCCTGGAACTGGAACTGTCATGTCACAGGCATAGACTAGTGAAAGACATTATATATTCATTTTAAGTAGGTTGTTATTGTTGGAGCAGTGTGTTAGAAGAAGGAAGGCAATGAGGTAGAAGTGACAGAAGAGGATCCTAAAGGGTCTTAGAGACGATGTATCCTGCTGGTGATAGGGAGCCCAGAGAGGACTTCAAATGAGCATGCCAACATGACCAGATGTATATCTTAGAAAAATAATTGATTTTAGCAAGAATATGTGGCATTGCATAAGACTTTGTTGGGGAAGGAAGACCATTTAACAGGCTACTACAATAGTTCATATAGGAAATGACAATAGATAGAGATATTTTGGAAGCAAAATCTCTGGAATTTGGTGACCAAGTAGATAAAATGTTTGAGGAGAAAGCAGTTAGAAGGACTCCAGTACACACCAATTATGTATGTATTATCTCACAAATGGGATTGGTGTGTTGGGAGATGAACTTTGACTTTTTTACCCATTTATCTTTGTAATTGTTTGTAAAAGTTTTAAAAAAATCATGTACATTTTTGTATTTTTTGAGGGAAAAGGGTTAAGCTTTCTGGTTTGCACAAACAAGGAATAGGTTTAAATGGAGATGATAATGAGTAATCAAGGAGGAATTTTTTTCTTAGATTTCAAAATGGAAAGAAAAAGAACATCTAGTTGAACCTATAAGTCTATGGATTTAGAAACTAAGGCATACAGCACTTTACCAAAGAAAGTTAACCATTCTCCCCAAAGGTAACCAGTATTCTGATTATTAACACCACATATTATTTTGCTTGTTTTGAGGTTTTGTATATGGGAGTGTAGAATATAAATTCTTTTTTTGTCTGGAAAAAGAGAAACTAAGGCACACACTTATGTTTGATGCAAAACCAGGGCTAGAACTCAAGGGCTTAACTCCCTACCTAGTTCATGGTTCTTCCTACTGCAGGATGAGAGCTTCTCTGGAACCTTGAGATACCCTCCTGAGAGGATTTGGCTAACATCTTTGCATTTGACACTAAATTTAGTTTATTCATTCAAGAGCTAACTATAGCTCTTGGCTTGGCAATTCTGTGATCTTTCATGATCCTAAATGCTATTTGGGATTTAGGAAATTATTATCCTGATTATGATCAGTTCTTTGGGTAAAGAGCAATTTGCTCATTTAAACTTTTTACAGTTTGGAAGGCAGAATCATGGAGACAATGTACAATGCTTTTTGGGACCATCTGAAGGAGCAACTATTGAGTACTCCCCCTGACTTCACCTGTGCTCTTGAACTTTTAAAAGAACTTAAGGAGATGAGTAACAACCCTCCCATTTGTCGATCTTAAGTTCCTGAGCATACCAAATCTGTGGATTGTTGATGATTATCAATATCTTAAGTTGCATAACGCCCCCCTGAACATGGTCCATTACTTAAATAGACCATCTAGAGAAGCTTTTATTCTTTGCATGATATGAAGCTCAAAAGGTGATATGTTGCTATAATGGCACAGTATGTCATTCAGTTAAAAAGATTTTCAGTAATCACTTACTATGTCTTGTTTTTAAGAAGCACATAAGTGAGTAAAGGATCCTTTGTCCACAAGGGCTTTTGAGCCAAAAGGCTTATACTTTTGAGTCAAAAGGCTATTTCAAGTGACCTTTAATGGTTCCTTTACTTATTTTATCTTTGATCTTTGAAGTAAAAATAATCTAAAAATGTCTTTATTCCTTATTAAGAGTGCTTCAATCACCTTGTGGTGGTGTGTATTTTATATCCTGCACTTATTTTTATAACACTTATTTTTATTCATATTTTAATATCCTTATGATCAGAATATTATATAGCACTATTGTTATTAATGATACCAGTGAAACCTTGAACTATAATTGGCCCCTAAACCGAAAGAGATAATATTCTTTTTTTAAAGATTTTATTTATTTATTTGACAGAGAGAGAGATCACAAGCCAGCAGAGAGGCAGGCAGAGAGAGGGAGGGGGAAGCAGGCTCCCCGCTGAGCAAAGAGCCCAATGTGGAACTCAGTCCCAGGACCCTGAAATCGTGACCTGAGCTGAAGGCAGAGGCCCAACCCACTGAGCCACCCAGGTGCCCCAGAAAGAAATAATATTCTTCTATAAGAAACTTAAAGACCTATTTTCAAGACTTCCAAAAGACATAGACATAGTCTTTGTTTGAAGAAGGATTTTTTATTGGAGAGTGATTGGGTTTCTAAACAATTTGGCTCCATTGATTTTCTTTTATGGACAGATCTTGTTATCACTGCTATTACCACACCAGAACTGCTTAAGAAATTAGATTGAAGAAGCTCTGGACATGGATCTCCTTAAGCAGGAAGCAGAACATGGGGCCCTGGATGTCCCTCATCTCTCTAACTACATTCTCAATTTGATGACCCTCCTATGTGCACCAGTCCGCGATGAAGCAGTGCAGAAACTAGAAAGCATGACAGATCCTGTGCAGTTACTAAAGTGAGAAACGAAATATACTGTCCCTGAAATCTGCCTTAAACAACTATGTCAGAAAACTCTCTCCCTGATACTGTGTTACAGCTCCTGCCTTGTCTAGCTCTTCTATACTGAAGAACTGACTAATACCTTTTTAAAAATTTTTATTTATTTATTTGACACACAGAGAGAGATCACAAGTAGGCAGGGAGGCAGGCAGAGAGAGAGGGAGAAGCAGGCTCCCTGCTGAGCAGAGAGCCTGATGCAGAACTCGATCCTAGGACCCTGAGATCATGACCTGAGCTGGAGGCAGAGGCTTAACCCACTGAGCCACCCAGGCACCCCTGACTAATACCTTTTATTTTGCTCCCTAGACTATTGGCTTTTATTTTCCAAGGACAGACTCTCAAGGCCTTTTTGGTGATCTTCAGATCATTTGTATCCTTTTTAAGAAGTGATGCTAAGAGAGAGTACAATAATTCTTTCTTCCAGAGATTTCAAATAGCCTTTTCCCAAATGTTTTCCTATATATCTTAACTTAAAGCCCATGAGGGGACATCAATGAAGATTATCCTTGTTTCACAGCTGGGAGAATCAAGACCCAGAAAGGTAAATAGTATGCCCAATTAGATAGAAATTTAATTATCATCATTCCGACGCCTCACAGGTGGTTGTTAGGACTTTGGTCATTTTCCTTCCACTGAATACTCATTCTGAGAAGATAGTGGCAATATTGGAAAGAGTTCTACATTGGTAACTAAAAGGACAGAAGACATATTTGTCCTTACCCCTGACAACAATGCACTCTGTGGCTGTTGTCCCCTAACCACAGTGTTCTTATTTGTAAATTGAAGTTGGATTATTGTTTTTAAGGGCCATTTTAATTCTAAAATGCTGGAATTTTAGGAAACCTTGCTTGAGTTCCATCTCTCCACAATAGATTTCCTTTCATAGTGTAAATATTTTATTTCTCCTTATGACAGGGGTATCTTCCATGTTCTGGGCCTGATGAAAATGGACATGGTGAACTATACTATCCAGAGCCTTCGACCCTACCTGCAGGAACATTCTGTCCAGTATGAACAAGCTAAATTTCAGGAACTCCTTGATAAGCAACCTGGTATGTTTAAAATTTAAGTGTAGGAGAAGAGGATTTGACCTTGGGTTTGCCTTCTTACAATGATAAATTTTTTTAAAAATTTTCCTTTATTATGTTATGCTAGTCCCCATACAGTACCTCATTAGTTTTTGATGTAGTGTTCCATGATTCATTGTTTGTGTATAACACCCAGTGCTCCATGCAATATGTGCCATCCTTAATACCCATAACCAGGCTAAAGAATCCCCCCACACCCTCTAAAATCATCAGTTTGTTTCCTGGAGTCTGTAGTCTTTCATGGTTCATCTCCCCCTCTGATTCACCCCCTCTTAATTTTTCCCTTCCTTCTTCTAATGTCCATCATGCTATTCCTTATGTTCCACAAATAAGTGAAACCATATGATAATTGACTTTCCCTGCTTGACTTATTTCACTTAGCATAATCTCCTCCAGTTCCATCCATGTTGATGCAAAAGTTGGGTATTCATCCTTTCTGATGGCTGGGTAATATTCCATGTGTATATGGGCCTTGCCTTTATCCATTTGTCTGTTGAAGGACATCTCAGCTCTTTCCACAGTTTGGCTATTGTGGACATTGCCGCTATGAACATTGGGGTGCATGTGGCTCTTCTTTCCACTGCATCTGTATATTTGGGGTAAATGCCCAGTAGTGCAATTGCTGGGTCATAGGGTAGCTCTAATGTAAACTTTTTGAGGAACCTCCACACTGTTTTCTGAAGTGTCTATATCAACTTGCATTCCCACCAACAGTGTAAGAGTGTTCCCCTTTCTCCACAACAGCTCCAACATTTGTTGTTTCTGGCCTTGTTAATTTTTGCCATTCTAACTGGTGTAAGGTAGTATCTTATTGTTGTTTTGATTTTAATTTCCCTGATGGCTAATGATGATGAACACTTTTTCATGTATCTGTTAGATATTTCTATGTCTTCTTTGAAGAAATGTCTGCTCAAGTCTTCTTCCCATTTTTTGACTTGATTATTTTTTTGGGTGTTGAATTTGAGAAGTTCTTTATAGATCTTGGGTATCAGCCCTTTGTCTGTAGTATCACTTGCAAATATCTTCTCCCATTCTGCTGGTTGCCTCTTTGTTTTGTTGACTGTTTCCTTTGTTGTGCAGAAGCTTTTTATCTTGATAAAGTCCCAAACGTTTATTTTCACTTTTGTTTCCTTTGCCTCTGGAGACCTGTCTTGAAAGAAGTTTCGGTGGCTGGTATTGAAGAGGTTCCTGCCTACGTTCTCCTCTAGGATTTTGAAGGATTCCTGTTTCACACTGCAGTTTTTTAGCCATTTTGATTTTATCTTTGTGTACAGTATAAGGGAATGGTCAAGTTTCATTCTACTGTATATAGTTGTCTTATTTTCCCAGCACCATTTATGCAAGAAACTGTCTTTTTTCCATTGGATATTTTTTCCTGCTTTGTCAAAGATTGTTTGACCATAGAGTTGAGGGTCCATATCTGAGCTCTCCATTCTGTTCCACTGGTCTATGTGTCGGTTTTTGTGCCAGTACCACACTGTCTTGGTGATCACAGCTTTGTAATATAGCTTGAAATCAGGCAATGTGATGCCTCCTGCTTTTTTTTTTTTTCTTTTTCAACATTTCCTTAGTGATTGGGGTCTTTTCCAGTTCTATACAACTTTTAGGATTATTTGTTCCAGCACTTTGAAAAATGTCAATGATACTTTGATTGGGATGGTGTTTAAAGTACAGATTGCTCAAGGAAAAAGTCAAAAAAACAAAGAGGCAACCCACGGAATGGAAGAAGATATTTGCAAATGACAGTGCAGAAAAAAGGTTGATATCCAGGATCTATAAAGAACTCCTGAAACTCAACACACACAAAACAGACAATCATATCAAAAAATGGGCAGAAGATATGGACAGACACTTCTCCAATGAAGACATACAAATGGCTAGCAGACACATGAAAAAATGTTCATCATCACTAGCCATCAGGGAGATTCAAATTAAAACCACATTGAGATACCACCTTACACCACTTAGAATGGCCAAAATTAGCAAGACAGGAAACAACATGTGTTGGAGAGGATGTGGAGAAAGGGGAACCCTCTTACACTGTTGGTGGGAATACAAGTTGGTGCAGCCACTTTGGAGAACAGTGTGGAGATTCCTCAAGAAATTAAAAATAGAGCTTCCCTATGACCCTGCCATTGCACTACTGGGTATTTACCCCAAAGATACAGATGTAGTGAAAAGAAGGGCCATCTGTACCCCAATGTTTATAGCAGCAATGGCCACGGTCACCAAACTGTGGAAAGAACCAAGATGCCCTTCAATGGACGAATGGATAAGGAAGATGTGGTCCATATACACTATGGAGTATTATGCCTCCATCAGAAAGGATGAATACCCAACTTTTATAGCAACATGGACAGGACTTGAAGAGATTATGCTGAGTGAAATAAGTCAAGCAGAGAAAGTCAATTATCATATGGTTTCACTTATTTGTGGAGTATAACAAATAGCATGGAGGACAAGGGGAGATGGAGAGGAGAAGGGAGTTGAGGGAAATTGGAAGGGGAGGTGAACCATGAGAGACTATGGACTCTGAAAAACAATCTGAGGGTTTTGAAGGGGCGGGGGGTGAGAGGTTGGGGGATCCAGGTGGTGGGTATTGGAGAGGGCACGGATTGCATGGAGCACTGGGTGTGGTGCAAAAATAATGAATACTGTTACGCTGAAAAATAAAAAAAAAATTAAAAAAAAAGTACAGATTGCTCTGGGCAGCATAAACATTTTAACAATGTTTATTCTTCCAATCCATGAGCATGAAATGTTTTTCCATCTTTTTGTGTCTTCTTCAGTTTCTTTTCCATATTTTGTGTCTTCTTCAATTTCTTTCATGAGTGTTTTGTAGTTCCTTGAGTATAGATCCTTTATCTCCTTTGTTGGGTTTATTCTAAGGTATCTTATGGGTCTTGGAGCTATTGTAAATGGAATAGATTCTCTAATTTCCCTTTCTATAGCTACATTGTTTGTGTAAAGAAAGCAACTCACTTCTGTGCATTTATTTTGTATCCTGCCACATTACTGAATTGTTGTATGAGTTCTAGTAATTTGGGGATGGAGTCTTTTGGGTTTTCCACATAAAGTATCATGTCATCTGCAAAGAGAGTGAGTTTGACTTCTTCTTTGCCAATTTGAATACATTTTATTTCTTTTTCTTGTCTGATTGTTGTTTCTAGGACTTCTAGTACTATGTTGAACAATAGTGATGAGAGTGGGCATCCCTGTTGTGTTCCTAATTTCAATGGAAAGGCTCACAGCTTTTCCCCACTGAGATTGATATTCACTGTGGGTTTTTCATAGATGGATTTTATGAAGTTGAGGAATGTTCCCTCTATCCCTATACCCTGAAGAGTTTAATTACAAAAAGATGCTGTATTTTGTCAAATGATTTGTCTGCAACAATTGAGAGGACCATGTGATTCTTCTCTCTTCTCTTACTTATGTGTTCTATCACATTGTTTTGCCATTGTCAAACCATCCTTGCATCCCAGGGATAAATGCCACCTGGTCATGGTGGATAATCCTTTTAATGTGCTGTTGGATCCTATTAGCTAGGATCTTGTTGAGAATCTTGGCATCCATATTCATCAGGGATATTGGTCTGAAATTCTCTTTGATGGGGTCTTTGCCTGATTTTGGGATCAAGGTAAAGCTGGCCTCATAGAAAGAGTCTGGAAGTTTTCCTTCCATTTCCATTTTTTGAAACAGCTTCAGGAGAAGAGGTATTATTTTTTCTTTGAATGTTTGGTAGAATTCTTCAGGGACTGCAACAGGCCCTGGACTCTTGTTTTTTGGGAGGTGTTTGATCAATGCTTCAATCTCATCACTAGTTATTGATCTATTCAAGTTTTCAATTTTTCCCATTTCAGTCTTCATAGTTTATAAGTTTCCAAGAATGAGTCAATTTCTTCCAGGTTGCTTAATTTATTGTCATATAGCTATTGATAATAATTTCTGATAATTGTACTTATTTCCTTCATATTAGTTGTTATCTCTCCCTTTTCATTGATAATTTTATTAATTTGGGTCCTTTCTCTTTTCTTTTGGATAAGTCTGGCCAGTGGTTTATTGATCTTATTAATTCTTTCAAAGAACCAGGTTCTAGTTCCATTAATGAGTCCTACTGTATTTTTGGTTTCTAATTCATTGATCTCTGCTTTAATCTTAATTATTTCCATTCTCGTGTGTGGATTAGGTTTAATGTGTTGTTGATTCTCCAGATCTTTAAAATGTAAAGATAGTTTATGCATTTGGGATTTTTCTATTTTTTTTTTAATTTCTTTCCAGTGTTCCAGGATTTTTCTGTTTTCTTGAATGAAGCTTGAATGGCTATGTATTTTCCCCTTAGGACTGCCTTTGCCATATACCATATGTTTTGGATTGATGTGTCTTTGTTCTTATTGGTTTCCATGAATTGTTTAAGTTTGCCTTTGATTTCCTGGTTGACCCAAACATTCTTCAGCAAGATGGTTCTTGAGCTTCCAAGTATTTGAATTCCTTCCAAACTTTTTCTTGTGGTTGAGTTCCAGTTTCAAAACACTGTAGTCTGAGAATATGCAGGGAATAATCTCAATATTTTGGTATTGGTTGAGCCCTAATTTGTGACCCAGCATGTAGTCTATTCTGAATAAAGTTCCATGCATACTTGAGAAGAATGAGTATTCCGTTGTTTTAGGGTGGAATGTTCTGTATAAATCTATGAGGTCCACTGGGTCCAGTGTGTCATTCAAAGCTCTTGTTTCTTTTTTTATTTTCTGCTTAGAATACCTGTCTATTGCTGAGAGTGGAGTGTTGAGGTCTCCTACTGTTAATGTGTTCTTATCAATTTGTCTCTTTATTTTGGTTAACAGCTGGCTTATGTAGTTGGTTGCTCCATGTTGGGGGCATAGATATTTCCAATTCTTATATCTTCTTGTGGTTAGACCCTTTAAGAACTATGTAGTGTCCTTCTGTATCTCTAATTACAGTCTTTAGCTTAAAATCTAATTTGTCTGATATGAGAATTGCTACTCCAGCTTTCTTTTGAAGTCTGTTGGTATGAAAGATGGTTGTACATCCCTTCACTTTCAGCCTGGGTGCATCTTTAGGCTCAAAATGAGTTTCTTGTAGACAGCATGTGGATGGATCCTGTCTTTTTATCCAAACTGCAACCCTGTGTCATTTTATGGGAATGTTTAGGCCGTTCATGTTGAGAGTGATTATTAAAAGATATGATTTTATTGTCATCATGTTGCTTGTGCAGTCCTTTTCTCTATAGATTGTATTTGTTTATTTCTGTTCTATATCACTGTTGGGATCTTTCTCCTTTTATAGAACCCCCTTAATATTTCTTGCAGGGCTGTCTTAGTGGTCACATACTATTTCAGTCTCTGCTTGTCCTGGGAACTCCTTATCTCTTCATTCATTCTGAATGACAGCCTTGCTGGATAAAGAATTCTTGGTTCCATATTTAGTATCCTGGATATGTCTTGCCAGGCCTTTCTGGTTTACCAGGTCTCTGAAGACAGGTCTGACATTATTCTGACATTCCTCCCTCTGTATGTAAGGAATCTCTCCCTCGTAACTGCCCTTAAAATGGTTTCCTTGGTACTAAGATTTGTGAGTTTTACTATTACATACCTGGATGTCAATCTGCTCTCCTTGCTCTTAGTTGTGTTCTCTCTGCCTCTAGGACAAAAATGCTTGTTTCATTCCCCAGATTAGGGAGGTTCTCAGCTATGATTTGCTCAAATATATCTTCTAGTGCTCTCCCTTTCTCCACACCCTCAGGGATCCCAATATTTCCAACATTGGAATGTTTCATGACGTCATTTATTTCTCTAATTCTGTTTTCATGGATTTTGAACTGTTTGCTCCAGGCCTCCTCCTGCTTCTTTTCTATCAGTTTGTCTTCCAGATCACTAATTCATTCTTCTGCCTCATTTACCCTGACTGTTAGAGTATCTAAATTAGATTGTATCTCATTGATAGCATTTTTAAGTTCTGCCAGATCCACTCTCATTACTGCCCTTAGCAAATCTATGTTGCCATTAATAGTTTTCTCCAGACTATTGTCTTCATAACTGCTACCCTGAAGTCTGTTTCTGACATCTCACTTAGATCCATATCCATTAGATCTGTGGGAGAGACCATTGTCTCTAGGTCTTTTCTTTGTTAGGAGTTCCTCCTCCTAGTTATTCTGTTGAGTTGTATTTGAGAGGTATACAACCAAAAATATCAACCACAATACAGACAAGGTGCACCCTGGGAAGGTTTGGAACAATTGGAAGTCACCACCAAAAAGAAAAAAAAAAAGGCCAAAATGAGACCTAAGAGTAAGCTTTATAAAGTACAAAATCAAAAACAAACAAAAAGACCGACAAAACAAACAAGCAAAAAACAAAAACAAAAACAAAAACAGATAAACCCAAAATAAAAAGGGGGGTTGACAGGAAGGTGGCTATAATCCCTTGATGTGGGCAAAGAAGGGTATTTCAATTCTTCCTGGGTGTATTTTGTTCTCTTTGTTAGAGAACTGTACTTCTCAGAGATACAGGGAAACTAAAACTGATATGTGTGTGTGTGCAAGTATATGTGTATGCATATATATATATATATATATATATATATATATATATATAAAATATTGAGTAGGAAAAAGGAGTACATTGAAGCTAATGTCTGTATATATATAAAAAGAAAAAAATACATGTATGAAAAAGTTCAAGTTAAAAAGTTACTATGGAATATGTTATATTAAACATCTAGTTGAAAGGATAAATAGGTAAAAAGCATGAAACATGAGAAAACATTTAAAAAGAGAGAGAGAAAAGTTGTATTTAAGGAAGAGACAGGCTGTGAGGCAAAACAATGAGGTTAATACACTGTTTTCCCCTGGTGTTGGTGTTTTACAGTTTTATGGGGACCCTGTGGTGGTTGTCCTCTTGTTCTTTCAGCTTGTCTTCTGGAGGGAGGGGGCTGCCACATTGCTTTTCAGTTAACCCTGCTTTGGCTGAGTTGCCCTGCCCCTTATCAAGGGGCTAGGCTCCATGGAAACCGGTTTTCCAGGCTTTTGTTCTCTGGAGGCTTTTGTCCTCTGGTGGCTTTTCTCACCTTTGCCTTTTCAGAGGGTCAGAGCAAAATAAACTGTCCACACCTGGACCAGTGCCTCAGAGGGAAGCCACAGTCTGCTCTTCCCTGAATCCTTCAGAATACACAGACACCCCTCTGCAAATGCCATTTAATACTGCAGCCTCCCACAGGTTATGTGCCCCCAGTGACCCTCTCAGTGGTCAACGAAGGCCCCAGCTTATCTCTATACCCCAGTGCCACCAAAACTGGGAGATATCCCAGTGAAGGCAACCTGTGCCCCAGCCATTGCCATTCCTGGAACAATGGGCTCCAGTCCAAGCCAGGTCCTCTTGGTGGTAGCAGCAGGAGCTGCCAGTCCCAGAGACTACTGACTCAAGTCTGCACCAGCTAGCAGGTGGCTGCTGTGGTGGATCCTTGGGCTGTGGGCTTAGGTCTGTGCCTGGAGGTACCTGGTCCCAATATCTGCCCCTTAGGACCCCTTGTTCTTTTTGAGTGCTGTTATCAGTCCCTTCCTGTCTCACAACTGCGGGTCTCCAAGCTATCACTGGTCCCCAAGTGCAGGGTGCTTTTGCACTGTGGTATACTTTCCAGTGGCTAGCTTCTTGTGGTCCCCTCCCCCCTCCATTTATGCTTTGACATCTGTCTGTGCAATGACAACTCCATCCTCCGTACCTCTCAACTGATGATCCCCTGCCCCTGTATAATCTTACATCTTAGACTGATTTCATGGGTGTTCAGAGTGGCTTGGCAGATATCTAACTAAATTAAGGGGACTGCTTGAAATGGAATCCCCTACTCCTCCACCATCTTGCCCTCCTCTCAATAAGATATTTTCTAATTTTTGAATAAAATTTCTTTTTTTCCAAAGGAAAAAGATTTAATATAAAGATTTAAGATTCACATTGTGATAAATGATCTAAAACTGAATACCTTATTGTGATAAAATTTCAACTTCTGCGTTTTTTTCCTATTTAACTTATCTTGCCACCTTTTTTTCCCCTGTTTTTCTTTTACTTTCACCCCACCTCTCCCTGTCTATGGTTACACTGACAGATTCCATTCCTCTTCCCAGTAGTTTAGAAAGCCTACTCTTCCACAAGCTACAAGGATTAACACTAATTTTAACACATCCTTTAATTTTACCAACATCTAAGTAGTATCTGTATCCTTCTTTTCCCCTACTCCCCATGTATTCTGTTCACAGTCCATCCTTCTGGGTAGAGATGTGGCATTTTAATTTCATTTTCCTTTTTTACACTTGCTGTGGGAGGAAGGTAATATATATTGTGAATAAAAGTTTCTTTTTTGAGTAAGAGGTAGTGAAAAATATTTCTCTAAGACAGAAGATCCTACAAAGTAATATTTATGGACAAAGAGTATATTTTAAAACCTTAGCTTTTAACCCTTATATATTCTCTTTTGTGTCATAGGTCTCCTTGATTGCACCACGAAATGACTAACCAAAGCAACAACAGACCTCACTACAACATCTCCAAGTTCTCTTGGCTCTTCCAGCTCCTCCAGCTTGGATCGTTCACCTCCAAATTGGGCAACTAACAACTCAGAAATCCCCAATCCCACAATGGTGCTATACCAGGGTTACCTGAATCTTCTTCTCTGGGATCCTGACAATGATGATTTCCCTGAGGTAAGAATGTGTGTTAGAGCATTGCTTTTTTTGTTTTGTATTTAATGTCTCTACTAGAACCCTCCTCTCCTGACCTAGTCTTCCCTCTTTCAAAAGACTCTGCTGATGGATAGAATATGGCTACAGGAGATGGAGTCCCAGTTGCACCAGTTAACCATCCTGGCCTCAGTCTTGCTAGTAGCCAGAAGTTTCTCTGGTAATGTTTTATTCAGCTCACCTGAATTTGTGAATAAACTGAAACACATAACCAAGGCCCTGACAAAAGAATTTAACTCCAGGTAAGCTTCATAGACAGATCTTTTTTTAGAGTTGAAAATAATATATGGTTTTGGGGGCATAGGCAGATAATGTAATTATTGGTTATTTGTCATCACACACCACAAAAAGGACCTTGGGAACCACCTGCAATGATTGTTGGTGCCTTTTTTTTTTAAGATTTTATTTATTTATTTGACAGAGAGAGATCACAAGTAGACAGAGAGGCAGGCAGAGAGAGGGAGGGAAGCAGGCTCCCTGCCGAGCAGAGAGCCCGATGCGGGACTCGATCCCAGGACCCTGAGATCATGACCCGAGCCGAAGGCAGCGGCTTAACCCACTGAGCCACCCAGGCGCCCTGTTGGTGCCTTTTGATAAGTCATATTGAGGCTTGGGATAGAGAAAATAAAACTTCTTCCCAAGAGGAGAGTGTGGAGGCTAGTTTACTACAAAGCATTCATTATCATGTTTTCTAAAAATGAGTCATTACATATTTGAATGGGTGACACTGGGTTTGTGTATGCATATCCAGAAGTTTATCAATTGATCATTAATATTGATTTATCATCACTGCATGTAGGGTACCACAACCAAAATAAAAAGAGAAATCAGAAATTTAGGTCTCTTAACTTATTTATAATTTAACTGATGAAATAGAAAAAATACAACTATGGAAAATCCCCCAAGAAAATCTTAAAAAAAATATTTAAGGAACTAAAGTATACTGAGTGGGTTCAATCATAGACCTCAACCCTTATCCAATTTATCTTGTTTCTTTTTGAAGTCTAAAATAGTGCTATATTTGTGAATTTGTTGTCACCTTGAGAGTAACAATGAAGGTTTTTAATCTGTCCATGGGGTCCTACTGTCTACTAATGGTGGGGGCTTAGAGTGGACCAGCCTTCTGTTAGGGGCTCTCTGGGCTTTGACCCTATGCCAGGGCCATTCTGCTTTCTGTCCATTATCTAGGCCTCAAGAGACTATGGTGAGTGTGAGTGAACAACTGTCCTGGGAAATCCATCAAGGACTCAAAGACATGGACTTTACTGCCCCGAGCAGTGAAAACACATCATCTCTTATAGGCCAACTCCAGAATATTGCCAAGAAAGAGAACTGTGTTCATAACATCATTGGTAAGAGTCCCACAGTAGTAATAGGGAGGGGTGTCAAGAATGTTTAGGATGAGGAGGTAGACTTAACGTTGGAAGCCAGTTACTGAAACACTTAACAATAGAAAAGCATGATTATTGGGAAAATCTTTGGGCTTTAGTTTTCTCATCTATAATATGCAGGATTGAAATGGATCTCTTTCAGTTTGAAGAGTGAATGTGTGGTTTTAAGGTGAACCTGCAACTAAGATATGTACTTTGCAGGTGTGAAATACTGTCCCCTCAACCCTACCAAGTCATCCCTGGTCATTTTCTAGCTATAGTCCAAGATCTATGATGGAAAACCATTTGCTTTAAAAGTTACTGCGTGGGCTTCTACTCCCCTCCAAGGAACTGATACGGACTTAGGTTGTAGGACATATTCCATGCTGGAAAGGAAGCAGTGAACTTGGTGAGCTTTCTTCTAACTTTTGCATCTTAACAGTCTGATTTGGATGTGTGGGCACTGGTTGCAATGTATGCCTTTTTTTCCCCACATATATTTTATTTATTGAGGTATATTTCATATATGTCTTTTTAAAAAAATTTTTGTTAATTTCAGGGGTATAATTTAGTGATTCATCAGTTGCATATAACACTCAGTGCTCATTACATCAAGTGCCCTCTTTAATGCCCATCACCCACTTACTCCATTCCTTCACCCACCTCCCCTTCAGCAACACTCAGCTTGTTCCCTATAGTTGAGTCTCTTATGGTTTGCCTCCCTCTCTGTTTTTATCTTTTTATAATTTTCCTTCCCTTCCTCATGTTCATCTGTTTTTTTCCTTAAATTCCACATACAAGTGAAATCATATAATAATTGAATCTCTCTGACTTATTTTGCTTAACATAATACCCTCCAGTTCTATCCATGTCATTGCAAATGGCAAAATTACATTTTTTTAATGGTTGAGTAATATTTCATTGCCAAGGGAGAAACAGTTTCCCTTTTGGACAAGAAGCCTGATGCAGGACTCTATCGCTGGGTCCTGAAGTCATGATTTGAGCTGAAGGCAGATGCTTAACTGACTGAGCCATGCAGGCGACCCTAACATACAGATCTTCAATGACATTTTGATGAATTTGGAGAATGTATGGGTGCACAATGCCTCACCCCATTGAGATATGGAACTTATCATTACTCACAAAGTGTTCTTGTGCTTCGCCCAGACAGTCCTGCAACATTCCCTATCCCACAACCACTGTTCTGATTTATCATCATAGATTGGTTTGACTGTCCTAGAATTGCACATAAATGGAATCATGCATTATGTTCTGTTTTGCATTTAGCCACTTTCACTTAACATAGTGTTTTAGAGATTCATCCACGATTGTGGCAGAGATCTGTGGTTCCTTCCTTTTTATTGTTGAGCAGTGTTCCAGCATATGAATATACCACCATTTCTTTAGCCATCTGTCTGTTGGTTTGGGTTGTTTCCAGTTTGGGGCCATTATGGATAGAGCTTCTTATTTATTTATTTATTTATTTATTTATTTATTTATTATTTAATTCCTTTTCAGTGTAACAGAATTCATTGTTTATGCACCACACCCAGTGCTCCATGCAATACGTGCCCTCTGTAATACCCACCACCTGGCTCCCCCAACCTCCCACCCCCCGCCCCTTCAAAACCCTCAGATTATTTTTCAGATTCCATAGTCTCTCATGGTTCATCTCCCCTTCCAATTTCCCTCAACTCCCTTCTCCTCTCCATCTCCCTATTTCCTCCATGTTATTTGTAATGTATGCCCTTTTAACGTCAGGTACAATATCTGATATCCTCTTGTTAGGTCAGTGCATACCAGGAGCTCACTTAAAACCACACAATCTTATGAACATCCAGAAATTTGCTAGCTGAACATCTTTTGATCATGCATTGTTTTTGTGAGCTTGATAGCGTCGTCTTTTCCAAAATGAAGCAAACAAATCTTATTTATACAGTTTATCCAAATGAATGGGTTTGTCAGTGAATATCTTAGTTAACTTTCATGAGCAGAGAGTACAAGAGCATTGTGAATTTCTCCTGAAACCTCTTTGATCTTCCCCCTTTTCCTTGTTTTTCCTTGCTCACAGATCAGCGAATCCGTTTGTTTCTCAAATGTTGTTTGGTTCGTGGCATGCAGGAGTCTCTGGGAGACTTCCCTGGAGGCCTTAGTCTCATTGAAGGGGAACTGGCCGAACTAGGCTGGAAATTTTTCAATTTGATGCATCACAATCAACAGGTATTTAGTCCCTACTATGCTGGAATCCTAAGAAATATTATCCCTCCAGCCCAGGCACAAGAAACAGAAATGGAGTCTGTCTGATAATGCTGGACCCCAGCTATGGCAACAGGGACCAAGGAGAGAGGGCTCAGCATGTTCCTGGGATGACATCACCTGTGGCCAGCAGAGCAGCTAGTCCTCTTCCTCACTACAGCCAGGACACAGAGATGAAGGGTTCAAGAAAGTAACACCAACTGGTTCAACCTCCTTTATTAATAAACTTCCAAGCTGCAAGAAAACATCATTTCCTTTTGTGCTGCAACTGAATCTAGATTCTGTATTCTTATATTCTAATTATCTGAGAAGTCAGTGGACCCTTAGTTTTCCTTTTACTGACTGATAATTCTTCAGTATGCTGATGGTTGAGCAAACATCAGGGCACCAGGTGCTGACATTATTTTCCATAATAGAAAATAATTTCCTTGAGGGCTATGAAAAGTCTTTGTGGAATGGAATTATCTAAAGTATGAATATATAGGCTCAGGGAGTCAGAAAATTACTGAGCTACAGATCAAGAGAGGGCATAGAACCCCATTTCCAGTGTCAAATTTCCCTATCATTTTAAATGATGTAGCAATAGTAAGAGCCCCCACCTCCTGTACTGGAGTGTGGCATGAAGCAGTGTGAAAACTGGGGACTAGATGTAAGTTGATATTGTCTGCTAACAAGCATTCAGTTGAGGACAGTTCTCAGCCTCCACAGGACTTATGTATCTCAATTGATCCTGAGGGTGAGGTTTGGAGTCTCCGATAGTAACGCCAAATCTAAGCATTTGGTCAGTGACTGACTTGCCTCAGGTTCATCCCTAGAACTGCTCTACAGCTTATTTTATTTCTTATTTCCACATCTCTAGGCTTAGGACACCCCATTCTTCTTGACAGAGGTGATGTGGGTATTCAAGGGTGGAAGCAGCCACCACACTTCTCATTTGCAACCTGGAACTCTAACTACAAGGCTATGATTATCATCTCAGCTGGAATCACACATGACAAATGTTCTAGTTCCACAAGGACCTGGGCTTGTTTTCTGAGATTGTAGAGATTCATCCTATCATTCTTAGGCCAACTGCAACAGACCAACAGCAATCTAGGAGATTAAGGAAAAAATTCACTTTGGATTTTGACCTGTTTGGAATGGACAGGGAAAAATAAAAATTTACTTATGGGATATTATAACTGGTAAAAAAAAATGCCCTCACTGTTTCAAGGGATGGAAAGAACTGAGGATAATTTACTTAACTCAAAAAAACATAACAGATGGAATTTGAGTTCCATTAGTCCCAAAGCAATTTCTCCAGAGGTGGATCCCAGATGGGTAATACAGCTAGGCTAATGGAGTGATATTTTTACTTTGGATGGATATAGGAAACAGAGGAGCTGAGGAATGGATTATTCAGGAATTCTAATCTTGTGACTTAGTCTCAGAAAAGTGACAAATGCTGGTGAGTGTGGTATATGTAATGCCAGGTAGTGAACTTTGTCTAGTTGGATTTTCAAATTTGATTTGCCAATATTTATACAATTTAAAAAAATCTTAATTTGGGGGCACCTGGGTGGCTCAGTTGGTTTAGCATCTGACTTTGGCTAACGTCATATCAGGGTCCTGGGATCCACTCTCCCAACCCATGTGTCAGGCTCCCTGCTCAACAAGGAGTCTGCTTTTCCCTCCTCCCTCCTCTCCCCTTGCTCAAGCTCTCATAAATAAATAAATAAATAAATAAATAAAATCTTTTTAAAAATCTTTATCTTGGAAACCTGATTATCTTAGAAAAATGTTCTCTGAAAGGATCTTTACAGAGATGAGTAGGTACTTGGTGGATATAGACATTAGGCTGAAATGACATTAGGCTGTTTTATGCTTTCTAATTCCAATCCCAGATAACTAATTTCTTAGAGGTTCTGAGTTTGTTCTCCATGTACACATGGAGGAGAAAGGAACCTTAATACTAAACAAGATAAAATATCTCCATTCAATCCTTCTCACTGTTTAGGGATTCTACATATATATATATAATTTGTAGTACATGCACATTCTTAAAAAAAGACATGGTGAAAAGTCAATTTCTCTCCCACCCCTGTGTCTCATTCCTCCTAGCTAGAGGAAATCAAGACTTTTGGTGCCTTCTTCCAGAAATACTCTATGCAAATGCAAGTACATATTATAATAACATGTAACATTTATGAGCACCTATGTGCCAGGGGCTCTTCTGACCTCTCTACATACACAGTTTATTCCTTTACAGTTTGTCTCCAGCTTATTTTTATAGTACTCATGTAGTGTAGCACAAGAGATTCTAATTAGGAATTAGAACTTGTTTTGGTTTTTTTTGGTTGTTTGTTTGTCTGCTCTGACTGAATGAATAAGAGAAAATCTTTTAAATTTTATGGGCTTTTTCTTTTTCTTCATCTAAAAATTTGTGTATTGGACTAAATCAGTGATTGTATTATTTAATCCTACATGGTCATTAAAAAAAAATTTTAAAAAAAGGAGGGAGGAGTCAAGATGGCAGAGAAGTAGCTGGCTGAGACTACTTCAGGTAGCAGGAGATCAGCTAGATAGCTTATCTAAAGATTGCAAACACCTACAAATCCAACAGGAGATCAAAGAGAAGAAGAACAGCAATTCTAGAAACAGAAAATCAACCACTTTCTGAAAGGTAGGACTGGCGGACAAGTGAATCCAAAGCGACAGGAAGATAGACCACGGGGGGAGGGGCCGGCAAGCGGCGGAGCAATGGAGTACAAAATCAGGACTTTTAAAAGTCTGTTCCGCTGAGGGACATCGCTCCGGAGGCTTAACCGGGGTGAAGCCCACGCGGGGTCAGCAGGGTCAGCGTGGCCTCAGGTCCCGCAGGGTCACAGAAAGATTGGGGGTGTCTGAGTGTCGCAGAGCTTACAAGTATTAGAACGGGGAAGCCAGCTACAGAAACAGAGCCGAGGAGTGAGCTCTAAGCTCCGGGTTACCTTGAACTGGTCGCAGGCTTGGTCAGCTTGGAGCGTGGCCGGAGGCTAGGGTGATGGGAGTAATTGGGCGCTGTTCTCTGAGGGCGCACTGAGGAGTGGGGCCCTGGGCTCTTGGCTCTTCCGGGCTGGAGACGGGGAGGCCACCATCTTCATTCCCATCCTCTGGAACTCTACGGAAAGCACTCAGGGAACAAAAGCTCACGAAAGCAAACCCGAGCGGATTACTTAGCCCGGCCCCTGGTAAGGGCAGTGCAACTTCACCTGGGGCAAAGACAGTTGAGAATCACTACAACAGTCCCCTCCCCCAGAATATCAACAAGAAATCCAGCCAGGACCAAGTTCACTTACCGAGGAGTGCAGTTTCAATACCAAGGAGAGCGCGGAATTCCAGAGGAGGAGAAAGCAAAGCACGGAACTCATGGCTTTCTCCCCAAGATTCTTTAGACTTGCAGTTAATTTAATTTTTTTCTTTTGCAATTTTTTTTCTCTTCTTCTGCCAAATTTTTTAAAACTTTTACCCTTTTCTTTTTAAACGTTTTTTAGCTAGTTTACCATATATATATATATATATATATATATATATATATATATATATATACATTTTTATATTTTTTCTTTATTCGTTTTCTTTTTTTAATTGTTTCTTTTTTTTTTCTTTCTGAACCTCTTTTTATCCCCTTTCTCCCCCCTCACGATTTGGGACCTCTTCTGAATTGGTTAAAGCATATTTACCTGGGGTTGTTGCTACCCTTTTAGTATTGCTCCTTCATATACTCTTATCTGGGCAAAATGACAAGGTGGAAAAATTCACCACAAAAAAAAGAACAAGAGGCAGTACTAAAGGCTAGGGACCTAATCAATACAGACATTGGTAATATGTCAGATCTAGAGTTCAGAATGATGATTCTCAAGGTTCTAGCCGGGCTTAAAAAAGGCATGGAAGATATTAGAGAAACCCTCTTGGGAGATATAAAAGCCCTTTCAGGAGAAATAAAATAACTAAAATCTAACCAAGTTGAAATAAAAAAAGCTATTAATGAGGTGCAATAAAAAATGGAGGCTCTCACGGCTAGGATAAATGAGGCAGAAGAAAGAATTAGTGATATAGAAGACCAAATGACAGAGAATAAAGAAGCTGAGCAAAAGAGGGACAAACAGCTACTGGACCAGAAGGGGAGAATTCGAGAGATAAGTGACACCATAAGATGAAACAACATTAGAATAATTGGGATTCCAGAAGAAGAAGAAAGAGAGAGGGGAGCAGAAGGTATATTGGGGAGAATTTTTGGAGAGAATTTCCCCAATATGGCAAAGGGAACAAGCATCAAAATCCAGGAGGTTCAGAGAACCCCCCTCAAAATCAACAAGAATAGGTCCATACCCCGTCACCTAATAGTAAAATTTACAAGTCTTAGTGACAAAGAGAAAATCCTAAAAGCAGCCCGGGAAAAGAGGTCTGTAACATACAATGGTAAAAATATTAGATTGGCAGCAAACTTATCCACAGAGACCTGGCAGGCCAGAAAGAGCTGGCATGATATATTCAGAGCACTAAACAAGAAAAACATGCAGCCAAGAATACTATATCCAGCTGGCTATCATTGAAAATAGATGGAGAGATTAAAAGCTTCCAGGACAAACAAAAACTGAAAGAATTTGCAAACACCAAACCAGCTCTACAGGAAATATTGAAAGGGATCCTCTAAGCAAAGAGAGACCCTAAAAGTAGTAGATCAGAAAGAAACAGAGACAATATACAATAACAGTCACCTTACAGGCAATACAATGGCACTAAATTCATATCTCTCAATAGTTACCCTGAATGTTAATGGGCTAAATGCCCAAATGAAAAGACACAGGGTATCAGAATGGATAAAAAAACAAAACCCATCTATATGTTGCCTACAAGAAGCACATTTTAGACCCGAAGACACCTCCAGATTTAAAGTGAGGGGGTGGAAAAGAATTTACCATGCTAATGGACATCAGCAGAAAGCAGGAGTAGCAATCCTTATATTTTAAGCCAAAGACTATATAAGAGATGAGGAAGGACACTATATCATACTCAAAGGAACTGTCCAACAAGAAGATCTAACAATTTTAAATATCTATGCCCCTAACCTGGGAGCAGCCAACTATATAAACCAATTAATAACAAAATCAAAGAAACACATCGACAAGAATACAATAATAGTAGGGGACTTTAACACTCCCCTCGCTGAAATGGACAGATCATCCAAGCAAAAGATCAACAAGGAAATCAAGGCCTTAAATTACACACTGGACCAGATGGACATCACAGATATATTTAGAACATTTCATCCCAAAGCAACAGAATACACATTTGTCTCTAGTGCACATGGAACATTCTCCAGAATAGATCACATCCTTGGTCCTAAATCAGGTCTCAACCAGTATCAAAAGATTGGGATCATTCCCTGCATATTTTCAGACCACAATGCTCTGAAGCTAGAACTCAACCACAAGACGAAATTTGGAAAGAACCCAAATACATGGAGACTAAACAGCATCCGACCAAAGAATGAATGGGTCAACCAGGAAATTAAAGAAGAATTGAAAAAATTCATGGAAACAAATGATAATGAAAACACAACGGTTCAAAATCTGTGGGACACAACAAAGGCAGTCCTGAGAGGAAAATATATAGTGGTACAAGCCTTTCTCAAGAAACAAGAAAGGTCTCAGGTACACAACCTAACCCTACACATAAAGGAGCTTGAGAAAGAACAAGAAAGAAAGCCTAAACCCAGCAGGAAAAGAGAAATCATAAAGATCAGAGCAGAAATCAATGAAATAGAAACAAACAAACAACAACAACAAAAAAAACAATAGAACAAATCAACGAAACTAGGAGCTGGTTCTTTGAAAGAATTATTAAGATTGATAAACCCCTGGCCAGACTTATCAAAAAGAAAAGAGAAAGGACCCAAATAAATAAAATCATGAATGAAAGAGGAGAGATCTCAACTAACACCAAAGAAATACAGACAATTATAAGAACATACTATGAGCAACTCTACACCAACAAATTTGACAATCTGAAAGAAATGGATGCATTCCTAGAGACATATAAACTACCACAACTGAACCAGGAAAAAATAGAAAGCCTGAACAGACCCATAACCAGTAAGGAGATTGAAACAGTCATCAAAAATCTCAAAACAAACAAAAGACAGGGCCAGATGGCTTCCCGGGGAATTATACCAAACATTTAAAGAAGAATTAATTCCTATTCTCCTGAAACTGTTCCAAAAAATAGAAATAGAAGGAAAACTTCCAAACTCATTTTATGAGGCCAGCATCACCTTGATCCCAAAACCAGACAAGGATCTCATCAAAAAAGAGAACTACAGACCAATATCTTTGATGAACACAGATGCAAAAATTCTCACCAAAATACTAGCCAATAGGAAGCAACAGTACATTAAAAGGATAATTCACCATGACAAAGTGGGATTTATTCCAGGGCTGCAAGGTTGGTTCAACATCTGCAAATCAATCAATCAATGTGATACATAACATTAATAAAAGAAAGAACAAGAACCATATGATACTCCACATAGATGCTGAAAAACCATTTGACAAAGTACAGCATCCCTTCCTGATCAAAACTCTTCAAAGTGTAGGGATAGAGGGCACATACCTCAATATTATCAAAGCCATCTATGAAAAACCCACGGCAAATATCATTCTCAATGGAGAAAAACTGAAAGCTTTTCCGCTAAGGTCAGGAACATGGCAGGGATGTCCGTTATCACCACTGCTATTCAACATAGTACTAAAAGTCCTAGCCTCAGCAATCAGACAACAAAATGAAATTAAAGGCATCCAAATCAGCAAAGAAGAAGTCAAACTATCACTCTTCACAGATGATATGATACTATATGTGGAAAACCCAAAAGACTCCACTCCAAAACTGCTAGAACTTGTCCAGGAATTCAGTAAAGTGTCAGGATATAAAATCAATGCACAGAAATCAGTTGCATTTCTCTACAACAACAACAAGACAGAAGAAAGAGAAATTGAGGAGTCAATCCCTTTTACAATTGCACCCAAAACTATAAGATACCTAGGAATAAACCTAACCAAAGAGGCTAAGAATCTATAAACAGAAAACTATAAAGTACTCATGAAAGAAATGGAGGAAGACACAAAGAAATGGAAAAATGTTCCATGCTCCTGGATTGGAAGAATAAATATTGTGAAAATGTCTATGCTACCTAAAGCAATCTACACATTTAATGCAATTCCTATCAAAGTACCATCCATTTTTTTCAAAGAAATGGAACAAATAATCCTAAAATTTATATGGAACCAGAAAAGACCTCGAAGAGCCAAAGGAATATTGAAAAAGAAAGCCAAAGTTGGTGGCATCACAATTCCGGACTTCAAGCTCTATTACAAAGCTGTCATCATCAAGACAGCATGGTACTGGCACAAAAACAGACACATAGATCAATGGAACAGAATAGAAAGCCCAGAAATAGACCCTCAACTCTATGGTCAACTAATCTTCGACAAAGCAGGAAAGAATGTCCAATGGAAAAAAGACAGCCTCTTCAATAAATGGTGTTGGGACAATTGGACAGCCACATGCAGAAAAATGAAATTGGATCATTTCCTTACACCACACACGAAAATAGACTCAAAGTGGATGAAGGACCTCAATGTGAGAAAGGAATCCATCAAAATCCTTGAGGAGAACACAGGCAGCAACCTCTTCGACCTCAGCCGCAGCCACATCTTCCTAGGAACATCGCCAAAGGCAAGGGAAGCCAGGGCAAAAATGAACTATTGGGATTTTATCAAGATCAAAAGCTTTTGCACAGCAAAGGAAACAGTGAACAAAACCAAAAGACAACTGACAGAATGGGAGAAGATATTTGCAAATGACATATCAGATAAAGGGCTAGTGTCCAAAATCTATAAAGAACTTAGCAAACTCAACACCCAAAGAACAAATAATCCAATCAAGAAATGGGCAGAGGACATGAACAGACATTTCTGCAAAGAAGACATCCAGATGGCCAACAGACACATGAAAAAGTGCTCCATATCACTCGGCATCAGGGAAATACAAATCAAAACCACCATGAGATATCACCTCACACCAGTCAGAATGGCTAAAATTAACAAGTCAGGAAATGACAGATGCTGGCGAGGATGTGGAGAAAGGGGAACCCTCCTACACTGTTGGTGGGAATGCAGCTGGTGCCACCACTCTGGGAAACAGCATGGAGTTTCCTCAAAATGTTGAAAATAGAACTACCCTATGACCCAGCAATTGCACTGCTGGGTATTTACCCTAAAGATACAAACGTAGGTGATCCGAAGGGGCACGTGCACCCGAATGTTTATAGCAGCAATGTCTACAATAGCCAAACTATGGAAAGAACCTAGATATCCATCAACAGACGAATGGATAAAGAAGATGTGGTATATATACACAATGGAATACTATGCAGCCATCAAAAGAAATGAAATCTTGCCATTTGCGACGACGTGGATGGAACTAGAGGGTATCATGCGTAGCGAAATAAGTCAATCGGAGAAAGACAACTATCATATGATCTCCCTGATATGAGGGAGAGGAGATGCAACATGGGGGGTTAAGGGGATAGGAGAAGAGTAAATGAAACAAGATGGGATTGGGAGGGAGACAAACCATAAGTGACTTTTAATCTCACAAAAAAACTGAGGTTTGGTGGGGGGAGGGGTATTGGAGAGGGGGGTGGGGTTATGGACATTGGGGAGGGTATGTGCTATGGTGAGTGCTGTGAAGTGTGTAAACCTGGCGATTCACAGACCTGTACCCCTGGGGATAAAAATATATGTTTATAAAAAATAAAGTAAAAAAAAATAAAAAAATATTTCCAGAAGGCCATGAATAAGATAAAAAGTAGGCACCTTATGTAGATGCAGAGCTGGGAAAAAAAGTAGTTTTGAGAATTGTTTGAAAACCAGTTCACTAGATGATCTCTCAATGTTCCAATATTATTTTTTGTGGCTGCTAACAAATTACCACAAACTCAGACATTCTTTCCTGCTTTGTTAAAGATTAGTTAATCATAGAGTTGAGGGTCCATTTCCGGAGTCTCTTCTGTTCCACTGATCTATGTGTTTTTGTGCCAATATCACGTGTCTTGATGGTCACAGCTTTATAATATGGCTCTAAGTCAGGCATCATGTTGTCCCCAGCTTTGGTTTTCTTTTTCAACATTCCTGTGGCGATTTGGGGGCTTTTCTGTTTCCATACAAATTTTAGGATTGCTTGTTCCAGCTCTGTGAAAAATGTGGATGATATTTTGATAAGGATGGTACTGAAAGTGTAGATTTCTCCAGGCAGCATAGACATTTTCACAGTGTTTATTCTTCCAATCCTTGTGCATGAATTATTTTTCCATCAATTTGTGTCTTCCTCAGTTTCTTTTGTAAGTGAAAAAGGGAAAAGCTCTCAGTTCTCCTCATTTAGAATTATATTAACTGTGGGCTTTTCATAGATAGATTTTATGATACTGAGGTATGTTCCTTTTATCCCTATACTTTGAAGAGTTTTAATCAAGAAAGGATGCTGTATTTGTCAATTTTTTTTAATGCATCAATAGAGAGGATCTTGTTTCTTGTCTCTTCTTTTGTTAATGTAATCCATCACATTGGTTTGTGAATGTTGAACCATCCTGGCATCCCATGAATAAATCCCACCTGGTCATGGTGAATAATCCTTTTAATGTACTGTTGGATCCTATTGGCTATGATCTTGTTGAGTATTTTGGCATCCATGTTCATCAGGGATATTAGTCTGTAATTCTCCTTTTTGATGGGATATCTGGTTTTAAGATTAGGGAAATGCTGGCCTCATAGAACAAGTTGGAAGTTTTCCTTCCATTTCTATTTTTTTGAAACAGTTTCAGTAGAATAAGTATTATTTTTTCTTTAAATGTTTCATAGAATTTCCATGGGAAGCCATCTGGCTCTGGACTCTTGTTTTTTGGGAGGTTTTTGATTACTGCTTCAATTTCCTTGCTGGTTATTGGTTTGTTCAGATTATCTATTTCTTCCTGTTTCAGTCTTGGTAGTTTATAAGTTTCCAGGAATGTATCTATTTCTTCCTGATTGCCTAGTTTGTTGGCATGTAACTGCTGGTAATAAGTTCTAATAATTGCCTTTATTTCTTTGGTATTGTTTGTATTTACTTGGTATTGGTTGTGATCTCTACCCTTTCTTTCATGATTTTACTAATTTGGGTCCTATCTCTTTTCTTTTGCGTAAGTCTGGCTGGTGGTTTATCAATATTAATTTCTTTCAAAGAACAAGTTTCTAGTTTTATTGATCTGTTTTACTGTGGTTTTTTTGGATTTTATTTTTTTTTAATTTTTTTTATTAATCATTTTTTAAAATTTATTTTCAACATAACAGTATTCATTGTTCTTGTACCACACCCAGTGCTCCATGCAATCTGTGCCCTCTCTAATACCCACCACTTGGTTCCCCCAAACTCCCACCCCCACCTCTTCAAACCCTTCAGTTTTACTCTTTTTTGGTTTCTATTTTATTGACTTCCAATCTGATCTTTAATTCTCTTCTCCTGCTTGGTTTAGGCTTTATTTGTTGTTTTTCTCCAGGTCATTCAGATGTATGGTTAGCTTGTGCATTTGGGATTTTTCTAATTTTCTGAGCAAGGCTTGGATGGCTATGTACTTCCCTCTTAGGACCATTTTTGCAGTATCCCATAGGTTTTGAACCAATGTGTTTTCATTTACATTGGTTTACATGAATTGTTTAAATTCTTTAATTTCCTGGTTGACTCATTCCTTCTTCAGCAGAATGCCCTTTAACCTCCAAGAGTTTGTGCTTTTTCCAAATTTATTCTTGTGATTGAGTTCCAATTTCAAAACATTGTGGTCTGAATATAAGCAAGGAATAATCTCTGTCTTTTGGTATCAGTTGAGACCTCATTTGTGACCCAGTATGTGATCTATTCCAGAGAAAGTTTCATGTGTATTTTGTTGCTTTAAGATGGAATTCTTTGTATGTATCAAGGAAGTCCATCTGGTCCAATGTATCATTCAAAGTTCTTGTTTCTTTATTGATCATCTGCTTAGATAATCTGTCTGTTGCTGTGAGTGGAGTGTTGAAATCTCTTACTCTTTATTATTATCAATATGTTACTTTATCTTGGTCATTAATTGGTTTATATAATTGGTTGCTCTGGTGTTGGGAGCATAGACATTTACAATTGTTAGATCTTCTTGTTGGAAAGACACTTTAAGTATGATATAGTGTCCCTCTACATCTCTTACTCAGTATTTTGTTTAATATCTAGTTTATTTGATATGAGAATTTCTACCCCAGCTTTCTTTTTGAGGTCCATTAGCATAGTAAATGGTTCTCCATCCCCTCACTTTCAATCTGGAGGCATGTTTAGGTTCAAAATGAGTTTATTGTAGCCAGCATGTTGTTTGGTCCTGCTTTTTTTTTTTGGTCCTGCTTTTTTATCCAATCTGAAACCCTGTGTCTTTTGATGGAAAGATTCAGCCCATTTACTTTCAGAGTAACTATGAAAGAAATGAATTTAGTACCATTGTATTACCTATACTGTCTCTGTTACTTTCTGGTCTATATTACTCTTGGGGGTATCTCCTCACTTACAGTATCCCCCTTAATATTTCTTGCAGGGCTGGCTTGGTGGTCATATATTCCTTCAGTTTCTGTCTGTGCTGGAAAGATCTTTATCTCTCCATCCATTCTTTTTTTTTTTAAAGATTTTATTTATTTATTTGACAGACAGAAATCACAAGTAGGCAGAGAGGCAGGCAGAGAGAGAGAGGGAGAAGCAGGCTTCCCGCTGAGCAGAGAGCCCGATGCGGGGCTCGATCCCAGGACCCTGGGATCATGACCTGAGCCGAAGGCAGAGGCTTTAACCCACTGAGCCACCCAGGCGCCCCTCTCCATCCATTCTTAATGAAAGCTTTCCTGGATAAAGAATTCTTGGCTGCATGTTCTTCTCATTTAGTATCCTGAATATGGCTTGCCAGCCTTTCTGGCTTGCCAGGTTTCTGTGGATGGGTCTGATGTTCTTTTCTTTTCTTTTTTTTTTTTATTTTTTTTAACTCTGGTAAAAAAGTTTGACTGTTTCTTTTTTTTAATCATTTTTTAAAATTTATTTTCAGCCTAACAGTATTCATTGTTTTTGTACCACACCCAGTGCTCCATGCAATCCGTGCCCTCTCTAATACCCACCACCTGGCTCCCCAACCTCCCACCCCCCCACCTCTTCAAACCCTTCAGATTGTTTTTCAGAGTCCATAGTCTCTCATTGTTCACCTCCCCTTCCAATTTCCCCCAACTCCTTCTCCTAACTCCCCATGTCCTCCATGCTGTTTGTTATGCTCCACAAATAAGTGAAACCATATGATAATTGACTCTCTCTGCTTGACTTATTTCACTCAGCATAAAATCCAGCTTCCGTTCCTGATTAAAACACTTCAAAGTATAGGGATAGAGGGAACATTCCTCATCTTCATAAAATCTATCTATGAAAAACCCACAGCAAATATTATCCTCAATGGGAAAAAGCTTGCAGCCTTCCCGTTGAGATCAGGAACACGACAAGGATGCCCACTCTCACCACTCTTGTTCAACATAGTATTAGAAGTCCTAGCAACAGCAATCAGACAACAAAGAGAAATAAAAGGTATCCAAATTGGCAATGAAGAAGTCAAACTCTCTCTCTTCGCAGATGACATGATTATATGGAAAACCCAAAAGACTCCACCCCCAAACTACTAGAACTCATACAGCAATTCAGTAACGTGGCAGGATACAAAGTCAATGTACAGAAATCAGTGGCTTTCTTATACACTAACAATGATAATACAGAAAGGGAAATTAGAGAAGCGATTCCATTTATAGCACCAAGAACCATAAGATACCTGGGAATAAACCTAAGCAAAGAGGTAAAGGATCTGTACTCGAGGAACTACAGAACACTCGTGAAAGAAATTGAAAAAGACACAAAAAGATGGAAGACCATTCCATGCTCTTGGATCAGAAGAATAAACATTGTTAAAATGTCTATACTGCCTAGAGCAATCTATACTTTTAATGCCATTCTGATCAAAATTCCACTGGTATTTTTCAAAGAGCTGGAACAAATAACCCTAAAATTTGTATGGAATCAGAAGAGACACCGAATTGCTAAGGAAATGTTGAAAAACAAAAATAAAACTGGGGGCATCACGTTACCTGATTTCAAGCTTTACTACAAAGCCGTGATCACCAAGACAGCATGGTACTGGCATAAAAACAGACACATAGACCAGTGGAACAGAGTAGAGAGCCCAGATATGGACCCTCAACTCTATGGTCAGTTAATCTTCAACAAAACAGGAAAAAATATCCAGTGGAAAAAAGACAGTCTCTTCAATAAATGGTGCTAGGAAAACTGGGTAACTATATGTAGAAGAATGAAACTCGACCATTCTCTTACACCGTACACAAAAATAAACTCAAAATGGATAAAAGACCTCAACGTGAGACAGGAATCCATCAGAATCCTAGAGGAGAACATAGGCAGTAATCTCTTCAATATCAGCCACAGCAACTTCTTTCAAGATATGTCTCCAAAGGCAAAGGAAACAAAAGCCAAAATAAACTTTTGGGACTTCATCAAAATCAAAAGCTTTTTAAAATTTTTTAAATTTATTTTCAGCGTAACAGTATTCATTGTTTTTGTACCACACCCAGTGCTCCATGCAATACGTGCCCTCTCCAATACCCACCACCTGGTTCCCCCAACCTCCCACCCCCTGCCCCTTAGAACCCCTCAGATTGTTTTTCAGAGTCCATAGTCTCTTGTGGTTCATCTCCTCTTCCAATTTCCCTCAATTCCCTTTGCCTCTCTAACTCCCCTTGTCCTAATATAACAAATAGCATGGAGGACAAGGGGTCTGATGTTCTTTTGATGTTCCTCCCTCCATATGTAAAGAACCTCCTTTCCCTACTGACTCTCAGGATAATTTCTTTGAATGTAAGACTTGCAAGCTTCACTATTATACGTTGGGGTGTTGATTTATTTTTATTGATTTTGGGAGGGGTCCTCTGCCTCTTGGACATGAATGCTTGTTTCCTTCCCCAGTTTAGGGAAGTTCTCAGCTATAATTTGCTCAAATATATCTTTAAACCTCCTTTCTCTTTCCATCCCCATCAGGGTTCACAATAATTCTAACATTGGAACATTTCATGGCATCATTAAGCCTTCCAAGCCTTTTATCATGGGTTACTAGCTGCCTGTCTCTGTTTTTCTCAAGTTCCATCCTTTCCATCAGCTTATCTTCTAGATCACTTATTCTCTCTTCTGACTTATTGCCTAGCTGTTAGAGTATCCCATTAGGCTGGGTCTCATTCATAGCATTTTTACATTTGGCCTGATTAGATATTATTTCTGCTCTTTGAGATTCTATATTGTCACTTATGCTTTCTCGAAATCTAGCCATTAACTTTATGATTGCTATCCTGAATTCTATCTCTGACATTTTACTTTTATCTATATCAATTAGCTCTGTGGCAGAGAACACTTTCTTTTGGTCGATTTTGTGTGAATTCCTCCCTGTCATTCTGTCCAAAGAACAATGGGTGGAAGAATGAACAGAGTCCAAAATATCAACCACAACCCAAGCAAGATGCACCTTAGCAAAATCTGGAGTGGTCAGAAGCCATCACAGAAAAACAAAGCCAAAATGATACACAAGAAGAAAATTTTAGAAAGGGGGGAGGGGAAGAAGGACTATAATCTTGCAGTGTGGACAAAGCAGGTTGTTCCACTTGTTCCTGGGTGAATTTTGGTCTCTATGTTATAATACTCTATATCCCAAAATTGCAAGGAAACTGGATAGATGCATAGATAGATAGATAGATAAAATGAATAGAGTGAAAAAAAGACTAAAACAACACATATATCTATAAAAATGTAGATATGAAAAAATACAAGTTAAAAAGTGAAATATGTTAGTATATTAATCATCTAGTTGAAAGGAGAAAATGGTAAATAGAAAAAAAAAAGAGAAAAAGTATAAGAAAAAGAAAAAAAGGAGAATTTTATCAGAAAAATAAATGGTTGTGAGGCAACATCTGGAGCTCAATATATTATTTTCCCCTGACTTTGGAATTGTACAGTCTTATGGGGTCCATAGGTTGTCATGTACCTGTTCTTCCAAACTGTCTTCTCGGGGAGGGGCCTGCAATGCTGTTTCTCAAGTATCCCTGCCTGAGTGGAGTTGTCCCACCCCCTGTCAGAGGGATGGTCTCAGTGAAAACTGGTCCTCTGTGTGGCTTTTGTTTCCTGGACACTTTCTGCACCTCTTCAGAGGATCAGAGAAAAAATGGCAGCACCCAAACCTCTGGCCCAGAGCAGAAAGATCACAGTCTGCCCTTGTTAATAAACCTTCAGGACAAATAGTCTCCACTTCTATATGTGCTGATAACTGCATCCTCCCATGGTACACACCCACTGCAACTCTCTCAGAGGTAGTCCCAGGGGCCCAGGAGTGCCACTGTCCTTTGTGATTCTAAAACTGTGAGTGGCCCTGGGCTCCTGCATGCACCCAAAGCTCCTGGATCATGTGTGGGTGCTGTCCTAATGTCCTTTCTAGGCCACTATTGCTCTGCAAGCTGTTGCCCATTTGTGGGAACAGGTTCTAGTTTTTTTCAAGCTGCTCAGGAAAAGAGGAATTACCGACTGGCCTGGCTCATGGTTTATGGCAACCTGAGCTGAGAGTCCCCTCCTGGGCTTGCTTACCATAACCTGCACCCAGGCTCCACTGCTCAGGCACTGTACTGATTCAGGTACTCCTGTTTGGTCTGTGACTCCTCAGATCCCAATACCACAATGCCATACCTAGAATTCTGCCTTTTCATTTCCAGAACCCCTTTCAGAGAGGGATGTCTCTTGATAGAGCAGATTTCTAAGGATTCTGATTTTGTGCTCCAGTGTTATATTGTTTTCCAGGAGCCAGCTTATGGAGGCTCCCTCCTCCTTTTGTTTATCTTCTTTTTTTTTTTTTAAAGATTTTATTTATTTATTTGACAGAGAGAGATCACAAGTAGACGGAGAGGAAGGCAGAGAGAGAGAGAGAGAGGGAAGCAGGCTTCTTGCTGAGCAGAGAGCCCGATGTGTGACTCGATCCCAGGACCCTGAGATCATGACCTGAGCCAAAGGCAGCGGCTTAACCCACTGAGCCACCCAGGCGCCCCATGTTAATATCTTCCTCTGAGGAACCATATGGTAATATACAGTTTTATATCCTGAATTTTCCTCTTTTCAGATTGTATCATGTGCTGCAAGGGATAGTCTTCTTTGCTTTTTGTAACCTACCACTCAAGACTGAACTGTTTCTTTTTTTTTTTTAAGATTTTATTTATTTATCTGACAGAGAGATCACAAGTAGGCAGAGGCAGGCAGAGAGAGAGAGGGGGAAGCAGGCTCCCCGCCGAGCAGAGAGCCTGATGTGGGGCTCGATCCCAGGACCCTGAGATCATGACCTGAGCCGAAGGCAGAGGCTTAACCCACTGAGCCACCCAGGCACCCCAAGCCTGAACCGTTTCTTGAGCAATAATGGTTCTCTTGCCCAAATTGTGGAAATGGGAACTTAAGCCCCCTACCTAGTCCTTCCATATGCCTGTTTCAGTCTGTGATCTTTTAATTTTGGTTCCCTGAAACAGTATATCAGGTTATTTCCCACCCGGGCTGCCCTTTTTAACCATTGCCACTTTATAAAGTATGTGAATAGCTGACACTGCAACTTGCCTCCATTCACCCATCTGTTTTCCTTTGTGTAACAACAAATGCAGTTAACACACATTCATCTCTTACTAAGCCTCAGCCATTGTACTAAGTTCCGGACCTAGTAATGACTAGCTTATTTGTGGTGCTTGTTGGGTCCCAGGCATTTCTCCAGGGGCTTTGCCTGTATTGCCAGAATTAGCTCAGTTCTCACAATTTTCTCATGAGGTCGAAACTATCACTACCCTCAATTTAAAGGAAAAAATAAGGTGAGTCACCTGAGAAACAAACTGAGGGTTTTGGAGGGAAGGGGAGTGGGAGGTTGGGTGAGCCTGGTGGTGGGTATTATGGAGGGCACGTATTGCATGGAGCACTGGGTGTGGTGCATAAACAATGAATTGTGGAACACTGAGAAGAAATTTAAAAAATAAATAAATAAAATTTAAAAAAAAAAAAAAAGGTGAGTCACCATGAAGTCAAAGTTACTTGCCCTGGACCACAGACATTAGCCCCAGGATTCAAAACCTGGTTGATCTGACCTCAAATCCAATGCCCTTAACCAATAATGTGTGACTCCGTGTTAGGGCTGAAATGAGTACTGGGACTCAAAGTCCAATGGCCAATGATGGATGTGGTATCTGGGACCAGCATGACCTGAACTCCAGCCCTCTGTCCATGAGACCCAATTTTGCACACTGTTCCCCTGTACCATCTCTCCTTTCTCAGACTGTGTGGGAACTGTTTCCTTGGCATTCAACATGAAGACAAAGTAACAGAGACAGAAAGATATGTGTGGAAAGAAAGGAAGGTTTCCAGTGGGGCATGTAACACCAGGATGCATCCAGTTCCTCAGAGGCTTTTTCTACTTGTGTTGCATTCTCTTCCCAATGATCACCCTCACCTTTCTGGCCCAGACATCCATCCCTTGGCCTTTTTACTCCGTATGTCACATACCTATGCCCCCTTCTTTCCCATCCTTGATTTGAGAGACAACCATTTCTACTCTTCTTCTGTCAATATCAGCCACTCCCAGATCCCATTGTCTTTCTGTGTCAAAGAGCCTGTAAAGAAGAATGAAATCATGCCATTTACGACGACATGGATGGAGCTACAGAGTATAATGCTGAGCAAAGTAAGTCAGTCAGAGAAGACTAATACCACATGATTTCACTTATACGTGGAATCTAGAAAACAAAAGAAATAAGGAAAGTTTAAAAAAAATGATAGGGGGAGACATAGAGAGAGTGAAACGAGAGAGAGGAGAGAGAGAGAAACAGACCCTTAACTATAGAGAAAAACCTGATGGTTACCAGAGGGGAGGTGGGTAGGTGGGGGATGGGTGAATTAGGTGATGGGGATTAAGGAGTGCACTTGCCGTGATGAACACTGGGTGATGTATGGAACTGTGGAATTACTATATTGTACACCTGAAACTAACATAACACTGTATGTTAACTATACTGGAATTAAAACTAAAACTTTCAGAAAAGCACAAACTTCCAGTCCTAAGAGAAATAAGTATTAGGGGTATGATGTACAACATGATGACCATAGTTAATACTGCTTCATGGTATATTTGAAAGGTGTTAAGAGAGTAAATCCTAAGAGTTCTCATCACAAGGAAAAATCTTTTACGTCTTTTTCACTTGCTTCACTTTTTTTTTCAAAGATTTTATTTATTTATTTATTTATTTATTTATTTATTTATTAGATGAGAGAGAGAGAGGAACAGCAAGAGAAGGAACACAAGCAGGGGGAGTGGGAGAGGGAGAAGCAGGCTTCCTGCGGAGCAGGGAGACCGATGTGGGGCTCGATCCCAGGATCCTGGGATCATGACCTGAGCCGAACAAAGGCAGGAGCTTAATGACTGAGTCTCCTGGGTGCCCCCATTTACTTTACTTTTTGCATCTATATGAGATGATGGATGTGTAAGTAATTGTGGTAATTATTTATGTAAGTAGAATCATGATGCTGTGATCCTTAAACATACACAGTGCGAGACGTCAATTATACCTCAACAAAGATGGGCTTAAAAAGGGGGGAAAGAGCCTGTAATCCACAGCCATATAATTATAGGTATATATTTTGGCAGAAAATATTTTGTATGATAAATTTTAAAAGTGAAATGTCTGGGTCAAAGCATAAGCATGACTTCTGAATGGTTAAACATACTCTAGGAAATTAGACTCTCCTACACTGTTAGTGGAGAAGTATATTGGTGTAAATATGCTTAGAAATTGTCTCTTATAATTTAAAATATTTATGTGCTTCTTCTGGGAAGCTATAGAGCACAGACACAAATCTTAGAACTGCCCTAAATCCCAAGCCATGCTCCACTGGGTAATTTGGCCTCCACCATTAGCAATACCTTGTATGGAGAATTCTAATACTTTAAATTTGAGAATCAATCGAAATATTAAAAGGCTAAGATGTAAAAAAAAAAAATAAAATAAAGGGCGTATTAAAAACAAGAAGCAAAAATTGGGTATATATGGTATATGTTACATGAAAAGAAAATGTACGTTTGTGTCCAGTTTTGTGTGGCAATGCACTTTCCAGCACGATTTGAAATACATGTATCTGTAGTCTAATTGTGCAAATGTAAAACATAAACTATTAGCACATACTCGTGCACGCGCATGCGCACACACACAGACACAGACACACAGACACACACACGTGCTCATGCACACACTCTTGCTTTGCTCTGAGACAAGTACGATACTGGCTGTCACAAAGCTGAGCACCCACAGACATGTGTGTAGGCCCAGAACACTCTTCTTACACATACCAGGCACCCAGGAAGCTATATCTGCTAGATTTAAGGAAAGCCTCTCCTTACTTCTGTGACCCATTTGCAAAAGCCTCTCTTGCTCTGGTCAGAAAAGCAGTAGTTTTAGCATTAATCAGGAGGGGGGTAATTCACTCTATTTCTAACTGTACACTAGTGAAAAATACTATTTTTGCAAAGGACAAATTCAACACATGGTAGTTTTACAAGCAGTTTATGAAACAGTTCTGCAGCCCTTCCCCCCCACCCACCCCGGAATAAATAGACGTGGGTAGAAATGGTTGAGATGTATGGATTCTCAAAAGTGGCTTTGTTGATCCCAAATCTACAACATTCACTTAATGAATACTAATTAGGCCCCAGTATATGCCAGACACTGCCACCTCAAAGTGACTCCTAATCGGCAAATGCTGTGATCCAAACAGATTTCTTCATCTAGTTCAAGACCGATATCTCCACTTGGTCCAAGGTACCTGGACCCACCCAAACAAGAGTGACTAACACCTGCTCACAAAATATCATCCCTTGTCTGCTCACAGAAATCTGTCCTTGAGACCTGAAAGTCCACCATTAAAGGAGAACCAGCACACTAGCTGGAGGAACACTTAGGATGTGGAGGCAGACCAATAGGTGAGGACACAATTTCTGTTCCACCACTGTCTTGGCTGAGGAATCCTGGGAAATGTACCTAACCCCTGTGAGCCTAATAGTCATGATCTGGAAAGGGACTGTGTCATTTTTGGACTTCTGTGAGGAGGTCAAAAAACTCTAGTGAGTCTGCCCAACACTGAGCAAATGTTGGTTGCTGCTGGGCAAGTGTTGGTTTACTTCTCACCCTGTTCTTTCCCTACCATAGCAGGGATGCCACTGCCATGTACTCAATGGCATAGCAATGATGTAGCAGAATTCCAAACCGACACAGGAAGTAAGTACCATGTGAACACACATGATGTCATAAAGGATACTCACGACCGTTTCTTTGCGGGAGGATCAGTTACTACTGTGGTAGAGACGGAGGGGGATCCCAGGCAGCCTGGGGAAGAGGCACCAGCTGATTTCCGATGCTCCTGGCTTTGATTTTGTCAGAACGACGGTGAGACAGGGATCGTGCTGAGATGCAACCCTTCAGTAAGTGGACATGCATGCGCACGCACGTGTGTGTGCGTGGTCTCTCTGGCTTTTTAATCACATGCCCACTCTCCTGTGAGATTCCCAAAACAAGGCTATGCTTGAGATTGCTCCTGTCTGATTCACCTTGATGAGGGAGGCCTCTGGCCCTGTTTAGGCACCCAACTTAGCTGGTCAGTCTGAGGACTGCTGTAGCTGTTAGCTGGCTCACTTTTAACACTTTCCCCTTGACAACGTTATTTTTGAAGTAATGTCAGTTCTCAAAGATGACTCTGATGCCCCCATACGCCATATGCTGACCACGAGCCGTTATTTCCTCCTTTCAATGTATGAGTTTTTCCTTTAATATTCATCAAGCTAGATCATCTCCTGGACCATCAAACAAACTTCAGCAAATTTTAAAAGAATTGAAATCACACAGAGCACGTTCTCCAACCATAATGGACCCATGTTAGAAATCAATAATAGAATGAGAAAGGAAGAATCCCTACACACTTGGAAATGGTAGTTGACGTATTATCCCAGTTTGTCATTCAGATCCTTGTTATAGAGGAGCTGAGGTTAGGAAGAGTTGTCCCCTCAGCTGAAAGGCATTTCAGGGTGGGCAAAAAGAAAACTCACTCTGGATATTTCAAACTGAGTATTGTTGACAACAAGGCTGGAGGGAGGGGGACAGCTTAGGAGGCTGTTACATCAGTCCCACCTGACATTAAAAGTTGAAGTACACCACCAAAGGAAGGACAGCTTGCTGATTGTTAGTGGGATCAGTTTGGTGGCTGATTGAATTTGGGAAGCATGAGAGAGATTGCCACCCTGGTATTGGTGTGGTTTTTAGACAGGCCTGAGAGAAGGTACTATTCAGATGTCTTCCTTGTGTATGGCTGGTTTCCAGTCTAACCCATGGATGCACAGATTCTCTGTTTTTTATAAATCCTGCTTCATTCTTTAAAAGGTTCAATACAGTTTCCTCCTCCTCCTCCCCCAAGATCCTCCCCGATGGTGCCATCTGTCAAATAAGGCTCTCCTATCTGGACAAGCAGAGGAGTTTCCTTTCTGGGTTTGGGGGATTGGACCCTTAAGGCAGGTTAACACTTTGCTTGCCCTACCATGGTGTTAGCCTAAGATGGGTACATGGTAAGTGGACCACTGATGTGTCTTCAAACTTGTATTTTTGTTCCCCTTTTGAGAATACAATGATGGTGATAGCTCACCTCAAGGAAGAAAGAACGTTTGGAGTTCTCTCCGAGGTAATTTTGGCAGGAGGAATCCTCGTTATGAACGTGGTGGATATGAGCCTCAGCCTTCACACCTCCAGGAGGATGATGGAAGTGTGCTGATGAGAGATGCCCGGGAGGACTCCCAAATAAGACAGTAAGTGACGGGGCAGACTGGCTTGCATGTAGCAGCCCCTGGGACTATGCGACTCTTTCACTCTCCTTGGTCTTCTTTTTCTTCTTTCACTGGAAGACTGAAGAAGGCCAGAAGTGGAATAATGGTTAAGCGATCCTAATTGTAGTCCTGGTGACAGAGAGGTGAGGGTGTATAGAAAAAGACTTTCTTAGCATTTATGGCCCTACCTCTGTCTTTCCTCTTCCCCTCCACAGCACTCCCTATAGCACCCGGCGTGACAAGAGGAGAGTGAAATGGCAAAATGAAGGCCATATCCATATTACTGTGTGGAGAGATAGAAAAACTCCAAGGAGAGGAGTGGGGGAGAACACACAAGACAGAAACCCAGGGAGCTGGTTCAAGATCACCGTGAGTGTCTTGGCAAGGTCTGCATTAGGTAGAATATCCTGGAACCTTATAAAAAAGGAAGAGCACATTAATCAACCTTACGTCAATTATTTGGAGGAGAGCTTTCCAATGGAGATTTCTCTTCTCCATCGGAGGGTCTAGGAAATCCATATCTGGCATGAAAATAAGAAATAATGCCAGTGGTCCCTTCTTTCAAAGTCCTATGCAGCTCAATAGAAGGTCAGATAAGAACGCTGTTGGGTCTGTTTCCAGCTTTAATTCTATGTTGTCTCTCCTCACTCCCATCCCTTCTTCTCACCTTTAGATTCCCTATGGGAGAAAGTATGACAAGACATGGCTAATGAATTCAATCCAGAGCCATTTCAGTGTCCCCTTCACTCCAGTGGATGTAAGAGAGGATGGTGAAGCCAGATGAGCGGGCACAGGGAAGTGTGGGTGGGGGAAGCCAACTGAGCCAGAAGACTCTATCCTCCAAAATTATTGTTGCCTCCCCCTCCTGCAGTTTCACTACGTGAAAAACCAGGCTCGGTTCTTTGTCCAGGGTGTTGGCACTGCCGCTGCACTGAAGGGTGTCAGCTACAAGATTTATGATGAGGAGAACCGAAAGGTATGTGTTGAGGGCATTACCTCTCCCTAGTCCTGGGGCAGGAAGATGGGGCTGGTCATCTTCTCTGGAATGAAAGTTCTTGGTGTTTACCCCACCTCTCCTTCCTGCAGATATCTATCTTTGTCAATCCCTCCTCTGTACCCTACTCTGTGAGGTATAAGTTGGAGCCAGAAGAAATGGAGCAGCTAAAGGTAATGCAGACTCAAGGCCCATTGCGTGCCCACACCCAGACCCACCTCTTCTTCCTCCAGCCCCTGATTTCTCTATCCCCACCAGAGCCTCCCAGTGGCTCTCTGCGTCTCTCTCTGCAGCTGACCATGAGCAAACGCTATGACATCTCCCAGCAAGCTCTTGACCTCCAGAGTCTCCGCTTTGACCCAGGTACACTTGACAGCAGTAATTCTAGGGTAGGTGAGGGCACAGGGATCTTTCTGGGAGGGAGACTGAGGGATGGCGGTGTGGGGAGGGTTTGGGCTGGTCCTGGACCGCTCTCAGCCTTCTGATTGCCTCCTCTCGGCTTCCTGAAGACTTGGTGGGCCATGATATGGATATAATCCTGAACCGAAGAAACTGCATGGCTGCCACCCTGCAGATCATAGAAGAAAATTACCCCGAGGTGAGAGCTTAGGCCCAGTGCTGTTATTAATGGTAGGGGGTGGAACACATGGGGTGGAGGACAGAGTTGTCTCTGAGGCCCTAGATAGTAACTGTCACTCTAACTCTTCTTCACCAACAGCTGTTGTCCTTGAACTTGAGCCACAACAAACTGTATGGGCTGGATGGCCTGTCTGACATCATAGAGATGGTCCCCACAGTCAAGATCCTGAATCTCTCCAAAAATGAGGTGAGAAGGGGGAGCCTGATCAAATTTGGGGTTGACAGTGGGTGGTAGTGCTCATCAGAGTAGTGGCAGGAGGCAGGATAAGGTACCTCTGTGGAAAGGTGGGGGCTGGGGGTGCCGGGGCCTGTGTGTGTCCCTTTCCCTGGGACTCCTTTCCTGTTTCTTCCCCGTACTTCTCAGCTGAACGTGGTGTGGGAGATAAACAAGATGAAAGGGCTAGAGCTTGAAGAGCTTTGGCTAGAAGGGAACCCCTTGTGTGACACCTTTCCAGACCAGCCCACCTACATAAGGTCAGTGTGAATCCCTGTCACCCTTCCTGGGGACCTTTGGGCCTGGGAGCCTGAACTGTCCCTGAGAATGCATGTATGCAGGAAGCTGCAGCCCTGGTCCTCGGGAATGACTGTAGGCCCCACCTTCTCCTCTCTCCCTGTCCCTCGCCTGTAAGGAGTTTCCTTCCTCTGACCTGCTCACCTGTTCTCCTGGTCTGGGGTCTCTTTCCACCTCTCTGCATTCAGTGTTCTTTAGCATGCCCTCCAAGAGTGTGCTCCAGGAAGCAGGGCTCCTCCTCTTCCCCAGGACCAGGAGTGACCAGCCTTGAGCCAGATGCTGGTGCCCTGGACTGAGAAGGGTCCTCCAGCCTGGGGCCTCATGCCGAGACAGGCGTTCCTACTCCCTGCTAAGATGGGACTTCCCTCCCTTGTTCTGAGAGGGGACCTCCTCTCAGAAGCACTTTCCTCCTCCACACATCACATCATCACAATTGGTCTTTCAGAAAAGCCCTGGGTAGCCCAGCATAGGTACATTTCCTCAGGCCAGGAACCAAAAGAGACAGGCACAGGTGCACAGGGGCCATCAGGAGGGAAGGTGGTGATCAAAAGAGGGGGCCACAGACCCTCAGCTCCATGCTGATCTGGGGCTTGACCCTCTACTCCCTCCAGGGAAGGTCTCCTGCCCCCGTGGCTGCCTCATTTCCCATGCCTGGCTCAGGCTGAGCCCACACAGGTGACAAAATTTCAGCCAGCATGCAATGGGCCCCCAGCCCAACCAATACCTGCAGGTTTTCCATTACTACCTTGGGTGCCAGGGCCAGCCAAGGCAGATGCAGGAAAGGACTGCAGCCAGGGAGCCATTTCCCCCTTCTTCTCTCTTCCTCCTGATCCCCACCACTGTGGTAGAGCCTCTTTCCCTTCCCTTTGTTTTGCATTCTCTTCCTCCTTTGTCTCTGGTTCCCCTATGTCTCTCCCACCTCTCCCTTCCTACCTTTACTCCCTCTTCTGTCTTCATCCCCCTCCCTCCCCCTCCCTGCCTCCTGGGCCTTGCCTCACTCACCTCCCTGCCCCAACATTCTGGGCCATCCCTGGGTGGGGGGGTGTATCATGGTCCTGCAGAATGCTATACCCCTAGTGATGTAGCAGAGCACTGGGCTCCCACTCCATTCCCTCTTCTCTCTAGAGTATTCAGTGGGGATTTGGAGGAAGGAAGGGAAGCAGGGAGGGGAAGGCAGCCCTGGAGCCTGGGCTCCACATGTTGCTTCTTGTGGCACTGAAGAAGGGAGTCAGGGCAGTCTAGGTGGAAGCTACCCAGTGGAAAGGAGGGGTGGGGGAAGGGAGAGAAAGGGTAGGAGGGAGGCTTGGCAACCCTGACCTATCAGTCACTTCTTTCTATTTTGGATTTTGGACAGTGCCATCAAGGATTGTTTTCCTAAGTTGTTACGCCTGGTAAGTGACTACACTCATCATTGTCCCTTACTAACATTGATCACCACCACACCTGCTCTCAAGCTCTTTGGGTCTTCTCTAGATTACATGTTTGTGTCAGACCCTTTTCCATTTTAGGGTACCAGGACTCCTAAAAATGACATGAATATGCTCTCTGGAAAAATGTGTGCGTGTGTACACACACACACACACACACACACCAGAAAAAAGTACTTTTCAGACGTCATGTTGAAGACACACACTCTAATCTTGTCCATGTAATTTCCAGTGCACTTTCATACCTAACCTCTGACCCTCACCCTCTCTTGGGCTCATCTTTTCCCCTGATCATCCAGGGCCACCTCCCTGGTCTCCACTGCTGACTTCTTCTTCCCTTCTCCAGGATGGCCAGGAGTTATCACCACCAGTTATCACTGATACTGACACACCCTGCTTGTTAAAGCCCTGCAAGGTGAGGGAAAATTGATCAAACAACATTTGGGCTATTACAAGGAAGGTTTTATCAGCCACATAGTCTCAAATGTCTTTTGATTCCAGGAAAGCTACAAAGGATCTGATGCCCTGAAGAGTCTAGTCCTGCAATTCCTGCAGCAGTGAGTACTCCTGGGAATCTGGAGAAGGGGATGGCTAGGACGGGTGAGGCCACCCAAGCTCAGAACTGCTCACTGGGTCTGGAAATCTCATTTGGGGTCCAGACCACAGAAATAGACTGTCCTCATTACTCTCCCACAGGTACTATTTGATCTACGATTCTGGAGACCGTCAGGGTCTTCTCAATGCCTACCATGATGAGGCCTGCTTCTCCTTGGCCATTCCCTTCAACCCCGAGGACTCAGCCCCGTGAGTAGCAAAGCTCAGACTCTGTTCCTGGGCCCTGTGGCTCCCCAGCAGACACAGGGCAGCTCCTGGAATCACCCACACTGGCCAGACCACCACCTTCTGTTCTTCTTTCTCTGCTAGAAGCAGCTTGTGCGAGTACTTCAAGGAAAGCAGGAATATGAAGAAGCCCAAGGACCCCTGTGCGTGTGTGATGGGGAAGACTGGGCATGGAAAGGGGATGTTCAGGGTAATTATAGGTCCCAGGGTGTGGCGACCCCCAATCTTTGCTTGCTTCTCCTCCCCGCTTAGCCCTGTGTGTTCAGCCGCTGAAACATACAAAACGTGACATCGTGGGCTCCCTCTGTGTGCTGCCCAAAACACAGCACGATCTCAGCTCCTTCTTGGTGGACATGTGGTTCCAGACGGTAAGCACCTTCTTCCTCCCAAGGGCAGCCCCAGAAAGCCATGGGTGGGTAGGAAGTATAGGTGACTTAGCACCTGGGCTCTTCCCTTTCAGGAGAAGATGCTCTGCTTCTCTGTTAACGGGGTGTTCAAGGAGGGTGAGTGTGCACAGAGCGCCTCCCCAAATGCCCCACTGCTCCCTCCCCGCTGGCTGGGCTCCCTCTCAGAACTGTCCCAGCTTCCTGATTCCTTTCCTTCTCTTCCTACTCCTGCTGTGTTCTCCTGCCTCCGCTCTGTCCCCAAACCATCCTGGTCCGAACTGGCTCTATGCCGGTCTGCCCCACACAGCTTGAGCATTAGGGACACAGTCTGTGGAGTTTCATGGCTGTCATCCCAGATCCTCATTCTGAGAGCTACATGGGGTGGTTACCTAACCTCTAAGTTTCCTCATTTGCAAATGGGGCTAACAATAACCACCTCTCAGATAACTGTGAAAAATGAAATCAAATGAACTTGTGGAGTGGTTGTCACAGCACCTGCCACCTGGTAGAGGCCCTGTCACTGGGCGTAGACTGTCCCTACTGTTGCTATCCCCATGCCAGACACCCTGACTCCCAGTGAACAATTGTCCCTTTCAGCATGAGTATCGAGTCAGACCCTGACTGAGGAACACCGTGTGGGCATGTGACGTATGTGTGACTCTAAGAGGGTATTGTTGTTTGTTGTTGAAGTGGAGGGAAAGTCTCAGGGTTCTGTTCGCGCTTTCACCCGGACTTTCATCACCATCCCTGCTGGCAATTCCAGGTGAGTGCTCTGTTGTAGGTGGGAATGCTCATCCAGGCCTGGGCTCAGGGGTGTGGGAGCGTGGTGGTGAAGACATCTTGGTTTTCTCAGTACTGTGGAAAGCCAACAGGTAGATCCAAGGAGCAGTCTGGTCTGGTGGTTAAGAGTATGGGCTCTGGAGTTAGAGCACTGGGTTCTCTTCTTGACCTGAGCACTCACTGGGTGTGTGTGATCTTGGTTAAGTCACATGACCTCTCTGTGATGCATTGTCTTCCTTGGAAAATGGGGGTTAGACTGCCCATTCCCTTGGGCTATTGTAAGGGATAAATGTGGGTATAAAATCAACCCTGGGTTGCAGGTTAAGTACACATCTAGTGAGTTTGGTAGATAGTCCCTGCAAAGGTGGGCTCTGTGGAGGGGTGGAAGCACTAGCCAAGGACTCTGGGGTGGGGGGTAGGCACAGAAGGGGTATGGAAGGAATCTGGTTGGTGAGGGGCAGTGGGAGCAGGATCATTGTTGGGGATGTGGAGTTGTACCTTCGTCCACTTGTCTGAGGGCCCATTTTCTCTTCAGTCTGTGCATTGTGAATGATGAGCTGTTTGTGAGAGATGCCACCCCCAGTGAGACTCAGAATGCATTCTCCAACCAAGAGCCTACACTGACCACCAGCTCCATGCCCACCCTCTCCCAGGAGCAGCAGGAAATGGTGTATGCTTTCTCCACTCAGTCTGGGATGAAACTCGAGTGGTCTCAGAAGTGAGTGGTGGGTGTGCATGGGAAGAAGGATGCGTTGGGACAGTGACTTGGGTGGGGGAGCGTGAATCAAAGACACTTGCAGGAAATTTGGAAAAGTAACATTTGGAATAGTTTGCTTCCAAAAAAGAAAAAGAAAGAAAGGAGAAAGAAAGTGGGCCCATGGAGAAGGTATCATACTATTATATATGTGAAGGATTTAAAAAATAGTTTAATGCTCAATGACATTGTCTTATATATAGAAAATCTGAAAGAGTCCACCAAAAAGCTAATAGAGCTAATAAACTCAGCGAGGTTAGGGATAAAAGGCCACTATACAAAACTCATTTGCATTTCTATGTGCTTGCAATGAGCAGTCCAAAAATGAAATTAAGAAAACAAGTCCATTTACAATAGCATCAAAGTAGTAAAATATTTGGAAACAAATGTAACAAAGACGCACAAATCTTATACTCTGAAATCCATAAACGTTGTTGAAAAAAATTAAATAAATAGAAAGACACCCCATTTCCGTGGGTTGGAATATTGCTAAATGGCTTAATATTGTTAAGATGGCAGTAATACCTAGAGCAATCTACAGATTCAATTCAATCCCTGTCAAAATCCTTCTCTGCAAAGATTGACAGGGTTATCCTAAACTTCATATGTAAGTGCACCAAAACAATCTCGAGAGAAAAGAACAAAGTTAGAGGACCCACACTTCCTAATTTCAAAACTTGCTAAAAAGGTACAGTAATCAGGACTATGTGGTGCTGGCATATGGACAGTGCATGAATCAAGGAGTAGAATTGAGAGTCCACAAATAAACCCTCACATTTACAGTCAACTGATTGTCAGTGAGAGTGCTGAAAAAAAAAAATCTGTTGTAAAAAAAAAAATAGCCTTTTCAGCAAATGGTGCTGGGGCAACTGGATATCCACATGCAAGACAATGAATTTTGACCCCAGATTCACATCATGTACACACGTAGACTATAAATGGGTCAAAGATCTAAAGTTTAAGAGCTAAAACTATAAAAATGTAAGAAGAAAACATAGGTGTCAGTCTTCATTAATTAGGCAAATGTTTCTTATATATGACACCAAGAGCAAAAGCAACCAAAACAAACAAACAAACAAACAAACAAAAACAGATAAATTAGGCTTTACCAAAATTAAAAGCTGTTGTGCACCAATGGACACTATGAAAAGAGTAAAAATCCTGCCAAAGGAACAGGAGAAAATATTTGCAAGTCACATATCTGACAAGAATATGTGAAGAACCCTTGCAGCTCAACAGCAAAAGGACAAAACACCCAATTTTAAAAAGTGGGAAAGGGGTCTGAATAGACATTTCTCCAAAGAAGATATACAACAGGCCAACGACCACATGAAAAACTTCTCAGCACCATTAGTCATTAAGGAAGTGCAGATTAAAACCACAATGAATCACTACTTCACACCCACTGGGATGGCTTTAATCAATAAAATGAATGATAACAAGTGCTGGTGCAGATGTGGAGCAATTGGAGTTCTTATGTATTATTGATGAGAATATAAAATGGAGCAGTGGTTGGGAAAAACATTTTGGCAGTTCCCAGAAATGTTAAATATGGAGTTACCCTATGAACCAGTAATTCCATGCCCAAGTATCTAATGAAAACATCTGTTCACTCTAAAACTTGTGCAGGAAGGTTCATAGCAGCATTATTCATAATAGCCAAAAAGAGTGGAAACAACCCAAATGTCCTTTAGCTGATGAATGGATAAACAAATCTGGTATGTTCACATGGCAGAATATTATTCAGTCATAAAAAAGAATACAGCTCTGTTATATGCCCTGCCATGGATGAACCTTGGAAACATGCTAAGTGAAAGAAGCCAACCTCAAAAGGGCACATATTATATGATTCCATTTATATGAAGTGGCCAGCACAGGCAAATCCCCAGGGACCAAAAGCAGATTAGTGGTTTCCAGGGTCTGGGGAAAGGGGGGAGGAATAGGGAGTCATCTCTAATGTTTAAGGAGGAGGGTTTTTTTTTTAGGCGATGAAACTACTTGGGAATTAGATCACGGTGATGGTTGTGCAGTCTTGTGGCTGTACTAAGGAAACACTGAATTGTACGCTTTAAAATGGTATGTGCATACAAAAATAATAAAATGGTATGCGCACTATCTCAATAAAAATGACTGGAACTTGAACTTTTAAATTTCCCATTTATTTTCTTGAACATCTTTTTTTTTTTTAATCGATATATAATAAGTTCCCTTGTTCTTTCGGAAAGGTCTATTTTTCTGTTTTGAATTCTAGTGGGCATGAACGCCAGTGATAGACATTTTCACTAGGTCTTTCCTCATCATTGCACATAGTGTTCATTCCGGTACATGCATCCCAGCAAAGAGCTGGCACCTATTTAGCATCCCACGGTCAGCATGTCTGTACTGTGATACTAATGGAGATCACCTGTTCTTCCACTCCAGGTGCCTTCAGGACAACGAGTGGAACTATCCCAGAGCTGGTCAGGTCTTCACTATGCTCAAGGTGAGGTCTGGGAATCATTAAGCGGGCTACCGATGGGCATTTCTGGGCCTTCAGTAAGGCCAAGAAAATGGAGGCTGGGTGGCCTGGGAATGAAACTCCGCATCTGGCTCTTCTGATATTCCCAACTCCTTCCCTCCAGAATGAGGGCAAGATCCCAGAGGAGGCTTTCAAGCAAACCACCTAAAAGAAGACTTAGATGTCCACGTCATCACTGTTTCTCTTTTCTCCAGCCTAAGGCTATACCCATGACTGGGGATGGAGGCCTGGCTGACCAAGAAATCAAAATTACCCTGCAGGCCAGGTAACATAAGCACCTGAAGGATCAGTTGTTCCACGCACTTTCCCCACTCATGATCACTGTTTATTTTCATAATAAAGAGTTACGTTGCACGTTGTATGTTGTGTGTCCTGGATCGCTCTTCTCCTGCCCCAACCGTGAACCAGTGAGTCCAGGACTGAAAGGCCCTGTCCTCTTCCCGACATTGTTCACCCTGGCACAGCAGGTACACAGGCTTGACTCCACAGGTAATATGTCAGTAAATTCTGGTGAGAAGGTACACACACTAATTCCAGGGATTGGCCTTTGGAAACAGTGTGACTCAGATGCTCTACCTGGAGGCCTGCAGAAGCAGGCATGGGCCTGGAACAATAGGGGCTTTGCAAGGGCTGCCTACCAGCTAGTGAGGGCAGTGGAAGGAAGGAAGATGAGGTCTCACGTGTATTTACTTCTTATTCCTAATCACTTGGATGCATTCAAAGGCATACCATCAACAACTTTATGACTTGCACACTGGTGAATGGGAAATGGGCCTTTTCACACCTCTCACCACGCTTGCATTTGTCTTCTCATCTATCCACTGTACTGCCCCCTCCCCCTCTCTGAAGGTGCACTGTGGGAGGGGTCTCACTTTAGCTCCTGAGAGTGAGGGAGAGTCAACCTGCTTGCCCAGTGCATTTTTTTAGAGCGGTGACAAGGGTGCTCCGTGTCCGTGTGCTTGAGGGGGATCAGACATTTAGTTTCACTTCCAGGCAAACAACAATAGTATAGAATGAAAAATAAACTAAAATAAAATCTTAGAGGGAGGCACACCATAAGAGACTCTATAGGTAGTTAAAAAATAGGATTGCTGGAAGGGGGTGGTACGCAACGTGATAAGTGATTGCTTGGTAACACAGAAGGCACCTGTTGGGAGGAGCACTGGGTGTTATATGCAAGTGATGAATCACTAAATTCTACTCCAGAGACAAGTGCTAACATGACATGTTAACTAACTTGAATTAAAATAAAAAACCTAACATATGTTTGTAATTGAAAGGAATCAAACAATATAGGTATATATATGTGGAAAATAAAATAATCTTGTATCTACCTTCTTTCATCCTGCTGAGCCATCCTTTGTTAATGGCCTGGAGCGCATTCTGCAGATGCTTTTCTCAAATGTATATGTGCAAAATATGTGCAGATGCACAATACGTGTGAGCAGATATACACACTTTTTTGTAAGAATGGGGTGGCAGCAAACCTTATCATGCAATGTATCTTTTTTAGCTGAAGATAAATTATCAGGACTTTTATATTTGTCCGTTTATTGCTGTTGACTATCTTTTCATAAGTTTCTTTGCATTCCTATAGTTTTCTATGAGATTTTTCGTTTTCATTTATTTATGTCTTTCCTGATTCAAGAGAGCTCCTGGTATACAAAGTTTGTGTTGCAGTAAATGTGAATAAGTTCCCTCTAATTTTTCATACATCTTTTAATCTTTAAATCTCATTGACTTTTATGATGAGCTCATTTGACATTGTCAACTCATTATCAAAGTTTTAAAGGAGTGTTTTTAAAAGTGTTTATTGCTGAATTAAGGAATTAATCATGATTTTATTTTACATGCTGTTTCATAACCTCCATTCAAAATAGAATTTGTTCATCTTGCCAAATGAATATTTTTCCCATTGAAAAAAAGAATTTAATTGGAGGTTCGTGCCACCTGGTGACCAAATCCAGAATTGCAGTTTGGTCTCTCTTAAGCAAGAAGGCTGAAAAGGAGGTAGAGAGGAAAAAAGGCCTTCCCTGTGGAAGCCCTCTGGAGAAAACTTTCTGGGGTTTATATGGCACAGGAAGTATTAAGCAGTGATGCAGAGCCCATGGGGCTCCTGTGACAGGATGTTTATTTTGGCCCTTCTTTCAAACAAAGGAATGCATGTATGTGTGTGATTATAAATATATAGCTGTGTGTAAATTAAAAAAAAAAGATTTATTTGAGAGAGAGCGTGGAGGGGGGTATGGGGAGAGGGCAGAGGGAGTGGGGAGAGAGAGTCTCAAGCAGATTCTGCTACCTAATGCGGGGGCTCCATCCCATGACCCTTAGATCCTGAACTGAAACCAAGAGTTGGACACTTAGCCACCTGCACCACCCAGGTGCCCCTGTGTATAACTTTCTTATTTTATAGTATATTTAATACATTTAATCTCCAGAAATACGTGTTTCAGCATTACCTTTTTTTAGGTGAAATTCACTTTAATAATACATTTTATTTAACCAAATATATCCAAAACAATAAGATTTTTCTAAGATATTTACTTACCCTTTCTTCTCATTTTAATAAATCCTTTTTAAAAGATTTTATTTATTTATTTATTTATTGACATTTATTTATAACATGCACGGTGGGGAGGGGAAGAGGGAGAGGGAGAGAGAGAGGATCTCAAGCAGACTCTGGGCTGAGTGCGGAGCCACTTGTGGGGCTTGACCTCACAACCCTGAGATAGCGACCTGAGCTGAAATCAAGAGTTGGACGCTTAACTGACTAAGCCACCCAGGCGACCTAACATTAATTTTGTAAATAAAAGCACATCTAGGCTTATCTTATGCTGTCATAATTTTATCTTCGTTATTTTAGTAATTAAAACTCAGTGCACAGTGGCACCTGGGTAGTAGAGTTGGTTAAGCATCTGACTCTTGGTTTTGGCTCAAATGGTGATCTTGGGGTCATAAGATCAAGCCCCGTGTCAGGCTCCATGTTCAGTACTGAGTCTGCTTGGAGTTTCTCTCTCCCTCTTCTTCTGCCCCTCACCCCATGTGTGGGCACATGTGCGCTCTCTCTCTCCCTTTCTCTCTCTCTCTCTCTCTCTCTAAAATAAATAAATATAACTTTTAAAAAAAAACCAGCGCACATGTACCCTGAAGCCCCTGGAAACACTGAAGAAATAATCATTTGTGAGAGGAATTATCTTGTATTCCCCTCTTAACTTCTATGTCCCACCTCAAAATAAGCAGTCAATATATTTGTTAATATTCCCCATATATGTTTGTGTGGGATTGTTTATCATTTAAATTATGACATATGTACATTCTTATGAAAATAGAAAGTTTTCAAAACTTAGGTCATATTGCACATTATGTTCAATACCTTTTTTACATATTTATATATCTGATGTTTCTATTACCATTTACTTTCATTTAGTTTTTGGTGTGGTTGAGCAATTTTACACATGTCTGATTGCCATTTATTATTCTTCCTTGAATTATCTATTGGTACATGTGAACATGACTCTTTCAACTAGTCAGATTTCATTATATGGAAATTAATGGTATATTAATTATGTCTGTAAATTATGTTGCCAATGTGCTCTGTCTGATACAGAACCCTCCATCTGCACTGATTCCATATCTGCCTCTTTTCCCCCTGGACTTACACTACTGAACTGTGACTGGTCCCTTCTTTTTTTTTTTTTTAATTGGGTTATGTTAGTCACCATAAAATACATCTGGTTCCTTCTGCCTTTAGGGAGGTGACATATATTGGCACCTAGTTCTTAATTCTGAGATCTAGAGCGCTGTTCTAGGGGCATTACTTCTGTGTACATTGTGGTCTCTTTGCTCTAACCCTAGGCAGTTTTTGATCACTGGTCTTCTCAGCACAGGGCTGTAGACATTTGAATATTGCAGCTCTTACTATGAATTGCGCAATTTAAAATAAGAAAGAAGAAGGAAAACAGTCATTTCAGAATAAGGGTAATTATTGTTTTATTGAAGAGTGTTTCTTTTTTTTTTTAAGATTTTATTTATTTATTTGTCATAGAGAGAGAAGCGAGAGTGAGCACAGGCAGACAGAGTGGCAGGCAGAGGCAGAGGGAGAAGCAGGCTCGCTGCCAAGCAAGGAGCCCGATGTGGGACTCGATCCCAGGACGCTGGGATCATGACCTGAGCCAAAGGCAGCTGCTTAACCAACTGAGCCACCCAGGCGTCCCTTGAAGAGTGTTTCATAACAAGCTTTAAAAAAAAAAAAAAAAACATTTGGGGGATTTTATTCTCTTAGCCAAATTAATATATCAGGATATTAATCTTGTGCCAGGATTCCCACACTAACTAGAAGATACTCATTATTAATTATTTGATGCATATTTTGTTGTTTTTTCCCAGTATATATCCTAATAAAATGCACAGATATTTATCCAAATGTAAATTATATATTTTACAAACTTGTGCCCCCTCTCTACATATCGTGTTGATATTTACCTGTTTCACTTCGAATGAGAGCTCATTTGGCATTTTTTAAAAATTTCTTTTCAGTGTAACAGTATTCATTGTTTTTGCACCACACACAGTGCTCCATGCAATACGTGCCCTCCCCAATACCCACCACCTGGGTCCCCCAACCTCCCACCCCCCGCCCCTTCAAAACCCTCAGGTTGTTTTTCAGTGTCCATAGTCTCTCATTTGGCATTTCAGCAGTTATATGGTTGGGCATGTTTTTAAGGATTTTATGGGGCATTCATTTATGCTGCTTTGAATGAGCATTCTCTGTTGTAATCTTTGGCTCATTTCTCTGTTGATTGAAAGACTGAAGATGTTAACCCTATACCTACAATGCGTCTTCCAAAAATTTTCTCCCACCTTTTTATATACTTTGTACTTTTAAATTTTGCTATGTGCCATCTATATAGCAGATATATACAGGTATATGTATATACAGTGCATCTATCTATCTATCTATCTATCTATCTATCTATATCTATATATATCTGTAGTATATATACAGACGCATACCGCCATGTATATATACATATATATATATATATATGAATATATATATTCAAATGTAAAAGCTGTAAAAGCTCATTGTTAAAGCAAAACCCTGAATAATACACTTAGCACTTAGCTCCATTAACTCCTTGCCCACATCACAGAGCAGAAAAGCACTGGCACTTTGTGTAATTCTAGGTTTTAAGCTCCTGAGCATTATTTACAAGGTTATTTTCCCCAGGGAAAGTTACCTCACTTCTCATAACTCCTGTGTCCTAATCTGAATAATGTCAACAATGAACAGTAACTCGAATAGCTGTAAGGATTAAGTTAAAGTATAAAGTACCCATTCGTTAAAGTCCCTGTGTAAATGTCAACAACCTCTTCTCAGGTCACCCTCCAAAAAGGGCAACAGCTCTGCTGTCACATCGACCTTGCTTACCACTTTAGAGACCCGCTGGAACACGTGGTTCATACATCTGGTCCTCCTGGCACAAGGTTTCATCTCTATAATCAGTATCACGTTGAGCAGTCATGTGGTCATAGTTCTAGGAGAGTTTAAAACAATCAGTTCTTCAGCTTTGGAAACCCAACCTCCCAAAGAGAAGCCTATGGGTATATTGTGGGAAGTGAGGGAGAAAGAACCCCATTCTTGCTCCTGAGTTGATGTGTGACTGGAAAAGCATAGTGCTCTGTGAGCCCAATTTGGTCATCTGTAAAGTAGGAATAACAATACATTCCTCACAGAACTCTGGTGGGGAGAAATGGAGGAAACCTATAGAAACTTCTGGCACATAGTAGGACATGGATAAACATTAGTATTGCCCAGCCGGCCTCCTCCCTCTCATAAAAGAATTGACTCTTAGAGAAACCAAGAAGTCTATCTCTCATAGAGAGTATCCAGAAATGTAGCAAAGGGAGAGAAACGTACAGACACTTACCCGGTGCATGAGCTTTGGTGTCATTCCTGTGTTGTGGGATGAATTAAGCAAGGAATTTTGAGAAAGGTAAGAAAATAAATTACTTTTATTCCAGGTGATTTCCTGTTCCCTTCTTTTCCCTTCTAGTTTGTTACTGGTGGAGAAGTTTCTGAGCCTCAGAAAAAGAGAACATATATGGGAACAAGCCAATAAAAGGTCTCCTGGACAGAAGAGTAATTTCAGGAGGCCTGTCCCCACGCCAAACCCCAAGATCTTGGGTGAGTCGGTCCCCCGTGCGGGCTGCAGCCATAACTCAGAAGAAATATAACATAAGAACAGTCGTTCAGGGAATGGGTTTTGCCTCCCGAGATGTAACTAATAACCAGAATAAGGTGTTTGTACACTCCATAAATTGCTTCATACTTGAGCTGTGAAAGAAAGTATCCTTAAAAAATGTTGTATACACACACACATATGTAAACACACATCTATATTCATGCTGTAGGTGCCTTTATCTTCCATTTGATAACTTGATATAACATTGCATTTTTCAGATGTATGTAGGGCCTGATTCCTATAGTTCAAAGACACCCAGTTTTATTGCTATACACTATTACACTGTAAGAATGAATCACAGTGTGTTTTGGGGACCACTTTTGAGGGACATTTTGTTTTTTTCCTACACTTTTGCTCTCATAAACAATGCTGAAATGAGCATTATTATAGATGAAGTCATGTGCCCACTTGCCAGATATTCTCTAGTTCCTTACTACTCAAAGTGTGAGCCATGCAATAGCAGTTTTAGCATTACCTGGTGTATTAGTTAGGGTTTTCCAGAGAAACAGAGCCAATAGCTTGTGTGTGTGTGTGTGTGTGTGTGTGTGTGTGTACATGTGTGTGCGTGTATTTTCTTTTCTTACAGTTTCACTGAGACATTATTGATGTACAGCCTTGTATAAGTCTAAGTTATACAGCATAATGACTTAAGTGTATTGTAAAATGATGACAGTGGGTTTATTTAACATCTATCCTCTCATAGATATTTTATTTTTCTAATTTTTAAATTTTTAATTTCTTAAAAGATTTTATTTATTTGACAGAGAGAGACACAGGGAGAGAGGGAACACAAGCAGGGGGAATGGGAGAGGGAAAAGCAGGCTTCCCGCTGAGCAGGGAGTCTGATGCAGGGCTTGATCCCAGGACCCTGGGATCATGACCTGAGCTGAAAGCAGACACAATGACTGAGCCACCCAGGCACCCCTATATATATATATATTTTTTTTTTTAGTTTTTTTTTTTTTTAAATTTAAGTTCAATTAGCCAACATACAGTACATCATTAGTTTTTGGTATTTTAAAAAGCAAAAACCAATTTTTTTTTCTTGTACTGAGAACTTTCAGGATTTGCTCTCTTAGTAACATTCAAAATACACCATAGAGCAGTGTTAACTATAGCCATCATATTGTACATTACATTCCCACTACTTTTTAATGTTATAACTGGAAATTTGTGCCTTTTGATCACTTTCATCCAGTTCCCAGGCCCCCTCATCCCCTACTTTTGTTAACCACAAACCTGATCTCTCATTTTTAAAATGAGTTTCTTTTCTTTTGTTTTTGGATTCCACATATAAGTGAGGTCATAGAGTATTTGTCTTTCTCTGTCTGACTTATTTCACTTAACATAATCCCTTTAAGGTGCATCCCTGTTGTCACAGATGGCAGGATTTCTTCTTTTCTATGACTAAACACACACACATCACCAACAGTGCACAGGGTTCCTTTTTCTCCATATTTGCCAGCATTAAGTATCTCTTGTCTTTTTTTTTCAAAAAAAGATTTTATTTATTTACTTGAGAGAGAGGGAGCAGGACCTGGGGGAGGGGAAGAGGGAGAGGGAGAAGCAGACTCCCTGCTGAGCAGGGAACCCAGCACAGGGCTGGATCCCAGGACCCTGGGATCATGAGCTGAGCTGAAGGCAGACGCTTAACCAACTGAGTCACCCAGGCACCGGTATCTCTTGTCTTTTTTATGATAGCCATTCTAACAGGTATGAGATGATATTTCACTGTGCTTTTATTTTGCATTTCCCTAAAGATTATTGATATTGAGTACGTTCTTTAAAATTATTTTTATTAACATATAATGTATTATTTGCTCCAGGGGTAGAGGTCTATGAATCATTAGGCTTACACATTTCACAGCACTCACCATAGCCCATACCCTCCCCAATATCCATAACCCAAACACCCTATCCCTACCTCCCATCCCCCAGCAACCCTCAGTTTGTTTTGTGAGATTAAGAGTGATGTTGAGTATGTTTTCATGTATCTGTCAGCCATTTCTATAACTTCTTTGGAGAAATGTCCATTCAGGCTTTTGCTCAGTTTTTAATTGGATTGCTTGCTCTTATTGGGTTGTATGAGTTCTTTATATATTTTGGATAGTAATCCCTTATATGATATATGGGGTATATGACATATGATTTGCAAAATTTTCTCCCATTCCATAGATTGACTTTTTATTTTGTTGTTGATCTTGTTTTTTTTCCCCTGTGCAGAAGATTTTTAGTTTGATGTGATTCTACTTGCTTATTATTATTATTATTATTATTTTTTATTTTGTTGCTTACACTTAAGGTGTCATCCCCAAGAGATCATGGCCGAGATTCATGTCAAGGAGCTTTCTTCTTTTTTTCCTAGGAGTTTTATGGTTTAAGTTCTTACAAATTGTGTGACATAGAAGTCTAGTTTTATTCTTTTACATGTGAATATCCAATTTCCCCAACACCATTTATTGAAGGAATAGTCTATTCTCTATTGGGTGTTCTTGGCTTGCTTGTCAAATATTAGTTGACAGTATATACTTGTCTTTATTTCTGGGATCTCAATTCTTTTCTTTTTTTTTCTTAATTTATTTGACAGACAGAGATCATAAGGAGGCAAAGAGGCAGGCGGTGGGGGGTGGGGAAGTGGGGGAAGGGGCAGGGAGCAGGCTCCCTTCCCAGCAGAGAGCTAGATGCGGGGCTTGATTCCAGGACCCTGAGATCATGACCTGAGCCAAAGGCAGAGGCTTTAACCCACTGAGCCACCCAGGTGCCCCTCTCTTTTCTATTGATCTTTGTATCTGTTTTTATGCCAATGCCATGTAGTTTTGATTACTTAAGCTTTGTGATACAGCTTGAAATCAGGAAATGTGATGCTTCCCAATTTGTCCTTCTTTCTCAGGATTGCTTTGGTTATTCAGTGTCTTTTATGGTTCTATATAAATTTGAGGATTGTTTTTTTTTCCATTTCTGTAAAAAAAAATGCAATTCGATTCTTGATAGGGTTTGCATTGAATCTATAGATAGCTTTGGGTAGTATGGACATTTTAACAATATTAATTCTTTCCATCTATGAAACAGGATACTTTCCAACTTTTTGTGTTCTTCAATTTCCTAAATCAATGTTTTGTAGGTTTCAGTGTAGTGACCTTTCACCTCCTTGGTTAAATTTATTCCTAAGTATTTTATTGTTTCTGGTGCTAGTGTATGTGAGATTGCTTCTTTTTCATTTGTTTCAGATTTTTATTTAAATTCTAATGAGTGAACATAAAGTATAATATTGGTTTCAGGAGTAGAATTTAGTGATTCATCACTTACATGTAACACCGAGTGCTCAACACAAGTGCGCTCCTTAATATCCATCACCCATTTAGTCCGACCCTTGCCCGTCTACCCTCCCTCATCCCACAGTTTGTTCTCTATAGTTAAGAGTCTCTTATGGTTTGCTTCCCTCTCCTTTTTTCCCTCTTCCTCTATGTTCATCTGTTTTGTTTATTAAATTCCACATATGAGTGAAACCCTATGGCATTTGTCTTTCTCTGACTGACTCTTTCACTTAGAAAAATATACCGTAGCTCCATCCACATTGTTGCAAATGGCAAGATTTCATTCTTTTTGATGGCTGGATAATAGTATCACCTCTTCTTTTTTTAAAAAAATGTATTTATTTGAGAGGGTAGGAGGAGGGTCAGGAGAGAAGCTTTAAGCAGACTCCCTGCTGAGCATGGAACCCCATGTGGGCCATCCTATAAATTATGGTACAGGTGAGGTACCACCAGTGTACAAGTTATGCCTCTATTGGCAGGTCTCACATAAGTCATTTCCTACCACTTGCCACTTTTCAGTTCTTTATGTACATTTACATGAAGAATCCATATAAGAGTGTTGAATTTCTTAGATATATGAACCAAGGGAATAATTGCCATTACATAATGAGTAATCCCATGCTATTCCATATAGTACTTCAGTGTTTAAAGACAATTCTCAGTCTGTTCACCCAGAGAACCAAGCCTGCATTGTGAGGAATAGAGACAGTCTCACATGTTAGTGAGCATTTGTGGTGTATGGCTCTAATTGGCTCTCTGAGTTGTCTGAGTTCCCTCATGGCAAGGGACCATGGAACCCATTGCATGACCCCTTTACTGCTTCTCTCTACATCATTAGGCCCCTTTACTTCTTCTCTCCACCTCATTTACTGCTTCATCTCTACATCCCCAAATCCTTGGCCTCCTTCCCTAGCTAGCTCAGATGCCATGATCTTCCATGCACTCCTTCCTCTGACAATTCTCCCAGTTCCCTTGGCCACCTAGTACAAATGCATCAAGTTTATGGACAACTTCAATGAGATGCCCTTGTCACAAAGGCTGTTACTGGGGATGGGTGGTGGATACCTTCTCTCACCCCATCAGGCCAGGAACCTCTGTGGGGAAGGAAACCCAGAAGCAGCTGCAGGAACTCTAGGAGGAGTGAGCTTGATAATGCTATGGGATACAGCAAAGGCGGTCCTAAGGGGGATATACATAGCCATCCAAGCCTCCCTCAAAAAAATTGAAAAATCCAGAACACACCAGCTGTCTCTACACCTTAAAGAATTGGAGAATCAACAACAAATCAAACCAACTCCACACATAAGAAGGGAAATAATCAACATTAGAGATGAGATCAATGAGGTAGAAACCAGAGATACAGTAGAACGTATCAATGAAACTAGAAGCTGGTTTTTTGAAAGAATCAATAAGATTGATAAACCATTGGCCACACTAATCCAAAAGAAAAGAGAGAAAGCCCAAATTAATAAAATTATGAATGAAAAGGGAGAGATCACAACTAACACCAAGCAAGTAGAAACAATCATCAGAAGTTATTATCAACAGTTATATGCCAATAAGCTAAGCAACCTAGATGAAACGGATGCATTCCTGGAAAACTATAAACTCCCAAAATTGAACCAGGAAGAAATTGACAACCTGAATAGACTGATATCTAGTAACGAGATTGAAGCAGTGATCAAAAACCTCCCAAAAAACAAGAGCCCAGGACCTGATGGATTCCCTGGGGAATTTCTACCAAACTTTCAAAGAAGAAATAATACCTATTCTCCTGAGGCTGTTTCAAAAAATTGAAGCAGAAGGAAAATTTCCAGACTCTTTCTATGAAGCCAGCATTACCCTGATCCCCAAACCAGGAAAAGACCCTACCAAAAAGGAGAATTTCAGACCAATATCACTGATGAATATGGATGCTAAGATTCTCAACAAGATCCTAGCAAACAGGACCCAACAGCACATTAAAAAGATTATCCAAGGAGGAGTCAAGATGGCGGAGAAGTAGCAGGCTGAGACTACTTCGGGTAGCGGGAGATCAGCTAAATAGCTTATCTAAAGATTGCAAACACCTACAAATCCAACGGGAGATCGAAGAGAAGAAGAACAGCAACTCTAGAAACAGAAAATCAACCACTTTCTGCAAGGTAGGACTGGCGGAGAAGTGAATCCAAAGCGACGGGAAGATAGACCGCGGGGGGAGGGGCCGGCTCCCGGCGAGCGGCGGAGCAACGGAGCACAAAATCGGGACTTTTAAAAGTCTGTTCCACTGAGGGACATCGCTCCAGAAGCTTAACTGGGGTGAAGCCCAGGCGGGGTCAGCGCGGCCTCAGGTCCCGCAGGGTCGCAGAAGGATCGGGGGTGTCTGAGTGTCGCAGAGCTTACCGGTATTAGAACGGGGAAGCCGGCTACAGAGACAGAGCCGAGGAGTGACTCTCAGCTCGGGGTTGCCTTGAACCGGTCGCAGGCTCGGTCAGCTCGGAGCGCGGCCGGAGGCCAGGGTGATGGGAGTCATTGGGCGCTGTTCTCTGAGGGCGCACTGAGGAGTGGGGCCCCGGGCTCTCTGCTCCTCCGGGCCGGAGACTGGGAGGCCGCCATCTTCACACCCGTCCTCCAGAACTCTACGGAAAGCGCTCAGGGAACAAAAGCTCCCAAAAGCAAACCCAGCAAACCCGAGCGGATTACTCAGCCCGGCCCCGGGTAAGGGCGGTGCAACTCCGCCTGGGGCAAAGACGCTTGAGAATCACTACAACAGGCCCCTCCCCCAGAAGATCAACGGGAAACCCAGCCAGGACCAAGTTCACCTACCAAGGAGTGCAGTTTCAATACCAAGGAGAGCGGCGGAATTCCAGAGGAGAAGAAAGCAAAGCACGGAACTCATGGCTTTCTCCCCATGATTTTTTAGCCTTGCAGTTAATTTAATTTTTTTCTTTTTCAATTTTTTTTTTCTTTTTCTCTTCTTCTGCTAAATTTTTTTTAACTTTTACCGTTTTCTTTTTTAACGTTTTTTAAATGGTTTATCTAATATATATATATTTTTTTCCTCTTTTTATATTTTTTCTTTATCGGCTTTCTTTTTTTTAATAGTTTCTTTTTTTTTTCTTTCTGAACCCCTTTTTATCCCCTTTCTCCCCCCTCACAATTTGGGATCTCTTCTGATTTGGCTAAAGCATATTTTCCTGGGGTTGTTGCCACCCTTTTAGTATTTTACTTGCTCCTTCATAAACTCTTATCTGGACAAAATGACAAGGCGGAAAAATTCACAACAAAAAAAAGAACAAGAGGCAGTACCAAAGGCTAGGGACATAATCAATACAGACATTGGTAATATGTCAGATCTAGAGTTCAGAATGACGATTCTCAAGGTTCTAGCCGGGCTTGAAAAAGGCATGGAAGATATTAAAGCAACCCTCTTGGGAGATATAAAAGCCCTTTCTGGAGAAATAAAAGAACTAAAATCTAACCAAGTTGAAATCAAAAAAGCTATTAATGAGGTGCAATCAAAAATGGAGGCTCTCACTGCTAGGATAAATGAGGCAGAAGAAAGAATTAGCGATATAGAAGACCAAATGACAGAGAATAAAGAAGCTGAGCAAAAGAGGGACAAACAGCTACTGGACCACGAGGGGAGAATTCGAGAGATAAGTGACACCATAAGACGAAACAACATTAGAATAATTGGGATTCCAGAAGAAGAGGAAACAGAGAGGGGAGCAGAAGGTATATTGGAGAGAATTATTGGAGAGAATTTCCCCAATATGGCAAAGGGAACAAGCATCAAAATCCAGGAGGTTCAGAGAACCCCCCTCAAAATCAATAAGAATAGGTCCACACCCCATCACCTAATAGTAAAATTTACAAGTCTTAGTGACAAAGAAGAGATCCTGAAAGCAGCCCGGGAAAAGAAGTCTGTAACGTACAATGGTAAAAATATTAGATTGGCAGCAGACTTATCCACAGAGACCTGGCAGGCCAGAAAGAGCTGGCATGATATATTCAGAGTACTAAATGAGAAAAACAGGCAGCCAAGAATACTATATCCAGCTAGGCTATCATTGAAAATAGAAGGAGAGATTAAAAGCTTCCAGGACAAACAAAAACTGAAAGAATTTGCAAATACCAAACCAGCTCTACAGCAAATATTGAAAGGGGTCCTCTAAGCAAAGAGAGACCCTAAAAGTAGTAGATCAGAAAGAAACAGAGACAATATACAATAACAGTCACCTTACAGGCAATACAATGGCACTAAATTCATATTTCTCAATACTTACCCTGAATGTTAATGGGCTAAATGCCCCAATCAAAAGACACAGGGTATCAGAATGGATAAAAAAACAAAACCCATCTATATGTTGCCTACAAGAAACTCATCTTAAACCTGAAGACACCTCCAGGTTTAAAGTGAGGGGGTGGAAAAGAACTTACCATGCTAATGGACATCAGCAGAAAGCAGGAGTGGCAATCCTTCTATCAGATCAATTAGATTTTAAGCCAAAGACTATAATAAGAGATGAGGAAGGACACTATATCATACTCAAAGGAACTGTCCAACAAGAAGATCTAACAATTTTAAATATCTATGCCCCTAATGTGGGAGCAGCCAACTATATAAACCAATTAATAACAAAATCAAAGAAACACATCGACAAGAATACAATAATAGTAGGGGATTTTAACACTCCCCTCACTGAAATAGACAGATCATCCAAGCAAAAGATCAACAAGGAAATCAAGGCCTTAAATGACACAGTGGACCAGATGGACATCACAGATATATTCAGAACATTTCATCCCAAAGCAACAGAATACACATTCTTCTCTAGTGCACATGGAACATTCTCCAGAATAGATCACATTCTTGGTCCTAAATCAAGTCTCAACCGGTATCAAAAGATTGGGATCATTCCCTGCATATTTTCAGACCACAATGCTCTAAAGCTAGAACTCAATAACAAGAGGAAATTTGGAAAGAACCCAAATACATGGAGACTAAACAGCACCCTTCTAAAGAATGAATGGGTCAACCAGGAAATTAAAGAAGAATTGAAAAAATTTATGGAAACAAATGATAATGAAACACAACGGTTCAGAATCTGTGGGACACAACAAAGGCAGTCCTGAGAGGAAAATATATAGCGGTACAAGCCTTTCTCAAGAAACAAGAAAGGTCTCAGGTACACAACCTAACCCTACACCTAAAGGAGCTGGAGAAAGAACAAGAAAGAAACCCTAAACCCAGCAGGAGAAGAGAAATCATAAAGATTAGAGCAGAAATCAATGAAATAGAAACCAAAAAAACAATAGAACAAATCAACGAAACTAGGAGCTGGTTCTTTGAAAGAATTATTAAGATTGATAAACCCCTGGCCAGACTTATCAAAAAGAAAAGAGAAAGGACCCAAATAAATAAAATCATGAATGAAAGAGGAGAGATCACAACGAACACCAAAGAAATACAGACAATGATAAGAACATACTATGAGCAACTCTACGCCAACAAATTTGACAATCTGGAAGAAATGGATGCATTCCTAGAGACATATAAACTACCACAACTGAACCAGGAAGAAATAGAAAGCCTGAACAGACCCATAACCAGTAAGGAGATTGAAACAGTCATCAAAAATCTCCAAACAAACAAAAGCCCAGGGCCAGACGGCTTCCCGGGGGAATTCTACCAAACATTTAAAGAAGAACTAATTCCTATTCTCCTGAAACTGTTCCAAAAAATAGAAATAGAAGGAAAACTTCCAAACTCATTTTATGAGGCCAGCATCACCTTGATCCCAAAACCAGACAAGGATCACAACAAAAAAGAGAACTACAGACCAATATCCTTGATGAACACAGATGCAAAAATTCTCGCCAAAATACTAGCCAATAGGATTCAACAGTACATTAAAAGGATTATTCACCACGACCAAGTGGGATTTATTCCAGGGCTGCAAGGTTGGTTCAACATCCGCAAATCAATCAATGTGATACAACACATTAATAAAAGAAAGAACAAGAACCATATGATACTCACCATAGATGCTGAAAAAGCATTTGACAAAGTACAGCATCCCTTCCTGATCAAAACTCTTCAAAGTGTAGGGATAGAGGGCACATACCTCAATATTATCAAAGCCATCTATGAAAAACCCACCGCAAATATCATTCTCAATGGAGAAAAACTGAAAGCTTTTCCGCTAAGGTCAGGAACAGGGCAGGGATGTCCGTTATCACCACTGCTATTCAACATAGTACTAGAAGTCCTAGCCTCAGCAATCAGACAACAAAAGGAAATTAAAGGCATCCAAATCGGCAAAGAAGAAGTCAAACTATCACTCTTTGCAGATGATATGATACTATATGTGGAAAACCCAAAAGACTCCACTCCAAAACTGCTAGAACTTGTCCAGGAATTCAGTAAAGTGTCAGGATATAAAATCAATGCACAGAAATCAGTTGCATTTCTCTACACCAACAACAAGACAGAAGAAAGAGAAATTAAGGAGTCAATCCCATTTACAATTGCACCCAAAACTATAAGATACCTAGGAATAAACCTAACCAAAGAGACTAAGAATCTATACTCAGAAAACTATAAAGTACTCATGAAAGAAATTGAGGAAGACACAAAGAAATGGAAAAATGTTCCATGCTCCTGGATTGGAAGAATAAATATTGTGAAAATGTCTATGCTACCTAAAGCAATCTACACATTTAATGCAATTCCTATCAAAGTACCATCCATTTTTTTCAAAGAAATGGAACAAATAATCCTAAAATTTATATGGAACCAGGAAAGACCTCGAATAGCCAAAGGAATATTGAAAAAGAAAACCAAAGTTGGTGGCATCACAATTCCGGACTTCAAGCTCTATTACAAAGCTGTCATCATCAAGACAGCATGGTACTGGCACAAAAGCAGACACATAGATCAATGGAACAGAATAGAGAGCCCAGAAATGGACCCTCAACTCTATGGTCAACTCATCTTCGACAAAGCAGGAAAGAATGTCCAATGGAAAAAAGACAGCCTCTTCAATAAATGGTGTTGGGAAAATTGGACAGCCACATGCAGAAAAATGAAATTGGATCATTTCCTTACACCACACACGAAAATAGACTCAAAATGGATGAAGGATCTCAATGTGAGAAAGGAATCCATCAAAATCCTCGAGGAGAACACAGGCAGCAACCTCTTTGACCTCAGCCGCAGCCACATCTTCCTAGGAACATCACCAAAGGCAAGGGAAGCCAGGGCAAAAATGAACTATTGGGATTTTATCAAGATCAAAAGCTTTTGCACAGCAAAGGAAACAGTGAACAAAACCAAAAGACAACTGACAGAATGGGAGAAGATATTTGCAAATGACATATCAGATAAAGGGCTAGTGTCCAAAATCTATAAAGAACTTAGCAAACTCAACACCCAAAGAACAAATAATCCAATCAAGAAATGGGCAGAGGACATGAACAGACATTTCTGCAAAGAAGACATCCAGATGGCCAACAGACACATGAAAAAGTGCTCCATATCACTCGGCATCAGGGAAATACAAATCAAAACCACCATGAGATATCACCTCACACCAGTCAGAATGGCTAAAATTAACAAGTCAGGAAATGACAGATGCTGGCGAGGATGCAGAGAAAGGGGAACCCTCCTACACTGTTGGTGGGAATGCAAGCTGGTGCAACCACTCTGGAAAACAGCATGGAGGTTCTTCAAAATGTTGAAAATAGAACTACCCTACGACCCTGCAATTGCACTGCTGGGTATTTACCCTAAAGATACAAACGTGGTGATCCGAAGGGGCACGTGCACCCGAATGTTTATAGCAGCAATGTCTACGATAGCCAAACTATGGAAAGAACCTAGATGTCCATCTACAGACGAATGGATAAAGAAGATGTGGTATATATACACAATGGAATACTATGCAGCCATCAAAAGAAATGAAATCTTGCCATTTGCGACGACGTGGATGGAACTAGAGGGTATCATGCTTAGCGAAATAAGTCAATCGGAGAAAGACAACTATCATATGATCTCCCTGATATGAGGGAGAGGAGATGCAACATGGGGGGTTGAGGGGGTAGGAGAAGAGTAAATGAAACAAGATGGGATCGGGAGGGAGACAAACCATAAGTGACTCTTAATCTCACAAAACAAACTGAGGGTTGATGGGGGGAGGGGGTTGGGAGAGGGGGGTGGGGTTATGGATATTGGGGAGGGTATGTGCTATGGTGAGTGCTGTGACGTGTGTAAACCTGGCGATTCGCAGACCTGTACCCCTGGGGATAAAAATATATGTTTATAAAGCTGTAAAAAAAAAAAAAAGAAAAAGGATGAATACCCAAGTTTTGTAGCAACATGGACGGGACTGGAAGAGATTATGCTGAGTGAAATAAGTCAAGCAGAGAGAGTCAATTATCATATGGTTTCACTTATTTGTGGAGCATAACAAATAGCATGGAGGACAAGGGGAGATGGAGAGGAGAAGGGGAGGTGAACCATGAGAGACTATGGACTCTGAAAAACGATCTGAGAATTTTGAAGGGGTGGGGGGTGGGAGGCTGGGGGCACCAGGTGGTGGGTATTGTAGAGGGCACGGATTACATGGAGCACTGGGTGTGGTGTAAAAATAATGAATACTGTTATGCTGAAAAAATAAAAAGTAGAAGGATCAAAAAAAAAGAATACACTTACAGTGATGAGTATTGTGATATATAGGAATGTTGTATTATTACAATGTGTATCTGAGACAAATATAACACTGTATTAATTATATGTGAATTTTCATTCTTACTTAAATCTAAAGATTTTAAATTGTTCCTTTATAATAAAGCTTATTTTTTCTTTAAAAAAAAATAGATTATCCACCATGACCAGGTGGGATTCATTCCTGGGCTACAAGGTTGGTTCAACATTCGCAAATCAATCAATGTGATAGAACAAATTAATAAGAGAAGAGAGAAGAATCACATGGTCTCAATTGATGCAGAAAAAGCATTGGACAAAATCCAGCATCCGTTCCTGATTAAAACACTTCAAAGTATAGGGATAGAGGGAACATTCCTCATCATCATAAAATCTATCTATGAAAGACCCACAGCAAATATCATCCTCAATGGGAAAAGCTTGCAGCCTTCCCACTGAGATCAGGAACACGACAAGGATGCCCACTCTCACCACTCTTCTTCAACATAGTATTAGAAGTCCTAGCAACAGCAATCAGACAACAAAGAGAAATAAAAGGTATCCAAATTGGCAATGAAGAAGTCAAACTGTCTCTCTTCGTAGATGACATGATTCTTTATATGGAAAACCCAAAAGACTCCACCCCCAAACTACTAGAACTCATACAGCAATTCAGTAACGTGGCAGGATACAAAGTCAATGTACAGAAATCAGTGGCTTTCTTATACACTAACAATGATAATACAGAAAGGGAAATTAGAGAAGCGATTCCATTTACTATAGCACCAAGAACCATAAGATACCTGGGAATAAACTAACCAAAGAGGTAAAGGAACTATAGTCGAGGAAATACAGAACACTCATGAAAGAAATTGAAGAAGACACAAAAAGATGGAAGACCATTCCATGCTCTTGGATCAGAAGAATAAACATTGTTAAAATGTCTATACTGCCTAGAGCAATCTATACTTTTTTTTAAATTTTATTTTTTATAAACATATATTTTTATCCCCAGGGGTACAGGTCTGCGAATCGCCAGGTTTACACACGTCACAGCACTCACCATAGCACATACCCTCCCCAATATCCATAACCCCACCCCCCTCTCCCAACCCCCTCCCCCCATCAACCCTCAGTTTGTTTTGTGAGATTAAGAGTCACTTATGGTTTGTCTCCCTCCCGATCCCATCTTGTTTCATTTACTCTTCTCCTACCCCCTCAACCCCCCATGTTGCATCTCCTCTCCCTCATATCAGGGAGATCATATGATAGTTGTCTTTCTCCGATTGACTTATTTCGCTAAGCATGATACCCTCTAGTTCCATCCACGTCGTCGCAAATGGCAAGATTTCATTTCTTTTGATGGCTGCATAGTATTCCATTGTGTATATATACCACATCTTCTTTATCCATTCGTCTGTAGATGGACATCTAGGTTCTTTCCATAGTTTGGCTATCGTAGACATTGCTGCTATAAACATTCGGGTGCACGTGCCCCTTCGGATCACCACGTTTGTATCTTTAGGGTAAATACCCAGCAGTGCAATTGCAGGGTCGTAGGGTAGTTCTATTTTCAACATTTTGAAGAACCTCCATGCTGTTTTCCAGAGTGGTTGCACCAGCTTGCATTCCCACCAACAGTGTAGGAGGGTTCCCCTTTCTCTGCATCCTCGCCAGCATCTGTCATTTCCTGACTTGTTAATTTTAGCCATTCTGACTGGTGTGAGGTGATATCTCATGGTGGTTTTGATTTGTATTTCCCTGATGCCGAGTGATATGGAGCACTTTTTCATGTGTCTGTTGGCCATCTGGATGTCTTCTTTGCAGAAATGTCTGTTCATGTCCTCTGCCCATTTCTTGATTGGATTATTTGTTCTTTGGGTGTTGAGTTTGCTAAGTTCTTTATAGATTTTGGACACTAGCCCTTTATCTGATATGTCATTTGCAAATATCTTCTCCCATTCTGTCAGTTGTCTTTTGGTTTTGTTCACTGTTTCCTTTGCTGTGCAAAAGCTTTTGATCTTGATAAAATCCCAATAGTTCATTTTTGCCCTGGCTTCCCTTGCCTTTGGTGATGTTCCTAGGAAGATGTGGCTGCGGCTGAGGTCAAAGAGGTTGCTGCCTGTGTTCTCCTCGAGGATTTTGATGGATTCCTTTCTCACATTGAGATCCTTCATCCATTTTGAGTCTATTTTCGTGTGTGGTGTAAGGAAATGATCCAATTTCATTTTTCTGCATGTGGCTGTCCAATTTTCCCAACACCATTTATTGAAGAGGCTGTCTTTTTTCCATTGGACATTCTTTCCTGCTTTGTCGAAGATGAGTTGACCATAGAGTTGAGGGTCCATTTCTGGGCTCTCTATTCTGTTCCATTGATCTATGTGTCTGCTTTTGTGCCAGTACCATGCTGTCTTGATGATGACAGCTTTGTAATAGAGCTTGAAGTCCGGAATTGTGATGCCACCAACTTTGGCTTTCTTTTTCAATATTCCTTTGGCTATTCGAGGTCTTTTCTGGTTCCATATAAATTTTAGGATTATTTGTTCCATTTCTTTGAAAAAAATGGATGGTACTTTGATAGGAATTGCATTAAATGTGTAGATTGCTTTAGGTAGCATAGACATTTTCACAATATTTATTCTTCCAATCCAGGAGCATGGAACATTTTTCCATTTCTTTGTGTCTTCCTCAATTTCTTTCATGAGTACTTTATAGTTTTCTGAGTATAGATTCTTAGTCTCTTTGGTTAGGTTTATTCCTAGGTATCTTATAGTTTTGGGTGCAATTGTAAATGGGATTGACTCCTTAATTTCTCTTTCTTCTGTCTTGTTGTTGGTGTAGAGAAATGCAACTGATTTCTGTGCATTGATTTTATATCCTGACACTTTACTGAATTCCTGGACAAGTTCTAGCAGTTTTGGAGTGGAGTCTTTTGGGTTTTCCACATATAGTATCATATCATCTGCAAAGAGTGATAGTTTGACTTCTTCTTTGCCGATTTGGATGCCTTTAATTTCCTTTTGTTGTCTGATTGCTGAGGCTAGGACTTCTAGTACTATGTTGAATAGCAGTGGTGATAACGGACATCCCTGCCCTGTTCCTGACCTTAGCGGAAAAGCTTTCAGTTTTTCTCCATTGAGAATGATATTTGCGGTGGGTTTTTCATAGATGGCTTTGATAATATTGAGGTATGTGCCCTCTATCCCTACACTTTGAAGAGTTTTGATCAGGAAGGGATGCTGTACTTTGTCAAATGCTTTTTCAGCATCTATGGTGAGTATCATATGGTTCTTGTTCTTTCTTTTATTAATGTGTTGTATCACATTGATTGATTTGCGGATGTTGAACCAACCTTGCAGCCCTGGAATAAATCCCACTTGGTCGTGGTGAATAATCCTTTTAATGTACTGTTGAATCCTATTGGCTAGTATTTTGGCGAGAATTTTTGCATCTGTGTTCATCAAGGATATTGGTCTGTAGTTCTCTTTTTGTTGTGATCCTTGTCTGGTTTTGGGATCAAGGTGATGCTGGCCTCATAAAATGAGTTTGGAAGTTTTCCTTCTATTTCTATTTTTTGGAACAGTTTCAGGAGAATAGGAATTAGTTCTTCTTTAAATGTTTGGTAGAATTCCCCCGGGAAGCCGTCTGGCCCTGGGCTTTTGTTTGTTTGGAGATTTTTGATGACTGTTTCAATCTCCTTACTGGTTATGGGTCTGTTCAGGCTTTCTATTTCTTCCTGGTTCAGTTGTGGTAGTTTATATGTCTCTAGGAATGCATCCATTTCTTCCAGATTGTCAAATTTGTTGGCGTAGAGTTGCTCATAGTATGTTCTTATCATTGTCTGTATTTCTTTGGTGTTCGTTGTGATCTCTCCTCTTTCATTCATGATTTTATTTATTTGGGTCCTTTCTCTTTTCTTTTTGATAAGTCTGGCCAGGGGTTTATCAATCTTAATAATTCTTTCAAAGAACCAGCTCCTAGTTTCGTTGATTTGTTCTATTGTTTTTTTGGTTTCTATTTCATTGATTTCTGCTCTAATCTTTATGATTTCTCTTCTCCTGCTGGGTTTAGGGTTTCTTTCTTGTTCTTTCTCCAGCTCCTTTAGGTGTAGGGTTAGGTTGTGTACCTGAGACCTTTCTTGTTTCTTGAGAAAGGCTTGTACCGCTATATATTTTCCTCTCAGGACTGCCTTTGTTGTGTCCCACAGATTCTGAACCGTTGTGTTTTCATTATCATTTGTTTCCATAAATTTTTTCAATTCTTCTTTAATTTCCTGGTTGACCCATTCATTCTTTAGAAGGGTGCTGTTTAGTCTCCATGTATTTGGGTTCTTTCCAAATTTCCTCTTGTTATTGAGTTCTAGCTTTAGAGCATTGTGGTCTGAAAATATGCAGGGAATGATCCCAATCTTTTGATACCGGTTGAGACTTGATTTAGGACCAAGAATGTGATCTATTCTGGAGAATGTTCCATGTGCACTAGAGAAGAATGTGTATTCTGTTGCTTTGGGATGAAATGTTCTGAATATATCTGTGATGTCCATCTGGTCCACTGTGTCATTTAAGGCCTTGATTTCCTTGTTGATCTTTTGCTTGGATGATCTGTCTATTTCAGTGAGGGGAGTGTTAAAATCCCCTACTATTATTGTATTCTTGTCGATGTGTTTCTTTGATTTTGTTATTAATTGGTTTATATAGTTGGCTGCTCCCACATTAGGGGCATAGATATTTAAAATTGTTAGATCTTCTTGTTGGACAGTTCCTTTGAGTATGATATAGTGTCCTTCCTCATCTCTTATTATAGTCTTTGGCTTAAAATCTAATTGATCTGATAGAAGGATTGCCACTCCTGCTTTCTGCTGATGTCCATTAGCATGGTAAGTTCTTTTCCACCCCCTCACTTTAAACCTGGAGGTGTCTTCAGGTTTAAGATGAGTTTCTTGTAGGCAACATATAGATGGGTTTTGTTTTTTTATCCATTCTGATACCCTGTGTCTTTTGATTGGGGCATTTAGCCCATTAACATTCAGGGTAAGTATTGAGAAATATGAATTTAGTGCCATTGTATTGCCTGTAAGGTGACTGTTATTGTATATTGTCTCTGTTTCTTTCTGATCTACTACTTTTAGGGTCTCTCTTTGCTTAGAGGACCCCTTTCAATATTTGCTGTAGAGCTGGTTTGGTATTTGCAAATTCTTTCAGTTTTGTTTGTCCTGGAAGCTTTTAATCTCTCCTTCTATTTTCAATGATAGCCTAGCTGGATATAGTATTCTTGGCTGCCTGTTTTTCTCATTTAGTACTCTGAATATATCATGCCAGCTCTTTCTGGCCTGCCAGGTCTCTGTGGATAAGTCTGCTGCCAATCTAATATTTTTACCATTGTACGTTACAGACTTCTTTTCCCGGGCTGCTTTCAGGATCTCTTCTTTGTCACTAAGACTTGTAAATTTTACTATTAGGTGATGGGGTGTGGACCTATTCTTATTGATTTTGAGGGGGGTTCTCTGAACCTCCTGGATTTTGATGCTTGTTCCCTTTGCCATATTGGGGAAATTCTCTCCAATAATTCTCTCCAATATACCTTCTGCTCCCCTCTCTGTTTCCTCTTCTTCTGGAATCCCAATTATTCTAATGTTGTTTCGTCTTATGGTGTCACTTATCTCTCGAATTCTCCCCTCGTGGTCCAGTAGCTGTTTGTCCCTCTTTTGCTCAGCTTCTTTATTCTCTGTCATTTGGTCTTCTATATCGCTAATTCTTTCTTCTGCCTCATTTATCCTAGCAGTGAGAGCCTCCATTTTTGATTGCACCTCATTAATAGCTTTTTTGATTTCAACTTGGTTAGATTTTAGTTCTTTTATTTCTCCAGAAAGGGCTTTTATATCTCCCAAGAGGGTTGCTTTAATATCTTCCATGCCTTTTTCAAGCCCGGCTAGAACCTTGAGAATCGTCATTCTGAACTCTAGATCTGACATATTACCAATGTCTGTATTGATTATGTCCCTAGCCTTTGGTACTGCCTCTTGTTCTTTTTTTTGTTGTGAATTTTTCCGCCTTGTCATTTTGTCCAGATAAGAGTTTATGAAGGAGCAAGTAAAATACTAAAAGGGTGGCAACAACCCCAGGAAAATATGCTTTAGCCAAATCAGAAGAGATCCCAAATTGTGAGGGGGGAGAAAGGGGATAAAAAGGGGTTCAGAAAGAAAAAAAAAAGAAACTATTAAAAAAAAGAAAGCCGATAAAGAAAAAATATAAAAGAGGAAAAAAATATATATATATTAGATAAACCATTTAAAAAACGTTAAAAAAGAAAACGGTAAAAGTTAAAAAAAATTTAGCAGAAGAAGAGAAAAAGAAAAAAAATTGAAAAAGAAAAAAATTAAATTAACTGCAAGGCTAAAAAATCATGGGGAGAAAGCCATGAGTTCCGTGCTTTGCTTTCTTCTCCTCTGGAATTCCGCCGCTCTCCTTGGTATTGAAACTGCACTCCTTGGTAGGTGAACTTGGTCCTGGCTGGGTTTCCCGTTGATCTTCTGGGGGAGGGGCCTGTTGTAGTGATTCTCAAGCGTCTTTGCCCCAGGCGGAGTTGCACCGCCCTTACCCGGGGCCGGGCTGAGTAATCCGCTCGGGTTTGCTGGGTTTGCTTTTGGGAGCTTTTGTTCCCTGAGCGCTTTCCGTAGAGTTCTGGAGGACGGGTGTGAAGATGGCGGCCTCCCAGTCTCCGGCCCGGAGGAGCAGAGAGCCCGGGGCCCCACTCCTCAGTGCGCCCTCAGAGAACAGCGCCCAATGACTCCCATCACCCTGGCCTCCGGCCGCGCTCCGAGCTGACCGAGCCTGCGACCGGTTCAAGGCAACCCCGAGCTGAGAGTCACTCCTCGGCTCTGTCTCTGTAGCCGGCTTCCCCGTTCTAATACCGGTAAGCTCTGCGACACTCAGACACCCCCGATCCTTCTGCGACCCTGCGGGACCTGAGGCCGCGCTGACCCCGCCTGGGCTTCACCCCAGTTAAGCTTCTGGAGCGATGTCCCTCAGTGGAACAGACTTTTAAAAGTCCCGATTTTGTGCTCCGTTGCTCCGCCGCTCGCCGGGAGCCGGCCCCTCCCCCCGCGGTCTATCTTCCCGTCGCTTTGGATTCACTTCTCCGCCAGTCCTACCTTGCAGAAAGTGGTTGATTTTCTGTTTCTAGAGTTGCTGTTCTTCTTCTCTTCGATCTCCCGTTGGATTTGTAGGTGTTTGCAATCTTTAGATAAGCTATTTTAGCTGATCTCCCGCTACCCGAAGTAGTCTCAGCCTGCTACTTCTCCGCCATCTTGACTCCTCCTTGGATAATCTTTTTAATGTGCTGTTGGGTCCTGTTTGCTAGGATCTTGTTGAGAATCTTAGCATCCATATTCATCAGTGATATTGGTCTGAAATTCTCCTTTTTGGTAGGGTCTTTTCCTGGTTTGGGGATCAGGGTAATGCTGGCTTCATAGAAAGAGTCTGGAAATTTTCCTTCTGCTTCAATTTTTTGAAACAGCCTCAGGAGAATAGGTATTATTTCTTCTTTGAAAGTTTGGTAGAAATTCCCCAGGGAATCCATCAGGTCCTGGGCTCTTGTTTTTTGGGAGGTTTTGATCACTGCTTCAATCTCGTTACTAGATATCAGTCTATTCAGGTTGTCAATTTCTTCCTGGTTCAATTTTGGGAGTTTATAGTTTTCCAGGAATGCATCCGTTTCATCTAGGTTGCTTAGCTTATTGGCATATAACTGTTGATAATAACTTCTGATGATTGTTTCTACTTGCTTGGTGTTAGTTGTGATCTCTCCCTTTTCATTCATAATTTTATTAATTTGGGCTTTCTCTCTTTTCTTTTGGATTAGTGTGGCCAATGGTTTATCAATCTTATTGATTCTTTCAAAAAACCAGCTTCTAGTTTCATTGATACGTTCTACTGTATCTCTGGTTTCTACCTCATTGATCTCATCTCTAATGTTGATTATTTCCCTTCTTATGTGTGGAGTTGGTTTGATTTGTTGTTGATTCTCCAATTCTTTAAGGTGTAGAGACAGCTGGTGTGTTCTGGATTTTTCAATTTTTTTGAGGGAGGCTTGGATGGCTATGTATATCCCCCTTAGGACCGCCTTTGCTGTATCCCATAGCATTATCAAGCTCACTCCTCCTAGAGTTCCTGCAGCTGCTTCTGGGTTTCCTTCCCCACAGAGGTTCCTGGCCTGATGGGGTGAGAGAAGGTATCCACCACCCATCCCCAGTAACAGCCTTTGTGACAAGGGCATCTCATTGAAGTTGTCCATAAACTTGATGCATTTGTACTAGGTGGCCAAGGGAACTGGGAGAATTGTCAGAGGAAGGAGTGCATGGAAGATCATGGCATCTGAGCTAGCTAGGGAAGGAGGCCAAGGATTTGGGGATGTAGAGATGAAGCAGTAAATGAGGTGGAGAGAAGAAGTAAAGGGGCCTAATGATGTAGAGAGAAGCAGTAAAGGGGTCATGCAATGGGTTCCATGGTCCCTTGCCATGAGGGAACTCAGACAACTCAGAGAGCCAATTAGAGCCATACACCACAAATGCTCACTAACATGTGAGACTGTCTCTATTCCTCACAATGCAGGCTTGGTTCTCTGGGTGAACAGACTGAGAATTGTCTTTAAACACTGAAGTACTATATGGAATAGCATGGGATTACTCATTATGTAATGGCAATTATTCCCTTGGTTCATATATCTAAGAAATTCAACACTCTTATATGGATTCTTCATGTAAATGTACATAAAGAACTGAAAAGTGGCAAGTGGTAGGAAATGACTTATGTGAGACCTGCCAATAGAGGCATAACTTGTACACTGGTGGTACCTCACCTGTACCATAATTTATAGGATGGCCCACATGGGGTTCCATGCTCAGCAGGGAGTCTGCTTAAAGCTTCTCTCCTGACCCTCCTCCTACCCTCTCAAATAAATACATTTTTTTAAAAAAAGAAGAGGTGATACTATTATCCAGCCATCAAAAAGAATGAAATCTTGCCATTTGCAACAATGTGGATGGAGCTACGGTATATTTTTCTAAGTGAAAGAGTCAGTCAGAGAAAGACAAATGCCATAGGGTTTCACTCATATGTGGAATTTAATAAACAAAACAGATGAACATAGAGGAAGAGGGAAAAAAGGAGAGGGAAGCAAACCATAAGAGACTCTTAACTATAGAGAACAAACTGTGGGATGAGGGAGGGTAGACGGGCAAGGGTCGGACTAAATGGGTGATGGATATTAAGGAGCGCACTTGTGTTGAGCACTCGGTGTTACATGTAAGTGATGAATCACTAAATTCTACTCCTGAAACCAATATTATACTTTATGTTCACTCATTAGAATTTAAATAAAATCTGAAACAAATGAAAAAGAAGCAATCTCACATACACTAGCACCAGAAACAATAAAATACTTAGGAATAAATTTAACCAAGGAGGTGAAAGGTCACTACACTGAAACCTACAAAACATTGATTTAGGAAATTGAAGAACACAAAAAGTTGGAAAGTATCCTGTTTCATAGATGGAAAGAATTAATATTGTTAAAATGTCCATACTACCCAAAGCTATCTATAGATTCAATGCAAACCCTATCAAGAATCGAATTGCATTTTTTTTTACAGAAATGGAAAAAAAAACAATCCTCAAATTTATATAGAACCATAAAAGACACTGAATAACCAAAGCAATCCTGAGAAAGAAGGACAAATTGGGAAGCATCACATTTCCTGATTTCAAGCTGTATCACAAAGCTTAAGTAATCAAAACTACATGGCATTGGCATAAAAACAGATACAAAGATCAATAGAAAAGAGAGGGGCACCTGGGTGGCTCAGTGGGTTAAAGCCTCTGCCTTTGGCTCAGGTCATGATCTCAGGGTCCTGGAATCAAGCCCCGCATCTAGCTCTCTGCTGGGAAGGGAGCCTGCTCCCTGCCCCTTCCCCCACTTCCCCACCCCCCACCGCCTGCCTCTTTGCCTCCTTATGATCTCTGTCTGTCAAATAAATTAAGAAAAAAAAAAGAAAAGAATTGAGATCCCAGAAATAAAGACAAGTATATACTGTCAACTAATATTTGACAAGCAAGCCAAGAACACCCAATAGAGAATAGACTATTCCTTCAATAAATGGTGTTGGGGAAATTGGATATTCACATGTAAAAGAATAAAACTAGACTTCTATGTCACACAATTTGTAAGAACTTAAACCATAAAACTCCTAGGAAAAAAAGAAGAAAGCTCCTTGACATGAATCTCGGCCATGATCTCTTGGGGATGACACCTTAAGTGTAAGCAACAAAATAAAAATAATAATAATAATATAATAAGCAAGTAGAATCACATCAAACTAAAATCTTCTGCACAGGGGAAAAAAAACAAGATCAACAACAAAATAAAAAGTCAATCTATGGAATGGGAGAAAATTTTGCAAATCATATGTCATATACCCCATATATCATATAAGGGATTACTATCCAAAATATTAAAGAACTCATACAACCCAATAAGAGCAAGCAATCCAATTAAAAACTGAGCAAAAGCCTGAATGGACATTTCTCCAAAGAAGTTATAGAAATGGCTGACAGATACATGAAAACATACTCAACATCACTCTTAATCTCACAAAACAAACTGAGGGTTGCTGGGGGATGGGAGGTAGGGATAGGGTGTTTGGGTTATGGATATTGGGGAGGGTATGGGCTATGGTGAGTGCTGTGAAATGTGTAAGCCTAATGATTCATAGACCTCTACCCCTGGAGCAAATAATACATTATATGTTAATAAAAATAATTTTAAAGAACGTACTCAATATCAATAATCTTTAGGGAAATGCAAAATAAAAGCACAGTGAAATATCATCTCATACCTGTTAGAATGGCTATCATAAAAAAGACAAGAGATACCGGTGCCTGGGTGACTCAGTTGGTTAAGCGTCTGCCTTCAGCTCAGCTCATGATCCCAGGGTCCTGGGATCCAGCCCTGTGCTGGGTTCCCTGCTCAGCAGGGAGTCTGCTTCTCCCTCTCCCTCTTCCCCTCCCCCAGGTCCTGCTCCCTCTCTCTCAAGTAAATAAATAAATCTTTTTTTGAAAAAAAAAGACAAGAGATACTTAATGCTGGCAAATATGGAGAAAAAGGAACCCTGTGCACTGTTGGTGATGTGTGTGTGTTTAGTCATAGAAAAGAAGAAATCCTGCCATCTGTGACAACAGGGATGCACCTTAAAGGGATTATGTTAAGTGAAATAAGTCAGACAGAGAAAGACAAATACTCTATGACCTCACTTATATGTGGAATCCAAAAACAAAAGAAAAGAAACTCATTTTAAAAATGAGAGATCAGGTTTGTGGTTAACAAAAGTAGGGGATGAGGGGGCCTGGGAACTGGATGAAGTGATCAAAAGGCACAAATTTCCAGTTATAACATTAAAAAGTAGTGGGAATGTAATGTACAATATGATGGCTATAGTTAACACTGCTCTATGGTGTATTTTGAATGTTACTAAGAGAGCAAATCCTGAAAGTTCTCAGTACAAGAAAAAAAAATTGGTTTTTGCTTTTTAAAATACCAAAAACTAATGATGTACTGTATGTTGGCTAATTGAACTTAAATTTAAAAAAAAAAAAAACTAAAAAAAAAAAATATATATATATATAGGGGTGCCTGGGTGGCTCAGTCATTGTGTCTGCTTTCAGCTCAGGTCATGATCCCAGGGTCCTGGGATCAAGCCCTGCATCAGACTCCCTGCTCAGCGGGAAGCCTGCTTTTCCCTCTCCCATTCCCCCTGCTTGTGTTCCCTCTCTCCCTGTGTCTCTCTCTGTCAAATAAATAAAATCTTTTAAGAAATTAAAAATTTAAAAATTAGAAAAATAAAATATCTATGAGAGGATAGATGTTAAATAAACCCACTGTCATCATTTTACATACACTTAAGTCATTATGCTGTATAACTTAGACTTATACAAGGCTGTACATCAATAATGTCTCAGTGAAACTGTAAGAAAAGAAAATACACGCACACACATGTACACACACACACACACACACACACACACACAAGCTATTGGCTCTGTTTCTCTGGAAAACCCTAACTAATACACCAGGTAATGCTAAAACTGCTATTGCATGGCTCACACTTTGAGTAGTAAGGAACTAGAGAATATCTGGCAAGTGGGCACATGACTTCATCTATAATAATGCTCATTTCAGCATTGTTTATGAGAGCAAAAGTGTAGGAAAAAAACAAAATGTCCCTCAAAAGTGGTCCCCAAAACACACTGTGATTCATTCTTACAGTGTAATAGTGTATAGCAATAAAACTGGGTGTCTTTGAACTATAGGAATCAGGCCCTACATACATCTGAAAAATGCAATGTTATATCAAGTTATCAAATGGAAGATAAAGGCACCTACAGCATGAATATAGATGTGTGTTTACATATGTGTGTGTGTATACAACATTTTTTAAGGATACTTTCTTTCACAGCTCAAGTATGAAGCAATTTATGGAGTGTACAAACACCTTATTCTGGTTATTAGTTACATCTCGGGAGGCAAAACCCATTCCCTGAACGACTGTTCTTATGTTATATTTCTTCTGAGTTATGGCTGCAGCCCGCACGGGGGACCGACTCACCCAAGATCTTGGGGTTTGGCGTGGGGACAGGCCTCCTGAAATTACTCTTCTGTCCAGGAGACCTTTATTGGCTTGTTCCCATATATGTTCTCTTTTTCTGAGGCTCAGAAACTTCTCCACCAGTAACAAACTAGAAGGGAAAAGAAGGGAACAGGAAATCACCTGGAATAAAAGTAATTTATTTTCTTACCTTTCTCAAAATTCCTTGCTTAATTCATCCCACAACACAGGAATGACACCAAAGCTCATGCACCGGGTAAGTGTCTGTACGTTTCTCTCCCTTTGCTACATTTCTGGATACTCTCTATGAGAGATAGACTTCTTGGTTTCTCTAAGAGTCAATTCTTTTATGAGAGGGAGGAGGCCGGCTGGGCAATACTAATGTTTATCCATGTCCTACTATGTGCCAGAAGTTTCTATAGGTTTCCTCCATTTCTCCCCACCAGAGTTCTGTGAGGAATGTATTGTTATTCCTACTTTACAGATGACCAAATTGGGCTCACAGAGCACTATGTTTTTCCAGTCACACATCAACTCAGGAGCAAGAATGGGGTTCTTTCTCCCTCACTTCCCACAATATACCCATAGGCTTCTCTTTGGGAGGTTGGGTTTCCAAAGCTGAAGAACTGATTGTTTTAAACTCTCCTAGAACTATGACCACATGACTGCTCAACGTGATACTGATTATAGAGATGAAACCTTGTGCCAGGAGGACCAGATGTATGAACCACGTGTTCCAGCGGGTCTCTAAAGTGGTAAGCAAGGTCGATGTGACAGCAGAGCTGTTGCCCTTTTTGGAGGGTGACCTGAGAAGAGGTTGTTGACATTTACACAGGGACTTTAACGAATGGGTACTTTATACTTTAACTTAATCCTTACAGCTATTCGAGTTACTGTTCATTGTTGACATTATTCAGATTAGGACACAGGAGTTATGAGAAGTGAGGTAACTTTCCCTGGGGAAAATAACCTTGTAAATAATGCTCAGGAGCTTAAAACCTAGAATTACACAAAGTGCCAGTGCTTTTCTGCTCTGTGATGTGGGCAAGGAGTTAATGGAGCTAAGTGCTAAGTGTATTATTCAGGGTTTTGCTTTAACAATGAGCTTTTACAGCTTTTACATTTGAATATATATATTCATATATATATATATATGTATATATACATGGCGGTATGCGTCTGTATATATACTACAGATATATATAGATATAGATAGATAGATAGATAGATAGATAGATAGATGCACTGTATATACATATACCTGTATATATCTGCTATATAGATGGCACATAGCAAAATTTAAAAGTACAAAGTATATAAAAGGTGGGAGAAAATTTTGGAAGACGCATTGTAGGTATAGGGTTAACATCTTCAGTCTTTCAATCAACAGAGAAATGAGCCAAAGATTACAACAGAGAATGCTCATTCAAAGCAGCATAAATGAATGCCCCATAAAATCTTAAAAACATGCCCAACCATATAACTGCTGAAATGCCAAATGAGAGACTATGGACACTGAAAAACAACCTGAGGGTTTGAAGGGGCGGGGGGTGGGAGGTTGGGGGACCCAGGTGGTGGGTATTGGGGAGGGCACGTATTGCATGGAGCACTGTGTGTGGTGCAAAAACAATGAATACTGTTACACTGAAAAGAAATTTTTAAAAATGCCAAATGAGCTCTCATTCGAAGTGAAACAGGTAAATATCAACACGATATGTAGAGAGGGGGCACAAGTTTGTAAATATATAATTTACATTTGGATAAATATCTGTGCATTTTATTAGGATATATACTGGGAAAAAACAACAAAATATGCATCAAATAATTAATAATGAGTATCTTCTAGTTAGTGTGGGAATCCTGGCACAAGATTAATATCCTGATATATTAATTTGGCTAAGAGAATAAAATCCCCCAAATGTTTTTTTTTTTTTTTTAAAGCTTGTTATGAAACACTCTTCAAGGGACGCCTGGGTGGCTCAGTTGGTTAAGCAGCTGCCTTTGGCTCAGGTCATGATCCCAGCGTCCTGGGATCGAGTCCCACATCGGGCTCCTTGCTTGGCAGCGAGCCTGCTTCTCCCTCTGCCTCTGCCTGCCACTCTGTCTGCCTGTGCTCACTCTCGCTTCTCTCTCTATGACAAATAAATAAATAAAATCTTAAAAAAAAAAAGAAACACTCTTCAATAAAACAATAATTACCCTTATTCTGAAATGACTGTTTTCCTTCTTCTTTCTTATTTTAAATTGCGCAATTCATAGTAAGAGCTGCAATATTCAAATGTCTACAGCCCTGTGCTGAGAAGACCAGTGATCAAAAACTGCCTAGGGTTAGAGCAAAGAGACCACAATGTACACAGAAGTAATGCCCCTAGAACAGCGCTCTAGATCTCAGAATTAAGAACTAGGTGCCAATATATGTCACCTCCCTAAAGGCAGAAGGAACCAGATGTATTTTATGGTGACTAACATAACCCAATTAAAAAAAAAAAAAGAAGGGACCAGTCACAGTTCAGTAGTGTAAGTCCAGGGGGAAAAGAGGCAGATATGGAATCAGTGCAGATGGAGGGTTCTGTATCAGACAGAGCACATTGGCAACATAATTTACAGACATAATTAATATACCATTAATTTCCATATAATGAAATCTGACTAGTTGAAAGAGTCATGTTCACATGTACCAATAGATAATCAAGGAAGAATAATAAATGGCAATCAGACATGTGTAAAATTGCTCAACCACACCAAAAACTAAATGAAAGTAAATGGTAATAGAAACATCAGATATATAAATATGTAAAAAAGGTATTGAACATAATGTGCAATATGACCTAAGTTTTGAAAACTTTCTATTTTCATAAGAATGTACATATGTCATAATTTAAATGATAAACAATCCCACACAAACATATATGGGGAATATTAACAAATATATTGACTGCTTATTTTGAGGTGGGACATAGAAGTTAAGAGGGGAATACAAGATAATTCCTCTCACAAATGATTATTTCTTCAGTGTTTCCAGGGGCTTCAGGGTACATGTGCGCTGGTTTTTTTTTAAAAGTTATATTTATTTATTTTAGAGAGAGAGAGAGAGAGAGAGAAAGGGAGAGAGAGAGCGCACATGTGCCCACACATGGGGTGAGGGGCAGAAGAAGAGGGAGAGAGAAACTCCAAGCAGACTCAGTACTGAACATGGAGCCTGACACGGGGCTTGATCTTATGACCCCAAGATCACCATTTGAGCCAAAACCAAGAGTCAGATGCTTAACCAACTCTACTACCCAGGTGCCACTGTGCACTGAGTTTAATTACTAAAATAACGAAGATAAATTATGACAGCATAAGATAAGCCTAGATGTGCTTTTATTTACAAAATTAATGTTAGGTCGCCTGGGTGGCTTAGTCAGTTAAGCGTCCAACTCTTGATTTCAGCTCAGGTCGCTATCTCAGGGTTGTGAGGTCAAGCCCCACAAGTGGCTCCGCACTCAGCCCAGAGTCTGCTTGAGATCCTCTCTCTCTCCCTCTCCCTCTTCCCCTCCCCACCGTGCATGTTATAAATAAATGTCAATAAATAAATAAATAAATAAAATCTTTTAAAAAGGATTTATTAAAATGAGAAGAAAGGGTAAGTAAATATCTTAGAAAAATCTTATTGTTTTGGATATATTTGGTTAAATAAAATGTATTATTAAAGTGAATTTCACCTAAAAAAAGGTAATGCTGAAACACGTATTTCTGGAGATTAAATGTATTAAATATACTATAAATAAGAAAGTTATACACAGGGGCACCTGGGTGGTGCAGGTGGCTAAGTGTCCAACTCTTGGTTTCAGTTCAGGATCTAAGGGTCATGGGATGGAGCCCCCGCATTAGGTAGCAGAATCTGCTTGAGACTCTCTCTCCCCACTCCCTCTGCCCTCTCCCCATACCCCCCTCCACGCTCTCTCTCAAATAAATCTTTTTTTTTTAATTTACACACAGCTATATATTTATAATCACACACATACATGCATTCCTTTGTTTGAAAGAAGGGCCAAAATAAACATCCTGTCACAGGAGCCCCATGGGCTCTGCATCACTGCTTAATACTTCCTGTGCCATATAAACCCCAGAAAGTTTTCTCCAGAGGGCTTCCACAGGGAAGGCCTTTTTTCCTCTCTACCTCCTTTTCAGCCTTCTTGCTTAAGAGAGACCAAACTGCAATTCTGGATTTGGTCACCAGGTGGCACGAACCTCCAATTAAATTCTTTTTTTCAATGGGAAAAATATTCATTTGGCAAGATGAACAAATTCTATTTTGAATGGAGGTTATGAAACAGCATGTAAATAAAATCATGATTAATTCCTTAATTCAGCAATAAACACTTTTAAAAACACTCCTTTAAAACTTTGATAATGAGTTGACAATGTCAAATGAGCTCATCATAAAGTCAATGAGATTTAAAGATTAAAAGATGTATGAAAAATTAGAGGGAACTTATTCACATTACTGCAACACAAACTTTGTATACCAGGAGCTCTCTTGAATCAGGAAAGACATAAATAATGAAAACGAAAAATCTCATAGAAAACTATAGGAATGCAAAGAAACTTATGAAAGATAGTCAACAGCAATAAACGGACAAATATAAAAGTCCTGATAATTTATCTTCAGCTAAAAAGATACATTGCATGATAAGGTTTGCTGCCACCCCATTCTTACAAAAAAGTGTGTATATCTGCTCACACGTATTGTGCATCTGCACATATTTTGCACATATACATTTGAGAAAAGCATCTGCAGAATGCGCTCCAGGCCATTAACAAAGGATGGCTCAGCAGGATGAAAGAAGGTAGATACAAGATTATTTTATTTTCCACATATATATACCTATATTGTTTGATTCCTTTCAATTACAAACATATGTTAGGTTTTTTATTTTAATTCAAGTAGTTAACATGTCATGTTAGCACTTGTCTCTGGAGTAGAATTTAGTGATTCATCACTTGCATATAACACCCAGTGCTCCTCCAACAGGTGCCTTCTGTGTTACCAAGCAATCACTTATCACGTTGCGTACCACCCCCTTCCAGCAATCCTATTTTTTAACTACCTATAGAGTCCTTATGGTGTGCCTCCCTCTAAGATTTTATTTTAGTTATTTTTCATTCTATACTATTGTTGTTTGCCTGGAAGTGAAACTAAATGTCTGATCCCCTCAAGCACACGGACACGGAGCACCCTTGTCACCGCTCTAAAAAAATGCACTGGGCAAGCAGGTTGACTCTCCCTCACTCTCAGGAGCTAAAGTGAGACCCCTCCCACAGTGCACCTTCAGAGAGGGGGAGGGGGCAGTACAGTGGATAGATGAGAAGACAAATGCAAGCGTGGTGAGAGGTGTGAAAAGGCCCATTTCCCATTCACCAGTGTGCAAGTCATAAAGTTGTTGATGGTATGCCTTTGAATGCATCCAAGTGATTAGGAATAAGAAGTAAATACACGTGAGACCTCATCTTCCTTCCTTCCACTGCCCTCACTAGCTGGTAGGCAGCCCTTGCAAAGCCCCTATTGTTCCAGGCCCATGCCTGCTTCTGCAGGCCTCCAGGTAGAGCATCTGAGTCACACTGTTTCCAAAGGCCAATCCCTGGAATTAGTGTGTGTACCTTCTCACCAGAATTTACTGACATATTACCTGTGGAGTCAAGCCTGTGTACCTGCTGTGCCAGGGTGAACAATGTCGGGAAGAGGACAGGGCCTTTCAGTCCTGGACTCACTGGTTCACGGTTGGGGCAGGAGAAGAGCGATCCAGGACACACAACATACAACGTGCAACGTAACTCTTTATTATGAAAATAAACAGTGATCATGAGTGGGGAAAGTGCGTGGAACAACTGATCCTTCAGGTGCTTATGTTACCTGGCCTGCAGGGTAATTTTGATTTCTTGGTCAGCCAGGCCTCCATCCCCAGTCATGGGTATAGCCTTAGGCTGGAGAAAAGAGAAACAGTGATGACGTGGACATCTAAGTCTTCTTTTAGGTGGTTTGCTTGAAAGCCTCCTCTGGGATCTTGCCCTCATTCTGGAGGGAAGGAGTTGGGAATATCAGAAGAGCCAGATGCGGAGTTTCATTCCCAGGCCACCCAGCCTCCATTTTCTTGGCCTTACTGAAGGCCCAGAAATGCCCATCGGTAGCCCGCTTAATGATTCCCAGACCTCACCTTGAGCATAGTGAAGACCTGACCAGCTCTGGGATAGTTCCACTCGTTGTCCTGAAGGCACCTGGAGTGGAAGAACAGGTGATCTCCATTAGTATCACAGTACAGACATGCTGACCGTGGGATGCTAAATAGGTGCCAGCTCTTTGCTGGGATGCATGTACCGGAATGAACACTATGTGCAATGATGAGGAAAGACCTAGTGAAAATGTCTATCACTGGCGTTCATGCCCACTAGAATTCAAAACAGAAAAATAGACCTTTCCGAAAGAACAAGGGAACTTATTATATATCGATTAAAAAAAAAAAAGATGTTCAAGAAAATAAATGGGAAATTTAAAAGTTCAAGTTCCAGTCATTTTTATTGAGATAGTGCGCATACCATTTTATTATTTTTGTATGCACATACCATTTTAAAGCGTACAATTCAGTGTTTCCTTAGTACAGCCACAAGACTGCACAACCATCACCGTGATCTAATTCCCAAGTAGTTTCATCGCCTAAAAAAAAAACCCTCCTCCTTAAACATTAGAGATGACTCCCTATTCCTCCCCCCTTTCCCCAGACCCTGGAAACCACTAATCTGCTTTGGTCCCTGGGATTTGCCTGTGCTGGCCACTTCATATAAATGGAATCATATAATATGTGCCCTTTTGAGGTTGGCTTCTTTCACTTAGCATGTTTCCAAGGTTCATCCATGGCAGGGCATATAACAGAGCTGTATTCTTTTTTATGACTGAATAATATTCTGCCATGTGAACATACCAGATTTGTTTATCCATTCATCAGCTAAAGGACATTTGGGTTGTTTCCACTCTTTTTGGCTATTATGAATAATGCTGCTATGAACCTTCCTGCACAAGTTTTTAGAGTGAACAGATGTTTTCATTAGATACTTGGGCATGGAATTACTGGTTCATAGGGTAACTCCATATTTAACATTTCTGGGAACTGCCAAAATGTTTTTCCCAACCACTGCTCCATTTTATATTCTCATCAATAATACATAAGAACTCCAATTGCTCCACATCTGCACCAGCACTTGTTATCATTCATTTATTGATTAAAGCCATCCCAGTGGGTGTGAAGTAGTGATTCATTGTGGTTTTAATCTGCACTTCCTTAATGACTAATGGTGCTGAGAAGTTTTTCATGTGGTCGTTGGCCTGTTGTATATCTTCTTTGGAGAAATGTCTATTCAGACCCCTTTCCCACTTTTAAAATTGGGTGTTTTGTCCTTTTGCTGTTGAGCTGCAAGGGTTCTTCACATATTCTTGTCAGATATGTGATTTGCAAATATTTTCTCCTGTTCCTTTGGCAGGATTTTTACTCTTTTCATAGTGTCCATTGGTGCACAACAGCTTTTAATTTTGGTAAAGCCTAATTTATCTGTTTTTGTTTGTTTGTTTGTTTGTTTGTTTTGGTTGCTTTTGCTCTTGGTGTCATATATAAGAAACATTTGCCTAATTAATGAAGACTGACACCTATGTTTTCTTCTTACATTTTATAGTTTTAGCTCTTAAACTTTAGATCTTTGACCCATTTATAGTCTACGTGTGTACATGATGTGAATCTGGGGTCAAAATTCATTGTCTTGCATGTGGATATCCAGTTGCCCCAGCACCATTTGCTGAAAAGGCTATTTTTTTTTTACAACAGATTTTTTTTTTTTCAGCACTCTCACTGACAATCAGTTGACTGTAAATGTGAGGGTTTATTTGTGGACTCTCAATTCTACTCCTTGATTCATGCACTGTCCATATGCCAGCACCACATAGTCCTGATTACTGTACCTTTTTAGCAAGTTTTGAAATTAGGAAGTGTGGGTCCTCTAACTTTGTTCTTTTCTCTCGAGATTGTTTTGGTGCACTTACATATGAAGTTTAGGATAACCCTGTCAATCTTTGCAGAGAAGGATTTTGACAGGGATTGAATTGAATCTGTAGATTGCTCTAGGTATTACTGCCATCTTAACAATATTAAGCCATTTAGCAATATTCCAACCCACGGAAATGGGGTGTCTTTCTATTTATTTAATTTTTTTCAACAACGTTTTATGGATTTCAGAGTATAAGATTTGTGCGTCTTTTGTTACATTTGTTTCCAAATATTTTACTACTTTGATGCTATTGTAAATGGACTTGTTTTCTTAATTTCATTTTTGGACTGCTCATTGCAAGCACATAGAAATGCAAATGAGTTTTGTATAGTGGCCTTTTATCCCTAACCTCGCTGAGTTTATTAGCTCTATTAGCTTTTTGGTGGACTCTTTCAGATTTTCTATATATAAGACAATGTCATTGAGCATTAAACTATTTTTTAAATCCTTCACATATATAATAGTATGATACCTTCTCCATGGGCCCACTTTCTTTCTCCTTTCTTTCTTTTTCTTTTTTGGAAGCAAACTATTCCAAAATGTTACTTTTCCAAATTTCCTGCAAGTGTCTTTGATTCACGCTCCCCCACCCAAGTCACTGTCCCAACGCATCCTTCTTCCCATGCACACCCACCACTCACTTCTGAGACCACTCGAGTTTCATCCCAGACTGAGTGGAGAAAGCATACACCATTTCCTGCTGCTCCTGGGAGAGGGTGGGCATGGAGCTGGTGGTCAGTGTAGGCTCTTGGTTGGAGAATGCATTCTGAGTCTCACTGGGGGTGGCATCTCTCACAAACAGCTCATCATTCACAATGCACAGACTGAAGAGAAAATGGGCCCTCAGACAAGTGGACGAAGGTACAACTCCACATCCCCAACAATGATCCTGCTCCCACTGCCCCTCACCAACCAGATTCCTTCCATACCCCTTCTGTGCCTACCCCCCACCCCAGAGTCCTTGGCTAGTGCTTCCACCCCTCCACAGAGCCCACCTTTGCAGGGACTATCTACCAAACTCACTAGATGTGTACTTAACCTGCAACCCAGGGTTGATTTTATACCCACATTTATCCCTTACAATAGCCCAAGGGAATGGGCAGTCTAACCCCCATTTTCCAAGGAAGACAATGCATCACAGAGAGGTCATGTGACTTAACCAAGATCACACACACCCAGTGAGTGCTCAGGTCAAGAAGAGAACCCAGTGCTCTAACTCCAGAGCCCATACTCTTAACCACCAGACCAGACTGCTCCTTGGATCTACCTGTTGGCTTTCCACAGTACTGAGAAAACCAAGATGTCTTCACCACCACGCTCCCACACCCCTGAGCCCAGGCCTGGATGAGCATTCCCACCTACAACGGAGCACTCACCTGGAATTGCCAGCAGGGATGGTGATGAAAGTCCGGGTGAAAGCGCGAACAGAACCCTGAGACTTTCCCTCCACTTCAACAACAAACAACAATACCCTCTTAGAGTCACACATACGTCACATGCCCACACGGTGTTCCTCAGTCAGGGTCTGACTCGATACTCATGCTGAAAGGGACAATTGTTCACTGGGAGTCAGGGTGTCTGGCATGGGGATAGCAACAGTAGGGACAGTCTACGCCCAGTGACAGGGCCTCTACCAGGTGGCAGGTGCTGTGACAACCACTCCACAAGTTCATTTGATTTCATTTTTCACAGTTATCTGAGAGGTGGTTATTGTTAGCCCCATTTGCAAATGAGGAAACTTAGAGGTTAGGTAACCACCCCATGTAGCTCTCAGAATGAGGATCTGGGATGACAGCCATGAAACTCCACAGACTGTGTCCCTAATGCTCAAGCTGTGTGGGGCAGACCGGCATAGAGCCAGTTCGGACCAGGATGGTTTGGGGACAGAGCGGAGGCAGGAGAACACAGCAGGAGTAGGAAGAGAAGGAAAGGAATCAGGAAGCTGGGACAGTTCTGAGAGGGAGCCCAGCCAGCGGGGAGGGAGCAGTGGGGCATTTGGGGAGGCGCTCTGTGCACACTCACCCTCCTTGAACACCCCGTTAACAGAGAAGCAGAGCATCTTCTCCTGAAAGGGAAGAGCCCAGGTGCTAAGTCACCTATACTTCCTACCCACCATGGCTTTCTGGGGCTGCCCTTGGGAGGAAGAAGGTGCTTACCGTCTGGAACCACATGTCCACCAAGAAGGAGCTGAGATCGTGCTGTGTTTTGGGCAGCACACAGAGGGAGCCCACGATGTCACGTTTTGTATGTTTCAGCGGCTGAACACACAGGGCTAAGCGGGGAGGAGAAGCAAGCAAAGATTGGGGGTCGCCACACCCTGGGACCTATAATTACCCTGAACATCCCCTTTCCATGCCCAGTCTTCCCCATCACACACGCACAGGGGTCCTTGGGCTTCTTCATATTCCTGCTTTCCTTGAAGTACTCGCACAAGCTGCTTCTAGCAGAGAAAGAAGAACAGAAGGTGGTGGTCTGGCCAGTGTGGGTGATTCCAGGAGCTGCCCTGTGTCTGCTGGGGAGCCACAGGGCCCAGGAACAGAGTCTGAGCTTTGCTACTCACGGGGCTGAGTCCTCGGGGTTGAAGGGAATGGCCAAGGAGAAGCAGGCCTCATCATGGTAGGCATTGAGAAGACCCTGACGGTCTCCAGAATCGTAGATCAAATAGTACCTGTGGGAGAGTAATGAGGACAGTCTATTTCTGTGGTCTGGACCCCAAATGAGATTTCCAGACCCAGTGAGCAGTTCTGAGCTTGGGTGGCCTCACCCGTCCTAGCCATCCCCTTCTCCAGATTCCCAGGAGTACTCACTGCTGCAGGAATTGCAGGACTAGACTCTTCAGGGCATCAGATCCTTTGTAGCTTTCCTGGAATCAAAAGACATTTGAGACTATGTGGCTGATAAAACCTCCCTTGTAATAGCCCAAATGTTGTTTGATCAATTTTCCCTCACCTTGCAGGGCTTTAACAAGCAGGGTGTGTCAGTATCAGTGATAACTGGTGGTGATAACTCCTGGCCATCCTGGAGAAGGGAAGAAGAAGTCAGCAGTGGAGACCAGGGAGGTGGCCCTGGATGATCAGGGGAAAAGATGAGCCCAAGAGAGGGTGAGGGTCAGAGGTTAGGTATGAAAGTGCACTGGAAATTACATGGACAAGATTAGAGTGTGTGTCTTCAACATGACGTCTGAAAAGTACTTTTTTCTGGTGTGTGTGTGTGTGTGTGTGTGTGTACACACGCACACATTTTTCCAGAGAGCATATTCATGTCATTTTTAGGAGTCCTGGTACCCTAAAATGGAAAAGGGTCTGACACAAACATGTAATCTAGAGAAGACCCAAAGAGCTTGAGAGCAGGTGTGGTGGTGATCAATGTTAGTAAGGGACAATGATGAGTGTAGTCACTTACCAGGCGTAACAACTTAGGAAAACAATCCTTGATGGCACTGTCCAAAATCCAAAATAGAAAGAAGTGACTGATAGGTCAGGGTTGCCAAGCCTCCCTCCTACCCTTTCTCTCCCTTCCCCCACCCCTCCTTTCCACTGGGTAGCTTCCACCTAGACTGCCCTGACTCCCTTCTTCAGTGCCACAAGAAGCAACATGTGGAGCCCAGGCTCCAGGGCTGCCTTCCCCTCCCTGCTTCCCTTCCTTCCTCCAAATCCCCACTGAATACTCTAGAGAGAAGAGGGAATGGAGTGGGAGCCCAGTGCTCTGCTACATCACTAGGGGTATAGCATTCTGCAGGACCATGATACACCCCCCCACCCAGGGATGGCCCAGAATGTTGGGGCAGGGAGGTGAGTGAGGCAAGGCCCAGGAGGCAGGGAGGGGGAGGGAGGGGGATGAAGACAGAAGAGGGAGTAAAGGTAGGAAGGGAGAGGTGGGAGAGACATAGGGGAACCAGAGACAAAGGAGGAAGAGAATGCAAAACAAAGGGAAGGGAAAGAGGCTCTACCACAGTGGTGGGGATCAGGAGGAAGAGAGAAGAAGGGGGAAATGGCTCCCTGGCTGCAGTCCTTTCCTGCATCTGCCTTGGCTGGCCCTGGCACCCAAGGTAGTAATGGAAAACCTGCAGGTATTGGTTGGGCTGGGGGCCCATTGCATGCTGGCTGAAATTTTGTCACCTGTGTGGGCTCAGCCTGAGCCAGGCATGGGAAATGAGGCAGCCACGGGGGCAGGAGACCTTCCCTGGAGGGAGTAGAGGGTCAAGCCCCAGATCAGCATGGAGCTGAGGGTCTGTGGCCCCCTCTTTTGATCACCACCTTCCCTCCTGATGGCCCCTGTGCACCTGTGCCTGTCTCTTTGGTTCCTGGCCTGAGGAAATGTACCTATGCTGGGCTACCCAGGGCTTTTCTGAAAGACCAATTGTGATGATGTGATGTGTGGAGGAGGAAAGTGCTTCTGAGAGGAGGTCCCCTCTCAGAACAAGGGAGGGAAGTCCCATCTTAGCAGGGAGTAGGAACGCCTGTCTCGGCATGAGGCCCCAGGCTGGAGGACCCTTCTCAGTCCAGGGCACCAGCATCTGGCTCAAGGCTGGTCACTCCTGGTCCTGGGGAAGAGGAGGAGCCCTGCTTCCTGGAGCACACTCTTGGAGGGCATGCTAAAGAACACTGAATGCAGAGAGGTGGAAAGAGACCCCAGACCAGGAGAACAGGTGAGCAGGTCAGAGGAAGGAAACTCCTTACAGGCGAGGGACAGGGAGAGAGGAGAAGGTGGGGCCTACAGTCATTCCCGAGGACCAGGGCTGCAGCTTCCTGCATACATGCATTCTCAGGGACAGTTCAGGCTCCCAGGCCCAAAGGTCCCCAGGAAGGGTGACAGGGATTCACACTGACCTTATGTAGGTGGGCTGGTCTGGAAAGGTGTCACACAAGGGGTTCCCTTCTAGCCAAAGCTCTTCAAGCTCTAGCCCTTTCATCTTGTTTATCTCCCACACCACGTTCAGCTGAGAAGTACGGGGAAGAAACAGGAAAGGAGTCCCAGGGAAAGGGACACACACAGGCCCCGGCACCCCCAGCCCCCACCTTTCCACAGAGGTACCTTATCCTGCCTCCTGCCACTACTCTGATGAGCACTACCACCCACTGTCAACCCCAAATTTGATCAAGCTCCCCCTTCTCACCTCATTTTTGGAGAGATTCAGGATCTTGACTGTGGGGACCATCTCTATGATGTCAGACAGGCCATCCAGCCCATACAGTTTGTTGTGGCTCAAGTTCAAGGACAACAGCTGTTGGTGAAGAAGAGTTAGAGTGACAGTTACTATCTAGGGCCTCAGAGACAACTCTGTCCTCCACCCCATGTGTTCCACCCCCTACCATTAATAACAGCACTGGGCCTAAGCTCTCACCTCGGGGTAATTTTCTTCTATGATCTGCAGGGTGGCAGCCATGCAGTTTCTTCGGTTCAGGATTATATCCATATCATGGCCCACCAAGTCTTCAGGAAGCCGAGAGGAGGCAATCAGAAGGCTGAGAGCGGTCCAGGACCAGCCCAAACCCTCCCCACACCGCCATCCCTCAGTCTCCCTCCCAGAAAGATCCCTGTGCCCTCACCTACCCTAGAATTACTGCTGTCAAGTGTACCTGGGTCAAAGCGGAGACTCTGGAGGTCAAGAGCTTGCTGGGAGATGTCATAGCGTTTGCTCATGGTCAGCTGCAGAGAGAGACGCAGAGAGCCACTGGGAGGCTCTGGTGGGGATAGGGAAATCAGGGGCTGGAGGAAGAAGAGGTGGGTCTGGGTGTGGGCACGCAATGGGCCTTGAGTCTGCATTACCTTTAGCTGCTCCATTTCTTCTGGCTCCAACTTATACCTCACAGAGTAGGGTACAGAGGAGGGATTGACAAAGATAGATATCTGCAGGAAGGAGAGGTGGGGTAAACACCAAGAACTTTCATTCCAGAGAAGATGACCAGCCCCATCTTCCTGCCCCAGGACTAGGGAGAGGTAATGCCCTCAACACATACCTTTCGGTTCTCCTCATCATAAATCTTGTAGCTGACACCCTTCAGTGCAGCGGCAGTGCCAACACCCTGGACAAAGAACCGAGCCTGGTTTTTCACGTAGTGAAACTGCAGGAGGGGGAGGCAACAATAATTTTGGAGGATAGAGTCTTCTGGCTCAGTTGGCTTCCCCCACCCACACTTCCCTGTGCCCGCTCATCTGGCTTCACCATCCTCTCTTACATCCACTGGAGTGAAGGGGACACTGAAATGGCTCTGGATTGAATTCATTAGCCATGTCTTGTCATACTTTCTCCCATAGGGAATCTAAAGGTGAGAAGAAGGGATGGGAGTGAGGAGAGACAACATAGAATTAAAGCTGGAAACAGACCCAACAGCGTTCTTATCTGACCTTCTATTGAGCTGCATAGGACTTTGAAAGAAGGGACCACTGGCATTATTTCTTATTTTCATGCCAGATATGGATTTCCTAGACCCTCCGATGGAGAAGAGAAATCTCCATTGGAAAGCTCTCCTCCAAATAATTGACGTAAGGTTGATTAATGTGCTCTTCCTTTTTTATAAGGTTCCAGGATATTCTACCTAATGCAGACCTTGCCAAGACACTCACGGTGATCTTGAACCAGCTCCCTGGGTTTCTGTCTTGTGTGTTCTCCCCCACTCCTCTCCTTGGAGTTTTTCTATCTCTCCACACAGTAATATGGATATGGCCTTCATTTTGCCATTTCACTCTCCTCTTGTCACGCCGGGTGCTATAGGGAGTGCTGTGGAGGGGAAGAGGAAAGACAGAGGTAGGGCCATAAATGCTAAGAAAGTCTTTTTCTATACACCCTCACCTCTCTGTCACCAGGACTACAATTAGGATCGCTTAACCATTATTCCACTTCTGGCCTTCTTCAGTCTTCCAGTGAAAGAAGAAAAAGAAGACCAAGGAGAGTGAAAGAGTCGCATAGTCCCAGGGGCTGCTACATGCAAGCCAGTCTGCCCCGTCACTTACTGTCTTATTTGGGAGTCCTCCCGGGCATCTCTCATCAGCACACTTCCATCATCCTCCTGGAGGTGTGAAGGCTGAGGCTCATATCCACCACGTTCATAACGAGGATTCCTCCTGCCAAAATTACCTCGGAGAGAACTCCAAACGTTCTTTCTTCCTTGAGGTGAGCTATCACCATCATTGTATTCTCAAAAGGGGAACAAAAATACAAGTTTGAAGACACATCAGTGGTCCACTTACCATGTACCCATCTTAGGCTAACACCATGGTAGGGCAAGCAAAGTGTTAACCTGCCTTAAGGGTCCAATCCCCCAAACCCCAGAAAGGAAACTCCTCTGCTTGTCCAGATAGGAGAGCCTTATTTGACAGATGGCACCATCGGGGAGGATCTTGGGGGAGGAGGAGGAGGAAACTGTATTGAACCTTTTAAAGAATGAAGCAGGATTTATAAAAAACAGAGAATCTGTGCATCCATGGGTTAGACTGGAAACCAGCCATACACAAGGAAGACATCTGAATAGTACCTTCTCTCAGGCCTGTCTAAAAACCACACCAATACCAGGGTGGCAATCTCTCTCATGCTTCCCAAATTCAATCAGCCACCAAACTGATCCCACTAACAATCAGCAAGCTGTCCTTCCTTTGGTGGTGTACTTCAACTTTTAATGTCAGGTGGGACTGATGTAACAGCCTCCTAAGCTGTCCCCCTCCCTCCAGCCTTGTTGTCAACAATACTCAGTTTGAAATATCCAGAGTGAGTTTTCTTTTTGCCCACCCTGAAATGCCTTTCAGCTGAGGGGACAACTCTTCCTAACCTCAGCTCCTCTATAACAAGGATCTGAATGACAACTGGGATAATACGTCAACTACCATTTCCAAGTGTGTAGGGATTCTTCCTTTCTCATTCTATTATTGATTTCTAACATGGGTCCATTATGGTTGGAGAACGTGCTCTGTGTGATTTCAATTCTTTTAAAATTTGCTGAAGTTTGTTTGATGGTCCAGGAGATGATCTAGCTTGATGAATATTAAAGGAAAAACTCATACATTGAAAGGAGGAAATAACGGCTCGTGGTCAGCATATGGCGTATGGGGGCATCAGAGTCATCTTTGAGAACTGACATTACTTCAAAAATAACGTTGTCAAGGGGAAAGTGTTAAAAGTGAGCCAGCTAACAGCTACAGCAGTCCTCAGACTGACCAGCTAAGTTGGGTGCCTAAACAGGGCCAGAGGCCTCCCTCATCAAGGTGAATCAGACAGGAGCAATCTCAAGCATAGCCTTGTTTTGGGAATCTCACAGGAGAGTGGGCATGTGATTAAAAAGCCAGAGAGACCACGCACACACACGTGCGTGCGCATGCATGTCCACTTACTGAAGGGTTGCATCTCAGCACGATCCCTGTCTCACCGTCGTTCTGACAAAATCAAAGCCAGGAGCATCGGAAATCAGCTGGTGCCTCTTCCCCAGGCTGCCTGGGATCCCCCTCCGTCTCTACCACAGTAGTAACTGATCCTCCCGCAAAGAAACGGTCGTGAGTATCCTTTATGACATCATGTGTGTTCACATGGTACTTACTTCCTGTGTCGGTTTGGAATTCTGCTACATCATTGCTATGCCATTGAGTACATGGCAGTGGCATCCCTGCTATGGTAGGGAAAGAACAGGGTGAGAAGTAAACCAACACTTGCCCAGCAGCAACCAACATTTGCTCAGTGTTGGGCAGACTCACTAGAGTTTTTTGACCTCCTCACAGAAGTCCAAAAATGACACAGTCCCTTTCCAGATCATGACTATTAGGCTCACAGGGGTTAGGTACATTTCCCAGGATTCCTCAGCCAAGACAGTGGTGGAACAGAAATTGTGTCCTCACCTATTGGTCTGCCTCCACATCCTAAGTGTTCCTCCAGCTAGTGTGCTGGTTCTCCTTTAATGGTGGACTTTCAGGTCTCAAGGACAGATTTCTGTGAGCAGACAAGGGATGATATTTTGTGAGCAGGTGTTAGTCACTCTTGTTTGGGTGGGTCCAGGTACCTTGGACCAAGTGGAGATATCGGTCTTGAACTAGATGAAGAAATCTGTTTGGATCACAGCATTTGCCGATTAGGAGTCACTTTGAGGTGGCAGTGTCTGGCATATACTGGGGCCTAATTAGTATTCATTAAGTGAATGTTGTAGATTTGGGATCAACAAAGCCACTTTTGAGAATCCATACATCTCAACCATTTCTACCCACGTCTATTTATTCCGGGGTGGGTGGGGGGGAAGGGCTGCAGAACTGTTTCATAAACTGCTTGTAAAACTACCATGTGTTGAATTTGTCCTTTGCAAAAATAGTATTTTTCACTAGTGTACAGTTAGAAATAGAGTGAATTACCCCCCTCCTGATTAATGCTAAAACTACTGCTTTTCTGACCAGAGCAAGAGAGGCTTTTGCAAATGGGTCACAGAAGTAAGGAGAGGCTTTCCTTAAATCTAGCAGATATAGCTTCCTGGGTGCCTGGTATGTGTAAGAAGAGTGTTCTGGGCCTACACACATGTCTGTGGGTGCTCAGCTTTGTGACAGCCAGTATCGTACTTGTCTCAGAGCAAAGCAAGAGTGTGTGCATGAGCACGTGTGTGTGTCTGTGTGTCTGTGTCTGTGTGTGTGCGCATGCGCGTGCACGAGTATGTGCTAATAGTTTATGTTTTACATTTGCACAATTAGACTACAGATACATGTATTTCAAATCGTGCTGGAAAGTGCATTGCCACACAAAACTGGACACAAACGTACATTTTCTTTTCATGTAACATATACCATATATACCCAATTTTTGCTTCTTGTTTTTAATACGCCCTTTATTTTATTTTTTTTTTTACATCTTAGCCTTTTAATATTTCGATTGATTCTCAAATTTAAAGTATTAGAATTCTCCATACAAGGTATTGCTAATGGTGGAGGCCAAATTACCCAGTGGAGCATGGCTTGGGATTTAGGGCAGTTCTAAGATTTGTGTCTGTGCTCTATAGCTTCCCAGAAGAAGCACATAAATATTTTAAATTATAAGAGACAATTTCTAAGCATATTTACACCAATATACTTCTCCACTAACAGTGTAGGAGAGTCTAATTTCCTAGAGTATGTTTAACCATTCAGAAGTCATGCTTATGCTTTGACCCAGACATTTCACTTTTAAAATTTATCATACAAAATATTTTCTGCCAAAATATATACCTATAATTATATGGCTGTGGATTACAGGCTCTTTCCCCCCTTTTTAAGCCCATCTTTGTTGAGGTATAATTGACGTCTCGCACTGTGTATGTTTAAGGATCACAGCATCATGATTCTACTTACATAAATAATTACCACAATTACTTACACATCCATCATCTCATATAGATGCAAAAAGTAAAGTAAATGGGGGCACCCAGGAGACTCAGTCATTAAGCTCCTGCCTTTGTTCGGCTCAGGTCATGATCCCAGGATCCTGGGATCGAGCCCCACATCGGTCTCCCTGCTCCGCAGGAAGCCTGCTTCTCCCTCTCCCACTCCCCCTGCTTGTGTTCCTTCTCTTGCTGTTCCTCTCTCTCTCTCATCTAATAAATAAATAAATAAATAAATAAATAAATAAAATCTTTGAAAAAAAAAGTGAAGCAAGTGAAAAAGACGTAAAAGATTTTTCCTTGTGATGAGAACTCTTAGGATTTACTCTCTTAACACCTTTCAAATATACCATGAAGCAGTATTAACTATGGTCATCATGTTGTACATCATACCCCTAATACTTATTTCTCTTAGGACTGGAAGTTTGTGCTTTTCTGAAAGTTTTAGTTTTAATTCCAGTATAGTTAACATACAGTGTTATGTTAGTTTCAGGTGTACAATATAGTAATTCCACAGTTCCATACATCACCCAGTGTTCATCACGGCAAGTGCACTCCTTAATCCCCATCACCTAATTCACCCATCCCCCACCTACCCACCTCCCCTCTGGTAACCATCAGGTTTTTCTCTATAGTTAAGGGTCTGTTTCTCTCTCTCTCCTCTCTCTCGTTTCACTCTCTCTATGTCTCCCCCTATCATTTTTTTAAACTTTCCTTATTTCTTTTGTTTTCTAGATTCCACGTATAAGTGAAATCATGTGGTATTAGTCTTCTCTGACTGACTTACTTTGCTCAGCATTATACTCTGTAGCTCCATCCATGTCGTCGTAAATGGCATGATTTCATTCTTCTTTACAGGCTCTTTGACACAGAAAGACAATGGGATCTGGGAGTGGCTGATATTGACAGAAGAAGAGTAGAAATGGTTGTCTCTCAAATCAAGGATGGGAAAGAAGGGGGCATAGGTATGTGACATACGGAGTAAAAAGGCCAAGGGATGGATGTCTGGGCCAGAAAGGTGAGGGTGATCATTGGGAAGAGAATGCAACACAAGTAGAAAAAGCCTCTGAGGAACTGGATGCATCCTGGTGTTACATGCCCCACTGGAAACCTTCCTTTCTTTCCACACATATCTTTCTGTCTCTGTTACTTTGTCTTCATGTTGAATGCCAAGGAAACAGTTCCCACACAGTCTGAGAAAGGAGAGATGGTACAGGGGAACAGTGTGCAAAATTGGGTCTCATGGACAGAGGGCTGGAGTTCAGGTCATGCTGGTCCCAGATACCACATCCATCATTGGCCATTGGACTTTGAGTCCCAGTACTCATTTCAGCCCTAACACGGAGTCACACATTATTGGTTAAGGGCATTGGATTTGAGGTCAGATCAACCAGGTTTTGAATCCTGGGGCTAATGTCTGTGGTCCAGGGCAAGTAACTTTGACTTCATGGTGACTCACCTTTTTTTTTTTTTTTAAATTTTATTTATTTATTTTTTAAATTTCTTCTCAGTGTTCCACAATTCATTGTTTATGCACCACACCCAGTGCTCCATGCAATACGTGCCCTCCATAATACCCACCACCAGGCTCACCCAACCTCCCACTCCCCTTCCCTCCAAAACCCTCAGTTTGTTTCTCAGGTGACTCACCTTATTTTTTCCTTTAAATTGAGGGTAGTGATAGTTTCGACCTCATGAGAAAATTGTGAGAACTGAGCTAATTCTGGCAATACAGGCAAAGCCCCTGGAGAAATGCCTGGGACCCAACAAGCACCACAAATAAGCTAGTCATTACTAGGTCCGGAACTTAGTACAATGGCTGAGGCTTAGTAAGAGATGAATGTGTGTTAACTGCATTTGTTGTTACACAAAGGAAAACAGATGGGTGAATGGAGGCAAGTTGCAGTGTCAGCTATTCACATACTTTATAAAGTGGCAATGGTTAAAAAGGGCAGCCCGGGTGGGAAATAACCTGATATACTGTTTCAGGGAACCAAAATTAAAAGATCACAGACTGAAACAGGCATATGGAAGGACTAGGTAGGGGGCTTAAGTTCCCATTTCCACAATTTGGGCAAGAGAACCATTATTGCTCAAGAAACGGTTCAGGCTTGGGGTGCCTGGGTGGCTCAGTGGGTTAAGCCTCTGCCTTCGGCTCAGGTCATGATCTCAGGGTCCTGGGATCGAGCCCCACATCAGGCTCTCTGCTCGGCGGGGAGCCTGCTTCCCCCTCTCTCTCTCTGCCTGCCTCTGCCTACTTGTGATCTCTCTGTCAGATAAATAAATAAAATCTTAAAAAAAAAAAGTCTTGAGTGGTAGGTTACAAAAAGCAAAGAAGACTATCCCTTGCAGCACATGATACAATCTGAAAAGAGGAAAATTCAGGATATAAAACTGTATATTACCATATGGTTCCTCAGAGGAAGATATTAACAAATGTTTATGTTTTTTATGCGCAAATGTAAACATAAAGAAGTCAGGGTAAAAGAACATGTGAGAATGTCAACCGTATTTATAAATGGGTGGTTGGAACGCCTAAAAGTGATGCTTTCATGTTGATGTTTTATGTGCATAAAAGGATGTTTGTGCCTGGGTCACGGTGTTTTCAGGTGTTGTGGGTGGGGGAGCGGTGGGAAGCACTATTCTTACCATTATGCAACACAATAGGAGTAATCGATTGTTTATAAGCAGATGTATCTTCTCACTGATTAATAAGCAGTATCACCTTAGACAATTCACCCAGCTTCTCCTGATTCCAGCTCCTTATACGTAATAATCGGAGATTAGGTCTAACCGCCACCTTATCAAGATATGGAACATATACCACACCCCAAATGGTTCCCAGCTAAGCTCCTCTTCATCCTCCGGCTGCATGCAAACCTTGATCTGCTCTCAGTCTCTCTATATTAGTTTTCCCTGTCCTAGAATTTCATACAAATGGAATCACGCATCCTGTACTCCTCTGTGCCTGGCTTTTTAAACTCAGCATTTTTTAAAGATCCATCCATGCCCTTGACTTTTCATTGCTAAGCAGTATCCCATTGATCGATTTGTTTACCTTTAAGGTTGTTTTAAGGAAGTTACAGGAGGAAGTGAAAGCAGTTCCTTGTGTTCAATCACCATCTTCTTGGTCAGTCTTCTGTTCTTATATAATGATATCATTTCATCCTTTGTCACTCGTTTATCACTCTGAGGAAATATTATCTTACAGTCTTTTTTACCCTTTTCTATTTTGTTTTATTCCCTCAGTGCAAATCATTTGATTTTTTGTTTGTGCTGTCCCTTCCATGATTACCCTGAGCTGGGACTATCCCTTGCAGAGGAGGCTTCCCTGCTGAGTCAGCCCTGGGCACAAAGGTGCTTGGCTTTAATCTATACTTTGTTCTGGCCTTGCCAGCAGTTTTGTTTCCTCTTTGATCCTACGCTGGTGGCCCCTGCTTTACCACTGTGTTTTCCCATTTCCTTTCCCTTCTTCCTTCCTTCCTTCCTTTCTTTCTTTCTCTCTTTCTTTCTTTTTTAAGTTTTATTTTGTGTTTTTGGTGTTCCAAGATTCATTGTTTATGCACCACACCCAGTGCTCCATGGAGTATGTGCCCTCCTTATTACCCACCACCAGGCTCACCCAAGCCCTCATCCCACTCCCCTCCAAAACCCTCAGTTTGTTTCTCAGAGTTCACAGTCTCTCTTGGTTCATCTCCCCCTCCGATTTAATCCAATTCACTTATCTCCATCTCCCCATGTCCTCCGTGTTATTCCTTATGCTCCACAAGTAAGTGAAACCATATGATAATTGAATCTCTCTGCTTGACTTATTTCACTCAGCATAATCTCCTCCAGTCCCATCCATGTTGATACAAAAGTTGGGTATTCATCCTTTCTGATGGAGGCATAATATTCCATTGTGTATATGGACCACATCTTCTTTATCCATTCGTCTGTTGAAGGGCCCCTTGGCTCTTTCCACAGTTTGGCAACTGTGGCCACTGCTGCTATGAACATTGGGGCACAGATGGCCCTTCTTTTCACTACATCTGTATCTTGCATTCCCACCAACAGTGTAAGAGGGTTCCCCTTTCTCCACATCCTCTCCAACACTCGTTGTTTGCTGTCTTGTTAATTTCCCTTTTTTCTTTAAAAGGAGAAATTCTCCCTTTCTTTTTTTTTTTAACATTTTTTTTAATTTGACAGAGAGATCACAAGCAGGCAGAGAGGCAGGCAGAGAGAGAGGAGGAAGCAGGCTCCCCGAGAGAGCAGAGAGTCCGATGCAGGGCTCGATCCCAGGACTCCGAGATCATGACCCGAGCCGAAGGCAGCGGCTTAACCCACTGAGCCACCCAGGCGCCCCAAATTCCCCTTTCTCACATGGGAATCCTTATTTCATACTTTCTAGCATAGCTATATATTTATTGTTCTTAGATTACTATATGTATTTGTTATTGGAATATAATTATCCCAAAATCACAATTATAACATTTTAAAATGAAATATTGTAAAATACTTGCACTCTCATCAGTTAAATTGTTCAAGTAGTTCCCAACCTTGTTTACACACTAGAGCAACTTAAGGAGACTGAAAAAACTCACCAACACCAGGCTATACCCACAACAATTAAAGCAGAATTTGCGGTCAAAACTAGGCAACCACAGTTCTTAAACTCTTCATGTGACTGCAGTGTGCAACCAAGGTTGAAAACCACTATGTTAAAAAGCATCAGCTTTTAGGCCTGTTGGAAGCCATAGGGATGGCTGCCACCTCATTCTGCTGACTTTCTTCTCAGTGCTATTTTAGGAAGCTAGTGATTCCATTAGCTCAGGGCAGGGATTGGCAAACAGCCTGTTTTCGTATGGCCTGCAAGCTAAGAATGGCATTTAAGTATTTGAATGGTTTTCAACCAAAATCAAAGGACAAATAATGTTTCCTGAGACATGAAAAATATTTGAAATTGACATGTCCGTGTCCACAGGTAAAGTTTTATTGGAACAGAGCCATGCTGTGTCTATGGCAGCTTTTGGTCAACAATGGCAGATTTGAATAGTTCCATCACAGACTTGAAAGGCCTGAAAAGCCTCAAATATTTAGGAAAAATATTTTCAGGAAAAGACTGTTGAGCTCTGGCTTAGAGCAAGTGTCTTTAAAGCAAGTGCGCAGTAACACTTGTAAATGGCTGGAAGTCCCTTTGCATAAGCCCAGGAAGAAGATTTACTGTAGCTACTTGTGGCTTCATTGTAGGGTCTTTCCTCAGTAGTCCGTTTGCTCGTTATGTTCTGGCTCAGGTATGGGAATTGGTTAAGGGACCATCGTTTGCCATGAAGATGGCTCAAGTCACCAGATCTAGAGTTTTACTTTTATTTTATGTTCTTACATTTTTATTATAAATGAATATTTATTTATATTTCATTTATTTTTACAATGATCAAATGCAGCTTTAGAGGATGCTCAGCTATTTCAAGGTCCAAAGGATCTGTTGATCAATTAGCCACCTTCAAAGGTTGCTGTAGGTCAAACCAACCGTGTGTGTCAAATCAGTGTGCACCTTGACCCAGGAGGTTAAGTGCTTCTACTTGGCCTGTGACTCCAGGATCCCATCATCCTCACTGAAATGAGGGTGACCATGTCAACGGAAGGACCTCTAAACTCATCTGCAGCCTGTACCACTCAGTCACTTCAGAACACTTCAAAGGTAGGTGCCCTCCTCATCAATATGTTTCTCAGTGCTGTGGGAAAAGGTACGTCCTCTGAGTCCCTAAAAGCATCTGCTTGTTTCACTGACACATTTATATCAAAGGCATTTCAATTCATGTGACCATGGGTGAAAACTCAGCAACTGTTTCACCATCATGTACCATAGAATACCAGTATTTCATCTTCTAACGTCAGTTGGATTCTCACCATCTTCAGATCCACCTAGGTCAGATAACCCACCCCAGATCCCCATTTTTTTTTCAGGGCCATTTGCTTACAACCCATTTTGGTTTCAAGTACTCTGCTAATCAAGGTTCCTACTTGCCTACACTAGAATTCACTCTAGCTATTTTATAAAAATGAGACATCTTTAATAAAATATATTACATGGCTTACAAAAACTCTACAGGGGCCAGAAAAGCAAGTCTGTATGCAGGACAGTCATGGGAAGCCACTCATGCTGCAGGTCTGTTATAGTTGAAACACCACTGCTGCTTGCCTGCTAATTGACATGTATGACAGAGACTGAATTCTAGGCACTCTGCTATGGTTGCTTCACAAAAAACAGAAACCTCTCCCATTATAGATAGCTGACCATGTCATTGAGCCATATGTGGCTCCTATGGCATTCAGTTACAGCTCTAAGTCCAGGATGGTGCATATGCATGATACAACTGATATCCCATTTAGCACCCTAGATGTAAGGGGCTCTGGTTAATGTGTATGTGTGTCACACACACACACACACACACACACACACGTGCACACACACATGTGCATGCACACACACACATTCCCCTTCATGTTATTAGCTTTCTAGTCTCTATATAACAAAAAGCTTACAAGAGCCTTTATGAGCGTTGGGATAGTTGCCAAGGGAGCCAATTCATAGTTTGGCAGAACATTATAAATTTTTCTATGGTAAATGGTCTATTCAGAATGAAAATGGCATTTTCTATTTGTTACAATTGTTTTGTGTATATTAGTCTTACACCGAACTAACTTACTAAAGCCTATTAATTTAATTTTCTATAGCGTCCCTTGAATTTACATGAAGATAGCCATACCATTGTGACAGATTTATTTTCACTTGTACACATTTATTAATGTATGTATGTATGTATACATGCATGTTTTTGGCTTACTGTACTGCCTAGGAGATGCAGTGTGATGCTTAAAAGAAGCAGTCATATGAGTTATCTTTGTCTCCTTTTTATCCTTGAATATAATGGGCATTCAAATATCCAATACATTCTTTTATTTCTAAGAGACCGTAGAATATCAATGCTGGTGTTCTCAAGCAAGACTGTCATGTCTATTTAATCCCTTTGCTGGAACATCGGATGAATGAGGAAGAGGGAAATGCAGCATTCAAGTAATGGCATCTCTATTAAAAAATATGTGTGAACTTCATTTAAAAGGATAGCATGTGGGTGCCTGGGTGGCTCAGTGGGTTAAGCCTCTACCTTTGGCTCAGGTCATGATCTCAGGGTCCTGGGATCAAGTCCCACATTGGGCTCTCTGCTCAGTGGGGAGCCTGCTTCCCCCTCTCTCTCTGCCTGCCTCTGCCTACTTGTGATCTCTCTGTCAAATAAATAAATAAAATCTTTTTTAAAAAAAGGATACCAGGCGATGGGAGGAGTCAAGATGGCGGAGAAGTAGCAGGCTGAGACTACTTCAGGTAGCGGGAGATCAGCTAAATAGCTTATCTAAAGATTGCAAACACCTACAAATCCAACGGGAGATTGAAGAGAAGAAGAACAGCAATTCTAGAAACAGAAAATCAACCACTATCTGAAAGGTAGGACTGGCGGAGAAGTGAATCCAAAGCGATGGGAAGATAGACCGCGGGGGGAGGGGCCGGCTCCTGGCAAGCGGCGGAGCAATGGAGCACAAAATCAGGACTTTTAAAAGTCTGTTCCGCTGAGGGACATCGCTCCAGAGGCTTAACTGGGGTGAAGCCCAGGCGGGGTCAGTGTGGCCTCAGGTCCCACAGGGTCACAGAAGGATCGGGGGCTTCTGAGTGTCGTAGAGCTTACAGGTATTAGAACGGGGAAGCCGGCTACAGAGACAGAGCCGAGGAGTAAGCTCTCAGCTCGGTGTTACCTTGAACCGGTCTCAGGCTCGGTCAGCTCGGAGCGCGGCCGGAGGCCAGGGTGAAGGGAGTAATTGGGCGCTGTTCTCTGAGGGCGCACTGAGGAGTGGGGCCCCGGGCTCTCGTCTCCTCCGGCCGGAGACCGGGAGGCCGCCATCTTCATTCCCGTCTTCCAGAACTTTAAGGAAAGCACTCAGGGAACAAAAGCTCCTGAAAGCAAACCGGAGCGGATTACTCAGCCCGGCCCCGGGTAAGGGTGGTGCAACTCCGCCTGGGGCAAAGACGCTTGAGAATCACTACAACAGGCCCCTCCCCCAGAAGATCAACAGGAAACCCAGCCAGGACCAAGTTCACCTACCAAGGAGTGCAGTTTCAATACCAAGGAGAGCGGCAGAATTCCAGAGGGGAAGAAAGCAAAGCACGGAACTCATGGCTTTCTCCCCATGATTCTTTAGCCTTGCAGTTAATTTAATTTTTTTTTACTTTTTCAATTTTTTTTCTCTTCTTCTGCTAAATTTTTTTAACTTTTACCGTTTTCTTTTTTAACGTTTTTTAAATAGTTTATCTAATATATATATATTTTTTTCCTTTTTATATTTTTTATTGGCTTTCTTTTTTTAATAGTTTCTTTTTTTTTTTTCTGAACCCCTTTTTATCCCCTTTCTCCCCCCTCACGATTTGGAATCTCTTCTGATTTGGCTAAAGCATATTTTCCTGGGGTTGTTGCCACCCTTTTAGTATTTTATTGCTCCTTCATATACTCTTATCTGGACAAAATGACGAGGCGGAAAAATTCACAACAAAAAAAAGAACAAGAAGCAGTACCAAAGGCTAGGGACCTAATCAATACAGACATTGGTAATATGTCAGATCTAGAGTTCAGAATGATGATTCTCAAGGTTCTAGCCAGGCTTGAAAAAGGCATGGAAGATATTAAAGCAACCATCTCGGGAGATATAAAAGCCCTTTCTGGAGAAATAAAAGAACTAAAATCTAACCAAGTTGAAATCAAAAAAGCTATTAATGAGGTGCAATCAAAAATGGAGGCTCTCACTGCTAGGATAAATGAGGCAGAAGAAAGAATTAGCGATATAGAAGACCAAATGACAGAGAATAAAGAAGCTGAGCAAAAGAGGGACAAACAGCTACTGGACCACGAGGAGAGAATTCGAGAGATAAGTGACACCATAAGACGAAACAACATTAGAATAATTGGGATTCCAGAAGAAGAGGAAACAGAGAGGGGAGCAGAAGGTATGTTGGAGAGAATTATTGGAGAGAATTTCCCCAATATGGCAAAGGGAACAAGCATCAAAATCCAGGAGGTTCAGAGAACCCCCCTCAAAATCAATAAGAATAGGTCCACACCCCGTCACCTAATAGTAAAATTTACAAGTCTTAGTGACAAAGAGAAGATCCTGAAAGCAGCCTGGGAAAAGAAGTCTGTAATGTACAATGGTAAAAATATTAGATTGGCAGCAGACTTATCCACAGAGACCTGGCAGGCCAGAAAGAGCTGGCATGATATATTCAGAGTACTAAACGAGAAAAACAGGCAGCCAAGAATACTATATCCAGCTAGGCTATCATTGAAAATAGAAGGAGAGATTAAAAGCTTCCAGGACAAACAAAAACTGAAAGAATTTGCAAATACCAAACCAGCTCTACAGCAAATATTGAAAGGGGTCCTCTAAGCAAAGAGAGACCCTAAAAGTAGTAGATCAGAAAGAAACAGAGACAATATACAATAACAGTCACCTTACAGGCAATACAATGGCACTAAATCCATATTTCTCAATACTTACCCTGAATGTTAATGGGCTAAAAGCCCCAATCAAAAGACACAGGGTATCAGAATGGATAAAAAAACAAAACCCATCTATATGTTGCCTACAAGAAACTCATCTTAAACCCGAAGACACCTCCAGATTTAAAGTGAGGGGGTGGAAAAGAATTTACCATGCTAATGGACATCAGAAGAAAGCAGGAGTGGCAATCCTTATACCAAATCAATTAGATTTTAAGCCAAAGGCTATAATAAGAGATAAGGAAGGACACTATGTCATATACTCAAAGGATCTGTCCAACAAGAAGATCTAACAATTTTAAATATCTATGCCCCTAACGTGGGAGCAGCCAACTATATAAACCAATTAATAACAAATTCAAAGAAACACATCGACAATAATACAATAATAGTAGGGGATTTTAACACTCCCCTCACTGAAATGGACAGATCATCCAAGCAAAAGATCAACAAGGAAATAAAGGCCTTAAATGACACACTGGACCAGATGGACATCACAGATATATTCAGAACATTTCATCCCAAAGCAACAGAATACACATTCTTCTCTAGTGCACATGGAACATTCTCCAGAATAGATCACATTCTTGGTCCTAAATCAAGTCTCAACTGGTATCAAAAGATTGGGATCATTCCCTGCATATTTTCAGACCACAATGCTCTGAAGCTAGAACTCAATAACAAGAGGAAATTTGGAAAGAACCCAAATACATGGAGACTAAACAGCATCCTTCTAAAGAATGAATGGGTCAACCAGGAAATTAAAGAAGAATTGAAAAAATTCATGGAAACAAATGATAATGAAAACACAATGGTTCAGAATCTGTGGGAAACAACAGAGGCAGTCCTGAGAGGAAAATATATAGCGGTACAAGCCTTTCTCAAGAAACAAGAAAGGTCTCAGGGACACAACCCAACCCTACACCTAAAGGAGCTGGAGAAAGAACAAGAAAGAAACCCTAAACCCAGCAGGAGAAGAGAAATCATAAAGATCAGAGCAGAAATCAATGAAATAGAAACAAAAAAAAAAAAAAACAATAGAACAAATCAATGAAACTAGGAGCTGGGTTCTTTGAAAGAATTAATAAGATTGATAAACCCCTGGCCAGACTTATCAAAAAGAAAAGAGAGAGGACCCAAATAAATAAAATCATGAATGAAAGAGGAGAGATCACAACGAACACCAAAGAAATACAGTCAATTATAAGAACATACTATGAGCAACTCTACGCCAACAAATTTGACAATCTGGAAGAAATGGATGCATTCTTAGAGACATATAAACTACCACAACTGAACCAGGAAGAAATAGAAAGCCTAAACAGACCCATAACCAGTAAGGAGATTGAAACAGTCATCAAAAATCTCCAAACAAACAAAAGCCCAGGGCCACACGGCTTCCCGGGGGAATTCTACCAAACATTTAAAGAAGAACTAATTCCTATTCTCCTGAAACTGTTCCAAAAAAATAGAAATAGAAGGAAAACTTCCAAACTCATTTTATGAGGCCAGCATCACCTTGATCCCAAAACCAGACAAGGATCCCATCAAAAAAGAGAACTACAGACCAATATCCTTGATGAACACAGATGCAAAAATTCTCACCAAAATACTAGCCAATAGGATCCAACAGTACATTAAAAGGATAATTCACCACGACCAAGTGGGATTTTTTCCAGGGCTGCAAGGTTGGTTCAACATCCGCAAATCAATCAATGTGATACAACACATTAATAAAAGAAAGAACAAGAACCATATGATACTCTCCATAGATGCTGAAAAAGCATTTGACAAAGTACAGCATCCCTTCCTGATTAAAACTCTTCAAAGTGTAGGGATAGACGGCACATACCTCAATATTATCAAAGCCATCTATGAAAAACCCACGGCAAATATCATTCTCAATGGAGAAAAACTGAAAGCTTTTCCGCTAAGGTGAGGAACACGACAGGGATGTCCGTTATCACCACTGCTATTCAACGTAGTACTAGAAGTCCTAGCCTCAGCAATCAGACAACAAAAGGAAATTAAAGGCATCCAAATTGGCAAAGAAGAAGTCAAACTATCACTCTTCGCAGATGATATGATACTATATGTGGAAAACCCAAAAGACTCCACTCCAAAACTGCTAGAACTTGTACAAGAATTCAGTAAAGTGTCAGGATATAAAATCAATGCACAGAAATCAGTTGCATTTCTCTACACCAACAACAAGACAGAAGAAAGAGAAATTAAGGAGTCCATCCCATTTACAATTGCACCCAAAGCTGTAAGATACCTAGGAATAAACCTAACCAAAGAGACTAAGAATCTATACACAGAAAACTATAAAGTACTCATGAAAGAAATTGAGGAAGACACAAAGAAATGGAAAAATGTTCCATGCTCCTGGATTGGAAGAATAAATATTGTGAAAATGTCTATGCTACCTAAAGCAATCTACACATTTAATGCAATTCCTATCAAAGTACCATCCATTTTTTTCAAAGAAATGGAACAAATAATCCTAAAATTTATATGGAACCAGAAAAGACCTCGAATAGCCAAAGGAATATTGAAAAAGAAAGCCAAAGTTGGTGGCATCACAATTCCAGACTTCAAGCTCTATTACAAAGCTGTCATCATCAAGACAGCATGGTACTGGCACACAAACAGACACATAGATCAATGGAACAGAATAGAGAGCCCAGAAATAGACCCTCAACTCTATGGTCAACTCATCTTCGACAAAGCAGGAAAGAATGTCCAATGGAAAAAAGACAGCCTCTTCAATAAATGGTGTTGGGAAAATTGGACAGCCACATGCAGAAAAATGAAATTGGATCATTTCCTTACACCACACACGAAAATAGACTCAAAATGGATGAAGGATCTCAACGTGAGAAAGGAATCCATCAAAATCCTCGAGGAGAACACAGGCAGCAACCTCTTCGACCTCAGCCGCAGCCACATCTTCCTAGGAACATCACCAAAGGCAAGGGAAGCCAGGGCAAAAATGAACTATTGGGATTTTATCAAGATCAAAAGCTTTTGCACAGCAAAGGAAACAGTGAACAAAACCAAAAGACAACTGACAGAATGGGAGAAGATATTTGCAAATGATATATCAGATAAAGGGCTAGTGTCCAAAATCTATAAAGAACTTAGCAAACTCAACACCCAAAGAACAAATAATCCAATCAAGAAATGGGCAGAGGACATGAATAGACATTTCTGCAAAGAAGACATCCAGATGGCCAGCAGACACATGAAAAAGTGCTCCATATCACTCGGCATCAGGGAAATACAAATCAAAACCACGATGAGATATCACCTCACACCAGACAGAATGGCTAAAATTAACAAGTCAGGAAATGACAGATGCTGGCGAGGATGCAGAGAAAGGGGAACCCTCCTACACTGTTGGTGGGAATGCAAGCTGGTGCAACCACTCTGGAAAACAGCATGGAGGTTCCTCAAAATGTTGAAAATAGAACTACCCTATGACCCAGCAATTGCACTGCTGTGTATTACCCTAAAGATACAAACGTAGTGATCCGAAGGGGCACGTGCACCCGAATGTTTATAGCAGCAATGTCTACGATAGCCAAACTATGGAAAGAACCTAGATGTCCGTCAACAGACGAATGGATAAAGAAGAAGTGGTATATTTACACAATGGAATACTATGCAGCCATCAAAAGAAATGAAATCTTGACATTTGCGACGACGTGGATGGAACTAGAGGGTATCATGCTTAGCGAAATAAGTCAATCGGAGAAAGACAACTATCATATGATCTCCCTGATATGAGGGAGAGGAGATGCAACATGGGGGGTTAAGGGGGTAGGAGAAGAATAAATGAAACAAGATGGGATTGGGAGGGAGACAAACCATAAGTGACTCTTAATCTCACAAAACAAACTGAGGGTTGATGGGGGGAGGGGGGCTGGGAAATGGGGGGTGGGGTTATGGATATTGGGGAGGGTATGTGCTATGGTGAGTGCTGTGAAGTGTGTAAACCTGGCGATTCACAGACCTGTACCCCTGGGGATAAAAATATATGTTTATAAAATAAAAAAAAATAAATAAAATAAAAAATATATATATAAAAAAAATTCTCATCAGCAATGTAGTTTCCCCATATTCTGGTCAATCCTTGCTATTTTCTGTTATTATTATTTTTTGGATAATAGCCATCCTAAAGACTCTGAAATGGTTTGTCATTGTGGTTTTGATTTCCCTTCTAATCTTTTTTTTTCTAGAATTTTAAAGGTTTTCCACATATAAAATCATGTCATCTGCAAAGAGATAATTTTTCTTCCTTTCCAATTTATATGCCTTTTACTTCTTTTTCTTGCCTAATTTTTCTGCTAGAGTTTCTGATACTATGTCTTTCAATTTTCTCTTTATTATTTTTAATGAATATATTTAAGGTGTACAACTATATGATTTGATGTACTTATACATTGTGAACAAATCACCACAATCAACTTATTACTAACATATCCATCATATCACATACTTACCTTTCTTTTATGGAGAGAAAACTTGGGATCTATACTCTTAGGACATTTCAACTATACAGTACAGTATTGTTAACTAGAATCACCATGATATACATTTCATTATATGTATGTATCATACATTCTTTATCCATTCATCTGTTGACAGGTTGTTTCCATATCTTGACGATGAGAATGCTGCAAAGAACTTATGAGTGCATGTATCTCTTCAACATCATGATTTCAAATCCTTTGGATAAATATCCAAAAAATGGGATTGCTGGATCATATGGTAGTTCTATTTTTAATTTTTAAGAGAAACTCCATAATATTTTCTACAATAGCTGTACCTATTTACAGCCCCATTACAGTGTACTAGAGTTCCAGGGTGTACACACACACACACATACACACAGATTTAAATATTACTCAGCCTTAAAAAAAAGAAATGCTCTTATTAGAGATAACATGGATAAACATAGGGACATTATCTTAAGTGAAATAAGTCAGAAAGACAAATACACACTGGGTGTGGTGCATAAACAATGAATTCTGTTATGCTGAAAAGAAATAAAAATAAAGAAAGACAAATACAGTCAAAGTCAGACAAAAAGACAAAAAATACAGAAAGACAAATACAAAGACAATACCACTTATTTTCAGAATTTTTTTATTATGTTATGTTAGTCGCCATACAGCACATCATTTGTTTTTGATGTAGTGTTCCAAGATTCACTGTTTACATATAACACCCAGTGCTCCATGCAATATGTGCCCTCCTTAATACCCACCACCAGGTTCACCCATCCCTCAACCCTCTTTCCTCTAAAACCCTCCATTTGTTTCCCAGAATCTCATGGTTCCTCTCCCCCTCTGAATCCCCCCCTTCATTTTTCCCTTCCTTCTTCTAATGTCTTCCGTTATGTCTCCATATGTTCCACAAATACGTGAAACCATAGATAATTGACTTTTCCTGCTTGACTTATTTCATTCAGCATAATCCCCTCTAGTTCCATCCATGTTGATGCAAAAGCTAGGTATTCATCCTTTCTGATGGCTGAGTAATATTCCATTGCATTTATAAAAAAGTCAAATAAAGTTAAAATCATAGAAGCAGGGAGATTGGTGTTTATCGGGGCTGGAGATTAGGGACAACTGGGAGACGTTGGTCAAAAGATACAAAGTTTCAGTTTCATAGGATGACTAAATTCTGGAGATCTAATGTACAGCATGGTGATTATAGTCAATAATATTTGTTTCTTAAAATTTGCTAAGAGAGTAGATCATAAATGAATTGCCACCAAAAAAGGTAACTATGTGAGGTGATAGAAATATTAATTAGCTTGATTATAGTAATAATCATTAATCATTTCACAACATATACAAATATAAAAACATAATTGTATGGCATCTTGGTGAATTGATCCCTTTATCATTATTATAATAACTTCATTGTCTCTTGTGCCACTTCTTGACTGAAAATTTATTTTGTCTGATATAAGTACAGTCACCCTGCTCTTTTGCAGTTGCCATTTGTGTGAAATATCTTTTTCCATCCTTTCCTTTTCAGCCTATGTGTGTCTTTTAAGCTAAAGTTAGTCTTTTGTAAGCAGTCTATATTTAGTTCCTGTTTTTTGTATCCATTAGCCACTCTATGTCTTTTGATCAGAGATATAATTCATTTAAATTTAAGTAATTATTGATAGGTAACAATTTACTATTGATATTTTGTTGTTATCTGACAATTTTTTTGTGTCCCTTTGTCCATTTATTCCTCTCTTGTTTTCTCCTGTAATTTGGTACTTTTTTTGTAGTGCTATGCTTTGATTCCTTTCTCTTCATCTTCTGTATGTCTACTACAGATTTTTGCTTTGTGGTTACCATGAGGTTTACATAAAACATCTTAGAGAGATAATGATCTTAAGCTGATAACAACTTAATTTTGATTGTATGCACAATTCACATCTTTTTATATTGTGGGTCCATTAAACATTATTGTAGCTATACTTTAATAATTTTGACTTTTTAATTTTTCTACTAAAGTTAAGAGTTATTTATTCATTACAGCGTTAGATTGTTCTGAATGTGACTATTTGCTTATCTTTACTAGCAAGTTTTATATTTTCATCTGTTTTCTTATTGTTAATTACTGTCTTTTTGTTACAACTTAATTCTTTTACTTTTTCCTTGTGTGTCCACTTTCATTTTTAATTGACTGAAATTATTTTTTTAAATTTTTATTCAATTCCAGTTAGTTAACATACAGTGAGCTATTAGTTTCAGGTGTACAATATCATGATTCAATTTTTCTATACCTTATGTTCTGCTCACCACAAGTGTAGCTAACATCTGTCACATACAAGTTTATTACAATATTATTTTTTTGTCCATTCATTTTTTTTAGATCCACACAAGAGTGAAATCATATAATATATGTCTTTCTCTGACATACCCTCTATATCCATCCATGTTGTTGCATTTAGCAAGATTTCATTCTCCTTAATGGCTACTTATCCCTGTTTATCCCTTCAGATCTGTTAGTATTAGATTAATATATTTAGGTAACCTAATGTTGGGTGTGTATATCGTTGGGTCCATGGTCAAAGGAGTGAGACTGGTACAAAGCGAAGGTCAAGCAAAGCTTTATTTCACACCAAGCATCGAGAATCAAACTGACTAGCCAGGGCTGTCTCTTGAAAAGAGGTGACCCCTCCCAGCCTCACAGAATAACTTTTATAGAGTAAAGGCCATGTGGTTGAGCCGGGCCACACACAGGTGGCCAATTGAATTACAATTCACCCTATAGTAGTTATTTAAACTAGCCTATCACTCTGGTCAGAATTGGCACCCAAAGGGCAGAGCCCACATCCTTGGGTGGTTAGGGAGTTGCTTTCCTGATTGGCTGTCCCCACCTGGCTTGACTCATCCTTGTATTCTGGGCTCTGTTACCTCCCCCTGACCTGACATGTCCTGGTATATGGGCTCTGTTATCAGGGGCTGGTCAGTCATATTTTTCTGGTTTCCCAGACTTTTTTCTAAGTAAGTTCCTCTGGGGGGGGGGGCAGGGTCAATCTAAGTTTACTGCATAAACAACAAAATGGCTCGCTCTGGCTAAGCAGGCCCTTACATATATATTTATGATTGTTACATCTTATTGATGAATTGAACACTTTATTATTATATAATGACCTATTAATTCTTGTTATTGTTTTTGGCTTAAGGGTATTTTGTCTGATATAAGTGTGGCAACCACAATGACAAACCATTTCAGAGTCTTTAGGATGGCTATTATCCAAAAAATAATAATAACAGAAAATAGCAAGGATTGACCAGAATATGGGGAAACTACATTGCTGATGAGAATTTTTTTTATATATATATTTTTTATTTTATTTATTTTTTTTTATTTTATAAACATATATTTTTATCCCCAGGGGTACAGGTCTGTGAATCGCCAGGTTTACACACTTCACAGCACTCACCATAGCACATACCCTCCCCAATATCCATAACCCCACCCCCCATTTCCCAGCCCCCCTCCCCCCATCAACCCTCAGTTTGTTTTGTGAGATTAAGAGTCACTTATGGTTTGTCTCCCTCCCAATCCCATCTTGTTTCATTTATTCTTCTCCTACCCCCTTAACCCCCCATGTTGCATCTCCTCTCCCTCATATCAGGGAGATCATATGATAGTTGTCTTTCTCCGATTGACTTATTTCGCTAAGCATGATACCCTCTAGTTCCATCCACGTCGTCGCAAATGTCAAGATTTCATTTCTTTTGATGGCTGCATAGTATTCCATTGTGTAAATATACCACTTCTTCTTTATCCATTCGTCTGTTGACGGACATCTAGGTTCTTTCCATAGTTTGGCTATCGTAGACATTGCTGCTATAAACATTCGGGTGCACGTGCCCCTTCGGATCACTACGTTTGTATCTTTAGGGTAATACACAGCAGTGCAATTGCTGGGTCATAGGGTAGTTCTATTTTCAACATTTTGAGGAACCTCCATGCTGTTTTCCAGAGTGGTTGCACCAGCTTGCATTCCCACCAACAGTGTAGGAGGGTTCCCCTTTCTCTGCATCCTCGCCAGCATCTGTCATTTCCTGACTTGTTAATTTTAGCCATTCTGTCTGGTGTGAGGTGATATCTCATCGTGGTTTTGATTTGTATTTCCCTGATGCCGAGTGATATGGAGCACTTTTTCATGTGTCTGCTGGCCATCTGGATGTCTTCTTTGCAGAAATGTCTATTCATGTCCTCTGCCCATTTCTTGATTGGATTATTTGTTCTTTGGGTGTTGAGTTTGCTAAGTTCTTTATAGATTTGGACACTAGCCCTTTATCTGATATATCATTTGCAAATATCTTCTCCCATTCTGTCAGTTGTCTTTTGGTTTTGTTCACTGTTTCCTTTGCTGTGCAAAAGCTTTTGATCTTGATAAAATCCCAATAGTTCATTTTTGCCCTGGCTTCCCTTGCCTTTGGTGATGTTCCTAGGAAGATGTGGCTGCGGCTGAGGTCGAAGAGGTTGCTGCCTGTGTTCTCCTCGAGGATTTTGATGGATTCCTTTCTCACGTTGAGATCCTTCATCCATTTTGAGTCTATTTTCGTGTGTGGTGTAAGGAAATGATCCAATTTCATTTTTCTGCATGTGGCTGTCCAATTTTCCCAACACCATTTATTGAAGAGGCTGTCTTTTTTCCATTGGACATTCTTTCCTGCTTTGTCGAAGATGAGTTGACCATAGAGTTGAGGGTCTATTTCTGGGCTCTCTATTCTGTTCCATTGATCTATGTGTCTGTTTGTGTGCCAGTACCATGCTGTCTTGATGATGACAGCTTTGTAATAGAGCTTGAAGTCTGGAATTGTGATGCCACCAACTTTGGCTTTCTTTTTCAATATTCCTTTGGCTATTCGAGGTCTTTTCTGGTTCCATATAAATTTTAGGATTATTTGTTCCATTTCTTTGAAAAAAATGGATGGTACTTTGATAGGAATTGCATTAAATGTGTAGATTGCTTTAGGTAGCATAGACATTTTCACAATATTTATTCTTCCAATCCAGGAGCATGGAACATTTTTCCATTTCTTTGTGTCTTCCTCAATTTCTTTCATGAGTACTTTATAGTTTTCTGTGTATAGATTCTTAGTCTCTTTGGTTAGGTTTATTCCTAGGTATCTTACAGCTTTGGGTGCAATTGTAAATGGGATGGACTCCTTAATTTCTCTTTCTTCTGTCTTGTTGTTGGTGTAGAGAAATGCAACTGATTTCTGTGCATTGATTTTATATCCTGACACTTTACTGAATTCTTGTACAAGTTCTAGCAGTTTTGGAGTGGAGTCTTTTGGGTTTTCCACATATAGTATCATATCATCTGCGAAGAGTGATAGTTTGACTTCTTCTTTGCCAATTTGGATGCCTTTAATTTCCTTTTGTTGTCTGATTGCTGAGGCTAGGACTTCTAGTACTACGTTGAATAGCAGTGGTGATAACGGACATCCCTGTCGTGTTCCTCACCTTAGCGGAAAAGCTTTCAGTTTTTCTCCATTGAGAATGATATTTGCCGTGGGTTTTTCATAGATGGCTTTGATAATATTGAGGTATGTGCCGTCTATCCCTACACTTTGAAGAGTTTTAATCAGGAAGGGATGCTGTACTTTGTCAAATGCTTTTTCAGCATCTATGGAGAGTATCATATGGTTCTTGTTCTTTCTTTTATTAATGTGTTGTATCACATTGATTGATTTGCGGATGTTGAACCAACCTTGCAGCCCTGGAAAAAATCCCACTTGGTCGTGGTGAATTATCCTTTTAATGTACTGTTGGATCCTATTGGCTAGTATTTTGGTGAGAATTTTTGCATCTGTGTTCATCAAGGATATTGGTCTGTAGTTCTCTTTTTTGATGGGATCCTTGTCTGGTTTTGGGATCAAGGTGATGCTGGCCTCATAAAATGAGTTTGGAAGTTTTCCTTCTATTTCTATTTTTTTGGAACAGTTTCAGGAGAATAGGAATTAGTTCTTCTTTAAATGTTTGGTAGAATTCCCCCGGGAAGCCGTGTGGCCCTGGGCTTTTGTTTGTTTGGAGATTTTTGATGACTGTTTCAATCTCCTTACTGGTTATGGGTCTGTTTAGGCTTTCTATTTCTTCCTGGTTCAGTTGTGGTAGTTTATATGTCTCTAAGAATGCATCCATTTCTTCCAGATTGTCAAATTTGTTGGCGTAGAGTTGCTCATAGTATGTTCTTATAATTGACTGTATTTCTTTGGTGTTCGTTGTGATCTCTCCTCTTTCATTCATGATTTTATTTATTTGGGTCCTCTCTCTTTTCTTTTTGATAAGTCTGGCCAGGGGTTTATCAATCTTATTAATTCTTTCAAAGAACCCAGCTCCTAGTTTCATTGATTTGTTCTATTGTTTTTTTTTTTGTTGTTGTTTCTATTTCATTGATTTCTGCTCTGATCTTTATGATTTCTCTTCTCCTGCTGGGTTTAGGGTTTCTTTCTTGTTCTTTCTCCAGCTCCTTTAGGTGTAGGGTTGGGTTGTGTCCCTGAGACCTTTCTTGTTTCTTGAGAAAGGCTTGTACCGCTATATATTTTCCTCTCAGGACTGCCTCTGTTGTTTCCCACAGATTCTGAACCATTGTGTTTTCATTATCATTTGTTTCCATGAATTTTTTCAATTCTTCTTTAATTTCCTGGTTGACCCATTCATTCTTTAGAAGGATGCTGTTTAGTCTCCATGTATTTGGGTTCTTTCCAAATTTCCTCTTGTTATTGAGTTCTAGCTTCAGAGCATTGTGGTCTGAAAATATGCAGGGAATGATCCCAATCTTTTGATACCAGTTGAGACTTGATTTAGGACCAAGAATGTGATCTATTCTGGAGAATGTTCCATGTGCACTAGAGAAGAATGTGTATTCTGTTGCTTTGGGATGAAATGTTCTGAATATATCTGTGATGTCCATCTGGTCCAGTGTGTCATTTAAGGCCTTTATTTCCTTGTTGATCTTTTGCTTGGATGATCTGTCCATTTCAGTGAGGGGAGTGTTAAAATCCCCTACTATTATTGTATTATTGTCGATGTGTTTCTTTGAATTTGTTATTAATTGGTTTATATAGTTGGCTGCTCCCACGTTAGGGGCATAGATATTTAAAATTGTTAGATCTTCTTGTTGGACAGATCCTTTGAGTATATGACATAGTGTCCTTCCTTATCTCTTATTATAGCCTTTGGCTTAAAATCTAATTGATTTGGTATAAGGATTGCCACTCCTGCTTTCTTCTGATGTCCATTAGCATGGTAAATTCTTTTCCACCCCCTCACTTTAAATCTGGAGGTGTCTTCGGGTTTAAGATGAGTTTCTTGTAGGCAACATATAGATGGGTTTTGTTTTTTTATCCATTCTGATACCCTGTGTCTTTTGATTGGGGCTTTTAGCCCATTAACATTCAGGGTAAGTATTGAGAGATATGAATTTAGTGCCATTGTATTGCCTGTAAGGTGACTGTTATTGTATATTGTCTCTGTTTCTTTCTGATCTACTACTTTTAGGGTCTCTCTTTGCTTAGAGGACCCCTTTCAATATTTGCTGTAGAGCTGGTTTGGTATTTGCAAATTCTTTCAGTTTTTGTTTGTCCTGGAAGCTTTTAATCTCTCCTTCTATTTTCAATGATAGCCTAGCTGGATATAGTATTCTTGGCTGCCTGTTTTTTCGTTTAGTACTCTGAATATATCATGCCAGCTCTTTCTGGCCTGCCAGGTCTCTGTGGATAAGTCTGCTGCCAATCTAATATTTTTACCATTGTACGTTACAGACTTCTTTTCCCGGGCTGCTTTCAGGATCTTTTCTTTGTCACTAAGACTTGTAAATTTTACTATTAGGTGACGGGGTGTGGACCTATTCTTATTGATTTTGAGGGGGGTTCTCTGAACCTCCTGGATTTTGATGCTTGTTCCCTTTGCCATATTGGGGAAATTCTCTCCAATAATTCTCTCCAATATACCTTCTGCTCCCCTCTCTGTTTCCTCTTCTGGAATCCCAATTATTCTAATGTTGTTTCATCTTATGGTGTCACTTATCTCTCGAATTCTCCCCCTATGGTCCAGTAGCTGTTTGTCCCTCTTTTGCTCAGCTTCTTTATTCTCTGTCATTTGGTCTTCTATATCGCTAATTCTTTCTTCTGTCTCATTTATCCTAGCAGTGAGAGCCTCCATTTTTGATTGCACCTCATTAATAGCTTTTTTGATTTCAACTTGGTTAGATTTTAGTTCTTTTATTTCTCCAGAAAGGGCTTTTATATCTCCCGAGATGGTTGCTTTAATATCTTCCATGCCTTTTTCAAGCCCGGCTAGAACCTTGAGAATCGTCATTCTGAACTCTAGATCTGACATATTACCAATGTCTGTATTGATTAGGTCCCTAGCCTTTGGTACTGCTTCTTGTTCTTTTTTTGTTGTGAATTTTTCCGCCTCGTCATTTTGTCCAGATAAGAGTATATGAAGGAGCAAGTAAAATACTAAAAGGGTGGCAACAACCCCAGGAAAATATGCTTTATCCAAATCAGAAGAGATTCCAAATCGTGAGGGGGGAGAAAGGGGATAAAAAGGGGTTCAGAAATAAAAAGAAAAAAAAAGAAACTTTTACAAAAAGAAAGCCGATAAAGAAAAATATAAAAAGAGGAAAAATATATATATATATTAGATAAACTATTTAAAAAACGTTAAAAAGGAAAACGGTAAAAGTTAAAAAAATTTAGCAGAAGAAGAGAAAAAGAAAAAAAAATTGAAAAAGAAAAAAAAATTAAAATAACTGCAAGGCTAAAAAATCATGGGGAGAAAGCCATGAGTTCCGTGCTTTGCTTTCTTCCCCTCTGGAATTCTGCCGCTCTCCTTGGTATTGAAACTGCACTCCTTGGTAGGTGAACTTGGTCCTGGCTGGGTTTCCCGTTGATCTTCTGGGGGAGGGGCCTGTTGTAGTGATTCTCAAGCGTCTTTGCCCCAGACGGAGTTGCACCGCCCTTACCCGGTACCGGGCTGAGTAATCCGCTCGGGTTTGCTGGGTTTGCTTTCGGGAGCTTTTGTTCCCTGAGCACTTTCCGTAGAGTTCCGGAAGACGGGAATGAAGATGGCAGCCTCCCGGTCTCCGGCCGGAGGAGCCGAGAGCCCAGGGCCCCACTCCTCAGTGCGCCCTCAGAGAACAGCGCCCAATGACTCCCGTCACCCTGGCCTCCGGCTGCGCTCCGAGCTGACCGAGCCTGCGACCGGTTCAAGGCAACCCCGAGCTGAGAGTCACTCCTCAGCTCTGTCTCTGTAGCCGGCTTCCCCGTTCTAATACTGGTAGGCTCTGCGACACTCAGATACCCCCGATCCTTCTGCGACCCTGCGGGACCTGAGGCCATGCTGACCCCGCCCGGGCTTCACTCTGGTTACGCCTCTGGAGCGATGTCCCTCAGCGGAACAGGCTTTTAAAAGTCCTGATTTTGGGGTGCCTGGGTGGCTCAGCGGGTTAAAGCCTCTGCCTTCGGCTCAGGTCATGATCCCAGGGTCCTGGGATCAAGCCCCACATCGGGCTCTCTGCTCACCAGGGAGCCTGCTTCCTCCTCTCTCTCTCTGCCTGCCTCTCTGCCTACTTGTGATCTCTGTCTGTCAAATAAATAAATAAAATCCTTAAAAAAAAAAAAGTCCTGATTTTGTGCTCCGTTGCTCCACTGCTCGCCGGGAGCCGGCCCCTCCCCCCGCGGTCTATCTTCCCATCGCTTTGGATTCACTTCTCCGCCAGTCCTACCTTTCAGATAGTGGTTGATTTTCTGTTTCTAGTATTGCTGTCCTTCTTCTCTTCAATCTCCCGTTGGATTTGTAGGTGTTTGCAATCTTTAGATAAGCTATTTAGCTGATCTCCCGCTACCTGAAGTAGTCTCAGCCTGCTACTTCTCCGCCATCTTGACTCCTCCAGAATCGCTGATGAGAATTTTTAATGGTGCTTCCAATATTAAACAAATTATGGTGATTGTTTAAAAAAATCACACATAGAGTTCTTTTTTTTTTTTAAATTTCTTTTCCGCGTAACAGAATTCATTGTTTTTGCACCACACCCAGTGCTCCATGCAAAATGATAACCATTCCACTTCTAGGTATACATTTGAAATTATTGAAATCAGGAACTCTTACAATATTTCCACACAAATTTTCATAGCAGCATTATTTCACAATACCAAAAAGTGAAAATAACCAAATTACAATATATGAATGAATGGATAAACAAAATGTGGCATACACACACAGTGGAATAAATTCCTGGACTTAGGTCAGTCTATCTCTATGACCCTAACAAATAGTAATACAGAACTTTTGTGTAGAAATAGAAGTTAATTCTTTGAATGTCTTATGATATCCTCCAAAATTATTGTTTTTTTTTTAGAGAGTGAGAGCAGGGGAGGGGCAAAGGAAGAGGAAGAGAGAGAATCCCAAGCAGGCTCCATGCTCAGCAGCACTGAGCCCAATGTGGGGCTCAATCCCGAGATCATGACCTGAGCAGAAATCAAGAGTCAGAGGCTTAACTGACTGAGCCACCCAAGGGCCCCTCCTCCAAAATTATTTTTAATGATTCCCTGATGAGTCATTTAGGTCATTCTTCCAATCTTCTGAAAGCAAAGAATTGAGAATCACTAATCTGGCAAAAAAAAAAAAAAAATCTAAACATGTCATTCACATTGTCAGCACCACAGAAATAATGTTCCTAATTATCTCTTTGCATAGCGTTCTAGAAGTCTTGACATTTATTGTGGTTTCTAAGGGAAACACAAGGCAAGGAAGGTTAAATAGGCTTATAATGAGCTAGCCTGAGTATTTTCAGTGGGCACTGCAGCATAGAGATTGTCTCCAAGTTATTTGTTACCTGAACCTGGGGTGATTGGGGCAGGAGAATAGTAGCCCAGAATATTAAAAGCCTTGTGAGAGAGCACAAAGAAGGTGATTGGGGGTTAGGGCTCTGTATTGGCTGGTTTGCATAAGAAAGGCATGCTCACAGATGAGTAGTTTCCACTCCCTAGGAATTAGCTAGCCTTGGGAGAGGCAGTCTCTCCAATGTCAGCAAGGCCCCAGATGTCAAAACATCAGAAAATACAGAAAATAAAAAGGCATGATTAATACATAAACTAAACAGAAACAGTCTGCCCAAATGGAGTTAATGGTCTAGTGCCATATTGACCAATAGAAATGCAGTATGAGCCAGACCAAAAAAAGTAAAAAACCAAAGAAAAAGTTAAAAGGAAAAGGTGAACTTAATTCTAATAATTATTTTTAACACAAAAGTAAAGAAATTATAATTTCTACCTGGGAACAGTATGAATAAATTATGAATTAATTTTATATTTTATACCAAGTCTTTGAAATGCAGTGCATTATCATTGTTTCAATATGTAAACAATATGAAACTACTAATTTTGTATTCTTTTTTCATATGACACATTTGAAATGCCATGAAACAGTATATACAATTCACTTATTAGTTATTCTAACATGTTTGTCTAAGTCAGAAAAGCAGTGTGTTATCACACAATGGAAATAACAGGTTATTAACTATTTTTATTAATGATCAACTTTCATATTTTTTCCCTAGGTCTTTGAAATGCAGTTTGTTATCATTTCAGGGTTGTAAGCAATAAGAAAAAATAATTTTAAAAAATTTAGTGAGTCTTTGAAATGCTTTATTTCAACATGGAAACAACGTCAACATATCATTGTTACTTGTACATTCTTCTTTAAAATGAAGTCTGTTTTCATTCAACAAGGAAAGACTATACACAAAGTAATAATTATTTTCTATTCATTTTTTATTACTAAATCATTGAAATCCAATGTTATCATTGTAACATATGATAGGAATAAATTTAGATTCTTATTCTTCAATAAGTCTTTGAAATGCAATATTTTATCATTCCAACATGTAAATATATAAAAAAATCATTAACATTTTTTTCTTAACAAGTTTTTGAAATACAGTGTTATTATTTCAAAATGCAAAAATATGGGGTATCTGGGTGACTCAGAGGGTTAAGCAAGCATCTGCCTTCAGCTCAGGTCATGATCCCGGAGTCCCAGGATCAAGCTGCATAGGGCATCAGGCTCCCTGCTCAGTGGGGAGTTTGCTTCTTCCTCTGCCCCTACCCTATTATGTCTCTGGTTCTCTCTCAAATAACTAAATAAAATCTTTAAAAAATGTAAACATCATTATGGACTCTAAGAAACAAACTGAGGGTTTTGGAGGGGAGGGGTTGGGGATATAGGTGAGCCTGGTGGTGGGTATTAAGGAGGGCATATATTGCATGGAGCATTGGGTGTGGTGCATAAACAATGAAGCTTGGAACAATGAAAAAATAAAATTAAATTAAAAAAATAAAAAGTTAATTTACATTTTTTTTCTTTATGGTCTCTGACATGCCATACATCATCATTTCAATATATAAAGAACATCAGTAAGTTATCAATTTGTTATTCTATATCTTTGGTTTCTTATCAAGTCTTGGATGTATACTGTGCATTTAATACTTGGAGCAAATTTCTAGTGCTCAGTAGCCACATATAGCTAATGTGTGCCATAAGGAACAGTGTAACTCTAGTGGAATAGCAGAGGGAGCAAATACATATGGAATTATGTGTACCATGAAGGAAATGTACATGGTACATTAAGAGAGAGTATCAGCAGAGACGATCTACTTGGATAGAGAAAAAACCTACCTGAGGAGGAAAAATTTAAGCCATGACCTGAAGGTAGTACAATAACATAAAGAGGCCAACATGGATTGAGCAGAGTATGTAAGAGAAAAGGTGAAACAAATCTGGGGGGGGTGGCAAATAATTTTTGCAAATGCCTAAAAAATTGTGGAGAAACTGAAAAATCATAGGACTATCTATGCGCTGACTGGTTTGAGATCAAGGACCTTATATTTTGCAGCACCTGGAACAATACTTACATTATAATAGGTATTTGGTGAATGTATGTGAAATAAGGAATAACTGAGCCAGAGGTCTGAGACCTGGGAAAGCAGGTAGCAACACATTAACAAAAACATCAGCAGGAAAAGGCACAGCATAGGGAATATAGCCAATGATATTGTAATAGGGTTGTATGGTGACAGATGGTAGTTATACTTGTGGTGGGCATAGCATAACATACAGAGAAACAATCACTATTCTATACACTTGAAATGAACGTAACATTTCGTGTCAACTATACTCAAAAACAAACAACAAAAAACACCAGTAGGTCGTAGGCACAGTTTGTTTCCTTTTACTCATACAGGATTTCTCATAAGCAACCCAAGGCAATCATAAATATAAGAAGTTTGCAGGACCCTAAAGGGTAAAATTATTAGCTTCAATAACTACCATAACCAGGAAGTTTTAATTGTTCTGACTTGTGTCATATGTCCATAAGTGGATAAGTGGACCAATCAGTGTGACAACAAAAATGATGGTACAGTCACTGGGTTAGCCTATCTCATATATCCAACATTGTGGTTAGTAACCAGAAAAGGGTGTAGAGGGGAATGAGCAAAAGGTCCACAGGACCTTTCAAATTCTTCTATTTTCTTTTTAGAGTTTTTCTTTTATAGGGTCAGGTATAGATCCAATCTCCCTAACCCATTTCCTCAAACAGTAGAATTTTATCTATGCGTCTAACTAATCTGAGCTTTAGACAAAACACTGAATGCTTTAATGGTCACACATCAGTGTTCAAACAACTCCTTGTACTATGGAAATCACTCAGGACAAGTGGTCCAGGTCATGTCATCTCGCCGTAATACCTGCAGACTTGCTGTCAATTGGGCCTGCACTTCAGCAAGTTTTTGTCGGTCCAAACTGCCAGGAAAATTCCATTGTTCATAGCAGTGGACAGGAACAGGACAAATAACATGCTTCAGGTCTACCAAGCATGTTAAATGCTGCAGAAGGCCCATGAGCAGAGGCATTGTAATGGGGTTGAAGGCAAAGCTAAGGACACGGAGGTGGGTACAGTGGCTCAGGGCTGGGAGGACAGCAGAGAGAGTAGAATCAGTTATCAGGCAATTATTTATCTCCAGATACTGCAGGGTGCCTGATACCTTCTCTAGCAGAGTCTGGAAGGGCTCATAAACTTCTGAGAATATCTGGTTGTTGCTGAGATTCAATAGCTTTAGGTAGGTGGCCTGAGAACTCTGGGACAGGACAGTGATATCTCTGTTAGGCCACAAAAAGATAGACACAATGTATCCAACTGAGGTGGCAGGATTCTGTAGAGAGAAAAAAGAAAGGCTATTTCAGAAAAATGAGGATTGGATTAGGGCAACAAGACCAGAATTATAAATACCTAAGGCTCTAGAATAAAACAATTTGTACATATTTTGCAACAGTGGTTAACTATGTGGGCTTTGCAATCAGACTTAATAGGCTTGTGATTCTGAGAAAGTTACTTTTCCCCTCTGAGATACAGGTTTTTAATCTTTAAAATGTGCACACAACAGTTATTCTGATACATTCTGATACATTGTTGCAGGAAAGATTAAGTGAAAAAAGTTGTATGCACTTGGTATATACAACACAGTCAATAATGGATCTTGTTCACTTAGTCAGTGAAGATAGGTCTAGGAAAGCACCCAACTGAGGGTTCCCTTTGACTAAGTCCCAGAAAACAAGTTCTCCATTCAGGGTCTAAGCCTTGGAGAAAACACAGGAGCAAAATGATCGGGCAGTGTTAATTATTGCAGCTAGCCTATGGGGATGTGCAACATCTGAATGCCTCCCCTTCCTGTCTAGAAAGCTATATACGCCAATAAAAGAAGAACTGAGTATTTTTCACCAATATATTTACAAACTTTTCATACTGTCTGCACATGGTCAACTGAATGAATGAATAAAAGAATGAACACAGCTTTCTTTTCAAATATTGTCTTGTCTGTCTCTTCACAATGAGATACCTCTTACTAGCCGGGCCAGTTTCAAACTCCTGCCAGTGCACATGCTGATGCAGAAGGAGATGTAGGTTACAAGGAGCCTGGGCTATCTAAGTATGGTCTCTTCTCCTGTTTTAACAATGGGGTGTTTAGGGAACCCAGGTTCCTCCCCACCCCTTCACCTGAGCAGTTTATGAAGTTGATCTGTAAGGCAGAATAAAGCCAAGCTGAGTTCCTGGAGGTTGGGTAGTTGCCCAAGCTGGATGAGAAAAGTTCTGAAGTCTTCCCTCTTACAGTGTTTAAAGGAGATGTTAGATAAACTAATGCTGTTCAGGTGGATCATCTGAGCCAATAGTGTGGTGACTTCTTTCAGATAAGCCTGATTCAATTCCAGGTGATCAATGCATCCTAGATCCAGAAACTGCAGGACACTTTTGTGGGCAGACATTTTATCAATTTGCAAATCTCTGCAGCAGAGGTGCAAAGACCCAAAGCTCTGTTCAACTTTACTCTGAAGGAAAGAAAGAAATTGCTTTGTTCTCAAGGTACCATTGAAAGAAAGGTCTACTAATAATTCCATGGGTTTCTGGGTTGACAGAGGCTCAGACTCTGAATTATCAATTCCAAGACACTTGATACTATTCTGGGCTTCTTCTGTTTTAAGGATAGAGTGTTGAGAGTAAACACAAGACTGAAAACAGAAAGGAAATGTGGTACTGATCTCTGAGCATGTTGTTCCACAGTCTGGGTCCTGCCTCAAATCTAGGATCCTCAGTTTTGGCCCCCTGTAAGGAGAGGAGGAGACAGAACACACATGAGAAGTAGTTGGTTTTAATATAACCCAGTAAGATCCATGATGGGAAGCTGAAACAGAACTCTTATCCCTGGTTTTCATTCCGTATACCATTCACCAGCAAGTCCTTTTATACAAATTCAGCATCTTTCATTCTTTTCCATACTTACTTCACCTCTGGTCCTCCCCAGTTTCATCACCCATGTACTTCTATATAATCACACTCGGGAGATAAATCCACCACCTCAGTAACCTCTATTCTATAATCAAGCCTGTAAGACACTAGAGCCCCTAAGGTAACCCCAAGTTTTGGACCAATAGCCCCACAGAGATCTTCAGCATTCACCACTGGCTACTTTTGGGAGGCTTTTAGGTATCCCCCTGACCCAGGCTCTAGCATACTCTTCTGCTGACTGTTTCTTCTGGACATAGGCTTACCAAGAGGAAGAGTTCTGGTCAGGGAGGATCTGCAGACCATCAATCATGGCTTCCAAGATTTCATAATATGACTCTTGTACACTCAGTGCCCCAATATGGAGACAGTGAAAGGGCCAAACCCTCACCATTGCTTTTAGTATCTTCTCATGCCCTCCCACGAAGGCATCAATGAACAAGGGAACAAAGAGGTCTCTTGGGAGTTCTTCCAAGGCATGGATAGCCGCAGGCTCATTACTTAGCAGACTTTTTGCAGCAAGCTCTAGCAGTGTGGCTACGGCCTTTTGGTCCATCTTTGTGAAGGTGCTTCAGGGTGAGGAATATTTAGAAATCTTGAGAAGATATCTATAGTCTTATCTGCCTCCAAGATTAGATATGAACGAGATGGTTATTGAATAAATATATAGTGAATCAGACAGCCAACTCAGGTGACCTCTACTAAAGAAACAGAACAAAAACAGACTTCTATGTGTGTCTAAGTACATATGTGCATGCATACACACACACACACACACACACACACATATATATATATTTGCATAAGATAAAAGGCCATTAGAAATCAGAGGTAAGTTAGCAGAACACAATGTTAACCACCCAGCTGCCTTCTTCCCAATATTTCCTGCCCAAAGGATATAAACCAGTAAGAAGGAAAATGTAAATGTGAATAAAAGCCATATCCTTATCATTACTTTAAAATGGAAAATTCCAGAGGTACCTGGGTGGCTCAGTCAGCTAAGTGTCTGACTCTTGATTTTGGCTCAGGTCATGATCTCAGGGTTGTGAGATTGAGCCCTGCATTAGGCTCTACAATGCTCATGGAGCCTGCTTAAGATGCTCCCTCTTCCTCTTCCTCTGCCCTTGCCCCACTTGTGCTCACTTTCTCTCTCTCTCTCTCTCTTTCTAAAAAAATAAAATGGAAAGTGCAAAACTTCAAAATAATTTTAAGTTAAAAAAAAAAACTCATAAAATCCCAGCATACAATCTGTTACACTCCCATCATTAGGCTTCGTGGCAAGCAAAGACAGAACAAGAAAAGCTTCAAAAGATACAGAAGAAGAAAGATGGTGAGGAGCTTAAAGCTGATCTAAAACTATAAAAGAATGACAAAGCACAAAACAAGACTGAAAAAGATACCCTGGAAGATGAGAGCAGGGAACCAAGGGAAGGGACTCCAAAATATGAGCATGTAAAGGAGAAGGAATATTTAAAGGTTCAGTCTTTGAAAGACATAACTTCTAGAAAAGGCAAAAAGGAAGGGAGAAGCACCCTTTAGCAACTAGGTATGACAAGGGAAATAAACAAAAGAGGAAGAGGAAGGATCTTGCCACACAGTCCAATCACCAAAGAACCACAAAACCAGTGCATTCATAACTCCCTCCATTACCAAAATAAACATACAAAATAAGTAAAGGATCTGGACTTTGCTACAATGACAGAAAAAGACATCATTAAACTAAGACTCTTGTGAGTTTTTCAACATACAGGAACTTAGGAAATTCCCCACCCCTCAGTCTTTCCTGAGGAATCTACTAGAGCAGAGCTCTGCAAATTGTAGCCAGATTATGCCAAATATAGTCCACTGCCTGATTTTGTAACTAAAGTTTTATTGGAACAAAGTTGTGATCAACCATTTATGTATTACTTATGGATGTATTTGCACTACAATGGCAAAGCTGTTAAAACAGAGACACTATGGCCCACAAGCTTAAAATATTTACCAAGTGTCGCTTTACAGAAAGTCTTTACAGAAAGTAATCTTCGAAAAGATGAACTGAGAATGTGAGCTTACATGTGATGACAGGGAAAATGTCACCAAAATATCTGATTTTAACATCTAACACTAAAATCAAGATAGGGGAAAAGAAGAAAGGCTAATGTACAAATGCTTCATGTTGTGAAAAGAAAAACAGAAATCATGTGACTAAAAATGAGCATAAGGAGAGAAATAGAAGAGAATAGGGTAATTTTTTCCATAATGCAGCAGGTGGGTATTAAATGATACCAGTGGGGGGATGAAGAATGGACAAGATAGTAAACTGTTAAGAAAACAGGTGGTTAAGGATATTTTTTAAAAGTATTAAACATGACAAAGAATATGTCTTGATGATAAAAGCCAAGATGCACAATAAAGATATAACACTTAGGAACATTTATTTACCAAGTAACACAGCAACCACTGTTATAAAGCAAAAGGGAAAGGAGACAGATTTTAAAAAACAGTAATAATAGGGGATTTAAGAAACCAGTCTCAGTACAAGAAAGATCAAGTGGTATAAGAAAAGAATGCAGATGTAGAAAATATAAACAACATAATCAATAAGGTAAACCACATAGTGCACACACACACACACACACACAGAGAGAGAGAGAGACAAGGAATACAGAATACATTTTCTTCAAATCTTTCTATTAAAAATTGATAATTATTTCAGAGAAACAACATCATTAACTTCCGTAAAGTAGAATTATTACAATCTAATCACAATACAACAAAAGTTAAGCTTACTAACAAAACAGAAAGCAGAAAGAGCTTTCTACCTGTAAAAGCTTTTATAAGCTTCTATTTAAAAATCCTTAAGTTAAAAGGAGATACAAATCTTGGTAGAAGGAAGATGGGAGTGGAGTAGGAAGACTCTATGCTTGCCTCATCCCATGAACACAACTAGATAACTATCAAATCATCCTGAATACACCAGAAATCGACCAGAATATTGACATAACAAATGTTACAACTAAATGGAGAGTAAAGGTCACATCAAAGAAGACAAAAAGTATGAAGATGGTGTTTAAGGAGAAATGGATCATGGGTCCTGCAGAGTGCAGGGAGACATGGCACAGAGAAGGGCAAGAGACAGAGGAGCACACAGGGGAACAGAAAAGGAAAATGTTTCCCCAAAGTCATGGACTTGGAAAATGAGAGGCTCTGAATTATGAGTTCTTACAACCAGAGGGGCTTAAAGCCTAGAGTTTTAAAGGTCAGTGAGCTTGGCTGGGATAAAGCCTGTAGGACACTGTGCTACTCGGGAGAGAAGGAATGCAAACCCAGGGGCAGACAATGTAGAAATAGCAATCCAAAGAGCATCTGAGGCACACAGTGGGGAGATAATTTACTCTTCTCAGAGTGCAATTTTGAGAGGCAGCATTCACAGAGACACTTCTCTGGAATAAAGGAGCTGACCATTTCCCTCCCCTGCTGCTCAGCATAAACACAGAGCCACTTATCAGAAGCAGTGTACTGCTGACACTGGCTGCCTAACTTGCTAACACCAAGCCCCACCTCCCTGCACTCCCATGGAACTATCTATCCATCCCAGTCATACTTGTCTCAGTCCCACTGTGGAAGGCTCCTACCCCAGAAGACCAGCACAAACCACTGCCTAAACCACATCTCCTGACCAAAATGTTCTGCAGGCTTCAGCTCTGGTAGAAGAGGTGTCCAGTCTCATTTCATAAGCAGACCAGAGGATATCTAATTAAAACTTGCCCCATTCAAGGCCAGGGACCAAACACTTCCCACAGAAAGCAAGGAGAGACTCTGTAGATGATAAGCCTGAAGAACAGAGCAGCCAAAACACAACAGTAGAGCACATGCAGCACACACCAGAGACTACCTAAAGCACCAGGCCCTGGGCACTACATGACTGCATAGGGCCATTACTTTTAGGAGCAGGAGACATAACTAGCCTTTCTAACACAAAAAAGAAGGTAGAGACTTAGGCAAAATGCAAAGATGGAGGATTTCATCCCCAATGAAGAACAAGATATAGTCATGGCTAGATATCCAAGCAAAACAGGTACAAGTAATATGTTAAATGAATAATTTAAAGCAACAATTATAAGGATATTCAATGGGATTGAGAAAAGAATGAAAAACTTCAGGGAAGTCCTTACTGCATAGATAAAAGCGTTAAAAAACAATCAGAGATGAAAAACAAAATAACAGAGTTAAAACTCACTTGATGCGATTAACAAAAGAATGGAAGAAACAGAAGAACGAATAAGCAATATAAAAGATAAAATAATGGAAAACAGTGAAGCTGAAAAAAGAGAAAGAATTATGAAACATAAGAACAGACTTAGAGAACTCAGTGACTCAATCAAAAGTAATAATTTTTGTATTATAGGAGTCCCAGAGGAAGAAAGAGAAAAGGAGGCAGAAGTATTATTTGAGGAAATAATAGCTGAAAACAGCCTTAATCTGGGGAAGGAAACAGGCTTCCAGATCCAGAAAGCACAGAGAACTCCCATCAAGATCATGAAAGCAAGCCAACACCAAGACATATTATAATTAAAATTTCAAAATACAGTGATAAAGAAAAAAAATCTTAAAAGCAACATGAAAAAGGCCTTAACTTACAAGGGAAAACTTATAAGGCTAGCTGGAGATTTTACAAAAGAAATCTGGCAAGCCAGAAGAGAGAGGCACAATATATTCAATGTGATAAACAGCAAAAATCTGTGGCCAAGAACATTCTACCCAGCAAGGCTATCATTCAGAATAGAAAGAGAGATAAAGAGTTTCCCAGACAAAAATTAAAGGAGTTCGTGGCCACTAAACCAGCCCTGCAAGAAATATTAAAGGTGACACTTTGAGTGGAAAAGAGAGTCCAAAATTGACAAAGACGAGAAAGGATCAGAGAAAATGTCCAGAAACAATGACAAAATAAGTAATAAAATGGTACTTAATACATATCTATCAATAACTACTTTGAATGTAAATGGAACAACCACTCCAATGAAAAGACAGAGGATGTTAGAATGGATTAAAAAAAATGAGGCATCTATATGCTGCCTACAAGAGACTCATTTTATACCTAAAGACACCTGCAGATTGAAAATGAGGGAATGGAGAAATATTTGTCATGCAAATGGACATCAAAAGAAAGCTTGAGCAGCAATAGTTACGTTGGATAAACCAGACTTTAAAACAACGACAGTAACAAGAAATACAAAGGAGAAAATCTAACAAGAAGATAAACAATTGTAAATATTTGTGCACATGGAAGCACCCAAATATATAAAACAATTAATAATAAACATAAAGGAACTAATCAATAATAATACAATAATAGTGGGGGACTTTAACACCCCATTTACATCAAAGGATAGATCACCTAAACAGAAAATCAACAAGAAAACAATGGCTTTGAATGACACTCTGGATCAAATGGATTCAAAAGAGATATTCAGAACATCCCATCCTAAAACAGCAAAAATTTCAAGTACATATGGAAGATTCTCTAGAATAGATCACATATTAATTCACAAAATGGGCCTGAACAAATACAAAAATTTTGAAGTCATACTATGCACCTCTTCTGACCACAATACTATGAAATTTGAAGTCAACTACAAAAAAAAAAAAAAACCTGGAAAGACCACAAATGCATGGAGGTTAAACAACATGCCACTAAGCAATGAATGGGTCAACCAGGAAATAAAAGAAGAAATTAAAAAATACATGGAAACAAACAAAAATGAAAACACAACAGTCCAAAATCTTTGGCATGCAGCAAAGGTGGTCCTAAGAAGGAAGTTTAGTGCAACACAAGCCTACCTCAAGAAGAAAGAAAAATCTCAAATAAAAAACCTAATCTAGGGGCGCCTGGGTGGCTCAGTGGGTTAAAGCCTCTGCCTTCGGCTCAGGTCATGATCCCAGGGTTCTGGGATCGAGCCCCGCGTCAGGCTCTTTGCTCAGTGGGGAGCCTGCTTCCTCCAATCTCTCTCTCTGCCTGCCTCTCTGCCTACTTGTAATCTCTGTCTGTCACATAAATAAATAAAAATCTTTAAAAAAAAAAAACCTAATCTAATACTTAAAGGAGCTGGAAAATGCACAACAGATGAAACCCAAGCCAGAAGAAGGAAATAATAATGATTAGAACAGAAATAAATGAAATGTAATCTAAAAAAAACAATAGAACAGATCAATGAAAGTAGGAGCTGGTTCTTCGAAAAAATTAATGCAATTGATAAACTTTAGCTAGATTTTTCACAAAGAGAATGAACCCAAATAAACAAAAATCACAACTGAAGAGGAGAAATGACAACCAATACCAAAGAAATATAATTATAAGATAATATTATGGAAAAACTGTATGCCAACAAAATGGACAACCTAAAAATGGATAAAGTCCTAGAAACATATAAATTACTAAAACTGAAACAGGAAGAAACACAAAACTTGAACAGACTGATAACCAGCAAAGAAACTGAACCAGTAACAAAAAACTCCCTATGAACAAAATTTTGTCCAGGAACACATGGTGAATTCTATCAAACATTTAAAGAAGAGTTAATATTATTCACCTCAAATGATCCCCCCCCCAAAATAAAACCCACAGAAAAAGAAGGAAAGCTTCCAGAATCATTCTATGATGTTAGCATTCCCCTGATACCAAAATCAAATAAACACTCCACAAAAAAGAAAACTACAGGTCAATATCCCTGATGGCAAAAAAGCAAAAAGTCTCAACAAGATACTAGCAAACAAAATTCAGCAGTATATTAAAAATAATTCACCATGATCAAGTCAGATTTATTCCTGCTTGTAAGTGTGGTTTAATATTTACAAATCAGTCAATGTAATACATCACATTAATAAAGAAAAGAACCATATTATCATTTCAATAGATGTAGGAAAAGTATTTGACAAATTACAACATCCATTCATGATAAAAATTATTAATAAAGTAGGTTTAGAGGGAAAATACCTCAACATTATAAAGGCCATATATAGGAAAAACCCACAACTAATATCACCCTAAATGAGGAAAAACTGAGAGCTTTTCCTGTATGGTCAGGAACAAGGCAGGGATGTCCACTCTCACCACTTTTATTTAACATAGTACTGAAAGTCATAGCCACACCAGACTACAAAAAGAAATAAAAGGCATCCAAATTGGCAACTAAAACTTCTAATATTTCCACATGACATGATACTATATATACAAAACCTGAAAGATTCCACCCAAAAACTCCTTGAACGGATAAATGAATTCAGGAAAAATACAGGATACAAAATCAACATACAGAAATTTGTTCCATTTCTATATACTAAAAATGAAGCAGCAGAAAGAGAAATTAAGGAATCAATCCCATTGAAAATTGTACCAAAACCCATGAGATACCTAGGAATAAACCTAACCAAAGAGGTTAGGACCTGTACTCAGAAAGTATAAAACACTAATGAAAGAAATTAAAGATGACAAAAAGAAATGGAAAGACCTTTTATGCTTATGGATTAAAAGAACAAATATTGTTAAAATGTCTATATTACCAAAGCATTCTACACATTTAATACAATTACTGAATACCAACAACTTTTTTTCGCAGAGCTAGAATAAATAATCCTAAAATTTGTATGGAACAAAAGACCCTAAATAGCCAAAGCAATCCTAACAGGAAAAAAAAAAAAAGCTGGTATTATCACATCATATCACATCACCATCATTATATTAGAAAGCTATAGTGATCAAAACAGTATGGTACTGGCAAAAAAGAGATGCATAGGTTAATGGGACAGAATCTAAAATCCAGAAGTAAATCCATAACCATATGATCAATAAATCTTCAACAAAGTAGAAAATATGCAAAGGAAAAAAGACAGTCTCTTCAACAAATGGTGTTGGGAAAGCTGGACAGCATCATGCAAAAGAATGAAAATGAACCACTTTCTTATACCATACACAAAAATAAATTCAAAATGGATTAAAGAACTAAATGTGAGACCTGAAACCATAAAATTCATAGAGGAGATCTTAGGCAATAACTTCTTTGACATCGGCCAAAGCAACTTCTTTCTAGATATATCTCCTGAGGCAAGGGAAACAAAAGCAAAAATAAACTCTTGGAAATTCATCAAAACAACTGAGTAAACAAACAAACAAAAACGAGGGAAGAAATAATAAGTATTAAAGCAGAAATGAATGAAATGCAAAATTTAAAAAATCAAAATTCTGCTTTTTAAGACAGAGAAACCACTAGCTGGCTTGATGAAGGAAGAGAGGGCACAAACATACAAAATAATAAATAACAAAAGAAAAATAACCATTGAAACAGAAAAAGAAAATACACTATTTGTAAACCTCTATGCAAATATATTTGAAATTCTACATGAAACAGATAATTTCCTAGAGAAATAGAAATGGCCAAAATTCTGACTTTAGTGTTACAAAGGTTAAATTAGGCAATTTTCATAGAAGTAGAGAAATTTACTAAGAAATTACCCCTAGGGGGTACCTGGGTGGCTTGGTCAGTAAGCAACCAACTTGATTTCCACTCAGGTCATGATCTCAGGGTCATTAGACCAAGTCCTGCTTAAAATTCTCTCTCCCTCTCCCTCTGTCACTCCCTCCTAAACCCTCCCCCCCAAAAAGAAAGAAAGAAAGAAAGAAAGAAAGAAAGAAAGAAAGAAATTATTCAAGAGCATTTAAAAGGAATGAACATTCCTTACCACCTTTTATGAAGCAAGTATGACATTGACAATTAACATGTAGATACAAAAATAATACAATATTAGCAAACATCCAACAATACATTTAGAAACCAATAAACTGTTACAAAGTGGGATTTATTTCATTAATACAAGGTTGGTTCTATATTAGGAATTTCATTTATATCATTCACCATAGTAATATAGTTAAGGACAAATACCATGTGATTATCATCATATATACTAAACAAACCTGTGGGGAAATTCAACACCCATTCATGTTTTTAAAAGGGGGGGAAAAAACCTCAAGAAAATAGGAATCAGGTAATTTTTTCTTAACATGATAAAAGATCTTCAATGAATTCTTTTTTTTTTTAAAGATTTTATTTACTTATTTGACAGACAAGTATGCAGAGAGGCAGGCAGAGACAGAGAGAGGAGGAAGCAGGCTCCCCCTGAGCGGAGAGCCCGATGTGGGGCTCGATCCCAGGACCCTGGGACCACGACCTGAGCCGAAGGCAGAGGCTTTAACTCACTGAGCCACCCAGGTGCCCCTCTTCAATGAATTCTTAATGCTAATATTTTATTTAATGTGGTACCACTAGAGGTTTTCCATTAAGGTCAAGAACAAGGAAAGTATGCCCACCACTTCATTCCTATTCAATCTTGTACTACATATATTAGCTGACTAGAGAAATCAATTATATTAAGAACAGATAACAAAGGTATTATGCTAACTCCAGATAATTATGCTAATACAGATAACAAGAGTATATTATGCTTATGAATTAAGTCAATCAGAGAAAGACAATTATCATTGTCTTTCATATGGTTTCACTCATATGTGGAATATAAGGAATAGGGCAGAGAACAATAGGGGAAGGGAGGGAAAACTGAGTGGGAAGAAACCAAAAAGGGAGACAAACCATGAGAGACTCTTGATTCCAGGGAAACAGACTGAGGGTGGTGGAAAGGGAGGTGGGTGGGTAGGAGGATGGGGTCACTGGGGGATGGGCATTAAGGTGGTCACATGATGTGATGAGTACTGCATGTTATATGCAACTGATGAATCACTGAACATTACATCAAGAACTAATGATGTACTATGTGTTTGCTAATTGAATTTAAATTTTAAAAAATTTTAAAAGAACGGATAACAAGAAGTAAAGCCATTCAAATATGCAGATAATATAGCACACCTATAAAAACAAAAAGTCCTATAGAAACAAGATAAGTTAATGTAAGCAATAAAGAAATCAATAAGATAGCAGGATGTAAAGTTAACATACAAAAATTAGTAGTCTTTATACATACAAACATACACACGTGCACATGCAATCCAGCTGGAGGACACATTTTTAGAAAACATCTTATATGCAATAGCAACAAAAAAGATTAAATGCATAGGAATAAACTTAATAGGAACATCTATATAAGGACATCTTTAAGTGTTTATTTAAATTTCAGTTAGTTAAAATGCAGTGTAATATTAGCTTCATGTGTACAATATAGTGATTTAACACTTCCATACATCTTATGCTAATCACAAGTGCACTCTTTATTGCCCATTATCTATTTAACCCATCCCCCAACAAACCTATCTTATGATAACTATCAGTTTGTACTCTATAGTTAAGAGTCTATTTCTTGGTTAGTCTGTCTGTCTATCTCTCTCTCTCTCTCTCTCTTTTTATATAAAGCACTCCTGAAGGATACAGGGAAACTTGAATAAATGAAAATATGTTCACTGTCTTTGGATAAAATAACTCAACATTAAAAAAATTCAATTCTCCCTGTTAATGTATAAATGTAATAGAATCTCAAAAATACCAGCAAACACTTTTATTGCAGTTAAACAAGTTGATAATAAAATTCATATATTTAAAAAATGCAAGAATAACTAGGATATAAGTGAAAGAGAAAAACCTATGAGAGGGGGTAATGATACCAGCCATTAAAGCATACTATAAAACCTGTGTAATGACAATGTTGTGGTACTGGCACATAAACAGATGACAGCCCCATAAAATAGAATAGAAAACCCCCCAAAATGCCCAGGAACATGTGGAGATTTTAGAATATGATAAAAGGGCATGTAAAATCACTGAGGCAAAGATGGACATTTAATAAATGGTGTTAGAACAACTGAGACATTTGGGAAAAATAAAAGATCCATATCACACATCATATACAAAAACAAGTGATAAAATCAGCCAGGATGTGGGAGGAGCCCTACTTCAAATACAAACAACAGATTAATCTAACTATATTACAAATGAATATCTTAACCTCACTGAGGAGATGAGGAAGGAAGAACATAGCTAAACTAAGAAACTTGGGAAAACAGTATTTTGATTGAATCCCCTGAAGCTAAAGACAAAAAGAACTGTTCATAAATACATATTAGCAAATATATTTCTTTTTTTTTAAGATTTTTATTTATTTGACAGAGATCACAAGTATGCAAAGAGGCAGGCAGAGAGAGAGGGGAAAGCAGGCTCCCTGCCAAGCAGAGAGCCCAATGCGGGGCTCGATCCCAGGGCCTGAGCCGAAGGCAGAGGATTTAACCCATTGAGCCACCCAGGCACCCCTAGCAGATCTATTTCTAACAGGTGTATTGTTTAACATTTCTTCAATTACTTTTTAAAAAAAGATTTCATTTATTCATTTGAGAGACAGAGAGAGCTAAAGCAGAGTGAGCAGCAGGAAGAGGGAGAAGCAGTCTCCCCACTGAGCAGGGAGCCCAATGTGGTACTCGATCCCAGGACCCTGGGATCATGACTTGAGCTGAAGGCAGATGCCTAACCAACTGAGCCGCCCAGGTGGCCCTCCCCAGCTACTTTATACCTACACCAGGAATGAACAAATGAGTAAATATTGTAGATAATGAGAGCTAGGTCAGAGAAAGTAGTTATAAATAAAGCTAGAATGGATTGAAATCAGAATTATCAGTCTGAGCTCCTGAATTTTAATATCTATACATATAGGTAGGTACAGAAATGAATACAGCTATATCTGTAAGTAAGGGCATATACATACCATATATTTCCTACCTTTGTTGATGGAGAGGACCTAGCAACAATGAAACCCTAGTAGCAATGAACACACTTTGAGGTATTGGTTTCCAAATGTCATTCTACAGGAAAGAAAATGGGGATCCTTAAAGAAAGAGCTTGATTCCAGGACTGTGGTGAGAAAAAAAAAACACAAGATGAATATGAACATTTTATTATGCCAGTAAAGAAAGAAGTACACAAAAAAGGATAGGGTCATTTTGAAGGAACACAGAACCAACCAAATATAGTTCCCAATGAGTAAAGCTGGAATGATTTGAAGAATAAAATAATCATATAATTTGATTATAACTCATGTGCAACATAGTGACTCATGAGTCAATATTGATATAAATTATTTGAATCAATATTTTGAAATATGTTATAATTTCTATAAATAATTTAAAACATAAAAATAAATGGAGGAGAAAAAAATGGCTTTTCAGGAGAATTCCAATAAATGTAGTAGGAGTGAGGAAAATAGAAAGTCACCATTGGGTAGTAACTGTTGTAAGCAAGATCCTTAGATTCTAAAAGTAATGAGTAAAAGCCTCAGAAGAAACAGTAACTTTATATTCAAAGTATTTCTTACACAGTATTCCTACACTATATTTCCCATTACAAATGGGAAAAACATCATTACAATAGAGCAACATAACTGCCATCACCTTAATCAAGTGATCAAGATAAATATGATTAGTAATACCACATATGGACATCATGTACCCCATGACATGATGCACAGAAAGGGAACAAAATTGCATGTGCAGTACAGTGTATAACACCTAAAGTTAAGTCTCAATCATACGTATGCCTTGACATCTGGGGGAAACCCAGAGGGCCTCAAATGACCTAAACAATGCTCCCTTCCCTATTGTGCTCCCACAAATAAGGCCCCCTTGACAAAGAACCCTCCTTATCATGGAAACTAGGTACAATACCTGCTTATCCCTGATAATGGGCATAGTTCTGCACCAGAATTATTCAAACAAACCAATCATAACTTTCCATGTAAACCAAGGGTCACTTCATCCTCTTGTAACTACAAAACTGCCCCCTCCAGTTCCAACTACAAAACTGCCCCCTCCAGCTCCAATTGTTCACCCTCTTCCAGAGCATAACCTGTAAGGCTCTACTTGGCATGTAGTGTCTTCTTCCCCAAGACGATGAGTAAATGTTACTAATAACCTGCTATGAATTCATCTGTTCAGTGTCCAGCATCATGTGCTCAGCCAGTCCCATAACAATAGAGTGGAAAAATCTCTCCATTATTAATGGGGTGGAGGAAAAGAGAATAAAACAGGTATTCTTGCCAAAAATGTGTAACTTCAATCTAATCATAAGAAAACATCAGACCAATCCAAATTGACAGATATTCATAAAATACTTTACCAGTATCTTCAAAATGTCAGGGCTGTGAAAGACCCAGAAAGACTAATAAACTGTCAGCCTCAAGGAGACTAAGGTGAAATGGCAACCAAATGAAGTGTGGTATCTTGAATGGGATCCTGGAATAGAAAAAGGACATTATCCATCAACAGATGAATGGATAAAGAAGATGTGGTATATATATATATATCTATATAGATATATATCTATATAGATATATAGATATATATCTCTCTATATATATCTATACACACACACACACACACACACACAATGGAATGTTATGCAGCCATCAAAAAAGAAATCGTGCCATTTGCAACGATGTGGATGGAACTAGAGGCTATTATGCTATGCTAAGTAAGTCAATCAGAGAAAGACAATTATGATATGATCTCACTGATATGATGAATTTGACAAACAAGACAGAGGATCATAAGGGAAGGGAGAGAAAAATGAAACAAGACTGAAACCAGAGGGAGACAAAACATAAGAGACTCTTAGTCTCAGGAAAAACACTGAGGGTTGCTGGAGGGGTGGAGGTGGGAGGGATGGGGTGGCTGGGTGATGGACACTGGGGAGGGTATGTGCTATGGTGAGTGCTGTGAATTGTGTAAGACTGATGAATCACAGACCTGTACCCCTGAAACAAATAATACATTATATATTAATAAAAACAAAAAAATTTAAATAAAAAATAATAAAATGGGAATGGACTAAAAAAAAGAAAAGGACATTAGTGGGACAATTGGTAAAATGCAAATAAAGTATGTATATTTGTTAATAGTACTGCATTAGTGTTAATTTCATAGTTTTATAATTTTTCTAAGGTTATATAAGACACTAACATTAGGGAAATCTGGGTGAAAACTTTCTATGCTATTTTTTGCAACCTTTCTGTAAGTCTAAAACTATTTCAAAATTAAAAAGAGATAAAATCAAGTGTTAAAAGAAGAGTTATTCTGTAAACAACACTGTTCAACAACAGTCTAATCAATTGAAATATGGTTAGGAGGATAATTAAAAAGATGGACAAATGCTCATATCACATCATCCACTAAAAATGAATTTAAAAAAATGAATTCAAACTGCTTTAGGGAGTCCATTATAAGAAATGAAACTGCAGTCATCTCCAAGATGTAAATGAATATTTATTTGTTCTTTAGATGAGAAAAGCATTTTTAAGTATAAAAGAAATGAAATGCAATAGACAGAAATATATATAATTCACTATTTGCAATTTAAAGTCTGGGATATCAAAACTAACTGCAAGCAAAATTAAGATGCAAAGGAGAATTATAATTTTTTTGAAGAAGAGAAAAAAAAGAGAAAGGCTGTTAGGAGGTTTTAAAGAGAGAACATGGTATGATTAGCCATACAGTTAAAATGAATCATACCTTAGGATGGGGTATGCACAAGAGGGTGGAGGGGAAAGTAGACCTCTGAGTAATCCAACTGGATTGTCTTTGCCCTTTTTCTTTTATTAATCCCTAAACATTGACCCTGGATAAATTAGGCCACTATAGGTGTAATTTATAGAAAGGATACTGCTGAAATTTCCCTAATTGGAAGAAGAGTTGGAAAAAACTTGGGTGCAATCCAGGACCTCAGCAACAGGAGCCTTTACTTTCTCCCAGGAACTTGCTAAAAACAAGAGACAGGTTTCCTAATTCTCGGCGTCTTAATGGTTCCTTTCCAAAGTCAAACTGGCTGGGAGAGGACTTCCATTGGCAGAATTTAGGCCACGTGATCCCCGTGATTCAATCAGTTTTGTACTGGAAGGCGGGACCAGACTTCTGACCCGCCCCGAGAAATGGAGTTCAGTTCCCCTCCACAAAAGTGAGAGTTATGATTATGTGTTCAGTCCACCTGTTTGAATCTGCGTGGGTGGAAAGCAAGACACAATGTGTCTGCACCTGGTCAGAGTTTCTACCAGGCCAGATCTCAAACCTAGAGAACCAATGTCCAGATTTATTGGCAATACGGCAGTGGGTGTTAATTTAAAAATTAACACTTGATGACAAAAAGCTATCAGATATTAGCGTCCCCGGTATTCTGATACATTAAACAAGTCAAGTTCCCACCAAAGATGGGGAAAATGTGTTCTGACCCCTACGCAGTGAAGCCATTATCGCATTTACATTGACACATGACAAAAGCAGCACAAAAGAGAAAACTTCCACCCAATAAAAGTCCTATCAATTACAAGAATAGTTAATATTTTTTAAGTTTCTCTCACCCCACACTCCTAATTCCACTTTTTCCCTTTTTGTTTCTTTTTCTTTTCCACATTATTTACCACGTTTTGGAATACAATATATTTTATTCATATGCTCTTTTTTTTAATCACCCATCTCCTGCGGTGGAACAATATAAATTCCAGGAGAGCATAAATCTTTGTTTATTGTTCATTAATGTATCCTAAGTGCCTATAGTAGTTCCTAGATCAATGGATAGTTGAATATTTGTTGAATGTATAAGTAACATTTTCTCCAGCCACATTAGCCTCTTTTTCCTTCCTCTAACACTAACTCACTAGGCATGCTTCCATGCCTTTCTATGTGCTTTCCTGTAACAACCTGCCTTCAGATATCCCTATAACCACCTCCTTACTTAATTCATATTTCAGGTCACCTTATAAGACAAATCTTACTTCATGACACTGAGCATGTAATCATAGTTTCGTGTTTGCTTGTTTTTGCTTTGCTTTAGTTTTTTGCTTTTTCTGCTCTTTTTTTTTTTAGATTTTATTTATTTATTTGACAGGCAGAGATCACAAGTAGGTAGAGAGGCAGGCAGAGAGAGAGGGGAAGCAGGCTCCCTGCTGAGCAGAGAGCCCAATGTGGGGCTTGATCCAGGGACCCTGAGATCATGACCTGAGCCGAAGGCAGAGACTTTAACCCACTGAGCCACCCAGGCACCCCTCTGCTCTTTTTTAAAAACAATTCTTTTATCCTAATGGCAAGTAAAGAAGTAGATGGGCCATGATTGTTTTAATTTTTGCAGAACAATGTCATCTTTTTTTTTTAAATATTTTTTATTTATTTGACAGACAGAGATCACAAGTAGGCAGAGAGGCAGGCAGAGAGAGAGGGGGAAGCAGGCTCCCCGCTGAGCAGAGAGCCCGATGTGGGGCTCGATCCCAGGACCCTGAGACCATGACCTGAGCTGAAGGCAGAGGCCCAACCCACTGAGCCACCCAGGCACCCCAATGTCATCTTTCAATATAGGGGATAATGGCATGAGATATCTTAAGATCGGATCCCTGGTCTTATGGTTTTAGTACCTAGCAGCTTCATGACATTGGACAGATATATTAACTCTTCCAAGATTTCATTATTCATCCTTAAAATGAAAATAGCAACAGATGTGACCTCCTAAGGCTGTTGGGGGTGGGGTGTTGGTGTTCATTCAAATAACACTTAATAATTAGCATTGATTGTAAGTTATCAGAACTGAGGGTCAGGAAATCTGGGGTTCTTCCCAGTCTCTATTTCTTAAAGCTATTTTGTGATTTCCAAGAAGTCACATCTTAAGCCACACTGTGCTTTAGATTGTACTTCTGTCAAAAGGAATAATCCCTGTCAATATTATTTACCATAAGTGGTTTAAGATATAAATTTTTAATTCATCATGAACATCATTAACTTTTTTAAAGGGGGATGGACAGTTGAAATGCTTAGGGTGTCCAGAAAAAAAATCCTAGAAAAACACAGAAATAATGAGAAAACGTGTTATTCCTCCCTTAAAGGGCAGGACATTTTTCCAGCCTAATGTCAAATATTGCACAGAGAATCCTGAACAGAAAACAATTGAGAAGTCAGATTGGAGTCCCACTTGTACTGAGGAGAAACCCCCCAGGGTCTTAGTGCAGAACAGAACAGTAGATACTTTTCAAGAGCAGAATTTTAAGGTAATTTTTAAAAAAATTTTTCTCATATCACCTAAACAATGTTTGAAAACATCCCCCTCATATTTTTAATTTGCAAAGGATATAATTTCTGGTATATTGCATATTTTATATGTGCTTTAAAATCCTCTTTCTAAATCTTGGTGCCACAAACATAGTTCAGTCAATTAATGGAAAATGTTCAGTATGTTACTCAATTGGAAAATTAGTCTGATCAGGATTTACTCTTTATAAGAAAAACTATGATTTAATTTTTCAGTTTCAGTAAATGTATAAATGACTATGTATGGTATTTTTCTTCTGAATCCTAAATCTAATACTGGTAGGTCTATAGTAAGATAGCTAAATACAGGAAACCCACTTTGCCGCCTCAAAACTATGATTCAGATCTATGCAATTTCAATAAGCAATATACTAGATATTTTTTCCCCTGGATGAGTGCAGCATAGATTCAGGAAGAATTAGATAAATGTCTTCCTTTTGTAAAAAAAAAAAATTTAAGATATTTTTAAGATTTTATTCTGAGATGATTGTAGATTCACATGCAGCTGTAAAAAATAATGCTTAGAAATCCAAGGTACACTTTATCCGATTTTTCCCAGTGATAATATATTACAAAATTATAGTATACTATCAGAACCAGGATACTGACATTGATAATACCCACTGATCTCATTTAGGTTGTTTCAGTTTTACTTCAGTGTGTGTGTGTGTGTGTGTACTTACTTCTATGCAGCTTTATCACGTGTAGGTCCATGTTTCCACCACAGCAGACAAAATTCTAAACAAGTCCAACATCACAACAATCTCCCTAGTATTACCATTTTGCAATTACACCTATCTTCCTTCTAGAATGACTCTCCATACCAAACCACTGGAAACTACTAAACTGTCTTCATTTCTAAATTTTTGTCATTTCAAAAATCTTATATAAATGGAATCATAAAATACATAAGTTTTAGAATTGGCTTTTTTTAAAAACCCATAATTCCCTGGAGATCTATCAAAGTTTTTGCAGGTGTCAAGAATTTATTACTTTTTGGGCAGCAGGTGGCTCAGTCATTAAAGTGTCTGCCTTGGGTCATGATCTCAGGGTCCTGGGATTGGGCCCCGCATTGGGCTCCCTGCTTGGCAGGAAGCCTGCTTCTCCCTCTCCCACTCCCCCTGCTTATGTTCCCTTTTTCACTATGTCTTTCTGTGTCAAGTAAATAAATAGATATCTTTTTTTTTAAAGACTTTATTTATTTATTTGACAGAGAGAGATCACAAGTAGACGGAGAGGCAGGCAGAGAGAGAGAGAGAGGGAAGCAGGCTTCTTGCTGAGCAGAGAGCCCGATGTGGGACTCGATCCCAGGACCCTGAGATCATGACCTGAGCCGAAGGCAGCGGCTTAACCCACTGAGCCACCCAGGCGCCCAAATAAATAGATATCTTTTAAAAAAGAGTTTACTTTTTAATTTTGAGTAGTGATCCATGATGTGGATATACCACAGTTTGTTTCATACATTCAAGGATTCATCATTGGGTTTTTCCAGTCATTGACTTACAAGTAAGCTTGCTGTGAACAATTGTGTAGATGTTTCTGTGTGAAATTAAACTTTTTATTCTCTGGCCTAAAAGCCCACAAGTGAGATTTCTGGCTTGTATGTTAAATTCATATTTAGTTTTAAGGAAAGTGCCATATTGTCTTATAAAGTGGCTAAACCTATTTTACATCCCCTCCAGAAATGTATAAGCAATCTAGCTTCCCTCCATATCCTTTCCAGGATTTGGTATTACCATTTTTTTTTATTCTAGTTGTTCTAATATGTGTGTAGCAATATTCTCACTGAAGTCTTAATTTGCATTTCTAATGATTAATGATGACTAATGATGTTGAAGATATTTTACTGTGCTTATTTGCCATCTGTATATCCCCTTTGGTGAAATTTTTGCTGTCTTTTGCGCTTTTTCTTCTTGGATTCCTTGGTTGTTGATTGTTGAGCTCTATGAGTTATTTTTATTTTCTAGATAGTACTTTTTTGTTGGATACATGGCTTTCAAATTTTTCTCCTGTCTGTAGCTTGTATTTTCATTCCTTCATAGCATCTCCCACAAAGAAAAGTTTTTGATTTAGATGAGGTCTAATTTATTGATTTTTTAAAATGGATTGTGCTTTTGATTGTCAAATCAGAGAACTTTGCCTAGGTCTAGATCCATTTTCCCCAGTGATATTTTCTGAAATTATTATAATTTTACACTTTACATTTAAGTCTGTGACATATTAAGTTAATTGTTAGTTCTATGTTCTGTTCTACTGATATATGTGTCTATACCTCTTCTAATGCCAAATTATCTTAATTGCTGTAACTATATAGTAAGATTAACATCACATGAAATGATTCTTTTTACTTTCTTATTCCTTATCAATTATGTTTTAGCTATTCTAGTGTTTTGTATTTCCATATAAATTTTATCTTTTTATTTTTAGATTTTATTTATTCATTTGACAGAGAGAGATAGAGCAAGAGAGGCAACAGCAGTAGGGGGAGTGGGAGACAGAGAACCAGGCTTCCTGCCAAGGTGGGAGTCTGATGCAGGGCTCCATTCCAGGATCCTGGGATCAGGACCTGAGCCTAAGGCAGACGCTTAACGACTGAGCCACCCAGGCACCCTTTCCGTATAAAGTTTAGAATAAGATTCTCTACATCTGTATTGTATGGGTGGAGGTTCCTTTGATTTGTCCGGCATACCTGACCACCCCAACATGCACATATACAAACAAGCTAAAGAATATTGTTTGTGAGATTTGTGTTGCATAAGTGACTTCAGGAGCCTAACTAGTTGACATTAGCTGACCTCCAGGTAAGAACTGGCCCTTTTGGTCTGGAGGCCAAGAGTTATAAATCTCACCTTACACCCCCTCCTGCTCCAGGCTGGGCTGCACAGCCCCTGCCCCGCCACTGGAAAGGAATCCGGGAAGGGAGGCATGCACACATAACCAGGCTGCTTGAATACATTAAGACATGATAACATAGGAATGTAGCTCACTCCAAACTGCATGTAGGCAAACAAATGTTTAACTTCAGACCCCATCATTTGCCCTATAAATACATGGGGATGGTCAAATAGAAGTCTTACCTGAGGGGAAGATGCTCTGCCCAGGCCTCTCAATTGGGATTCCAACTGGCTGCCTTCACTGGGCTTCCCCAGCTAGGAAGATTGGATGTTGTAAGTGCCCGCTCCAGAGGAGAAACTGATAAACTTTTCCTCCAGTTTAGAGACTGGTGCCCTGGCTTTGATAACAAGGTTCAAGACTGAAAGCCTGTGAAACCTTCAAAATGTAAAAGGAACATTGCGTTTCTTTTGTTTAATGAATGCCATTCCTGAGTGAACAGGAGAGAATGAAAAGACTCTTTGAATATTGCAGAAACCTCCTATGCTAATGATTAAAGCTACGAAGTATCCATTCTCAATCACCTTTTTGCAATAATATTTTTTTTCCTGCGAATATGGAATATGTCATTGTGTCTGAATTTGCATTTGACCTTAGGTTCTGGAGCTGAAGCTGCAAGCTCTTGGTGTGTCTGTAAATAAAGTCTTTCCTCCTAAGTATGTGAGGGCATATGTTTTTTATGTTTGGAAAGTTTAATAAATTTGATAATTTTCTTAAAATTAGTTCAAACCCTAGTCTTCTTGAATTATTGATTCTAAAAAATGCTTAAATACAATAATTCCCAGAGGAAAGAAAAACTGCTACTTTAAAAATTTAAGCAGATTTTGGAGCGCCTGGGTGGCTCAGTGGGTTAAAGCCTCTGCTTTCAGCTCAGGTCATGATCCCAGGGTCCTGGGATCAATCCCCTATGGACTCTGAAAAACAATCTGAGGGTTTTGAAGGGGCGGGGGGGGGGGTGGTGGGAGGTTGAGGGAACCAGGTGGTGGGTATTAAGGAGGGCACGGATTGCAAGGAGCACTGGGTGTGGTGCAAAAACAATGAATACTGTTACGCTGAAAAGAAATAAAGAATTAAAAAAAAAAAAGACCCTGGGATTGAGCCCCGCATTGTGCTCTCTGCTCAGCAGGGAGCCTGCTTCCCTCTCTCTGACCGCCTCTCTGCCTACTTGTGATCTCTGTCAAATAAATAAATAAAAATCTTTAAAAAAATAAAAATAAAAAAATAAAAAATTTAAGCAGATTTTAAAAATCTGCTACTTTAAAAATGTGCCGGCCTTTCAGGAAGACAGACAAAAAGAAAACCAATTTCTCAAAGAAACTAGATCTTAGAATCATTTTTAGTAATAATCCATATTTACATGAACTCTTAAGCAAATAAGACTAGTTTGATAACCAGTCTGCTTATATACAGATACATTTCTTCATTCTGATTATAATATGGAATTTAATAAAAGTACGTATTTTGTTTTCTGGAAGAGTTGGTTTTGTTTTCTCATGCAGAATTTAATTTATCTAAACTTCCTAAATACCTATACTGGTTTCTTGTTTTTTTTTTAAAGATTTTATTTATTTATTTGACAGACAGAGATCACAAGTAGGCAGAGAGGCAGGCAGAGAGAGAACTGGAAGCAGGCTCCCTGCTGAGCAGAGAGCCCAACGCAGGGCTTGATCCCAGGACCCTGGGATCATGACCCAAGCAGAAGGCAGAGGCCTTAACCCACTGAGCCACCCAGGCGCCCCTATACTGGTTTTATTAAATATACAAGTTAATATCACAACCACATAATCCTATATAGTAAAGCTATCTCTCAAAAGTGAAGGCAACATAAAAGCATTTCCAGATAAAGAAAACTGAGGAAATTTATTTTTAGCAGGCCATTCTTATAAGAAATACTGGAAGAATTTCTTCAGGATCAAAGCAAGTGACACCAAATAGTAATTCAAATGCAAACAAAAAATAGAGACTAGTATGCTAAGCAAAATAAGTCAGTCAAAGAAAGACAAACCATTTCACTCATATGTGGAATTTTAAGAAACAAAATAAATGAGCACAGGGAAAAATATAAGACAGAGAGGCAAACCGAGAAACAGACTCTAGACTATAGCTACCATAGGGAAGGTGTGTGAGGGAATGGGTTAAATAGGTAATGGGCAATAAGGAGTGCATTTGTGATAAGGATAAGGTGTTGTATGGAAATATTGAATCACTGTATCATATACCTGAAACTAATATTACGCTGTATATTAACTAACTGAAATTTAAATGAAAACTTAAAGAATAATGGTAAAGATAATAGTGTAATTATAAAAGACAATATAAATTCATATTTTTCTCCTTTCTCTTTGACTGAAAAGCAATTGTATTAAATAATATGTATATATGACTGGACCTATAACATATAAAAATGTAATATACTTGTGATATGTTACCAATAATAATTCAAAAGTGTTGGGTGGAAACAAAGCTGTACTGGGCTAAAGAAATGACTACAGATGGTGAAGTATTAATGATAATAAATAATAATTATAATAATTAATATTATGTAATATTAATAGATGTAGTATGTACAATAATAATATGACAAAAAGGGGAGGAGAAAGGGAATAGAGCTATATAGGAGTAATGTTTCTATATATCACTGGAATTTAGCTAATACAAATATGCATCTGATAAGATATAATGTATATGGTAAGCCCTACAGCAACAACTATATAGAGAGAGTAAAAAAAATAGAGAAGCATTAATACTTCACTAGAAAATAGTCACTTGATGCAAAAGAAAGGAGTAATGAAGGAATAAAAGAACCAAAAAAAAAACCCATGAGACATAAAAAATAAAAAATATAAATAATTTAGTCTTTATAGTTACATGCAATATAACCACATTAAACCCACCAATTAAGAGACAGACATTGACAGAATGGATAATTATGATCCAACTATATGCTGTATACAAGCTCACTTTAGATTAAAAGACACAACTAGGATGAAAATAAAAGGATAGAAAATGTATCACATGCAAACAGTAACTGAAAGAGAGCTGAATTGGCTATATTAATATAAAGACACATTCCACATAAACAGAAAAACTGTTCAAGATAAAAAAGGACATTATCTATTTTTCAAAACATATATATGTACAAAGCAATCAGTTCATTTAGAAGATATAACAATTATAAATATATACAATTAAATTCCAGAGTATGAAGGTATAGGAAGTGAACACTGACACAACTGAAGGGAGAAATAAGAATACAATAGTATTGGAGATTTTAATATCCAGTTTTCAATAATAGAACAACCCCCCCCAAAAGAAACAACCAGGCAGTGGCAGGGTCATAAATCACAGACAGTCGCCAGTCATGCAGGGCCCGTGCCAATGCAATACCACCCAGGAGGGTGCATGTTGGCAGCTGCCTTGGCTGCCATCGCCCCAGCAGAGGCAGGACCTCTGTGCACCTATGGTGTGAGGCTTGGGAAGGAGCACGGAGATCAATTCGTGGTGCCACCTCGAAGTCGGCTACCTTCACTTCCAGGTGCCCAGCAAGGTTGGAGTTCTCAGGCTACTACAGAAAGAGAATAGAGAAACTAGGAGCATTTTCTTTAAATCGTCCTTTGACTTCAAAGAGTTACTGTGGCCTTTGGAACTAGCATGACAGATACAGAGCATCTAGCAAAATAATGGCAGCTGCTTACTTTGACCCAAACTTGAATCACACATTGAATTTGAGTACCAGTATTCACCTGGATACTGGAGCGGAATGTTCCCCTGAGGCAATGGAGCAATTTTTGAAGGTCTTTTATTATTTTGAAAACAGCAGTGAACCAGCCACTTGGGCCAGTATTATCAGGCATGGAGATGCTACTGACATCCAGGCATCTTCCAGAAGACAGCAGACAGTCACAAAGTAAAGCACATGCCTGCTATGGATTTTGCCTCAGTCACCTGTGGTCAGAAGAGGTTCACTGGCTCCATTTGGATATGGTTGTCTCTAATGTGAGGGAGAAGTACGAACTTGCACATCCACCAGAGAAGTGGAAGTAAGATTACGTACCTACTTTGGTATAACTCACACTTGATTTATTTTGCATATCCTCACACATAAGAGGATAAATGGCTTTGCTTAATTTTCATACTGATTATGACTCCTGTATAAATAAAATTGGCTGGTAATGATTAACCAGTGATATCTTCTGAATAAATAAAGAAAAACAACTAGGCAGAAATCAACATAGAAAAAGAAGACTTGAACAATACTAATTAGTGTTGAGCCAATTAGCCTTAATAGACATTTACAGAACACACCATTCAACAACAGAATGTACATTCTTCTCGAGTGAATGTTGGGAATATTCTCCAGGATAGACTTTATGTTAGACCATGAAACAAACCTCAAAAAATTCCAAAGTATAGAAATAATTGAGTGTAGTTCTTTGGTCACGAAAGGATGAAATTAGAAATCAATAACAGAAAAATAAATTTGGGAAGCTCATAAATATGTGGAAATCAAACAACACACTTGAGTACCCAATGAATCAAAGAAAAAATAAAAAGGGAAATCAGAATACATTGAGATAAATGAAGATGATGACACAACATACCAAAAGTTATGAGATGCAGATAAAGCAGTGCTTAGATGGAAATTTATTGTTGTAAATGCTATTATTAAAAAGAAAGATTTAAAACCAGTGATTTAAACTTTCCCCTTAGGATACTAGAGAAAGAAGAGCAAACTGAACATAATGCAGCCAAAAAAGAAGGAAATAATAAAGACTGGAGTGGAAATTAATGATATCAAATACAAAGGAAACAATAAAGAAGATGAATGAAACCAAAAGCTGGTTCTTTGAAAAGATTAACAAAATTGGCAAACTTTTATTTTTTTATTTTTTTAATCTACAAGAAATTTATTTTTAATTTAATTTTTTTTTCAGTGTTCCAAGATTCATTGGCAAACTTTTAGATAGATTGATCAAGAAGGAAGAGATAAAATTCAAACTACTAGAATTAGATATAAAAGTTGGGACATTACTATGATTTTAATAAAAATAAAAAGGATTATAAAAGAATACTGTGAACAATTTTATGCTAATAAATTAGATAATTTACATGGAATGAACAAATTACTAGAGAGACATGAACTATAGAAATTATTCCAGAAGAGAGACAACCTAAATAGACATATGTAATAAGTGAAGAAATTGAATTAGTGAAAAAGAAATACTACCCACAAACAAAACCCCAGGTCCAAATGACTTCAGAACTGAATCATACCAAATATTTAAAGGATAGTCAGTACTTCACAAACTCTTAAAAAAACATGAAAAGAGAACAGTTCCCAAATCATTTAAAAAGGGGAGTATTGGCCTGATATCAAAACCAGACAATGACATCACAAGAAAACTAAAGATCAATAATTCTTATGAATATGAATATAAAATTTATGAACAAAATACAAACAGAATCTAGCAAACTAAAAAAGAGTTATACACCCTTACCAAGTGGGATTTATCTCAAGAATGCAAGGCTGGCTTAACACCCCAAGATTAATTAATGTAATACATTATAAAAATAGAATAATAAATAAAAACCACATGACTATCTCCCTAGACACAGGACAAAAATATTTGACAAAATCCAAGATTACTCATTATATAAAAAAATATTCAACAAACTAGGAATGGAAGGGAAAAACTTCCTCAGTTTTTTTCCTGAAAAGCCCAGAACTAAAACACACTAATGGTGAAATATTAGATGTGTTCCTTACAAGATTACAAAAATTACAAAGATTTTTTTTTTCTCAGTACCGCTGAGCAACATTGCATCAGAGGTTTCCAGGGTGACTAGGCAAGAAAAAGAAAGGTATCCTTGGAATTGAATTGGAAAGGAAGAAGTAAAACTATATCCACAGGTAATATGAACTTCTATGTAGAAAATCCTAAGGAATCCACTATTAGAATTAATAATGACTCCAGCAAAATTGGAGGACATAAGAATAAAATGTGAAAATCAATTGTCCTTTTACACACTTGCAATGAACAATCTAAAACAAAACTAAGAATATAATCCCATTTACAATGGCACCTCCAAACTGAAAGTGAGAGGGTGGAAAAACATTTATCATGCTAATGGACATCAAAAGAAATCTGGAGGGGTGCCTGGGTGGCTCAGTGGGTTAAGGCCTCTGCCTTCGGCTCAGGTCATGATCCCATGGTCCTGGGATCGAGCCCCACATCGGACTCTCTGCTTGGCAGGGAGCCTGCTTCCCTCACTCTCTGCCTGTGATCTCTGTCTGTCAAATTAATAAATAAAATCTTTTTTTTTTTTTTTAAAGAAAGAGGGCGCCTGGGTGGCTCAGTGGGTTAAGCCGCTGCCTTCCGCTCAGGTCATGATCCCAGGTCCTGGGTTCGAGCCCCGCATCGGGCTTTCTGCTCAGCAGGGAGCCTGCTTCCTCCTCTCTCTCTGCCTGCCTCTCTGCTTACTTGTGATTTCTCTCTGTCAAATAAATAAATAAAATCTTTAAAAAAATAAAATAAATAAAATAAAATAAAATAATAAAAAAAAGAAAGAAATCAGGAGTAGCCATACTTATACCAGACAAACTAGATTTTATTTATTTATTTACTTACTTACTTACTTATTTATTTTTAAAGATTTTATTCATCCATTTGACACAGAGAGAGCGAGGGAGAGAGAGAGACAGAGAGACAGAGAGCAAGCACAAGGAGGGGGAACGGCAGGCAGAAGAGAAGCAGGCTCCCCATTGAGCAAGGAGCCTGATGTGGGGCTCAATCCTGGGACTCTGGGATCATGACCTGAGCCAAAGGTGGCCACTTAACCAATTGAGCCACCTCGGTACCCCCAGACAAACTAGATTTTAAACCAAAGACTGTAATAAGAGATGAAGAAGGACACTATATCATAATAAAGGTGTCTATCGAATAAGAAGTTCTAACAACTATAAATATTTATGCTCCCAACTTGGGAACCCCCAAATATATAAGCTTATTAATAACAAACTTAAAGAAATTCATTGATAATAATATAGTAATAGAAGGTCACTTTAAGGGGTGCCTGGGTGGCTCAGTGGGTTAAAGCCTTGGCCTTCGGCTCAGGTCATGATCTCAGGGTCCTGGGATCGAGCCCCACATCGGGCTCTCTGCTCAGCAGGGAGCCTGCTTCCCCCTCTCTCTCTGCCTGCCTTTCTGCCTACTTGTGATCTCTGTCTGTCAAATAAATAAATAAAATCTTTAAAAATAATAAAATAAATAAAATTAATTTTTTTTTAAAAAGGTGACTTTAACACCTAACTCACATCAATGGAAAAAATCATCTAAGCAGAAGTTCAGCAAGGAAACATTGGCTTTGAATGACAGTGGACCAGATGGACTTAACAGATATATTCAGAGAATTTCATCCTAAAGCAGAAGAATATACATTCTACTCAAGTGCATGTAGAGCATTCTCCAGAATAAATAACTGGGTTACAAATCAGCCCTCAACCAGTACAAAAAGATTGAGATCATACCATGCCTATTTTCAGATCACAATGCTATGAAACTTGAAGTCAACCACAATAAAAAAATCAGAAAGACTTCAAATACATGGAGGTTAAAGAACATCCTACTAAAGAGTGAATGGGTTAAGCAGGAAATTAAATAAGAAAATTTAAAAATACATAGGCAAACAAAAATGAAAACACAACAGTCCAGGGATGCCTGGGTGGCTCATACGGGCCTTCCTCAAGAAGCAAGAAAGGTCTCAAATACACAACCTAACCTTACACCTAAAGCAGCTGGGGAAAGAATGGCAACTGATACCTAAAACCTGCAGAAAGAGACATAATTAAGATCAGAGCAGAAATTATATAGAAATTTTTTTAAAAAAACACTAGAACAGATCAATGAAACTAGGAGCTGGTTCTTTGAAAGAATTAATAAGATTGATAACCCTCTAGCCAGACTTACCCAAAAAAAAAAAGAGAAAAAAAAACGAAATAAATAAAATCATGAATAAAAGAGGAGAAATTACAACCAACACTGCAGAAATATAAATTATTGTAAGAGAAAGTTATGAGCAGTTACATGCCAACAAATTAGGCAATCCAGAAGAAATGGATAAATTTCCAGAAGCATATAAACTAACAAAACTGAAACAGGAAGAAAGAAAAAATTTAAACAGACCCATAAAATGCAAAGAAATTCAATCAGTCATCAAAAATCTTCCAACAAACAAGATTCCAGGGCCAGATGGCTCCCAGGGGAGATCTACCAACAGTAAAAATAATAATAATAATAATAATAATAATAATAATAATGCTGATTCTTCCAAAACTGTTTCAAAAAAATAGAAAAGGAAGGAAAACTTCCAAACTCATTCCATGAGGCCAGCATCACCTTCATCCCAAAACCAGACAAAGACTCCACTAAGAAGAGAGTTAAAGACCAATATCCCTAATAAACATGGATGCAAAAATTCACAAGATACTTAGCTAATCAAACCCAATGGTACATTAAAAGGACAATTCACCATGATCAAGTGGTATTTATTCCTGGGCTTCAGGGGTGGTTCAATATCTGCAAAACAATCAACATGATACACCACATTAATCAAAGAAAGGATAAGAACAATATGATCATCTCAATAGATGCAGAAAAAGCATTTGAAAAAGTAAGGCATCCTTTCTTGATAAAAAAAAAAAAAAACCCTCAAGTAGGGATAGGAAGAACATACCTTAACATCATAAAGGCCATATATGAAAAACCTACAGCTAATATCATCCTCAATGAGGAAAAACTGAGAGCTTTTCCCCTAAGGTCAGGAATACGACAGGGATATCCACTCTCACCACTGTTGTTCAACATAGTCCTGGAAGTCCTAGCCTCAGCAATCAGACAACAAAAAGACATAAAAAGACATCCAAAAGGGGAAAGAAAAAGTCAAATTTCACTCTTCACAGAAGACATGATACTCTATGTAGAAAACCTGAAAGACTCCACCAAAAAAAAATTGCTAGAACCGATTCATGAATTCATCAAAATGACAGGATATAAAATCAATGTACAGAAATATGCTGCATTTCTATACACCAATAATGAAGCAGCAGAAATAAATCAAGGAATTGATCCCATTTACAACTGCACTAAAACTCATAAGAAACCCAGGAATAAACCCAACCAAAGAGGTAAAAGATTTGTATGCTGAAAACTATAGAACACTTATGAAAGAAATAGAAGAAGACACAAAGAAATGGAAAAAATTCTATGCTCATGGATTGGGGGGAAAATTGTTAAAATGTCTATACTACCCAAAACAATCTACACATTCAATGCAATCCATGTTGAAAAAGAAAAGCAAAATGGAAGGCTTCACAATCCCAGACTTCAAGCTGCATTAGAAAGCTGTACTCATCATGACAGTATGGTACTGACACAAAAACAGACACATAGATCAATGGAACAGAATAGAACACCCAGAAATGGACACCCAACTCTATAGTCAACTAATCCTTCACGGAGCAGGAAAGAATATCCAATGGAAAAAATGACAGTCTCTTCAACAAATTGTTGTGGAGAAACTGGACAGCAATATGTAGAAGAGTGAAACCAGAACACTTTCTTACACTATACACAAAAATAACTTCAAAATGGATGAAAGACCTATTCATGAGACAGGAAACCATCAAAATCCTAGAGAAGAAAACAGGTAGTAACCTCTTTGACCTTGGCCACAGCAACTTCTTACTTGATACATCTCCAGAAGCAAGGGAAATGAAAACAAAAATGAACTATTGAGAATTCATCAAGATAAAAATCTTCTGCACAGTGAAGGAAAGAATCAACAGAACTAAAAGGCAACTGATGGAAAGGGAGAAGATATTTATAAATGACATACCTGATAAAGTGCTAGTATCCAAAATCTATAAAGAACTTCTCAAACTCAACACCCAAAAAACCCCAAATAATCCAGTTAATAAATGAGCAAAAGACATGAACAGACACTTTTCCAAAGAAGAAATCCAGATGGCTAACAGACACATGTAAAGATGCCCACCATCATTCATGATTGAGGAAATACAAATCAAAACCACAATGAGATACTACCTCACATCTGTTAGAATGGCTAAAATTAACTGCTGGTGGGAATGCGAACTGGTGCAGCCACTTTGGAAAACAGTATGGAGGTTCCTCAAAAAGTTAAAAATAGAACTACCTTAGGACACAGCAATTGTACTATGTATATTTATCTAAAGGATACAAAAATACTGATTTGAAGGGGTACATGTACCCCTATGTTTATAACAGCATGATCAACAATAGCTTAATTATAGAAAGAGCCCAAATGTCCATCAACCAATGAATGGATAACAAAGAAGTGTTACACACACACACACACACACACACACACACACAGAGAAATATTACTCAGCCATTAAAAAGAATGAAATCTTGCTCTTTGCAACAAGGTGGATGGGACTAGAGCGTTTTATGGTATGTGAGATGTCAGTCAGAGAAAGACAATACCATATGATTTCACTCAAATCAGATGAACATAGGGGAAGGAAAGAAAATTAAAATAAGATAAAAACAGAGAGGGAGGCAAACCATAAGAGACTCTTAACTATTGAGAACAAACTGAGGGTTGCTGGAGTGGGGGTGGGTGGGGGGATGTGCTAAATGGACGATGGGCGTTAAGGAGGGCACTTGTTGAGATGAGCCCTGGGTGTTATATGTAAGTGATGAATTAATAAATTCTACTCCTGAAACCAATCTTACACTATATGTTAGCTAACTTGAATTTAAATTAAAAAATAAGAAAACAAAAAACTAAAAGTAAGACAAAAAAAGGGGGAAAAAAAACAAAAAGAAGGGTACACTAAACCAAAAACTAACGGATAGAAAGACATAACAAATATTGTATCCGAGATAAACAAATTTAAAAAAGAAATGAACAAAATAGTGACTATAAATCTTTCTTGACAAGAATTCCAACGTGAATTACCATATGACCCAGCAATACTAGTCCTAGATATATGCCAGAAAAAATTTTTTGAAAACAGGTGTTCAACAAGAATATGTAAACAGATTTTCTTAGCAGCACTATTCCCAATAGCCAGCAGATAGAAATGATCCAAATGTCCATCAGCTGCTACATAGATAAGGAAAATGTGGCATATCTATACAATGTAAGGAGGAATGAAGTGCAAATATATGCTATAACATGGGTGAATATTGAAAACATTATGTTAAGCAAAAGAAACCACAGACAATAGGTCATGAATCACATGACTTCATTTATATGAAATATCAAGAATATGAAAATCTGTAAGGACAGAATGCAGATTAATGGTTGCCAGAGGTTGTGGGGAGGGAGAACTGGGGATTGATTATTTAATATACATGGAGTTTTCTCTTGGGTTGTGAAAATTTTCTGAAACTAGATAGAGGTGATGGTTAGAAAACACTGTAAATGTACGAACTGCCACTGAGTCAATGCACTTTCAAATGGTCAAAATGTTGAATTTTATGTTAGGTAACTTTTACCTCAATTTAAAAAGAAATATGATTTAGATAGTGTGACAGAGGGAATTCAAAACTGCTCCCAAACCCCACCACAAAGAAGATTACATGCCCCTGGTTATTCAATCAAATGCTAATCAAGGTACTTCTGTGATTCAATTTTGTACATGGAATTGAAGTCCCAAATGAGTTGACCTTAAAATGTTGATATTATCTGGGTGGATTTGACTTACTCACACCTGCCATTCAAAAGTAGACAATTTTCTCCAGCTGGTTGCAGAAGTAGCAGAGAAATTCAAGTATGCAAGGGATTTAAAGTAAGTGTAGTTTTTTTCCTGCTGGGAATTAGGGGACCATGTGAATAAATATGAGAACCTCTAGTTGCTAAGAGCTGTTCCAGGGTATATACTAGTAAGAAAACTGGGATCCCAGTCTTAAATTCCCAAGGAACTGAATTCTGTCAGTATCAACAATGCGCTTGAAAGCAGATTTTTTTCCTCTAGGTTTGCCACTAGATGAGGACACAGCAAGCCAACACCTTGATTTTAGCCTTGTGATTGTCTGAGAAGAGAACCTAGCCATGCTGTGCCTGATTTCTGACCTCTAGAAACTAAGATAGTAAATTTTGTTGTATATGCCTCTAAGTTTGTGGTAATTTGTTAACAGCAATAGGAAACTAATAAACGTTTTACTGTTTTTACCGACATGGAAATATTTCCAAATATACTGTTAAGTTGAAAAAACTTAAGTCCCAGAAGAGTATATATGGTTCAATTACAATATGTGCATATATATATATATATGATGTGTTATTTTTAATAACATTTTAATAAAGAAAACAGCTTTCCTAATGTGTCTAAGATTAGAAAAGCCATTTGAATCATCTTTATTTCTACTATAGAAGGGAGATTTATCTTAAACCGTTCTTACTAATATTATCAAGAAAAACTGAGATTTAGTAACATTTCAGTACAAAGCTTTGTTTAACAAAGCTTACTAAGCCTAAAAAGGGATGTGTTATATCAGCGGATAGAATTTTTAAAACAATAACTTTCCCACCAATTACTGTGTGACTCATGCTATATTACAATATTTCAAATATTTCAAAACATTTTAAATAACAATAGAAGAAATAATTTTATGACCGTGAAATTTTTGCGACTTTTAGCATTAGAAAAAATTTGTATTCATTTTTTTAAAAAACAGTTGAGTGGTGAACAAAAGGTTCTTTTTCAGAGTAAATGGGAAAAATGTAGTGACTCTAAAACTTCATTCTTCTTCAAACTTTCATCTTTCTGTTAAGCATAACTCTGTACCAACCTTAAAGGAGAAACTCACATTTATGATGTAATTCTTCCCAGATTGAATAAAGTTTTTCTTTACATAAGTATATGCATAGAAAATTATTTCCAATAATATACATCAAACTGGATTGTTTAGTTTTTGGAAAACAATTATTAAATTTTAAAAATATGTTTTTAGGGGCGCCTGGGTGGCTCAGTGGGTTAAAGCCTCTGCCTTCAGCTCAGGTCATGATCCCAGGGTCCTGGGATTGAGCCCCACATCAGCTCTCTGCTCAGCGGGGAGCCTGCTTCCCTTCCTCTCTCTCTGCCTGCCTCTCTGCCTGCCTGTGATCTCTGTCTTTCAAATAAATAAATAAAATCTTAAAAAAATATATGTTTTTAGAAAGAACAGACAAGGAAGAAATGGAAATTACAGATCAATGAGGGAGTGTGTGCCAATTTCAGGGTTTAGCAAAATTGTTTGCTTTTACGTAAAAGTTGGAGAAATATATTCAGTTTGAAACTTTTCCAATCAACCTAAAATCTTGTTAAGTGTTACTCTTGCCAGAAGCTAAATAATATCCTAAATATTAAAGAACAATTTTTTATACTCAGATTGTACTTTATTTTGAACCGTACACAGAAAGAAAGCTCTACTGTGCCTTTGGAACAAATGTTAAAGAACAATTTTAAGTATTACTTCATCCTTGCTTGAGCTAAGAAAGTATTCCTATACATATATGCATACAAAATAAACTTTCTGAAAAATATATGGCAAACTCATTCACTTTCTACATTACATATAACCATATTACTGTATTTTTTAAAAAGCACAATCATTAAGGAAAATAAAGATATTTAAGAATAGATGTTGAACTATGCTAAGAATTAAATAAAATAAAACAGCAAATTAAAGAAATAATTTTAAAAACTCATTAAAGGGTTCCCAAACTTGCCTGATCTTATAAATTATCTGGGGTACTTCATAAAATACAAACTGTCATGGCATATTCCAGATGTACTAAATTAAAACCTCCAGAAGACAAACCTTTGTATCCAGATATCATCTAAGACACCACCCAAGAAAGGGTAGATTTGGAAAATCCTGGTAGATCAGGATTAACAAAAAAAAAATTTTAAACCTGAAAATGATAAACAGAATAAATATAAAATTTTGGTGTTCAAGTGAAGGAAGTGCAAAGGAGCCATGCACAAAGATATTTCCTGAATCTGTGCTTGTAACAGAAAAAAAGGGAAAAAATCTAAATGTGCATCAATAGGAAAACAAAAAATGAACAAGACATACAATGGAATACTGTACTGCTGTTAAAAAACCTACATCTACCTATTCAACATAGATGAATCTCAAAAACATCATTTGTCACAAAAGCAAGTTATGTGCTTGTATATGTACACATATATATGTATTTACATGCATATACACACATTTAAAATACATTAAAATGTCTGTATGTGTCTGTATGTATATAAACATGTATTTATATATATTTTCAAACTATATATAGTGTAAAAGCATGGATGAATGCTTCATTCTCTCAAACTTGTTTTGCATGATTCAATATTTCCTAAATTAATATGATTGATTACAACCTGTGTTGGTGGAGTGAACAGATAATATTTTTGAGGGCAATCTGCATGTATACATTATTGAAACAAGGCCAAAAACTGTAAATATATTGAAATAATGCCAATATGAATAAACTGGAAGTTTGTGAAATAAATTAAGATGATTTGAACACTCTTGAAACATCAAAAACAGGTAAAGTGCTTTAATTGTTACTAACCTGAAAAAATAGTATACTATTACATTAAAATAGAAGCATAAATTAACTATATGAATATAATAGTGAATAGAGAACATTTAGTAAGATCATATACTAAAATATGTATCTTAATGTTACAAGTTTATATATATTTCAAATTTTATATAAGAAACCTCCAAAGTCAAAGAAAAACTAATTTTTAAGAAAATTTTATATGCAATTAATCGAACTAAAGAATTTTAAATGATCATTTAGTCTTCAACTGACTCAAATGATTCAGAAAAAAAAAATAATGTGTCCTACATGGAGAGAAAATAATAAAGCAAATGTAGTAAAACGTTAACAAGTAGGGAATACAGTGAAGGCCTTGTGGGGCTTTGAAATTATTTCATTATAATGTTCTTTAAAAAAAAACACATAATAATGGAAGGTTTTTTTTTAAATTTAGTTTTGGTTCTTTTTGCCTATGACACGATTCCCAAACCTACCTGATTTTAAGAATTGTGGGGCACCTGGGTGGCTCAGTCAGTTGAGTATCTGATTTCAGCTCAGGTGGTCTCGGGGTCATAGAATTGACCCCCAATTCAGGCTCCACACTCAGTGGGCAATCTGCATGGGATTCTCTTTCTCTCTATCCCTCTGCCCCTCCCCCAACCCCTGCATGCTTGCAATCTCTCTCTCACTCTGAGATGAATAAATAAATCTTTAAAAAAAAGAATTGTGTATGGAACTTAAATACAGAGTCCCAGAGCTGGCTCCAATTTATGGAAAAAGAATCTTCAGGGTAAAGTCTAGGAATCATAATCTCAGTATCTGTTAGGACGTAGCAGGTTTAGAAAACATTACCTAATGGTAATTTTTTTTTTTTACTTGAGTATACTTGACACACAATGTTACTTTAATTTCAGGTGTGGAATATAATGATCCAACTTCTCTATATGTTATGCTATGTTCACCACAAGTCAAATAAAATAAATGAATAACATAACATAATACAAAATTATTAAAAAACAAAAACAAAAATCAAATAAAATTTTAAAAATACAATAAACCAGATAATACTCAGTGTTGGTATACTCATGAGAAAAAAAGGAATGCTCATATGTTATAGATGCCAAATTGAGACAATATTTTTCAAGGCTGATTTCCATGACAATTAAAAGTATCCATAGTCATTTCAATGACAGTCCTAGGAATTTAATTTAATACATATTAGTATTTTAAAAAAACTATGTACAAAGAAGCTCAGTCGACATTGTTTGTCATAGAGAAAATTACAAATAGCCCAAGTACATATAAATATTGGAATGTATGTGTGTGTATTATCTTTATTTTAAAGGAAAATATTTGGACGATTTAGAGTAAAATGTGAGTAGTATATTTCTTGAGACAGGAATAAAGCTGATATATTGTATATATGTGTATATATACTCACCGTTTCACCTCATGGAAAGACCTCAAGAGACCCTTTAAAAGAGGAACCATCAGTTTAAGTTTATAATTTAAAGTCCTTAATAGGAGGTGCTGTTGAAGGGTCTATATTTACAGGGTGATCCCACCCGCAGGAGAAAGAGGTTGTCAAGATTTTACAACTCGAAATCCTATTTTTTAACTGAAAATAATTGTACTGTCTAATTATAACAACCAAAAATGGAATGCATGCTAATGGGAAACAAAAATAATCACCCTTCCCCCCCCCAAAAAAAAAACCCAGAAAGGGAAATAAAGTAAAAGTTTTTTTTGTTTTGTTTTGTTTTTTTAATGTCACTTTCTATGTGTTTTCCAGAATTCCTTGCCTCGCTGTTAACGGGTAATTTGGGTTTTACTTGCTGGGGAGTGGAGGGGAGAGAAGTGGGCATTTAATGGTTTAGAAGATAACGAAGTAATTATTTAAAGGCTCCAGCAGATATCTGGGGAAAGGCAAATATACACTACAAAATATTTCACCCATTTGGTCTTAAAGATTGCTAAACAGGAAAAAATAGGGATGGGTTTTAGTGGCGAGAAGGCAGGGATGAAGAAAAAGATGGCCCCGCCTACGCTCCCGCCCCCACCCTCTTGCCGCAATGCAGGTGGGAACCATAATTGGGTATCTGAGCTCACAGTGACGTGGCCCTTACGAGACCTAGAGCTGACGCGTGGATCCGTGTCTCCTCCTAGTTGCAGTCTGGTAGTCGTTTGTGGCTGTGCGCTGTCTCGCTATTGCCTTGAAGGCAGGCGAGCCTGTAGCCCAGGGAAGAAGGAGGAAGTCGTAGAAGCTGACCCTGATCCGCGTCAGGTTAGTGGGCGCTGACTGGATGGCAGAGGGTTAAAACCAGAGCGGGTTCAAGACTGGATTCTCTCTACCCCTTACCCAGTACCCATTTATATGGTTCAAGAAATGGAGGGCTTGGTGGGAGGAGATCCAGAGGGGCCAAGGGTTGGGAATGGGTATCAGTTAGGATGTCCTAGGAGTGGAGATGTGCTGGGCGATCCGGCATCCGGAAGGGAAGGGTCCGAGAAGGGGACAGCGAGGAGACAGCCTGATTCTTCCAGGACGACGGGAGAGGGTCGCGGACTCCGCCGCGGGTCTATGCCTCGGTTCTGGAATCTGTTCTCCACCGTCCGTCCATTTTGGAGCCGGAAATGGTGGGCTGCGGCAAACTGTGGCAAGGGTGGCGGGGGCGGGAGGGGAGCGGGGCGGAGATGATGGTTGCTGCAGAGGATAGGGACAGAGATTAGGTTCGGGAAACACTTTCCTTCTGCGGAGGACGCATCGAGCGGAAGCTTTTTGACTGAGATACAGTCGGGGAGCAAGAAACTGTTTCTGACCGCTGCAGGTCAGTGTGAGCGTAGGCGCCGCTTGCAGACACTGGGGTAAGCAAGACAAAGCGCTGAGACTTCAGCGGGTCCAGGTTTGCAATGCCCACGCTACCTCTTCGCCCTTCGTCCATTTTGGTGCATAAAATGGTGCAGTAAAAGGAGGGTGAATTCCAGAAAGTCTAGTGGGTCCCAACCACACTGAATTTCTTAATAAATAAACCACGTCACCATCTGGCAAGGTGTTTGACTCCCCCGCCCAGCAAGTTGTCCATTTGCTTTCGAGAAATGGTAATTAGGTGACGGGAAGGATGAGACGGGGTAAAGGGGCTAAAGAAGAGGTGAAACTGGTTTGATTTTTTTTTTATTACAATGCCTGTTTCTGGAGAGCGGTGTTAGTACATCAAAGGGCAGGAAATGAAGCCGTGATAGAGGAGAGAGGAGAAAGAGAAGGTGGCAACATTTGATTAATGGAGGCCTGAACCAACATCGAACTTGGTGCCTGCCCCTGATACTGGTCTTTTAATCAAATTATCAGTCCTGGTCATTGTCGCATTTCTGTCTGCAGGTCTTTAGGTCGGTTGGTGCAGCAGATTTCAAAGCTAAGAGAGGAAGACTGCTTCTGATCCCTGCAGGTAGGGGGCTGCTTAGGAACCTCTGGTGTAGGGTTATCAGGGGTTAAGACGGAATCTGGAGGACTCACTGCCCTTCCTGTCCGAGTTAAGTGCAGGAGGTTCGAGGAGTGGCCTAAGGAAAAATTTACGGGGAAAATGGTGGACTTTGGAGGAGGGCTGGGTGTGGGGCGTCCCCTAGAGGGCGCAAGAAGTCGCTCAAATGGGAAAACCTTTTCTGACAGAGCTCTGAATCCTGTTGTTACAAAGCATCCCATCCTTCTTCTTGCTTTTTATCTCCTAGGAAGAATAAGCAGGAAAAAAATCTCAAAATGGAAAATATCCCCCAGGAAAGCAAAGGAGACGAGCAGGCTCTGGTGCAGAATGAAAACGAAGCTCACCCTTTGGGAGGTGGTGAAGACCAGGAGCCTGGAGGAAATATTAGAGCGGGCTGGGCCCCACCTGCCCATGATGTTAGAGAGGATATGCCCAATAGGCTTGTCAATAACCTTGACATGATAGATGGAGATGCAGATGATATGGAACGGTTCATGGAGGAGATGAGAGAGCTAAGGAGGAAAATTAGGGAGCTTCAGTTGAGGTACAGTTTACGTATTCTTATAGGTGATCCCCCTCACCATGACCATCATGATGAGTTTTGCCTTATGCCTTGAATGCCGAGGTTAATAATAATAAACCCCCTGCTTCCCAAAGTTGAATTTTCTTGATGTACCTTTTGCTGTGAACATGTGGTGTTCTGTCATTTTTCTGATTGAAAATTTCATTTTGACTTTGGAAGTTTTTCTGTTAGCAGGGGAGTTTCATCAACTTGCATGGAAAGATGTTTATTACATACTGTGAAGGTAATAAAGCAGTTTAAAAAGCAGTCTATAAATATACTATCTCATTTAAAAGCATGCATATTATATATATGTATCAGAATGTTTTTTTCTTATTTTCTTTAATTTTTCTTGATTGCCTGCTTTTTCTCATTTTTCCAAAATGAATACATATGTATTATATGTGTCAGAAAAGAAGTAAGAGGACAAAAACTTGCCAGTTGGCTTATAAAGGGAATGGAGAAAAAATTACTTGAGACATAATTTAAAGACACATAAATATTATATTATGTCTTATAATAAGATCTCTTATTTAGAAGCACAAACCTCGTCATTATTACAGATACATTTCTTTACAGTCAGCCTATTAATCTATAAATGAAGATAACAGATGCACCCTTCAGGTGCTCTTCATATTTAGAGAAGGGCCCATGAAGTAAGTTTACCATCAAGTCTAATTGAATGCCAAGTGGGTGACACCTTTAAAAAAGAAAGATTTTATTCTTTTATTTGAGAAAGCATGTGCACAATTGCGGGGCGGGGGGGTGGAGAGGCAGAGGGACAAGCAGACTCCTCGCTGAGTGGAGAGCCAAATACAGGGCTCCATCCCAGGACCTCCAGATCATGACCTGAGCTGAAGTCAGATGCCCCTGCATAACACCTTTCTTATACCTATGCCACTGGTCCCCACCACTGCTGATGTGCTGGAGTCTTAAAAGTGACAAAGACCTACTGATTTCTCTTGAACATTCAGTGGTCTGAATTCCCATTTTGCCCTTTCAGAAATGTGGAGAATGCCCTTTCCTTCTTTGCAGTTATACTTAATCCAGGTGGGTACTTCCCTAGTGCTGCTTAGGAACCCAAATAGCCCTTTATGGTTTTTCTTGGACTTTCTTCCTTATCCCTTCCCCTAGATAAATCTGAGTGACACTCATTATAGTGTGTTCAAAATTGGACTACCCTTTCCATCCTCTGATGAATATGGCCGATTTCCTTGACTCTCCATTTTCTGTGCAGACACTACTACAGGTTTCATTCTGCACATACATAGGTGTGGGGTGGCTTTATGTCCATAACATCCTAACCCTAGAATCCCCAGTAGTCTACTCATACTAACCTACATGGATCCAAAGGAATTTTCCTCTTTGCTTTGATTTTGGCTGTGCTCAACAAACCTAAAATCACAGAGCAATGGGAAACTGGCTGAGACTGGAGACCTAGTAGGTGGACCCTTGTTTTAGAGTATTTTCCATCACCCAGTAATCAGTGGTCCCTAAGTAGACTGTGCCTTTCATAGTAAATATATTGCCCAATTTGTCCTGGTACCCTTGGTTTATAGCGTAGAGACTGGTAAGTTGCAGGGTACAACAGTTAAGGATAGGTGAGTCAAGAGTCCTGCAATCCGGGCTCAGGTTTGCCTCTGATCATTTATGGGCAAGTAATTTTTTTTTTCCCCTACAGATTGTAGCTTGCAATTGAAAAAGGAACACAACAGAAAAATCATTATGCAACAATTTCAACACATGGACTTACTGTAATGTTACATAAGTCAGTCTTTATCAACATGTGCTGTAAAGACCAACTGCATCATAATCACCTGAAGAACTGGCTAAAATTTCAGACAACTAGGTTTAACTCCACACCCACTAAATCCTGCAAGTTCATCAGACATCTCTGGACTTAGATAAAGTGAAGATCCCCAGCTTTAGTTCAGGTTTGGGCACTCCCCTCCTCATGTACATATGAAAGTACTTTTTAAGTGCCTTTGCCGCTGCCTGATGGTGCACGGGAGAAGAATGAGGCACAAACAAGTCAGAGTCAGCTGCAAGAGAGAGGAAGCAGGGGTCGACAGTAGAAAAGACTCACCCTGAACAACTCCTCAGTCCCATATTTACTAGATATTAGTAATCAACAAAGGAGCCAAAGAAGGCTATACATTAATCATATGCTTTGTAGATAAACAAGAAGGAATAGGAGTTATACATTGATTATAAGTCTTACAGACAAGCAAGAAAAAAAGCAGGATATGTCTGGTCAAGCAATATAAAGTTCATAGTTGAGCAAGCACATTCAAAGGGATCATCAGATTAGCCACAGGTGGTCTCTAGAGTAGGGGAGATAACAGAAAAAGTGAAGCAAGCAGCATTCTGCCCTGAGCCAGCCAGGCATCCCCAGCTGCTCGGATTTAAGGAAGTATATCATCCTCTCCCCCAGAGGCCTGTTGCCCGTACATGTTTTTCTTAAGGCTATATCTAAGCATGCTTGGTAACTAGTGTAATTTCTCATGGGTTATATATTAAGTAATACCTTGTTCTGAGGAACATTTACAACCTTAATTAACCCATATATATATCAGGCTTTATGTTCCCACTAGACTGTGCCTTTTTTTTTAAGGATTTTATTTATTTATTTGACAGAGATCACAAGTAGGCAGAGAGGCAGGCAGAGAGAGAGGAGGAAGCAGGCTCCCCGCTGAGCAGAGAGCCTGATGCGGGGCTCCATCCCAGGACACTGGGATCATGAGCTGAGCTGAAGGCAGAGGCTTTAACCCACTGAGCAACCCAGGCGCCCCGACTGTGCCCTTTTTAAAGAGACAACTGTCTTTCTCAACCTTGGCAGCAGGTTTGAATTACCTGAGATTTTGAAGTGGAACTCAGGATCCACCCCCAATCAGTTGAATCAGACTCACTGGAAATGAGACCAAGGGATCATTACATTGTAAAAACAGTGATTCTGATGTACATGTAGAATTTAGAACGAGTATAATTTGTGACATAAGTATCTCTGGTTTATTTCTCTGCACTACCCCTGATTGACTATGTGACCCTTAGCAATTCATTTCACTTATCTAGCATATAGATCTTGTGAAATACATATCAAAGAGGAAGAATTATACCTCAAAATCAATACATGAGATCCTTTTAAAATAGTATATGTGAGGGCACCTGGGTGTCTGTTGGTTAAGACTGCCTTCGGCTCAGGTCCTGATCTCAGGGTCCTGGGATGGAGCCCTGCATCAAGTCCTGCATCAGGATCCCTACTCAGCAGGGAGTCTGCTTCTCCTTCTGCTCCTCCCTCTATGTGCACTCTCTCTCTGTCTCAGATAAATAAATAAAATATTAAAAAAATAATATATGTGAGTGTTTCTTTAAATTTGCTAGTGTATCAAATGCTTCAGGATCACATGTGGAGCTTGTTTAAAATACAGAATCCTGGCCTGTTACCCAAGACTACTCTTTAGTAATGGTGCCTAGGTAACTGCAATGTTAACAAACTCCTGAGTGATTCTGTTGCACACTAGAGTTTGAGAATTACCTGTGCATACATTTGTATCTCAACTATATTAAGGACAAACCAATAAAATAACTAAAAGAGAATATAGATATATGTTAGTCTATATTCAGGGAAAAGAGAATAGAGGAGAAGGCCTATCTGAGCATTAGAAAAATAAAAGATGAAACCATAAAGGGAAAAATTGATATTTACTATGTAAAAAATATTAAACCTTATGCAAAATATAGCACTACTGTGAATAAAAGTTAAAGAGGAGGGTTCACATGTCTTAAGATGATTTCCTCAACTGAAGACTATGTAATGCTTTTCTCTCATTCCAATGTAGGATATAAACAATAAAATTGTTACAGAACCTGGTCTGGGTCCTGATGGAAGAACCAAGTGGCACTCGAAAACTTTGGAGGATCACACGTTTATTTAACACCTGCGGGCTCAGAGGAGAATGATCTCCAAAGGTCTGAGCCCCGAGCACAGACAAAGAGGATAATTTATATGCTTCTATTTTCCCATACTTGGTACTTCTGGCATGCACAGGAAGCAGGACAGAAAGAAGAACCCGGAAGAGCCCCGGGGCAGGAGCTAGGACTCTTTTGCTGACTCAGTTGGCCATCTTAGAACACAGATTTTTCCCTTATCAAAATGAATAAAAATTTCATTCCTCTTGCCAATTTAAAACCTTGGTTGTGAGAGTCCATCCTAGCCATTTTGAATTGATCCCATTACTAGGGAGTGTTTATCTGCTTGTTTCAGGGGAAAGGTGGAAAGTTGAAAATAAGAATAAATACTCATTTGTATCAGTTTCCTGTAGCTGCTGTAAACAAACAAACAAAACTACCACAATACAAATTTATTCTCTCACAGGTCTGGAGGTGTGGCAGGTGTCACAGGTGTGGGCAGGGTAATGCTCCCACTGGAAGCTCTTCAGAAGAATCCATTAATTGCAGTGCAACTGTTACCAAAGCTACAATAAGCAAAATAGTGTAGTATTGACATAATGACAGACATAGAGGACAATGAGATCAAATACACATCTCAAAAATAAACCCACACATGCATAGTCAAAAGATTGTCAACAAGGGTGCCAAGAACATTCAATGGGGAAAGGATATACTTTTCAACAAGTGGTGGTGGGAACACTACATATTCATATACAAAAGAATAAGGCTGGACCCTTAACTTCACCATATACAAATATTATCTCAAAATGAGTGAAAAACATAAACCTAGGAGCTAAAACCTTAACTCTTAGATGAAACCATGGTAAAAGCTTCATGATCATGGATTTCTCCCTTTTGAAAGGAGAATATATATTGCATGCCTATCCACCATCATATCTGGAAGCACTTAAATTCTTTAGTTTCACAGGCTCACAGCTAAAGAGGATTTTTGCCTCAGGATGAATCATATTTCTAGTCTCACCAAGACTTAATTTAGATAGATGAGACTTTGGAGTTGATGCTGGAATAGATTAAGATTTGGGGGGCTGTTGGAATGGGATAAATGTATTTTATATTTTGTATATGAGAAGGATGAGTATTGGGGGGCCAGAGGGTGGATTATTAGGTACTGAATTGTGTCCCCTCCAAATTCATAGGTTGAGGCTTTAACCCCCAATGTGACTATATGTGGAGATAGGGTCTTTAAGGAGTTGTATAAGGTTAAGTAAAGTCTTAAGTGTGGGCCCCCAATCAAATAAGTATTCTCCTGAGAAAAGGAAGAGACACCAAGAGGATTTGCTCAAAAAAAAAAAGGGCCATATGAAGATGTAGCAAGAAGGTAGCCATCTGCAAACCAAGAAAAGAGGCCTCAAGAGAAACCAAACCTGCTGACAACTTGATCTTGGAATTTTAACCTCCATAACTATGAGAAATTAATTTCTGTTAAGTCACCCAATCTGTGGTATTTCATATGGCAGAATCAGAAGACCAAGACAGGATATAACACAAATTGGTGACCAGAGACTGGGTAGATAAAGGAGGGAAACTACTTAGTGAGTAAGCAGTTTTACTTTGGGGTGATAGAAATGTTTTGGAACTAATTAGAAGTGGTGGCTACACAACATTGTGAATGCACTAAATACTACTAAATTGTTCACTTTGAAATGGTTCGTGTTTATAATTTTTATTGTAGAAAAATATACATAATGCCATATCTATATTTTAATCATTGTTAAGTGTACAATTTAGTAGCATTAAGTACATTCACATTGTTGTGGAATATAATCACTGCTATCCATTTCCAGCAATTTTTCATCATTTCAAACTGAAACTCTATACCCGTTAAACAAAAACTTCTCATTCTCCATCTCCCACTGCCCCGGTAACCATTATTCTACTTTATGTCTGTATAAATTTGACTCTTGTAGGACTCTTATGTAAGTGGAATAATACAGAATTCGTCTTTTTGTGTCTGGCTTATTTAACTTAACATAATATTTTCAAGGTTCACCTGTATTATAGTGTGTAACAGAATTTTATTCCTTCTTAAGGCTGAATCATATTTTATTGAATGTATATATTGCATATTATTTGTCCATTTATTTCCCAAGCAACACTTGGGTTGCTTCTCCCTTATGACTATTGTGACTAATGTTGCTATGAGCATGGGAGTGCAAATATCTATTTAAGCCTCTGCTCTCAGTTATTTTGGGTATATACCCAGAAGTGAATTGCTGGAACATATGATAATGATATGTTTTGTTTTGTTTTGTTTTGAGCAAAGAGCATGTTGGTGCAGCTGCACCAGTTTACATTCCCATCAGCAGAGTACAAGTGTTCCAATTTTCCCCACGTCCTCACTAACACATTGTTTTCTGAGTTTTTTTTTTTTTTTATAATAGCCATCTTAATGGGTGTGAAGTCATATCTCACAGTTGTTTGGATTAGCATTTCTCTAATAGCGATGCTGAGCATCTTTTTGTATGCTTTGGCCATTTGCTTATCTTCTATGAAGAGATGTCTATTCAAGTTCTTGGCCCATTTTTTAGTTGGGTTCTTTTTGTTGCTGAGTTGTAGGAGACCTTTATATAGTCTCCTTAAATAGACATATGATTTGTAAATATTTTCCCCAATCCTGTAGGTTGCTTTTTAGCTTTCTTGATAGTGATCTTTGATGCACAAAATGGTATTTTGATGAATTCCAATTGTATTAGTTTGGGTTACTGTAACAAAATGCATTAGACTTGGTGCATTAAACAACAAACATTTTATTCCTGCCATTCTGGAGGCTGAGATGTCTAAGATCAAGGGTTCTGGAAAATTCAGTGTCAGCTGAGGTCCCTCTTCCTGGTTTGCAGATGTCCACCTTCTTGCTGATCCTTTCATATTGGAAAGAGAGAGAAATCTAGTCTCTTCCTCTTTTTATAAGGACAGTGGTCCCATTTAAAGGTTTCACCCTTATGGCCTCTTTTAAATCTAATTATATGCCAAAGATCTCATATCCAAATACCATCACATTGGGGATTAGGGCTTCAAAAATATAAATTTCAGGAGGACACAAACATTCAGACCATAGTAGTCCAAACTTGGCCCCCAGTATTCATGTCCTTTTCACATGCATAATACAATTCATTCCATCCCAACAGCCTTAGAAGCTTTAACTCATTTCACAGAAACTCTAAAGTCAAAGGTCCAAAATCTCTTCTAAATATTATCTAAATGAGATATCGGTGAGATTCTAGGTATAATTCATCCTGAACCAAAATTACTTTCCAGCTACAAACCTATGAAACCAAATAAGTTATGTACTTCCAAAATATAATAGTGGGGCAGGTATAAGGTAGACATTTCCATTCAAAAGGGAGAAACAGGAAAGAAGAAAGGGGTGATGGGTCCCAAGCAAGTCAAAAACCTAGCAAGACAAATCCCATTAGATCTTAAGGCATGAGAATAATCTTTGGTTCAGTGTTCTGCCCTTCAGGCCCTCTGAAGTGGCAACATCATTCCAGTAGCTCCTAGAGTTGCTGTCTCTGCTATAGCTCTGTGGTAACCCTTCCTACATATCAGCTGAGTTCAGGGTCCCTACCCACATATTAGCTCTGATAGGTGAGGAACAAATCCCCAGTAGTCTGCAGGGGGGAGCTGTGTTCCTTGGTTCTGGACCACCCATGGCTTCGGTTAGAGACTATCTGACCTATCAACACTGAAGATGGTGATCTTGATAATCTCTGAATTATATTCATGACCATTCTTTACTTTTCTTGAATAGTGCAAGTTCATAGCAGAATAGGTTTATTAACCTGTTCTGAAGAATCAAAGAAATTGAAAAGCTTCCTTCATTCTACAACATCTTTGTCATCTTCAGTTCAGATCGGCAGTGTTTCTGCTGGAGTGGCTGATTAAGATTGTGGTTCACACCCATACTAATCTCCTTATCAAATTATTATTCCACCGTACTCTTAGAACTTCCTTTCTTAAATTTTTGCAATTTTGGTGGGCCAAGGATTTTCCAAATCCTTAAGCTCTGGTTCCTTTTAGCTTAAAAATTCCTTCTTCAATCCCTTCTTTCTTTTTACATTGTATGATAAGCAGTCAGTAGGAACCAAGATGATCCTCCCACAGTTTTCCTAGAAATATCCTCAGCTAAAAATGCATTTTTGTTGCTTGCAAGTACTACCTTCTACAAAACACTCAAATATGAATACAATTCAGCCAAATTATTTGCCACCTAATAACAAGGGTAGCCTTTTCTCCATTGTCCAATAATATGTTCCACATTCTGAGACCTCACAGAATGGTGTTTACCATCCATATCACTACCAACATTCTATACATGGTTATGTATTACTTTCTAAGAAGATGAAAACTTTATTTCCAGTACTCTTCTTTCCTTTCTGAGCCCTTACCACAATCGAGTTTAACAATTCTCTCAGGGCAACAATGGCTTTTTCTAGCATGCTTCAATATGTGAATTTTGGTGGGACACAAACATTCAGTCCGTAGCACTGATTTACTTATTTTCTTTTTGTTGCCTATGCTTTGAGTATCATATTCAAGAAATCATTGTCATATCCAATGACATGAAGTTTTTTCCACCTTTTTCTTCCAGAATTTTCAGTTTTAGTTCTTAGGTTGAAATCTTTGATCCATTTGAGTTAACTTTTTGCAAGTGGTGTAAGGTAGGTGCCCAACTTCTTTCTTTTGCATGTGGATATCCAGTTTTCTGGATATCCACACTATTTATTGAAAATATAGTATTTTCCCCATTGAACAGAAAATAATGGGAATGAGAAATTCACTTGAGCTGGCTGAAGAAGGAATCATTAAACTTAAAAATAGGTAAATAAAGATTTCAAGTCTGAAAAATGAAACAAAAATTAATGAGAGTATATTGATACACAGAACCTTGGGAAACTATCAAGTACACCAACATAGACATAACAGGAATCACAGAAAGAGATGAGGAAAAGTAAGCAACGAGGAAATACATTTGAAAATACAATAACCAAAACTTCTCAAATTTGATGAAAAACACTGATCTACAGTGGTCTTCTAATCAGAAATCATGGAAATCAGAAGACAGTGGGAATTCATCTTCAGAATGCAGAAGATGGGGTGCCTGGGTGGCTCAGTGGGTTAAGCCGCTGCCTTCGGCTCAGGTCATGATTTCAGGGTCCTGGGATCGAGCCCTGCATTGGGCTCTCTGCTCAGCGGGGAGCCTGCTTCCTCCTCTCTCTCTGCCTGCCTCTCTGCCTGCTTGTGATCTCTCTCTGTCAAATAAATAAATAAAAAATCTTTAAAAAAAAAAAAGAATGCAGAAGAAAATCAATATTAACCAAGATTTCTTAACCAACAAATTCTCCCTTAAAAATTAAGTATTAATTAAGACATTTTCAGAAAACAAATATTGAGAGAATTTTTAAACATTTTTGCTGTCCTATAAGAAATATTAAACAGAGTCCTTAAGGCTCAAATCAAAGGGCACTAGATGGTAACTTGAAGCCACATTAAGAAATAAAGACCACTGGCCAGGTAACTAAAATAGGTAAATATAAAAGACAAAGTGGTTGGCTAAATAATGGCCTCCCCACTGATACTCATATCCAAACCTTGAAACCTATAAATATTGCCTTATATGGCAAAAATAGACTTTGCAGGTGGGATTAAGTTAAAGATCTCAAGATGGAGAGATCATACTGGATTTTCTGGGTGGGGCCCAAGTGCAATCACACCTGTTCTTATCAAAGAAAAACAGAAGGAAATTTGACATTGAAGAGGAAGAAAGCAATGTGATGATGGAAGCAGAGACATTTGAATATGCTATGCTGGTGGTTTTGGAGATGGAGACTGTGGACATAAATCAAGAAATGCAGTTCTAGAAGTTGGAGAAGGCAAAGAAATGGATGCTCTCCTAAAGTTTCCACAGGCAGAATTACCCTGTTAAGACCTTGATTAAACCCCATAAGATTATTTCAAATTTGTAACTTCCAGGGGCATCTGGGTGGCTCAGTGGGTTAAGCCACTGCCTTTGGCTCAGGTCACGATCTCAGGGTCCTGGGATCGAGTCCCGCATCAGGCTCTCTGCTCAGTAGGGAGCCTGCTTCCCCCTGCCACCCCGCCTGCTGCTCTGCCTACCTGTGATCTCTCTCTCTCTGTCAAATAAAGAAATAAAAATCTTTAAAAGACATTATAACTTCCAGCATTGTAAGAGAATAAACTTTTGTTGTTTAAGCCATGAACTTTGTGATACTTTGTTACAGCAACAATAAAAAATTAATACAGAGAGTATACATGTATGTTTGTGACTCTTATTTGATTTAAAGGAAAACTACATAAAAACAATAATTATAAAACAGTGTTTATGGGTATACAATGGCTAAATGTGTAGTTTCTATGACAATAATAGCACAAAAGAGGAAGGAGGGAATGAAGATATATTAGAACAAACTTTTTAATAGTATTGAAGTTAAGTTAGAATTGGCAAAATTAGATTGTCTTAAGATGTTAATTTTAATCCCTAGGGCAACCACTAAGAAAATAATTTTTTAAATCTTCTTAAAAAACAACAAGAGAATTAAAATGGCATACTAAAAATGTCTTTTAAAAAGAATGCAATAGTGGAGAAATAAAGGAGCAAAAAAGATAATAGGCATATAGAAAACAAATAATAAAATGGCAGATGTAAATCCTACCTTACCCATGATTACATTAAATACAAATTAATCCAACTCCATACTATCTACAAGAGAAAGACTTTTAGATTCAAAGAAATAAACAGAATGAAAGTTAAAAGATGGAAAAATATATACCATGAGAAGGGTATTTTAATATCAGGCAAAATAGACTTTGGGACAAAAATGTTATCAGAGAACAAGAAAGGTATTTCATAATGACAAGGTCAACCCATCAAGAATATATTAAAACATATGTAAACATACATAAATGTCAAAATACACGAAGCAAAAACTGCCAGAAAAAAAAAGGGAAGAAACAGACAATTTGATTATAGTAACTAGAGACTTCAAAATGACACTTTAAAAACTTGATGGAACAAGTAGGAAGAATATCAATAAGAAAATAAGACAGTTGGGCACTTGGGTGGCTCAGTCGGTTAAGCATCTGCCTTCAGCTCAGGTCATTATCCCAGGGTCCTGGGATTGTCCCACATTGGGCTCCCTGCTCAGACGGGAGTCAGCTTCTCCCTCTGCCCCTCCCCCTCCACCCCATACTCGTGCTCGCTCACTCTCTCTTGAGAAGTAAATAAATAAAATCTTTTTTAAAAAAAGAAAAGACAGTTGAATAAAATCAAACCAGCTAGAATAACAGACATCTATAAAATACTCCAAGCAGCTTCAAAATACATATTCTATCCAACTTTCTCTTGGATAGACCATATAGTAGGCAATAATAAAATACCATATATAAATTTATAAGGATTGAAATCATACAAATAATATTTTCTGACAATAATGGAATTAAGTTAGTAATTGAAAGCATAAGGAAATCTGAAAAATCTACAAACATGTATAAATTAAACAGTGTATTTTCATTTAGTCAGAAGAAATCATGAGAGAAATTAGAAACTACTTTGAGATGAATAAAAATGAAAACACAACAAACCGTAACTTTTGGGATATAGTTAAGCAGTGCTTTGAGGGACTATTATAGATGTAAATCCTTATATTAAGAAGATGAAAATCTCGAATCAATAATTTAAATTCTCACCTTAAAGCACTAGAAAAAATTGCTTAAAACAAAAAAAAAATCATAAGGAAGGAAATAGTAAAGATTAGAGTGGAAATAAATGAAATAGAGAATAGTAAAACAATGGAGAATATCACTAAAACCAAAAGTTGGTTCTTTGAAAATACAAGGGAAAAAAACCTGACAATGCTATAACTAGACCTACCAAGAAAAAAAAGGATAAGGATTCAAATTATTAAAATCAGGAATGAAAGAGGGGACATGACTCTTAACTCCAAAGGTTTACAAAGAATTATACAGTAATACCATGAACAGCTGTGTGACAGTAAGACAAGATAAATGAAAGGGACAAATTCCAATAAAGACACAAACTACCAACACTAACAAATAGAAATAGAAAGAAAAGTAAATTTACTGAAAATGGCAATGGAATTCTGAGACTTGATCCCTCTCCTAAAAGCAACTAATAAACTGGCAAAAAGTATCAGAATCAACTTCTGTAGAACTCCGGAATCTACTAAAATAAAAATTATAACAATCAGGGGAAATTTAGTGAAATTTCTACTACTCCTCTGTGGTAAGAAATTTTAAATTGTTTACCTACCATCCACCATGCCCCAGATTTTCAACAGTCTGTACATGGCAGCTTAATATCCTGATTTAGATTGCTAGCGCCTGAGGGAAGAATTCAGATTCTATTCTTATAGAATTGTGGTTGTGAGTCTTAGTCTACCTGGCAGTTCTCTCAAGGACCAGCACAAAAACTTCCATTTGTCACATGAGACAGAGCATTCCTTGGACTGGGACTGGGGCAGCTTCCTGGGTAACTTTTGCCAAAAGCATTTAAGGTCATAGGTATTGAGCAAAGCAGCCTGGGGCAAGGAACAACATTTAGAATAAAAAATAGACAGAAGGGTTTGAAGAGGTGGGGGGGTTGAAGGTTGGGGGAACCAGGTGGTGGGTATTAGAGAGGGCACGGATTGCATGGAGCACTGGGTGTGGTACAAAAACAATGAATACTGTTATGCTGAAAATAAATTTAAAAAATGATTTAAAAAATAGACAGACTGACAAGTATAAGTATGAGAAGCTGGGGAAAAGACATACATGGAAAACAAGCACTTTTAAAAACTTTATATAAAAGAAATAAAATACTATATGTCCATACCAAGATTGGACACATGCTCAGCAAAGGCCAGAGAAGACCCTAAATGTTCACCTTGGGCTGGTCTTAAGGTCTGAAAAAGCAGAAAGTAAAGCATTAAAAATATCTCAACTTGGAGCTCATCTGCAAAGACTGGGAAAGCATTTTTCTTCTGTTGGTTCTAGACATTTAAAGTAACTCTGTCCAAATACCAGTTGATTACTGAGCTAATCTGGCACAGATTTCAGTGACCTCACATGACAAAGAATACAGAATTTACAAAAAGTACTTTTAAAAGTCAACAAACAAAGAAACAACCAACAACAAAGAACAACAACAAAACCTGGAAAGTGAGAGGATCTAATTTACAGAATTGACATTTTCTAATATACAAAATGTCCAAATTCCAGCACAGATTGTAAGGTATATGAAGAAACAAGAAATTATGGTCTATTTCTAGGAAAGGAAAAAATTATTAGACTGAGTATAAAAAAGTTCATGTATTAGACAAACTAGAAAAAAGTTTCAGATCAACTTTCTTAAATATGCTCAAAGAGCTAAAGGAAGCCATGGACAAAGGACTAAGGAAATGAGGGAAAAAATGCCTCAGCAAATACAAACTATCAGCAGAGAGATAGAATATAGAGATAGAAATTATAAAAAGGAACAAAATAGAAATTCTGGAGTGAAAATAACTGAAGTAAAAAGCTCACTAGAGGGGTTTGACAGCATATTTGATCATGTAGAAGAAAGAATCAGTTACTCTGAAGATAGATGAATTGAGATTATCCAGTCTGAGGAACAAAAAGTAAAAAGAATGAGGAAAAATTAACAAAACCTAAAAGAAACAGGAGAAACAATGAAGCATATTTAAAATATGCATGATAGGAATCTCAGAAGGAGAAAAGAGATAGAAACAAGAAGACGGAATTTTTGAACAAATAAAAGCTAAAAATTATTCATAAGGGGATACACTAATCTATGTATTCAAGAAGTTCAGTTATTTCCAATTAGGATAAACATGATCCAAATCAAGACATATTATAGTCACATTGTCAAAACCAAGTATATGCTGTTACACTGTAACAACTATAGTTTTGGCAATTTTCTAGTTTTTGAGTTGGGTGGTGATTTCACAGTATGAAAGAGGAAAGGGAAGGGAAGGGGAATAAAGGGGAGGAAAGGAAAGAAAAGAGGGACAAAAGGTAGATGCTAAGACTGTGTAGTAGACAAAGGATTATGATAAATCAGTTCATCTATGACACGTTTTTAAAAATACTTTAATGCTTTCTTTTTTAGCTGTCTGACATTCTACATGAGAACCGATCCAATATTGGAGCGCAAGTTTCAAGTGTGAAGAGAAGTGAACAGAGAAGGTGAGAAGGAAGTAGCAGAAAAAAGGTTGGGGTGTAAGGATTTTGAGGTCCCTCAGGGACATTCAAGCAGTGGTATCCAATAGACAGTTGGCAAAGAGGGTCTGGGGCTAAGGGGAGGGAACAGCCTGGAGATGGAGCTTTGAGAATCATCTGTGCTTGGGGGAAATGAACAGAAATCATTCAGGGAGAGAGAACATGGGTACAGAGAAGAGGTCCAGGAACACAGCTGCTCAAGGTGGCAGTGCCGCTTCCTGGCGGTAGGTACTACTGTCTGGGCTCTGGAGTCAGGCAGAGCCGGTCTTGAAAGCAGCCTGTGGGACTCAGGTGTTGAGCGCTCCTGGCAAAGTCGGGTACCGTCCCTGTGATCAGCGGTCACACCTGGCAATGACGTATACCGCAGAGGGATGCAGTGCGAGGGCCTGAGATGGCGCCAGGTAAAGCACCTGCGGTCTGGAAGCCTCCAGGCTCCTGCTCTCTCCTTGATTCCCCCTTTGCCACGCCGCCCCCCACCGTGTGTGGTTGCTTGGTGCCTTGGGGATGGGGGGATGGGGGCGGGGTGGGGGACCGAGCTCGGTGACGCGGCGCTCACGTGACTGGCTGGGCGCCGACGTGGGCAGCAGCCCCCGCGCCCGCCCGTTCGCCGGCCCTGCGGTCGCGTCCCTGCGCCCTTCGCTCCCGTCGCCCGCGCGGAACCAGCTCCCTGAGCTGCCCGGGCGGCGGGCGAGGGGTGAGCGGGCTTCGGCGAGCCCGAGGAGGCGCAGGCCTGCCCCGGGCCCCGCAGGTCAGTGTGAAGGTGGGCGCTGCCGGCGGCCCCGGTCAGAGGTGGAGGTGGATGGGAGTAGGATCCCGGAGCAGCGCCGAGTGGGATGGGGGTCCAGGAGGTCGGTGAGGAGGGGGGATGCAGCGTGGACGTGGGCAGGTGGGGAGGGAGCACCCCACCGCCGCCTCCTCGACGCCCCTCCTCCGCGCCCTCCATCCATTTTTGGACCTGAAATGCGGGGAGGTGCCCCCGCAGTGCGACAGTGAAATGTAGACATATTCTAGAAATAACTCTCTCTCACACTCTGTACCTAACAGGAAATACTGACCTCCGCGGAAAAGGGGAGAGGGTGGGCGGCATGCCTGCAGCGGAGGAGGACACAGACACCCAAACCATTTGGAAAGCATCCTGGTCTGGAGTCTGAGGCCTGAAAATTAATGGCGGCTGGGATGTGGGGGAGATAGGAGAGGGAAATGTTGCTTGAACAGGACTCAGATTCAGGAAAGAAACTTAAGTAGGCTGAGTGCACAGGCCCTCTCCTGTCTCCTGTCTGTCTGCAGGTCTGTGTGTCTGTCCCCAGCACTCTGCAAGGCTAGAAAAGGAGGAGGAACCTGTCCAGAATCTCTGCAGGTTAGTAAAAGGGGGAGACCATTGGACAGGAACGGGGGGAGGGTGTGGAGGGCACAGTTTGGGCAGAATTTGAGGACCCCATTGCATATCCTCCATACCACATATATTGTGCCCACCCCACCACGCTGAAGGATGGTATAGAAGGTGGTAGGGGCTGCCAGAGAAATGGTTGGCTCTCACATGTGGGATGAATTGTGGGGTAAGGGGTGGGCTGAAGACACACTTGGAGGGCTTGGGAAGTCAGAGGAACCCAGCCAAGGGGAAGAATGCCAGTAATATCAGCATCTGCCTTCCACCTCCAAGTCCTCAGTCTCCCTTGTCTCCTTTGTTTTTTCTTCCCCTTCCCATCCCACCCCTCCCCCCACCCCTGCCCCAGGACAAGGAAAAGAAGGGAAAATTCAACATGGAAAAACTCTACAATGAAAATGAAGGAAAGCTGGAAATTGAGGGAAAGCCTGAAGATGAAGTAGAGCCTGAAGATGAAGGAAAATCAGATGAGGAAGAAAAGCTGGAAATGGAAGGGAAGCCAGGGCATGAGGGAAAGCTCCAGAATAAGGGACAACCAGATAATGGGGGACAACCAGAAGATGAAGGAAAGCAAGAAAAGCAGGGCATGTCCAACAATGAGGGAAAACCACACGGTGAGGGCAAGCCAGAATCCCTGGCAAAGGCTGAGAGTGAACCACGGGCTGCCGAAAAGCGCCCAGCTGAAGATTACGTGCCCAGGAAAGCAAAAAGAAAAACAGACAGGGGGACAGATGATTCCCCCAAGGACTATCAGGAGGACTTACAGGAAAGGCACTTGGGCAGTGAGGAGATGGTGAGAGAATGTGGAGATATGTCAAGGGCTCAGGAAGAGCTAAGAAAAAAACAGAAAATGGGTGGTTTTCACTGGATGCAAAGAGATGTACAAGATCCATTTGCCCCAAGGGGGCAGCGGGGTGTCAGGGGCGTGAGGGGCGGAGGTAGGGGACAAAGAGGCTTACATGATATCCCATATCTTTAATGCCTTTGGCCTTCAATTTTGTTTTCTCTGATGAGAATATTGCTGATGCTGCTTTCCCTGGTAAGCATTTGCCAGGCTATGTGCTTTAACCTTAAGCTGATATTTTGTTTTAGGTGTCACTCTTGTTACCAGCAGCCTTTTGATCCAGCTATAATGCTCTCTGCCATTCAGTAGAGAATTTTCATCCATGTGCATGGAAAAGATGTTCATGGTACATTGCAAAAATAATAAAGATCAAATAATTTCAGAACCACATATGCAGTATCAGCCCATTTTTGTAAAAATATAATACTTGCATAATGCATTTCTGCACAGAGAAAACTCTGAAAGTGTGTTACACTAAAAAGTGGGCAGTGGTTTTTCCTGCATGATAGCCAGAATAGGTCTCACCCATACTCAGAAATGAGTTCAATCACCTCATAGTTAGGTACTTCCATGGCATTCTTCTGCAGGCGTGCCCAACCGCATATCTTCCCCTAGTTGTAACCATGTCCACAAGCACTGCTGCTCCTTCTGGGTCCTGTACCATCCTATGGCTTCCACCATGGTGTGATTCTTTTTTGGTCACTCATCTCTTTTTCCTAAATATATGAATTATGTTTGTCATAATTTAAAAATAACTAAAAGCTGAAAAGAATACATGGTAAGTGATTTAACTGTTCTGTGAGTTTAAGAGGGCAGTGAAGACAAAATTCCTGTTGTCAGAACATGAAAAAATAGGTAAAACTCACATTTTCTAGGACTAATAGCTAGAGGAATCAACCTGACAGTTATAACACACCTACTGCTGTAAGGGTCAATGTTGTTATCTGTAAAATGGGGATATTACTTGCTTTATGGACCTGCCAAGTGGATCAAATGAGGTATTGAGTTATGTGAGCTCTGTTGTAACCCAACCTCTATCAGATACTTGTGTGGGGGGTGGTGGGGGGGTGGTATGGCTCCCACACTATTCCCATGCAGCAGCAGGTATATGAATGGAATTCAGACACTTGGAGCAGGACTGAAGGAGGTCTCATCTGTGCCCAGTAACAAGTCTAGGCAGCTAGAAGATGAATGCCATTGTCTCCTGGATATGTCCATGTCTGCTGGGCACTGTGCCCTTGCTCCTGGGTTCTGTACTTATTACTGATACTATCTAATGATCTGGGGGCCTTAAGGTGCCAAAGTCCTATCAATTTCTCTAGAGCCAATGCCCACCCATCCTTGACCCTTATAGAAGTGTGAACAAAGCTCTTTTCTCACTTGAGTTATAGTTATTCAGTTACCTGTGAGTATCCCACTAGTGTTACTTGCAAAATGATAATTTATGTGTATTTTTTCAGTTTGTGCATTTTTGCATACATGAATATCCTCATCAAATTCAGATATTACAGGCTAGAGGAGGAAAAAATATCTGTGATAAAGCTGTGCTGGGTGACTCACTTGGTTAAGTGTCTGACTTTGGCTCAGGTCATGATCTCAAGATCCTGGAATAGAAACCCATGTTGAGTTCAGGGCTCAGTGGGAAGTCTGTTTGTCCCTCTGCCTCTCCCCCAACTTATGCTCTTTCTCCCTCAAATAAATAAATAAATAAAATCTTTTTTTTTAAGTTGCACTATTCTTATAGGTTAATATCTGCAAACTCTCTCCTAGGTGGAGTTCTCTCCCAGGAAACTTGTCAGACCCCACTTTAGCAGTTCAGTCAACACTTAAACATATCTGATTTTTAGATCTTTATTAGTGAACATGTGGTGCATGGAGCAGCTCATCAGTATCACTTGAGAGTTAATTAGAAATGCAGAATCTCAGGCCCTACCTCAGAACTACTGAGTTAGGATCATTTTAACAAGATTCTCAGATGATTCCTGTGCACATTTAAGTTTGAGAACAAGTGGCTTAGATGGAGACTCTTTTCAGGTTCTCCACTCCCACCTTCCCATCAAATATGTACCTGAAAATATAAATATATGTACCATATAAGATACACACTCTCCCATGAATTAATAGGTCTTGAAATTAATTCAGTGGATCAAGACTTGCAAATTGTTAAGGAAATAAGATAAAATAAAGGCAAATAGAAAATATCACATTGCAGGTATGGTGAATATTATATGACATTTGTATTTCAGATGTTTGTGTGTGTGTGTGTGTGTGTAACATAAGTTGTGATACAAAAATATATTTCTCACTGTGGGCTGTGGTTTTAAAAAACTGAGAAACACTTTATTGGATTCTTTGCATCTCAAAACATATCCAGTCCATTTTATATTTGTATATCTAGTGCCCAACACAGTACCCGACAAATAGTAGGTATTTAATAAAAGCATAAATAATAAGGACTAATTTGGGAACCTTAAGTTGTTCCCAAATTTTAGCCCTTATCTACATAATTAACTTTGGGAAAATAATTTTAATTGTCTAACAGGTTTTACCAGCACCAAGGAGAACTCCTTGGCTGGAGTGGAACTTCTCAACCCCAGGAAGACAGGCTCTGTAAAGTGAAACTAAACAACTGTGATATCTGTGCTGTAAAAAGTTCCAGTGGAAGACTGTATGTCACAGGAGCACAGTGTCATAAAGGAACAGTATGCTTGCCAGGGTGGGAAGCCAGGATAAGGAGCTGCCATGTAGGGATAACAGTTGATTTACCTGCAGGTGATCTTTCTCCGGTTAGCCTGTGGGAATCAGGACCTTAGATTTTAGAGACAATGTATATCATACTGGCTTTGTGGTTGGACTCCATATGGTTTCCAATTTTAAGTGATACCCAGGGAAAGGAAAAGTACTACAGCAGGTCCGGGCTATAGTGCTAGTTTCTCTGACACTTCAGTCTCATGACCCTGAAGACCCAATTTTATTATATCCTTGCTATACAGAGTCTATGTAACCTTAAAAATCCCCAATAATAGAATTAAAAAACATACTCCTAGGGTTTTTGAACAAACCATGCCCTCTTCTTTCAGCAGTTAGTATCCATTTGAGAAGGTGCTCACTTGGGCTTGCTACAAAACCCTGGTAGAGACTTAACACTTGGCCATGAAGTATTTAAATTTCTGTATGAATGAGACACCCATTATGAGCTTATTTCTATTTACTCTGTTAAATAGTAAAGTTTTGTGTGAGTACTGGCAAATGGATTAAAAAACTGGACTTGGGTACATCAAAGTGGCACAAGTAAATTACGTCATACTTATTCCTGCTATTTCATTGTCTCTATCTCTCCACCATTATGTATGGCCTCATAACCAGTTAGAAGAAAGGTAAAACAATCATCAAGTTTGTCAATGTATCTTCTTGGTATGTTGACAATAGATGTAAATGGATGTCTAAGGAATGACTTGGAAAAACACTGGGCAAGAAACATGCTGCCAGGGGCGCCTGGGTGGCTCAGTGGGTTAAAGCCTCTGCCTTTCATTCGGGTCATGATCCCGGGGTCCTGGGATCAAGCCCCACATTGGGCTCTCTGCTCAATGGGGGGCTTGCTTCCCTTCCTCTCTCTGCCTGCCTCTCTGCCTATCTGTGATCTCTGTCTGTCAAAAAAAAAAAAAAAAAAAAAAAAAAGAAACATGCTGCCAGTAAGTAGAATGCTATGTGGTTAATATGGGTCTTTGAACTTTTTTTTTTAAGATTTTATTTATTTATTTGACAGAGAGATCACAAGCAGGCAGAGAGGCAGGCAGAGAGAGAGGAGGAAGCAGGCTCCCTGCTGAGCAGAGAGCCCGATGCGGGGCTCGATCCCAGGACTCTGAGATCATGACCTGAGCCGAAGGCAGCGGCTTAACCCACTGAGCCACCCAGGCGCCCAGTATGGGTCTTTGTATACAACTCTTCATAGATGTAGGTATGGATCTATTCTGACCCATATGCAATGATGAAAAGGTTGATCAAGGATTTTGGAAAGAATTAAATTGGAAAATTATTAACAGTGCAGATTTTGTGTCCCATGATATAATAATTTACTATTGCACAACAAATTACCACACACTGAGGTTAACCAAACATTCATTTATTAGTTCACACATCTGTAGACCAGAGGTCTTGCACTGCATGATTATGCTTTCTGTTCAGGGTCTCACAAGGCTGACATCAAGGTGTTTTCAGAATTCAGTTCCTTGCAGCTGTAGGACTGTGGTACTGCATATTTTTTACTGGCTATCAGCTGAGCTCTTTTCAGCTTATAATATCTTGCATTCTTTACCACAAGGCTCATTCCATTTTCAAGCCAGCAATAGTGCATTGACTCTTTCTCTTGCTTCTAATCTCTGACTTCTCTGTACCTGACTGTAGACCACTATTTAAAGGGATAATGTGGGGTGCCTGGGTGGAATCATATGACCCTTGATTTTGGCTCAGGTCATGATCTCAGGATTGTGAGATTAAGTCTAGCATTGCTCTCTGCACTGGGCATGAAGACTGCTCAAGATTTTCTCTCTCCCTCCCCTTCCCTCTCTCCCTCTCTAAAAAAAAGCAGGGTGGATGGTGTGATTAGGTCAGGGCCACCTAGATAATTTTCTCATGTTAAAGTCAACTGATTTAAGACTCTAATTCTATCTACAGATGGCTTCACAGAAACACGTGGATTAGTGTTTGATTAAATAACTGGAAGAAGGTATGTATGTAATGCCAGTTGGCAATGTGGTAGGCAATCTTAAAATTCTGCTCCACAGTCCACCTTCTGATTCCTGAAGATTCATTTCCTTCCCAAATGCAAAACATATTCACCTCCCAAGGTTAACATATTCACCTTCCCCCAAGGTTCACAAGAACTCCATCTCATTACAGCATTAGCTCAAAAGTCAAAATCTCATCATCTAAATCATCTAAACCAGATGTGTATGAGGATCCTAAGCATTATCCACTAAGTACAGTTCCTGAAGATATTCCTCTCCATCTGAAACTCCATGGGTCCATACATTAAGTGTAATGGTAACCAAGTTAGATACTATGACTGGGATCCAAAACATTGCCTTCCTATTACAAAGGCTGACCTGGCTACTACCTATTACCAGATGTCCAAAACTCCGACAGCAGGGGACAATGCTGACCCATATATTTGGCAACATTTCCTGGTGCAACCAACTAGCTGCCAAGTGGTAAACTGATTACTGGAGCCCTTCTTTCCCAGAGGAGTAAAAATATTTTTTCTTATAGTAATAGACATGCATATCAGATAAGGAATTGCCATTACTGTCCAAACACTTCTGTCAGCATAAGCATGTCTTAGTCACCTGAATAGTGCCACACACAAAATCACCAAAATCATATTCAACCAAGGAATTAACTTTGCTACAAAATACAAAAAGAAATGGGCTAAATCTCACAGAATTTACTAATCTCTGACTTCTCTTATTGTGAAGATTTGGTAATAATTCTTTTGTGAATGTTTGTAGAATTCAGCAGTGAAGCCATCTGCCCCTGGGCTTTTATTTGTGGGTATTTTTTATGACTAATGCAATCTCTTCCCTGTTATAACTCTAGTTGTATAATCTATTTCTTCTTTTTTGTGGACATATAAATGACATACAATGTTATATTAGTTTCAAATGAATAACATACTAACTTGACACTTGCATATATGGCAAAATGATCACTACATTAAATCTACTTACTAACCGTTACCACACAAGGTTAATATAATATTATTAACTATACTCCCCATGGCTTATTTATTTTATAACTGGAAACGTTACTTATTGATCCCTTTCACCCATTCCTCCCAATCCTGCTCCTCTCAGTCAAATACTAGTCTATTCCCTGTAGCCATCTGTAGATAGAATTAGAGTCTTAAATCAGTTGACTTTAACATGAGAAAATTATCTAGGTGGCCCTGACCTAATCACACCATGTATGAGTCTGGGTTCTGTTTGTTTTGCTTTTTAGACACCACATATCTGTAAATCACAGACCATGTATGAGTCTGGGTTCTGTTTGTTTTGCTTTTTAGACACCACATATCTGTAAAGCCATGTGGTAATTGTCTTTCTGTTTGACTTACTTCATTAGCGTAATACCTTCAAGTTTCATCCATGTTGTCACAAATGACAATAGTTTACTTTTTATGGTTGACTAGCATTCCTCTGTGTGTGTGTGTGTGTGTGTGTGTGTGTGTATAACCCACCTTCTTTATCCATTCATTCATTGATGGACACTTAGTTTGTTTCCATATCTTGGCTATTGTAAATAATGCTGAAATGAACATGGGGCAAATGTATCTTTTTGATTAGTGTTTTTGTTTTCTTTGGACAGATACCCAATAATGGGGTTTCTGGATCACAAGGTAGTTTCTAATCTTTTGAGAAACTTCAGTTCTGTTTTCCATAGTGGCTGCACCACTCTAGTTCTTTAAATGTTTGGTAGAATTCCCCTGGGAAGCCATCTGACCCCGGACTCTTGTTTATTGGGAGAGTTTTGATTACTGCTTCAATTTCCTTGCTTGTTATGGGTCTGTTCAAGTTTTCTATTTCTTCCTGTTTCAGTTTTGGTAGTTTATACCTCTCTAGGAATGCATCCATTTCTTCCAAATTGCCTAATTTGTTGACATATAGTTGCTCATAATATGCTCTTATAATTGTTTGCATTTCTTGGTATTGGTTGTGATCTCTCCTTTTTCATTCATGATTTTATTTGTGTCCTTTCTGTCTTCTTTCTGATAAGTCTGCTTGGGGTTTATAGGTCTTAGTGATTCTTTCAAAAAACCAGATCTTCTAGGATTCTGGTGGATTCCTGCCTCATGTTGAGGTCTTTTATCCATTTTGAGTTTATCTTTGTGTATGGTGTGAGAGAATGGTCGAGTTTCATTCTTCTAAACATAGCTGTCCAATTTGCCCAGCACCATTTATTGAAGAGACTGTCTTTTTTCCACTGGATATTTTTTCCTGCTTTGTTGAAGATTATTTGACCATAGAGTCGAGGGTCCATATCTCTGCTCTCTACTCTGTTCCACTGATCTATGTGTCTGTTTTTGTGCCAGTACCATGCTGTCTTGGTGATCACAGCTTTGTAGTAAAGCTTAAAATCAGGCAACATGATGCCCCCAGTTCTGTTTTTCTTTTTCAACATTTCCTTAGCAATTCGGGGTCTTTTCTGATTCCATACAAATTTTAGGATTATTTGTTCCAGCTCTTTGAAATTGCCAGTGGAATTTTGATCAGAATGGCATTGAAAGTATAGATTGCTCTAGGCAGTATAGACATTTTAACAATGTTTATTCTTCCAATCCAAGAGCATGGAATGGTCTTCCATCTTTTTGTGTCTTTGTGTCTTCTTCAATCTCTTTCATGAGTGTTCTGTAGTTCCTCGAGTACAGATCCTTTACCTCTTTGGTTAGGTTTATTCCCACGTATCTTATGGTTCTTGGTGCTATAGTAAATGGAATTGATTCTCTAATTTCCCTTTCTGTATTTTCATCATTAGTGTATAAGAAAGCAACTGATTTCTGTACAATGATTTTGTATCCTGCCACATTAGTGAATTGCTGAATGAGTTCTAGTAGTTTGAGGGTGGAATCTTTTGGGTTTTCCATATAAAGTATGATGTCATCTGTAAAGAGAGAAAGTTTGACTTCTTCATTGTCAATTTGAATACCTTTTATTTCTCTTTGTTGTCTGATTGCTGTTGCTAGGACTTCATCAGCCACAGCAACTTCTTTCAAGATATGTCTCCAAAGGCAAAGGAAACTAAAGCGAAAATGAATTTTTAGGACTTCATTAAGATCAAAAGCTTCTGCACAGCAAAGGAAACAGTCAACAAAACAAAAAGGCAACCCACGGAATGGGAGAAGATATTTGCAAATGACAATACAGACAAAGGGCTGATACCCAGGATCTATAAAGAACTCCTCAAACTCAACACACACAAAACAGATAATCATGTCAAAAAATGGACAAAAGACCTGAATAGATACTTCTCCAATGAAGACATACAAATGGCTAACAGACACGTGAAAAAATGTTCATCATCACTAGCCATCAGGGAAATTCAAATCAAAACCACATTGAGATACCACTTTACACAAGTTAGAATGGCCAAAATTAACAAGACAGTAAACAAAATGTGTTGGAGAGTATATGGAGAAAGGGGAACCCTCTTACACTGTTGGTGGGAATGCAAGTTGGTGCAGCCACTTTGGAAAACAGTGTGGAAATTCCTCAAGAAATTAAAAATAGAGCTATCCTATGACCCTGCAACTGCACTACTGGGTATTTACCCCAAAGATACAGACATAGTGAAAAGAAGGACCATCTGTACCCCAATGTTCATAGCAGCAATGGCCACAGTCGCCAAACTGTGGAAAGAACCAAGATGCTCTTCAGCAGACAAATGAATAAAGAAGATATGGTCCATATATACAAAGGAATATTATGCCTCTATCAGAAAGGATGAATACCCAACATTTGTATCAACATGGTCAGCCATGGAAGAGATTATGCTGAGTGAAATAAGTCAAGCATAGAGAGTCAATTATCATATGGTTTCACTTATTTGTGGAGCATAAGAAATAACACGGAGGACATGGGGAGATGGAGAGGAACAGGGAGTTGGGAGAAATTGGAAGGGAAGATAAACCATGAGAGACTGTGGACTCTGAAAAACAATCTGATGGTTTTGGAGGGGCAGGAGGTGGGAGGTTGGGTGAGCCTGGTGGTGGGTATTATGGAGAGCATGTATTGCATGGAGCACTGGTTGTGGTACATAAACAATGATTTCTAGAACACTGAAAAGAAAGAAAACAAATTTTAAAAAAGAAAAACAGAGAAAACTAATACAGAAATTCTCTGGGAATGTATGGGATCAGAATCTTATAGAGAATTTGTGAAGTGGAGACACCTCAGAATATATCCCTCAGGAAGATTAACATTTAGAAAACTGTTTATGAGCATCCCTGCTGTTCTGTTATTATTTTAAAAAAATACCAAAAAATTTAAAAAAAAACAGCTGTTTGATTCATTGATCTGTTCTACTGTTCTTTTGGTGTCTATTTCATTGATTTCTGCACTGATCTTTATTATTTCTTGTCTCCTGCTTGTTTTAGGCATTATTTACTGTTTTCTCTCCAGCTCCTTTAGGTGTATGGTTCAGATGTGTATTTGATACTTTTCTTGTTTCTTGAAAAAGGCCTCTTAGGACAAACTTTGCTGCATCCTAAAGGTTTTGAACAGTTGTGTTTTCATTCTCATTAGTTTCCATGAATTTTTAAAATTCTTCTTTAATTTCCCGGTTGACCCATTTGTTCTTTAATAGGATGCTCTTTAACCTCCAAGTGTTGGAGTTCCTTCCAAATTTCCTCTTCTTATTGAGCTCAAGTTTCAAAGTATTATGGCTTGAAAATATACAGGGAATAATCCCAATCTTTTGTACTGGTTGATACCTGATTTGTGACCCACCTGTGATCTATTTTGGAGAATGTTCCATGTGCACTTGAGAAAAATGTGTATTCTGTTGCTTTAAGATGGAATTCTCTGTATATATCTATGAAGTCTATCTGGTTCAATGTGTCATTATTTCCTTATTAAGCCTTTATTTCCTTGTTAATCTGCTCAGATGGTCTGTCCATTGCTCTGAGTTGGATATAAAGTCCCCTACTATTATTGTATTATTATCAATGTGGTTTTTTTTTTAAGATTTTATTTATTTATTTGTCAGAGAGAGAGAGGGAGAGAGAGCAAGCACAGGCAGACAGAATGGCAGGCAGAGGCAGAGGGAGAAGCAGGCTCCCTGATGAGCAAGGAGCCCGATATGGGACTCGATCCCAGGACGCTGGGATCATGACCTGAGCCGAAGGCAGCTGCTTAACCAACTGAGCCACCCAGGCGTCCCCAATGTGTTTCTTTAGTACTGTTTTTAATTGGTTTATATATTTGACTGATCCCAAGTTAGGAGCATAAATATTTATAATTGTTAGATCTTGCTCAGTGAGTGGTTCCCTGATTGTGTGTACACCCACACCACTCCTCCCAAAGGAAAGAGGAAGGTCTTGCCACAGTGATGCTGTTTGCTGGGCCACAGCTTGGAGAGTGGTTACCTGATCATGTCATGGTTCACAGTTTATGGCAACACCAAGCTGAGATCCCACACCCAGCCTTGCTGATTATAGCTGGTGTCCCCACTCCAATGCTTGGGAACTCTGACTCACTCAGGCACCCCTGTTCTTTCTCTGACACCAGGGATCCTGAGACCACACTGTACCACTTGGGATTCTGCCCCACTTCATATCCCTGAGCACTTTCAGGCAGGGACATCCCTCACTGAAGCAGACTTTTGAAAGTTTTGATTTTGTGCTCCAGTGTTATATCACTTTCTGGTAGCAGGTTAACAGCAGATCCCTCCTCACCTGGGGTTTATCTTCCAATACATCCCCTCAGATTCACTTCTCCTCAACTCCTACCATGTGAAAAGTAGTCACTTTTCTATTTGTAGAATTATAGAAATTCCTTTCTTATATCTCAGATTGAATTCATAGGGGTTCAGAATGATTTGATAGATATCTAGCTCAATTCAAAGGACCAGATGAAATGAGGTTCCCCTACTCTTCCACCATCTTCCCTCCTTCAGCTTGTTACAGTTTTGGGTTTTCTTTTTTATTCTTTTTAAAATTTTTAATAAACATATAATATATTTTTATCCCCAGGGGTACAGGTCTGTGAAACACCAGGTTTACACACTTCACAGCGCTCACCATAGCACATACCCTCCCCAATGTCCATAACCCCACACCCTCAACCCCCTCCCCCCAGCAACCCTCAGTTTGTTTTGTGAGATTAAGAGTCACTTATGGTTTGTCTCCCTCCCAATCCCATCTTGTTTCATTTACTCTTCTCCTACCCTCTTAACCCCCCATGTTGCATCTCCTCTCCCTCATATCAGGGAGATCATATGATAGTTGTCTTTCTCCGATTGACTTATTTCGCTAAGCATGATACCCTCTAGTTCCATCCACGTCATCGCAAATGGCAAGATTTCATTTCTTTTGATGGCTGCATAGTATTCCATTGTGTATATATACCACTTCTTCTTTATCCATTCGTCTGTTGACGGACATCTAGGTTCTTTCCATAGTTTGGCTATCGTAGACATTGCTGCTATAAACATTCGGGTGCACGTGCCCCTTCGGATCACTACGTTTGTATCTTTAGGGTAAATACCCAGCAGTGCAATTGCTGGGTCATAGGGTAGTTCTATTTTCAACATTTTGAGGAACCTCCATGCTGTTTTCCAGAGTGGTTGCACCAGCTTGCATTCCCACCAACAGTGTAGGAGGGTTCCCCTTTCTCCGCATCCTCGCCAGCATCTGTCATTTCCTGACTTGTTAATTTTAGCCATTCTGACTGGTGTGAGGTGATATCTCATGGTGGTTTTGATTTGTATTTCCCTGATGCCGAGTGATATGGAGCACTTTTTCATGTGTCTGTTGGCCATCTGGATGTCTTCTTTGCAGAAATATCTGTTCATGTCTTCTGCCCATTTCTTGATTGGATTATTTGTTCTTTGGGTGTTGAGTTTGCTAAGTTCTTTATAGATTTTGGACACTAGCCCTTTATCTGATATGTCGTTTGCAAATATCTTCTCCCATTCTGTCAGTTGTCTTTTGGTTTTGTTAACTGTTTCCTTTGCTGTGCAAAAGCTTTTGATCTTGATGAAATCCCAATAGTTCATTTTTGCCCTTGCTTCCCTTGCCTTTGGCGATGTTCCTAGGAAGATGTGGCTGCGGCTGAGCTCGAAGAGGTTGCTGCCTGGGTTCTCCTCAAGGATTTTGATTGATTCCTTTCTCACATTGAGGTCCTTCATCCACTTTGAGTCTTTTTTCGTGTGTGGTGTAAGCAAATGATCCAATTTCATTTTTCTGCATGTGGCTGTCCAATTTTCCCAACACCATTTATTGAAGAGGCTGTCTTTTTTCCATTGGACATTCTTTCCTGCTTTGTCGAAGATTAGTTGACCATAGAGTTGAGGGTCTATTTCTGGGCTCTCTATTCTGTTCCATTGATCTATGTGTCTGTTTGTGTGCCAGTACCATGCTGTCTTGATGATGACAGCTTTGTAATAGAGCTTGAAGTCCGGAATTGTGATGCCACCGACTTTGGCTTTCTTTTTCAATATTCCTTTGGCTATTCGAGGTCTTTTCTGGTTCCATATAAATTTTAGGATTATTTGTTCCATTTCTTTGAAAAAAGTGGATGGTATTTTGATAGGAATTGCATTAAATGTGTAGATTGCTTTAGGTAGCATAGACATTTTCACAATATTTATTCTTCCAATCCAGGAGCATGGAACATTTTTCCATTTCTTTGTGTCTTCCTCAATTTCTTTCATGAGTACTTTATAGTTTTCTGTGTATAGATTCTTAGCCTCTTTGGTTAGGTTTATTCCTAGGTATCTTATCTTATAGTTTTGGGTGCAATTGTAAATGGGATTGACTCCTTAATTTCTCTTTCTTCTGTCTTGTTGTTGGTGTAGAGAAATGCAACTGATTTCTGTGCATTGATTTTATATCCTGACACTTTACTGAATTCCTGTACAAGTTCTAGCAGTTTTGGAGTGGAGTCTTTTGGGTTTTCCACATATAGTATCATATCATCTGTGAAGAGTGATAGTTTGACTTCTTCTTTGACGATTTGGATGCCTTTAATTTCCTTTTGTTGTCTGATTGCTGAGGCTAGGACTTCTAGTACTATGTTGAATAGCAGTGGTGATAATGGACATCCCTGCCGTGTTCCTGACCTTAGCAGAAAAGCTTTCAGTTTTTCTCCATTGAGAATGATATTTGCGGTGGGTTTTTCATAGATGGCTTTGATGATATTGAGGTATGTGCCCTCTATCCCTACACTTTGAAGAGTTTTGATCAGGAAGGGATGCTGTACTTTGTCAAATGCTTTTTCAGCATCTATGGAGAGTATCATATGGTTCTTGTTCTTTCTTTTATTAATGTGTTGTATCACATTGATTGATTTGCAGATGTTGAACCAACCTTGCAGCCCTGGAATAAATCCCACATGGTCGTGGTGAATAATCCTTTTAATGTACTGTTGGATCCTATTGGCCAGTATTTTGGTGAGAATTTTCACATCTGTGTTCATCAAGGATATTGGTCTTAGTTCTCTTTTTTGATGGGATCCTTGTCTGGTTTTGGGATCAAGTTGATGCTGGCCTCATAAAATGAGTTTGGAAGTATTCCTTCCATTTCTATTTTTTGGAACAGTTTCAGGAGAATAGGAATTAGTTCTTCTTTAAATGTTTGGTAGAATTACCCCGGGAAGCCGTCTGGCCCTGGGCTTTTGTTTGTTTGGAGATTTTTGATGACTGTTTCAATCTCCTTACTGGTTATGGGTCTGTTCTGGCTTTCTATTTCTTCCTGGTTCAGTTGTGGTAGTTTATATGTCTCTAGGAATGCATCCATTTCTTCCAGATTGTCAAATTTCAAGTGCTGTTGTTAATGTCCATAACCCAGTTTCCCCATCCCCCCACCCACTCCCCTCCCCTTATACTTAAGTGTCTCTTATGGTTTGTCTTCCTCTCTGATTTCATCTTACTTTATTTTTCCCTCCCTTTTCCTATGTTCATCTGTTTTGTTTCTTAAATTCTAATAATGAGTGAAATCATATATTTGTCTTTCTCTGGTTGACTTATTTTGCTTAGCATAATACCCTCTAGTTCTATCCACATCATTGCAAATGGTGAGATTTCATTCTTTTTGATGCCTTAGTAATATTCCATTGTGTGTATATACACACACACACATATGTGTGTGTGTGTATCACATGTTTTTTAATTTAATTTTATTTTTTCAGTGTTCCAAGATTCATTGTTTATGCACCACACCCTGACATTTTCTTTATCTTTTCATCTGTCAATGGACATCTGGCCTCTTTCCATATTTTGGCTATTATGGACATTGCTAATACAAACATTGGAATGCATGTGCCCCTTTGAATTGCTATGTTTGTATCCTTTGGATAAATATCTAGTAGTGCAATTGTTGGGTCATAGGGTAGCTCTATTTTTAACTATTTGAGGGAACTTCATGCTGTTCTCCAGAGTGGCAATACCAGTTTGCATTCCCACTAAGAGTGTAAGAGGTTTCTCCTTTCTCTGCATCCTCACCAACATTTGTTGTTTCCTGACTTATTAATTTTAGCCATTCTGACTGGCATGAGGTGGCATCTTATTGAGGTTTTGATTTGTATTTCCCTGATGCCAAATAATGTTGAGCATTTTTTTCATGTATCTGTAGGTCGTTTGTATGTCTTCTTTGGAGAAATGTCTACTCATGTCTACTTCCCATTTCTTGGCTGAATTTTTTGTTTTTTTTTTTGGGTGTTGAGTTTGATGAGTCCTTTATAGGTTTTGGATACTAGCCCCTTATCTGATAAAAAATTTGAAAATATCTTCTCCCAACTAAAATGTCTTTTAGTTTTGTTGATTTTTTCCTTTGCTGTGCAGAAGCTTTTTATCTTGATGAAGTCCCAATAGTTCATTTTTACTTTTTTTCCCTTGCCTCTGGAGACATGTCTAGCAAGTAGTGCTGCAGCTGAGGTCAAAGAGGTTGTTGCCTATGTTCTCCTCTAGAATGCTGATGGATTTCTGTTTCACATTTAGGTCTTTCATCCATTTTGAGTTTATTTTTGTGTATGATGTAAAAAAGTGGTCCAGTTTCACTATTCTGCATGTGGCTGCCCAATTTTCCTAACACCATTTTTGGAAGAGACTGTCTTTTTTCCACTGGTTGTCCTTTCTGGCTTTGTCAAAGATTAGTTGACCATAGATTTGAGGGTCCATTCAGGGTTCTCTATTCTGTTCCATTGATCTATGTGTCTGTTTTGTGCCAGTATCATACTGTCTTGATGATTACAGCTTTGTAATACAGCTTAGAGCTGGAATTATGATGCTTCCCACTTTGCCTTTCTTTTCAACATTTCCTTGGCTATTTGGGGTCTTTTCTGGTTCCATACAAATTTTGGGATTGTTTGTTGCAGCTCTGTGAAAAATGATGGTATTTTGATAGGGATTGCATTGAATGTGTAGATTGCTCTAGGTGGCATAGAATTTTAACAATATTTATTCTGCCAATCCATTAGCATGGAATGTTTTTCCATTTCTTTGCGTCTTCCTTAATTTCTTTCATAAGTGTTCTACAGTTTTCAGAGTACAGATCCCTTACCTCTTTGGTTAGGTTCATTCCTAGGTATCTTATGGTTTTGGGTGCAATTGTAAATGGGATTGATTCCTTGATTTCTCTTCTTCTCTCTCATTGTTAGTGTATAGAAACGCAACTGACTTCTGTGCATTGATTTTATATCCTGCTACTTTGCTGAATTCTTGTTCTAGCAATTTTTGGTGCAGTCCTTTGGGTTTTCAACATAGATTATCATGTCATGTGCGAAGAGTGAGAGTTTGACTTTTTTGCCAATTTGGATGCCTTTTATTTCTTTTTGTTGTCTGATTGCTGAGGCTAAGATTTCCAGTACTGTGTTGAACAACAGTGGTGAGAGTGGACATCTTTGCATGTTCCTGACCTTGGGAGGAAAAGCTCTCAGTTTTTCCCTTGAGGATGATATTTGCCATGAATTTTTCATATATGACTTTTATCATATTGAGGTATATCCCCTCTATCCCTACACTGCAGAGAGGTTTTACTAAAGCTGGTTCTTTGGAAAGGTCCATAAAATTGACAAACTGTTAACCAAATTTACCAAAGCAAAAGGAGAGACTTGAATAACTAGAATCAGAAGTGAAAGAGGGAACATTACTATCAACTTTACAGAAATAAAAAAAAAGAATATAAAACAATACTAGAACAATTGTATGCCAACAAATTAGATAATTTAAATGAAATAGGAAAACTCCTAGAAGGATACAAACTTCTAAATCTAACTCAAGAAGAAAGAGAGACTTCCACAAGATGGCACTCTAGGAAGATCCTAAACTTACCTTTTCCCATGGACACATCAAATATACAGCTACATATAGATAGACCATTTTCCTCAGAAGAAGATCTGAAAGCTAGATGAATTACTTCTCCACCAAAAGGCATGATACAAAGACCATATTGAAATAGGCAGGAGAGGCAGAGAGACGTAGTCTCACCAAAAACCCTATCCCTAGTATAGTGATACACAATAGGGAGAGATATCACCAGTCCTGTATATCTCCTGCATATCTCCCACATCAGGCACCCTAACCTCTGGGATGTGCACCAGAGACAAACTCCCAAAGTGTTTGGTTTATCAAAACCAATGGGGCTGATGCCCACAGGACCCAATGGGCTATAGGAAACTAAGATTCTTCTTTTAAGGGGCTCACATGTTTGCTCATTCATCCTGAGACCCATCATAAAAGCAGAAGTTTGAAAAGCTCCTAAACTGTATGTGAAGAAGATTCATTTGCTTATCTAAAAACATCTGCTGAAGTGGCAGGGGACAGTCGAAGCACTTCGCCGAGATGGAGGCACTGGGAGATGCCATTTTTTGCACTGTCCATCTACCCTGCTAGCACAGGTGGGTAAACTCAGGTGCAGAATCCTCCTGCTACCTTGATAAGGCAGGTAGGGGTGAGCAGTTGAGGCAATATCCCACTGCTTTACTGAAGCTGGAGAGCATGGGTGATTACAACACTCCTCCTACTACCTGGCTTGTGCTAGGGAGTGAAGGCAATCATGGCATTCTTGTACTCTCAGCTTAAAGTTGGCACATGAACACAGAAAAGGCACTGTCCTGATGTACTCCTAAAGGCAAAGGCATACACAGTCAAGACATTTTCCCACTGCCTTTCTGAAGCCCGCAAACATATCCCACACCCTGTACACCCCAGCTGCCCTGATAAAGTCAAAGGGTGAATGCAATTCACACAGTGGATGCTTCTTGAATATCTTGTCCTGGTGGCCAATGGGACTGGTGTTCCTGAGCTCCATGGGAATGTAACAATCAGAAAGACAGTTCCTGGCTGGCCCCTATACCCAGGGCACAGCACAGAGAGCACACTGAAACACAACCCATACTTCCTATGAAAAAAGCCTATTTACTTAGCCTGGAGCTTAGCCTGAAGGACAGGCTTCAGGTTTGCCACACATCTAGGGACTAAGGAGGTGCTCCCAGGAAATGTAAGTAGAGAGACTCCATCTTTGCACACCCTCTTGGCCTAGTTACCACTTGATGAGACCTCCCAGAAAGGAGTCTATCAACATATCTGAAACCCTGATTTTTGCAACTCTTTCCCAAATGAAATTTCCAGATTTCCTGGTATGGAAGACAGGGGGATTATAATTACAGCATGACAGAACTGTATATGTTTCCATAATTTAAAAGCTGCTGCTTGCCTCTGGTTTCCAATCAGTCTGAACTAGGTGCTAAGTGAGATTCCTTCTTTTGGAGCACTGACAAGTCTTGGCACACTTCCAAAAGCAGGGACTCTTCAAGACTAAACCAGGCAGTTTAAATAATCACAAAGATTTGAGAGAAAAACAAGAACTAGCGCAAAGTTGAACTAGAAGTTTCATCAGCTACACAAAGCTAAGAGGGTCCTTCAAGACTAAGAGGGGTAGATATTTTGCCTAATACATAGAAATAAACACAAACTCAGGAAAAATGAAGAAATGGAGAAATATATTCCAAATGAAAGAACAAGATAAACTCTAAAGGGAAAAAAACACCTTAATGTACTGAGATAAGTAATCTACCTGATAAAAAATTTAAAGTAATTGTCATAAGGAAACACTTGGGCTCAGGAGAAGAGTGGATGAACACAGTGAGAACTTTAACAAAGAGACAGAAAATATAAAGTAAGTACCAGAGTCATACAACTGAAGAATACAATAACTGAACTAAAAAAAAATACACTAGAAGTACACAATAACAGACTAGATGAAGCAGAAGAACCAACCAGTGAGCTGGAAGACAAAGCAATGGAACTCATCTAAACAGAACATCAAAAAGGAGGACAAATTTTAAAAATGAAGGTAACTTAAGGGACCAATATGACAACATGGGTCAGAAGAACATTTACATTGTAGGGATACCAAAAGGAGAAAAGAGAGAAAGGGACAGAGAATTTATTTGAAGAAATGATGGCTGAAAACATCCTCACCTAGGAAAGGAAACAGACATCCAGGTCCAGAAAGCCCAGAGTGTTCCAAATAATATGAACCCAAAGAGATCCATGCCAAGATACATTAAAATTAAAATCTCAAAAGTTAAGGATAAAGAGAATCTTAAAAACAACAAGAGATATACAAATTGTTATATACAAGGGAAGCCCCATAAGGCTGTCAGAAGATTTCTCTGCAGAAACTTTGTGGGTCAGTGTGTAGTGGCAAGACATATTCAAAGTGTTGAAAGGAATAATTTCCAAAAAAGAATACTCTACCTGGAAATGTTATCATTCATAATTGAAAGAGAGATAGAGAATTTTTTTTTACACAGGCAAGAGCTAATGGAGTTCATCACTACTAAACCAACCTTCTAAGAAATTAGGGGTACTTGGGTGGCTCGGTAGGTTGAACATCTGCCTTTGGCTCAAGTCATGATCCCAGGGTCCTGCAGTTGAGCCCCATATTGGGCTCCCTGTTCAGTGAGGAGCCTAATTCTCCCTTTCCCTCTGCTGCTCCCCCTACTTGTGCACACACACTCTTTCTTTCTCTCTCTCTCTGTCAAATTAATAAATAAAATCTTAAAAAAAAAAAAAACAAGAAATGTTAAGGAATTTCCTTAAGCTGAAAAAAAAATGACACAAATTAATGACAAAAAAACATGAAAGTAAAAATCTTACTGAAAAGGTAAATATATAATAAATATATATCAGTCACTTAGAAAGTTACTGTAAAGGCTGGAAGACAGAAATAGTAAAATTAACTAAAGCTACAATAATTACTTAAAGGATGATAAAATAAATATCTGTAAAATGTGACATCAAAGACAAAACATGGGGAGGGGGCAAAAATGTAGGATTTTGGAATGTGTTGAAATTTAAGTTTTTATCAAATAGAATGTTATTTACATAGGATGATATATGTGAAACTTATAGTAAATTCTGAGCAAAAGCTTAAATACACAAAAGAAAATGTGAAAAAATTTAAACATAACACTAATGGAAGTCATCAAACCACAAGACAAGAGAGCAAGACAAGAAGAAAGGAACAGGGATGAATGACAAAAACAGCCAGAAAACAATTAAAAAATGGCAATCAGTAAAACCTTGAAATAATTATTTGAATGTAAATGGACTAAATTCTCTAATTAAAAGATTTAGAGTGGCTGGATGGATTAAGAAAAAAACACAAAACATATCTAAGTGCTGCCTAAAGAGACTCACTTCAGAAGTAAGGACACACACAGATTGAAAGTGAAGGGATAAAAAAAGATATTCCATGCAAATGGAAACCAAAAGAAAGTGGGTGTACCTATACGCATATCAGACAAAATAGACTTTAAAACAAAAACTGAAAAATTCTCACCAAAATACTGGCCAATAGGATCCAACAGTACATTAAAAGGATTATTCACCACGACCATGTGGGATTTATTCCAGGGCTGCAAGGTTGGTTCAACATCTGCAAATCAATCAATGTGATACAACACATTAATAAAAGAAAGAACAAGAACCATATGATACTCTCCATAGATGCTGAAAAAGCATTTGACAAAGTACAGCATCCCTTCCTGATCAAAACTCTTCAAAGTGTAGGGATAGAGGGCACATACCTCAATATCATCAAAGCCATCTATGAAAAACCCACCGCAAATATCATTCTCAATGGAGAAAAACTGAAAGCTTTTCTGCTAAGGTCAGGAACACGGCAGGGATGTCCATTATCACCACTGCTATTCAACATAGTACTAGAAGTCCTAGCCTCAGCAATCAGACAACAAAAGGAAATTAAAGGCATCCAAATCGTCAAAGAAGAAGTCAAACTATCACTCTTCACAGATGATATGATACTATATGTGGAAAACCCAAAAGACTCCACTCCAAAACTGCTAGAACTTGTACAGGAATTCAGTAAAGTGTCAGGATATAAAATCAATGCACAGAAATCAGTTGCATTTCTCTACACCAACAACAAGACAGAAGAAAGAGAAATTAAGGAGTCAATCCCATTTACAATTGCACCCAAAACTATAAGATAAGATACCTAGGAATAAACCTAACCAAAGAGGCTAAGAATCTATACACAGAAAACTATAAAGTACTCATGAAAGAAATTGAGGAAGACACAAAGAAATGGAAAAATGTTCCATGCTCCTGGATTGGAAGAATAAATATTGTGAAAATGTCTATGCTACCTAAAGCAATCTACACATTTAATGCAATTCCTATCAAAATACCATCCACTTTTTTCAAAGAAATGGAACAAATAATCCTAAAATTTATATGGAACCAGAAAAGACCTCGAATAGCCAAAGGAATATTGAAAAAGAAAGCCAAAGTCGGTGGCATCACAATTCCGGACTTCAAGCTCTATTACAAAGCTGTCATCATCAAGACAGCATGGTACTGGCACACAAACAGACACATAGATCAATGGAACAGAATAGAGAGCCCAGAAATAGACCCTCAACTCTATGGTCAACTAATCTTCGACAAAGCAGGAAAGAATGTCCAATGGAAAAAAGACAGCCTCTTCAATAAATGGTGTTGGGAAAATTGGACAGCCACATGCAGAAAAATGAAATTGGATCATTTGCTTACACCACACACGAAAAAAGACTCAAAGTGGATGAAGGACCTCAATGTGAGAAAGGAATCAATCAAAATCCTTGAGGAGAACCCAGGCAGCAACCTCTTCGAGCTCAGCCGCAGCCACATCTTCCTAGGAACATCGCCAAAGGCAAGGGAAGCAAGGGCAAAAATGAACTATTGGGATTTCATCAAGATCAAAAGCTTTTGCACAGCAAAGGAAACAGTTAACAAAACCAAAAGACAACTGACAGAATGGGAGAAGATATTTGCAAACGACATATCAGATAAAGGGCTAGTGTCCAAAATCTATAAAGAACTTAGCAAACTCAACACCCAAAGAACAAATAATCCAATCAAGAAATGGGCAGAAGACATGAACAGATATTTCTGCAAAGAAGACATCCAGATGGCCAACAGACACATGAAAAAGTGCTCCATATCACTCGGCATCAGGGAAATACAAATCAAAACCACCATGAGATATCACCTCACACCAGTCAGAATGGCTAAAATTAACAAGTCAGGAAATGACAGATGCTGGCGAGGATGCGGAGAAAGGGGAACCCTCCTACACTGTTGGTGGGAATGCAAGCTGGTGCAACCACTCTGGAAAACAGCATGGAGGTTCCTCAAAATGTTGAAAATAGAACTACCCTATGACCCAGCAATTGCACTGCTGGGTATTTACCCTAAAGATACAAACGTAGTGATCCGAAGGGGCACGTGCACCCGAATGTTTATAGCAGCAATGTCTACGATAGCCAAACTATGGAAAGAACCTAGATGTCCGTCAACAGACGAATGGATAAAGAAGAAGTGGTATATATACACAATGGAATACTATGCAGCCATCAAAAGAAATGAAATCTTGCCATTTGCGATGACGTGGATGGAACTAGAGGGTATCATGCTTAGCGAAATAAGTCAATCGGAGAAAGACAACTATCATATGATCTCCCTGATATGAGGGAGAGGAGATGCAACATGGGGGGTTAAGAGGGTAGGAGAAGAGTAAATGAAACAAGATGGGATTGGGAGGGAGACAAACCATAAGTGACTCTTAATCTCACAAAACAAACTGAGGGTTGCTGGGGGGAGGGGGTTGAGGGTGTGGGGTTATGGACATTGGGGAGGGTATGTGCTATGGTGAGCGCTGTGAAGTGTGTAAACCTGGTGTTTCACAGACCTGTACCCCTGGGGATAAAAATATATTATATGTTTATAAAAAATAAAATAAATAAAACAAACAAACAAAAAAAAAGAAGAGCACTTGATCTAATGAGCTCTGGTTGTTTTATGCAAACGAACCACTAAACTCTACTTCTGAAACTAGTAATACACTATATGTTAATTAATTGATTGTAAATTTAAAAAAAACACAAAATATACTAGAAAATTGCAAAAAAACAGCTTTGGGTTTCACTGATTTTCTTTATTTTTTTCTACTTTACATTTCATTAATTTCCACTCTAATTTTTATTATTTCCTTCTTTTTGCTTGCTTCAGGTTTAATTTGCTCTTCTTTTTGCTGTGCCTTTGGTGGAAGGACAGGTTATTAATTTGAGATCTTTCTTCTTCAGTTGGATCCCACAATTTTGGTATGTTGTGATTTCCTGTTTGATTTCTTCTTTAAGCCATTGGTTATTTAGGAGTGCAGTGTTTTATTTTCACACATTTGTGAATTTCCCTATGTTTTCCCTGCTATAAATTTCTAATTTCATTCCATTATGGTTGGAGAACATACTTTGCATTATTTTCATCCTTTAAATGTATTGAGGTTTTTTTTTTTTTTTTTTATGGTGTAGAATATCACCTACCTGGAGAATGTTCCATGTACATTTGAAAAGAACGTATACTCTGTTGTTTTGGGGTGGGGTGTCCTATAGATATCTGTTAGGCATGGTTGTTCCACAGTTTGGTTCAAGTCTTCTATTTCCTTGATGATTTTCTATCTAGTTTTCTTCTCTATTATTGAAAATGCAGTATTGAAGCCTCAAAGTATTATTTTTGAATCGTCTATTTTCCATTCTTTTCTATCAGTTTCATTTCATGTATTTTGGTGATCATTAGGTGCATGCATGTTACTAAATTTTTACATCTTCCTGATGGGTTGGCCCTTTTATCATTATAAAATGTCTCTCTTTACCGCCAGTTACAATTTTTGTATTAGCATCACTTTTGTCCAATATTAGCATGGGCACTCCAGCTTTCTTGTGGTTGCTGTTTGGATGATGTATTTTTCTCTGTCTTTTTATTTTCGATCTATTTGTATCTTTAAATATAAAGTATGTCTCCTGTAGACAATATATAGTTGAATCATGTTTTTTATCTGGTTTGACAATGTGTGCCTTTTGATTTGATTTTTTAATGCATTCATATTTAATGTCATTGTTGATATAGCTGGATTTACTTCTGTCATTTTACTTTTTATTTTCTATGGTCATGTCTTTTCTCCATGCCTTTTCACTGCTTTATTTTGCATTACCTGGTTATTTTTAAATGTAGTATACTTTAATACTTTTTACAATACATTTTACTCATGCTTTTAGTGGTTGCTCCTGTTTACCATATGTATCTTAACATATCATAATCTGCTTCAGAGTCATACCTGTTTAATTCTAATGATGTATAAAAATGTTATTACTATATAGCTCTATTCCCTTCACTCCCCTTTATGCCATTATCATTTTATTTTATATTTATTAATGTTGCAAAGCCAACAATACATTGTTATATTTATTACTTTACCATCTGTAGTTATTTCCTCAGCCCTTTACAGCTTTACTCCCACCCACCTCTTTTGTGCTGTTATTAGCAAATATACTACACATAGAGTACAATTTTATATGTTTTAGTCCCAATAATTTATCTCTTTCCTCTTTTTTGGTACTATTTTTACACATAATGCTGGCATACCCAATGGTGTGCCACATTTCTCTGAGACTCTGTTCATTTTCTTCATGCTTGTTTCTCTCTTGTTCAGTTTGCACAATCTCTACCGATCTATCTTCAAGTTTTCCAATTCTTTTCTTCCAGTTCAAATTTACTATTGAATCCTTCTGGTGAAAAACTTTTACTTCAGTTGTTCTACTTTTCACCTCCAGAATTCCATTTAGTTCTTTTTATAATTTCTATCTTTTTATTGATATTCTCTTTTGGATATGACATTGTCATTACACCTTCATATATATCTTTAATCATGCTTTTCTTTACTTCTGTAGAAATCTATATGTATGTATTTTCTAGATAGATAGATATTTAGATATATCTACATCTATATATCCTTGAAATATTTTTCTGTTAGATCTGATATCTGGTCACTCTCCCAGTTTCTGTTGCCTGCGTTCCTTCTCAGTGCATTAGTTACACATTTTTGTTTGTTTGCAAGTCACATAATTTTTGCTGAAAACCGGACATTTTGTATAATATATTGTAGCAACTCTGGATACCCCCCACCATAATTTGTTATTGTTATCTACTTGTTTATTTGTTTAGTGTCTGGCTCCATTATTTTAGTAAAATCTACAGCCCACACACATAGTGTTAAGTTTCTGATGTTTAAATTTGGGTATGAACACAGACATACTGGAATCACAGTGGTATTTGTAGAGTTTTCCTTCACTGTTTCCCCAACACATCTAGCTGTTAAATTCCACTAATTCTTAGCTGATTGCTCTCTTGTTTTCAATAGTGCCCCGGGCATAAATTTCTCTGCATATTAATCCAACCAAACTGTGGATTTTTCAGATGGACACTTTGTGAGGTCAGTGTTTGATACTTGTTTGATGCCTTACTCCAGGAGGACTCATCTAAACTGTCTTATTTTTCAGTTCTCTCCTGCAAACCAAGCAACCCACGGTTGAGGGTCTATGTTTGTTAGACCCATGAGTATTCTTCCAATTTATTTTCACCACAACCATCACTTTTCTTGAGAATGCCCTTAGGCTTAAGATTCTTTATGCTCTACTATAGGTGAAGTCAGTTCCTTTGGGAATAGGTAAGGAGCTATTTTATGGCTTGTTTATCCCACTGGTAAAATCTCTGAACAAGGGCTCTGGAACATGGATAGCTTCTTTCTGAATATCACAACTGTTGTATGATCTGAGCCCTCCGTGGAAGGGGACAGCAGCCGGAGGTCCTCTCAGCTTGCCTTTCCTGGCATAGTACCACTACCTCATAAGGTGAGGCTGAAGCAGGAGAACTAGGTTCTTGTCTCAAAGAGTCGAAGAACGAATCTTGTAGACAAAGGAGAGTGAGTAAAGTGACAGAGTTTTATTTAGCAAGGATACAGAGAAAGCTCTCAGGAGTGAGAGGGGTCCCCACAGGGTCACCCCTGAGGGCTTATAAGCTGATCTTTTATTGAACACTGACTGGGAAACTTACAGCCTTGAGTTTCTTGGGCAGTCTTGGTTTGAGCATGGACTACTGATAACACCCTTAATGACTTAATTCTTTGAGAATGTGGTCATTTTCTATGATACATTGTAGCCATCAAAGAAAAAATACTCTGGACCATCCAAGGTCAGGTGGTCTGTTTCCTTATCCCTTTTTCACTCTGTCTTAACACTTCTGCCTGCCAGGAATAGTCTCAGAGCCTAGCCATGGGCCCCCATCTTTCCCTGCCTATACCTTAACCCTTTCCTTTTTGAAGTTAAGGACAGCTGGGGCCCCACATATTCTAGGCATGCTATGCCCAAGGTAAATTCTCTGTTCCACAGTGGGATTTGGGCAGAAGGAAGATACCCCTCTCAGCTGAACTCATCCAGGATTTAGCCTCAGGAACAGGCAGTTGGGATAAGGATGAGGAATGCTGAAATCCTGCCCCCCTTGTGAAGTAGGACCTCTGGCTGGGATCTTGGGGAGAGGGAGCACTGTGTTTTTGGGTCTTGCAGTGTGGAATGAAGTATCCACCTCATCGAGCTTGGAAAGTGTGAAAGAACTCTCTTGGTTCAAATATTACAGGCTCTCTTATTACTAAATTTTTGTAGATTTTCTCAAACAGATGTTTCTTCGTGTGTGTTTGTCTTTAGGATCATTTCCAAAAGCCTTTAATGGTGGTGGTTGTTCTTGCTGTTGTTTTTAAGATTTTATTTATTTATTTATTTGTTTGTTTGTTTATTTATCAGAAAGAGAGAGATAGTGCACACAAGGAGGCAGAGAGAGAAGCAGGCTCCCCACTGAGCAAGGAACCTGATGCGCGACTCAATCCCAGAACCCTGGGATCATGATCTGAGCCGAAGGCAGCGGCTTAACTGACTGAGCCACCCAGGTGTCCCTGATTGTTGGTTTTTTAAATATAATTGTTATCACTTTCACTGGGTATCAGGTCAGTAGTGGGGATCCTCAGGAAGTCATGACAGAAGTCAGTTTTCCATTATTTCTTCATAGTTTCTTCTCCATTCTCTTTCTCCTCCTCTTCTGGAACTCTGCTTACATATACAGTAGATTTTTTTCCCACCATGTCTCATTAGTCTCTCATAGCCTTTTCTGTACTATCTATCTTGTTGCCTCTCTGTTTCTCAGTTTAGAGGTTAGCACCGATTCAGAGTCTTTAGCTAATAGCTCCCAGAAGGCCTTGATATTTCTTTTTCCCTAATGCACAGTCACCCTAAAAAATATCTGCAGGTCCCATTGGGAAAGGTTGAATGGAAGATTTATAGTATACACCCGTGGCTGTAGGGTCCTGCCTTCCCCTCAGTTGGGTAAGAAGTTGAGAAACCCCACCACAGCAACTCAAATTAGACTCTCCAGCAGATCTAGAATTTTTCTGCCTGAAATACATTGAGCATCATCCTATAGCATGTCTAATTATTTCACTTTTTGGAATTCTCTGATTAGCCATCACCACAGATCCCTGTGGCTCAAACATCCTCTAATTATCATTTCATTCTGGTGATTTATTGTGGTAGTTGCTTTCACCTTGTCTTATATGATTAAGTACTGTCACCTGACCTCCACCACTCTGGGATCCCTTTATTCACATTAAGATCAAGTAGTCGGTTCCACTGCCGCATTCTCTACCATTGTCTCCAGCCTCCAGAGCACAGACACACAGAAACATTCAAAGATGCTTGGTGACCCTCTCACTACTGCATTTCTTATATTTTAGAGCATGCCTACACAAATGTTCCTATCTGACATAGCAGGGTTCCACTCCTTCCCTACTTGCATCCTTACCTTATTGTAAAAGCCATAGCAGGTAGAACACTTAATAGGCAATGGGACTCTGTGACACTATGAGTACCCTGACTTGGTCCTCAGCTTTATATATCATGCAAGCTTTCTAGTGTTCAACATGTATTTTCTGTTGTATTTTCACAGCTTTCAATTTCCTCTTTTCCCTATGCACACTTTTTAAGACCATCAGATACCTCCACAAGTTTTTGGATACTTATTTTCAACACAGTATTTAAATGTCACATCCGATTTCCCAAAACCTTGGATTCCTATACTTCATTCCATGCCACCAGGGGTGTTAATTTGACTGTGATACTGATACATGCCATGTACCAGTGAATCTCTCCTAACACTTGTTTTCCACTCTCCTTACCCCCATTGTAAGGAGGTTATTTTTCCCTCTTCAAATGATCAACCCAATTCCTGTAGTAACTTTTGGTACTTACTATTATATCTGACAAGTGCATGGCAGAAAACAGGGGGCACATTCACATTAGAAAATGTGAGAGTTTTTTTTTAATTTTCAAAGATTTTATTTATTTAACAGAGATCACAAGTAGGTAGAGAGGCAGGTGGTGGGGCGGGGGAAAGCTCCCCACCGAGCAGAGAGCCCAATGCATGGCTCGATCCCAAGACTCTGGGATCATGACCTGAGCTGAAGACAGAGGCTTTAACCCACTGAGCCACCGAGGTGCCCCAGGTTTTTTTTTTTTAAAGGACAATATACAATGGTGTGGGAAGAGTATTTGAGAGCTGCAAGGAACAATGCAGTACTCCATGGGTAGTAAATGTAGGATTACCAGGCCTACACCTGAGAGACAAAGGGAGAGTAGATTTACTAAAAGCTGGAGACACATAACATGTTAAGAGGGCCATCTTACAGAAACCTTTGGAGAAGAGCTCAGCGTCTGGTGACAATGCAGGAAACAAACTGGGTGGAAAATTTCCTGACCACATTATTCACTGCTGGCTCCCAAAGGACAAGGGAGTCCTTTGATATAGTTCATACATGTCAGACTTCCCAGGATACAGAAAGGGAGGAGAGTGAATCCAGATGAGATGGAGACAAATCCAGCAACCGGGTGAGAGTCATATTAGTAGTAGTCACTGGGAATTATGCCTGCAGTGAAAAAGGGTACACCATCGGCTTTATTTACATTTTAAGGAGGAAACTAAAAGGCATATTGTTATTAGAGGGTTAATCCAAATAAGACTGGGATTTGTCTGACCTATTCTACTGAAATAAGAAATGACCCTGTGTAATACTGTCATATGGTAAAGGCATTAAAGATACTAAGAGTATTGTTTTGTAACCACAAGTCTGAAGAGTTATGGATGTTTTGTACCAGCTTGTTGTTTATTGGTAAGAAAAAGGTTGATTATTTGCACCTGGTCTTGGTGAACCTTCCCACCAAGAGCTCTGCTGTTGAAGTTGGCTACATAGCAAGGATATGCCTACATAACCAGCAGTGTAGGAGAATCCTGGGCAGAGACTCCATTTGTGCTTTCTGGTTCTGAGGTATTCTGTGTACACATCAGTGGTTCCTGGCCCAAAAGAAGAAGTACATACTGCCAGGATTACTATAAAGAGGGCGGACAATTGGAGCTGGCCACTCCAGACCCCTCATTATGAAATGGCTTTTAGTTGTGACACATATCCTTAATGCTGTTGCTATACTGCATCTTTTTTTCAACACTAAACTATGGATTTGCAAGCATTGACATTTGAAGTCCCATGAGCCTTCTTTAGCAATGGAACTGTTTAACTGCTATAGATATCATAGCATCTAAAGAAGGAACTACACAATACTATGAGATGCCTTCCATTTGCCTTTTGTTTATAAATATGATTTGCTCTGAAGATTCTTTCAGGTTCTCTTCAGTAGATACATTAATCCTTGCCTTTATGTATTCTTTTCTTTTAATTTTTATTTTTATAAACATATAATATATTTTTATCCCCAGGGGTACAGGGCCTTTATGTATTCTTATTCCCTAACTTTGTTTTATACTTTAGAAAGACCTTCATCTCCCATCCCTCTCAGAAATAGATGTTGCAATTATTTTCTTCTGCTTACCTATTGGTGGTTCACACTTAATATGACTGAGTTCATAATGAATATATAAGTCAGTGGACATTGGCCTTCAGGATGAATCAGAATCACATAGGAAGCAGTAGATCTGAGGTAGGGGTCAGGAATTCACATTTTCAACAGAATCCCCCAGTGATTCTGACATGTGACAGACTAGCACACTTTAAAAACATGCAAGCATTAATAAAATGAGATAGGGTTAAATTTATAGTAATATACTTCTACATGGTGTTCCATTTGGAACTGCAAGTAAACCCTGCTAGAGAAGTATACAGTTATTTATCTAGATAAGAAATTATCTGGGGTGGGAACAACTATTTTTATTTATAAATTTATTAAGAACCTGTGACTTGTCAGACACTGTGCTAGGCATTAGAGGTACTAGGATAGAAAGGAAAGATTGTGCTTTGAGAAGCAGAGTCCACTGCGGTGTTTCTCAGTTTTTTAAATAAGTGTCAGTCCACAATCATAAATACATTTTTCATCACAACTCAGGATGTACGAACATACATATACATAACTGAAACACAAATTTCACAAAACAATTCTCACCTTACCTTTCTGTGATGTGATATAACCTGATTATTTACTATTTGGCTCTAATCAGTTTTGTTTTACCCTACTGTCTTAATAGATTGCAGGTCTTGACTCACTAAAATTGTTTTAGGGTCTATTAATGCAGGGAATGTAGAACCAAAGTTTAATACAGTTAAACTACAGTTTACATGGTTAACACAGTTTAACAAAGATAATATGACGTATATCTTATGTAGTACATGTATTTATTATTCTGGGCACATATCTCATGTGAAGGTGGAAGTGGGGAGGTTCAGTAAGGTCTCCTTTAAAAAAGTGCTTTTCAGGGGCACCTGGGTGGCTCAGTGGTTAAGCCTCTGCCTTCAGCTCAGGTCATGATCTCAGGGTCCTGGGATCGAGTCCCACATTGGGCTCTCTGCTCTGCAGGGAGCCTGCTTCCTCCTCTCTCTCTCTCTGCTTGCCTGTCTGCCCACTTGTGATCTCTCTCTGTCAGATAAATAAAATCTTTTAAAAAAAAGTGCTTTTCAAATTTTAATACATACAGAAATCAGCTACAGATCTTGTTAAATGAAGATTCTGATTCAGTACGTCTTGGATGAGGACTTGAGATTCTGCATGTCTAACTCTCTCTCAGGTGATGTCGATACAGCTCATCCATTGGCCACTATTTGAGTAGCCATGCTCTAAAAACCTTAAGTGTGGGAAGGTGTGTTAATCTTGTAAGGCTGCACCTGGCAAGAGTTTCCAAAGAGACAATTTCCTGTAAGGAAAGAGGAAACAAGTAGACAAGGCACTGACAGATGGGAAAACCAGTGTGTGCCACTAAGATTTTATTCCAGCCTCCCACATCTGAATTTGGTAGAGATAGTTGTATGCAAAAACATACTTACAAAGCAACAAACACAGAAAAGATTGTTTTGCTTAAAAATATCTGAAATCCGTTAAGGGCCAAAGTATCACTGAGGTGTTAACCCACTTGGGTAAACATAACTCTAGAGAGGAAAAAGGCTTTATCCTCACCTCTATAGGTGACATGGTGTGAGACAGGTTTGGGGATGGTGGGGACTCCAAGGAAATTGACTGGGCTTTGTCACCTTGCAGACACCAGCCCATCAGCAGCAGTGGGAGCCTTAAGAGTATGCAGAACTCATGAGAAGAGGCACAGTATCCAGCAGACATGGCAGTACCCAGGGGAGGCTGGCACCCACCTTTTGGCCTTATTTCTGAGCATAGGTAAGCTGTACCTTATCCCTCTTTCAAGTGTCTGATGGGGGGGTCTTGGTCCCTGCCAGTGTAGGAGAAAAGGTAGAAACTAGACCAGCACAGCTCACATATTCAGCACCTCATCTATTCCACTAGGCAATCCTATGAGGCAAGTATTATTCCCATTTCACAAATGACAAAACTGTCTTTTACAGCGATGGGTCTGTAGTAACTGCCAGGTTTATTCCCCTAAATATGAGTCCTAGAGATAATGTGAGCTTTACACATCGTTTTAAGTTCTGATAAGAAATTTAAGTGTCTCCGTTGCCTTCATAAACTCACTGAACAGATCTTTGTATTTCTTTTGTGTATTATTTTTCTTTTTATATTTTAGTATTTCTTTATGAGAAAAGTAGTCTATGTTCTTTAGGGGAAAATATGAGTAGAAACAAAACAAAGAAAATAAGTCACCAACAGTCTTATAATTCAGAGAACCACTGTTAACCTTTTGGTGAACAAAAGTTTCTATTTTTCCTGTGCATAGATGTACTATATAAACATGTTTTCTACAAAGGTGGACTGATTCTGTAGATGATATTATAAGCTACTTTATTTTTCAAGAATTAAAATGACTTTGCAAAGCACATGGGTGGAAACCCCTACTGATAGAGTGTTCTAGTTGGCTCAAAAGGCTGCTGATAATGAGAGTGACAGCTAAAGCAAATTATTAGCATAAGGTTAAGGCACAGGACCTGGCAAATGCTTGCCAGGGGCACTACACAAAAGGAATGTCTTCAAAGTCCCTCTGTGGGGCTCTGCATCCACCCCTGAGTTCTCTTGGCCCCAGGGTGGAAAGGGTCCTGTAAACTTTTTTGTGTCCTCAAAACCACCCCCCCCCCAATTTCTGTCTGGTTTCCTTCACCTAATCCTCCACCCTGCCCATCTCATCAAATTCTCTTATCATCTCCTCATTGTTCAAATGCATATTGTGTATGGCCTCCTCATATTCCTTGAGACACTGAGCCAGCCCCTTGCTGGTTTTTCTTTTGGCCTGCCTGGGTACATCATTCCCAGCTGGTGCTTTCCCACAGCCTTTGGTTCCCTGGCTGACTTTTCTTCTTCTTTTGGCTTTTCCTGGCTCTCTGGCTTTCCCTCTTTTCATTGGCTCTGATTTTTTTTCTCACTCTCTGATTTTATTTCTTTTGGTTCTCCCTCGATCCCTGCTTCTCCTTCTTTTGGCTGTCCCTTGCTCTCTGGCTTCCCCTCACTCGTGGGTTTTCCTTCTTCTTTTGGATTTTCCAGGTTCTCTGGCTTTCCCTCTTTGGGCTTTTCCACACCCCCTGGCCTTTCCTTGTCCTTCAGTATTTCCTCATTTTCTGTCTTTCCCTTGTTTTCTAACTTTTCCTTGTCTTCCAGAGTACAAGCTAATTCTGGCCTTCCCACATCCTGTGGCTGTTCTTTGTATTCCATCTTCCCTTGTTTCTCAGGCATTCCTTCATTTCCATTGCAGAGTTTTTCCATGTTGAGATTCCCCTCATTTTCCTGTCCTGGGAGACCGAGGAAGAGCAGACAAGGGAAACTCAGGGCTTGGGGATGGAATGCATGTCTGGGAAGTATTTACATACCTCCCCTTGTCTGAGTTCCCTTAAGTTGGCCTGGTCCTTCAAGTGTGTCTTCAGCCACACTCCTCCCACCATTCCTCTCACACAGGTGAGCCAACCATTTCTCTGTCAGGTCCTGCCATTTTCTCTTTGCTCAGCATGGTAAAGTGTAAAGCTGCTGGGAGATGGGTAGTGGGGCTCCAGATTCTGCCCATGCTGTACAGTCCACACTCCCCACCACTCTAAGTCCCTGTCCAGACACCCCCTTCCTTCACTGACCTGCAGAAATTCAGAACAGGTATCTCTTCCTTTTCTAGCCTTGTAGAGGGCTGACAACAAACACACAGAACTGCAGACAGACAGGAGAGGTGGGCTGGGCCTTCAGTGGATACACAAAGACTCTGGTCCCTTTTCTGAATCCCAGCCCTCCAAAGTGTCCTCTGTATACTATTTACCCCACTATTCCTCCCAACCATTTCCTCGGCAGGCCCTACCACCTTCTATACCATCCTTCAGCGTGGCTGGGTGTGTGCAATATATGTGGTGGCAATGGGGACATCAAATTCTGGCCAAGCTATACCCTCTACACTCCCCACCACTGTCTATTGCCCCTCCCCCCCTTCACTGTCCTGTGGGGATTCTGGACAGGTTCTTCCTTCTAGACTGGGGACAAACACCAGACGTGCAGACAATGACAAGGACAGGGCCTGTGCACTCAGCCTACTAAGGTTTCTTTGCTGAATCTGGGCCCTCCTCATACAACGTTTTCCTTCCCTAACTCCTCAGAATCCCAGCCTACATTACTTTTCAGGCCTCAGATTCCAGACTTTCCAAATGGTTTGGGTGTCTGTGTCCTCCTCCGCTGCAGGCATGCCGCCCACCCTCTCCCCTTTTCCGCGGAGGTCAGTATTTCCTGTTAGGTACAGAGTGTGAGAGAGAGTTATTTCTAGAATATGTCTACATTTCACTGTCGCACTGCGGGGGCACCTCCCCGCATTTCAGGTCCAAAAATGGATGGAGGGCGCGGAGGAGGGGCGTCGAGGAGGCGGCGGTGGGGTGCTCCCTCCCCACCTGCCCACGTCCACGCTGCATCCCCCCTCCTCACCGACCTCCTGGACCCCCATCCCACTCGGCGCTGCTCCGGGATCCTACTCCCATCCACCTCCACCTCTGACCGGGGCCGCCGGCAGCGCCCACCTTCACACTGACCTGCGGGGCCCGGGGCAGGCCTGCGCCTCCTCGGGCTCGCCGAAGCCCGCTCACCCCTCGCCCGCCGCCCGGGCAGCTCAGGGAGCTGGTTCCGCGCGGGCGACGGGAGCGAAGGGCGCAGGGACGCGACCGCAGGGCCGGCGAACGGGCGGGCGCGGGGGCTGCTGCCCACGTCGGCGCCCAGCCAGTCACGTGAGCGCCGCGTCACCGAGCTCGGTCCCCCACCCCGCCCCCATCCCCCCATCCCCAAGGCACCAAGCAACCACACACGGTGGGGGGCGGCGTGGCAAAGGGGGAATCAAGGAGAGAGCAGGAGCCTGGAGGCTTCCAGACCGCAGGTGCTTTACCTGGCGCCATCTCAGGCCCTCGCACTGCATCCCTCTGCGGTATACGTCATTGCCAGGTGTGACCGCTGATCACAGGGACGGTACCCGACTTTGCCAGGAGCGCTCAACACCTGAGTCCCACAGGCTGCTTTCAAGACCGGCTCTGCCTGACTCCAGAGCCCAGACAGTAGTACCTACCGCCAGGAAGCGGCACTGCCACCTTGAGCAGCTGTGTTCCTGGACCTCTTCTCTGTACCCATGTTCTCTCTCCCTGAATGATTTCTGTTCATTTCCCCCAAGCACAGATGATTCTCAAAGCTCCATCTCCAGGCTGTTCCCTCCCCTTAGCCCCAGACCCTCTTTGCCAACTGTCTATTGGATACCACTGCTTGAATGTCCCTGAGGGACCTCAAAATCCTTACACCCCAACCTTTTTTCTGCTACTTCCTTCTCACCTTCTCTGTTCACTTCTCTTCACACTTGAAACTTGCGCTCCAATATTGGACCGGTTCTCATGTAGAATGTCAGACAGTGAAAAAGAAAAAAGGGAAGCATTAAGACATTTTTTAAAATGCACTACAGGGGGCGCCTGGGTGGCTCAGTGGGTTAAGCCGCTGCCTTCGGCTCAGGTCATGATCTCGGAGTCCTGGCATGGAGCCCCGCATTGGGCTCTCTGCTCTCTCGGGGAGCCTGCTTCCTCCTCTCTCTCTGCCTGCCTCTCTGCCTGCTTGTGATCTCTTTGTCAAATAAAAAAAAAAAAAAGTAAAATGCACCACAGAAGCATAGATTCATCATAACCCTGGTTCACGACACTCTTATTAGTAACCCATGTTTGTCCCTTTTCCTCTTTCACATTTGTGAAACCATCACCCAACCAGAGAACTAAAAAATTGCCAATATTGTAGCTTCTACTGTGTATTCTCGCTCTCACACACAGAGTATATGTGTGCATGAGTGTTTTTATGTGTAAATATGGGAAACTTCCATTTCTTTTTTTTTTTATTTTCAGCATAACAGTATTCCTTGTTTTTGCACCACACCCAGTGCTCCATGCAATCCGTGCGCTCTCTCATACCCACCACCTGGTTCCCCCAACCTCCCACCACCCGCCGCTTCAAACCCCTCAGATTGTTTTTCAGAGTCCATAGTCTCTCATGGTTCACCTCCCCTTCCATTTCTGTTTTGATTTGCAAAATGCCACATCTTGTTTAAGCAGTTATGAATTATGTGTGTGACACAATCAATTCTAACTATGTGTCTGCTAGTTATTTCTTAATTTAGCAAAACTTTGATCTTCTATGTTTTGCTCTACCAAAATGTATATTCACATTATCACCATATAACAAAAATCTTATCCTCAGTGTTGAATTTCTGACTGAATTCACAATGTCATCCATAACAAGGCTGGATGTTTCCCTTTCATGAATATGAACCTCAAAAGCATTTGATCATTATTGTTATTATTCCATAAATTTGATTAAAGTAATATCAAAACACTGTTGGTATTAATAGGTTTTCTGTTTTAATCATTTATGATACTGGTTTTAAATTTTCATCGATAAAAATAAATGAATAAACTATCATCAATAATTGTATCCTGAGTTCTTTTGTTAATAGAGCCAACATATTATCAGCTATCATTCCTCTTTAAACATGCACACAAAAACTTAGAATTCAATTAAATTAGAAGAAAAATAATTTGATATAAATTAGAAGTTGTGTTCATACAATGAGAAGTCAACACAACTACATCTGTATGTACTAATTAACCTACTACCTTCTGAAGTAGATGCAAATTTTTTTTCAGCAGGTCTGTAGATTTGGGTTTTCATGAGGTCAGTAGTGTCATTACAGTTCCCTTAGTGCATAGCAAATGTCATCAAACGTTTCGTGCAAGTTCAATAAATGTTTATCACCAACTTTCTTAAGAAAATGAGATTTGTTATTGAATTACCCATTCAATATGCGCTTTCATTTCTTATTGAAAAATTAAAGAATCATCCCAACAATAAAATAAATGTAGATTTACACAGTACAATAAATGACAAAACCACCGTACCAATAATTTTCATGGTCCACAGCAGGACAGCTCAGCCTTTACTTCATGTCACATACACTTAAACCTATAGTTTGCCATGTTTTCCTCTGATCTTATGTCTGATGGCCTGGTATGCTTGTGCACTTTGAGTGTCCTTGGCATGGGTCATGGCCCAACTACTTAATCACATGTAACCAGTAGAGGTAACAGCATCAAATGTTTTTCTCACTACAATTTTAAACAAAAAGGAGCTAGCTCTGCAGCTGTTCCTGCATGAGTTTACTTCATTTTAACAGTGACAACCCTGCAGGTTTTCCTTGAAATTGTTATGTTAATTATGTTGAATTGGGAACGAAACATTTCAAATGTGATTAAATTAAGAATTTTGAGATGGGAGAGTATCCTGGATTATCCAGTTGGGCTATAGATACAATTACAAGTGACCTTTCTATGAGGGAAAGAGACAATGTGACAACTGAAGTAAGATGCTAAGCTGCTGGCCTTGAAGATGGAGGAAGGAGAAAAGATCCAAGGAATGTAGTTATAGAAACTGGAAAAAGCAAGAAAAAATGGATTTTACCTAGAGCCTCTGGAAGGGAAGCCTCTCCTAGAAACCTCCAACAGTTTTGATTGCACTTTGATTGGACTTAATGGAACACTCTTTGAAAAGAATCAATAAGTATTGTCTTAAGTTTTCAAGTTTATGTTTATTTGTAACAGTGGACCTAGAAAACTAATTCAAGTAAACAACGTCTTCTAAACCCATTCTGGCTTACTTTAATGTATATAATGTAGATATTAGTAATAATAATACATGGTTTAAATGAAGATATTGGACAATTGTTAAACTACAAAGGATACCAGGTCAACATGTAACATGTAACCCTTCTATCAAGGGAAAATCAAGTATTTTTATCCTAGAGCCACCTGCCTAGTGCCTGGCACATAGCAAGGTTTCAAGTAAGTGAGCTTTCTTAGTTCCCTAGACAAGAAAAACCATATGTGTGTGTGTGTGTGTGTGTGTGTACACGCAAATGTGTGTACATACACACACACACACACATATATATACAATTTTAGATTTACGTGTTGTTGTAAGAAACAACAAGAGTGAGTTATCTTATCTTATAAAATGAGTTATCTCATTTTACCCATTTTCCCTCAATGGTAACTTGTGTAACTACAATATAATATCACAAACAGAAAAATAACATTGATATCATCCATGGAACTTATTCACATTTCACCATTTTACATGCACTTAATTGTATGTGAGCATTTCGTTATATGACATTTTATCATATATGCTTTCCCAGATGGGATCTCACTAAACCCTACATCTATCTGAGAGTTGTTATTAAAAAAAAAAAAAAAAAAAGGCCAGCACCAGGGAAACGATGTACCCAAGCCAAGCCCTTATGTTATGCCTGGCCCCCCATGTTATACTGCAGCTTTTGCAAAGCTTCTTCTTTCTTGGTCACATTACAGATATTATTCTTGAGAAAATAATATATCATTAAAAAGTGGTATGGAGAATATATGAAATAAAATGAAAGGGGTGATGGTTTCCTTTTTCAAACCCTCAGAACTGACTCAATGACTATTTTCCTTTTCTCTAAATTAGCAGAGAAATCACACTAATACATAAAATGATTATGTACACAGAATACATAGAAGTTATACATAGTAGAAACTTGTACATTTCCCTTCCATTTAACATTTTCACATGATAATTATGTAATCATGCTATTTGGGTTATGGGAAAGGAGATTTAAAGGAGATTTCCTTTAAAGGAAGGATGGATGTGAGAAAGGAGGGAAATTAACATCAGTGAAGTATCAAATGTACCATTTGTTGTGCATGACACTTGAAATCTTTTGCTTTTTAAAAAGATTTTAATTTATTTAATTTTATTTTATTATTTATTATATTTATTGATTGATTTTTATTTTATTATGTTATTTATTTGATTTTTATTTGATTTTAATTTATTTAATTTATTTGATTTTGATATTTAATTTATTTAATTTATTTGAGAAAGAGAGAGCAAACGAGAAAGAACATGAGTCGGGGGAGGGACAGAGGGAGAGAGTTAAGCAGACTCCCTACTAAGCAGCTGAACAGGGAGCCTGACAAGAGGCTCCACACAGGGTTCCACAGGGGACTCCATCCCAGGACCCTGGGTTCATGACCCAAGCCAAAGGCAGAAGCTCAACCAGCTGAGCCACTCAGTTCCCCTGAAATATTTCGCTTCTTTGCTTTTCACAGTAATTGTCTGATATAGATATAATTATTCCCATAATACAAATGAGAAAATGAAAACTCAAAAACGTGTAATTTTTAAAAAATCTTGCCATTAGTGCAGAGATGACAAAAAAAAAAAAAAAAAAAAACCCTGATCCTGAGCTACTAGTCTCCTCAAATAACACACTACATCCTTTTTACTCTATGATCATGCAGCCCTTAGGGATAAGTGTTTTTGAACTGTGTATGTTCTCCTTGGCAATTCATGTATGTATGGATGGGTACTAATACCTTTCTTTCTCTAAGTGGACATTTCTAGTACATATAAGCACCTACATCTCAGAAGAAAGATCTGGAATATGGTGTTTGGCTGGAGGGTCTGGCAAATAATAAATACCCAATAAATATCTGTTGAAATAATGAATCTATGTATCAGTGAAGGGTATTAACCTCAATGCCTTAAGAGCCCCGACAACAAAATAGAAAAATGAACAAACTTTGTAAATAGTGCACAAATAAAGTGCAGATGGTCAATAATTAAAAGAAAAATTCTCACTGGTAATTTAAGAAATGCAAATAAAAACATCGAAATTACCTTTTATCACCTATCACCTGACAAAAATTAAGTATAGAAAGAACCCAATGAAATGGAGGAAATTTTCATGGAAGAAAAAGTTTTAAACTGGCTCTATGTGTATGGGTGGAAAGAGAGAAAGAGGAAGAGTGAGGGAGAGGGAGAGATTCAATTTCAATACAAATTACAGAAATGGGAAATGGAAGCACATTATCAGTTAGAAATGAATATTTAATTTATTAATTATTCTGATTCATTAAATATTCTGATGACACCAGGTATAGAGGTGAGATGAAGAAATGAGAATTCTCATACACTTTTGAGAGATTTTAAAATTTTAGGGAATATATATGTAAGCATGTAATATAGGGAAATTTTCTCGTTTCTACAAAAATAGGCTGGTAAGAAAATACTCACTGAAGTATTGCCTGAAATAGAAAACAAAAATGAATGAAATAAAAAAGCAGTCCGAAAGTCCTTCCTGTCTTTCATCTATCTCTCAAGAGAATATATATATATTGTCTGTCCTCCTAATACTGGATGGCCCAGATATAATTTAATTCTTGGACCTCATCACTTTCCTATCTTCTATTACTTGATAAATAGTTTCAACTAGTTCATGAAATATATACAATTATGATTCCCTGAGTACTGATCTCACTCCTGAAATCCAGGATTATATTATTTGACTTGCTCTGCAATTCACTCTTTTCCCTTTAAAATGTGTTTTAGAGAACATTTCATTAGCTAATATGCTTCATAATTTATATAAATTTTATTTGTTTTACTTTATTAAATTAATTTAAATATTCTACTTTATAAACTTTTAAATTGTTTCCAATTTTCTCTTCCTCTACAGCACACAGTTATACTACATTGCTTACCCTCCCTTGTAATTAGGTGAAGTCCATGTGTATGTAGCAAGCTATTTTGGTGCCTCCTATTACATTTCTTTGGCACACATCTGCAGCTTTCATGGACAGTTCCCTGTGAGCTCGCACTGATGGCAGCAGTGTCCTACTTTAAGCAGGCCACCTTCATTCACTTCCTCCTTCAAATTCTTCTCATTAGCTTCAAGCAGTCCTCTTAACCCCACACAAGTCCATCCCTGAATTGGATGGGAATTAATGCACCCCAAAACAACTCTTAACCAACAGAACATGGAGTGATGAATAAAACTTCGAGCCTCTCAGCCTTTAGGCAGACATTTCTATGAGTCATTTTGTATACTTCTCAGAGGTCCCAGCCAGTCCTAGCACCCATTACTTAACTACAGCTGTAATGTCAATAATGCACCAATATATTAGCTTTATATCTTTCTTGACTCCATTCTGGCTCCTACTTCACTGTTGCTTTCTAGGGTCACCTCCCAAATAAACAACCAACACCTGAGTTCTGCTTTTGGGGGAATTCGAACTAAAACACTAAGTAATGGAATGTGGACAAAAGTGATGTTTGTCACTTCTATACCTGACCACTAAGAGCCTCCCAAGCAATATACCATTCCCTTGCTCTCTGCCAACAATAAATTGATCACAGGAATCTGACGCTCGAGGGAATATCAGGACCACAAGAGGGAAGGTCTTGGGTCCTTATATCCCCACTTACAAGAAAGGTATCCATGACAACTACCTGACAAGAATAGAAGTGTTGGACTGTTTTACAAGAGAAGAATAAACTTCTATTACATTAAGCCAAAGAAAAATTAGAATCGCATGCTATGCTATTAATCTATCCTGATAAACACAATTGGGTACCATCTTTTTCTCTTGGTGGCAGTTTCAGAAGTTAAAAGTTATTTCTCACTGTTTTCTTATAATGACAATACAAGCATCCATACATGAGAGGAAATATGTTTCTGATTTGTCTTGAGTTCAAAGGTTTAGAGATAGAAATTCTCTACTTTCTTGGGTGACTCAGAAGTTCATAAGAGCTGCTTAACATCATGGCTATGAGCTGAGAGACCCTAATCCAGTTACCCACTTTGGGAAGACGGGCTGGCCTTTGACTCACCTGGTGAGCTCAGTGAGAGATAGGTACCATAACAGCACATCATACTTGCCCAACTACTGCTCCTGGACTGCTCAGTATTTTCACACATTTATAGGAATATACTGGACCTGTCTCATAGTCACCAGTGAAGTCCTCAGACCAGCCATATCACACCAGTATTTCAGCTGTCTGCTGCCTTCCTGAGAGACAAAAAAAGTAAGAATTATTATAATTTCTTTGTCACACAAATACCCATTTTATTTACTAACTAAATATACAGTGAGTTTAAAACCCACAGTATTCTAATAGAGGTGTCTCATTAACTCTATAGTGGAAGTAAGAGGCTAAGAAGGGACATGAATATATGGGAAGAGAATTAAATCTGAGAATGGAGAACCCTTTCACGTTAACTTTTAAACTTGCTCAACTTCCAAAGCATTGAATATTTTTAAACCCTCTTTGGACCCCTCATCCCCATTTAGCCATAAAATATCCCCCTCTCTCAATGCCTATCTCCCATTATCTATGTATTTATCTTTTTCTCTCCCCTTTCAAAGTTCCTGAAAGCATTTTCTGTATTCCCTGTTAATATTCTTACCTCCAATTAACTCATTATCCCACTGTACTAAGGCTTCTGCCCCCATCATTGTAATGAAAGTGGTCTCATCATGGTCACAAACCACTTTTTTCTACTAGGTCCACCAATTTTACATGAATATACTAATGTACTGAGTGCTACTTTTAATGAGCTCCTAAAATATGCATGTTTATGCAGACAGCTTCTGTCACTTAACAAATCTTTGACATTTTTTCAGACTATGGAGCATGAGGTGCTAGATACAAACCCAGCCTACACTGCTCCTTAACTATGCAGTTCTGGGGAAAGTTCTTATTCTCCCTGCCCCTCAGTTTTTCATCTATAGAATGAGGATTAACATCATATCTACCTTATAAAGGAACTGTGAACATAAGGCGATTCAATACACAAAAGGCACATGGCACTTTTAGTCATTTTAATTAGTTTTCTATATCTTTATCAGGCATTCGTTTACCTGTTATCCCTGTGGTATAGAGTGATGTTTCTTCACATTTGATGACTTTATGCTATTATTGAGACAAGCAGGTTACACAACAAAGTGTAAAATGCAATCTTGTATTTATACATAAATCTATAAGTGCATGGGTACACGCATAAATATATAAATACCTGCATAAGGAAACTACTGGGAGAATATAATTAAGATAAAAACATTGGTTGAATTGTATCCCTCCAAAGATGAGTATCCTGGTTAGATGTGTTATTGATTAGATTTAAAACAAAATTATTTTAATATTCAATTGGAAAGCCTGATAAAGAACTACAATTTAACTAAAAGAATGCAGAAGAAAAGAATCACAAAGGTAAAAGTAGAAATGAATGTGTTAAAACTACAGTAGAATTTATACAGATTATCTGTAGCAAAAAATCTATACAGAGAAATACATTAAAAAATAAATAAAATTGGAATTTTAAAATATGTTCAAGTTACCTATAGGAAAACAGATAAAAGAAAATAGAGAAACCAAAATACGAGGGAAGAAACAGGAAAAAAAATAAAATTACATTCAATCGGTTATATACTGATAATTACATTAAATGTAAATCATCAGAGTAGGAGACAAAACACGAGAGATTCTTGACTCTGGGAAACAAACTGAGGGTTGTGGAAAGGATGGTGGGTGGGAGAGTGGGGTAACTGGATGGTGGGCATTAAGGAGGACATGTGATGTGATGAGCACTGGGTTTTATATGCAGCTAATGAATCATTGAACAATACATCAAAAACTAATGATGTACTCTATGTTGACTCATTGAATTTAGATAAATAAATAAGAAAGAAAGAAATCCTGAGTTTTATAGTTACAGTACTACAGATTGACTTAATAAATGTAATGAATAATAAGTCTAATGAAATAACAAAACATTTTTAAAAGTATATGTAAATCATCTAAATATACCAATCCAAGATAGAGATTGACAGAGTAGATTACAAAGAAAAAAAAAAAAAACCTGACCCAACTCAATGCTGTCTATAAGAAACTCACTATAAATGCAATTACATAGGTTATTTGAAAGTGAAAGGATATAAAAGATACAATAGACAAGTTTTATTTAGTGAAAGTAAGAGTAGGTATATTTTCATCAAATAAAATAGACCTCAGAGCAAAGAAAATTACCTAACATAGAGGAGGATATTACAATAATAGTAAAAGGGTCAATCCACCAACAAGATGTAACAATACTAAATGTATATGTATTCACCATCAGTCAGTAGACCATGTGACTTGATCTTAGGGTTGTTTATGCTCCACTTTGGGCGTAGAGATAACTTAAGGAAAAAACTAAAATATTTTTTAAAAAGGAAAACGAGGGCGCCTGGGTGGCTCAGTGGGTTAAGCCTCTGCCTTCCGCTCAGGTCATGATCTCAGAGTCCTGGGATGGAGTCCCGCATCAGGCTTTCTGCTTGACAGGGAGCCTGCTTCCTCCTCTCTCTCTCTGCCTGCCTCTTTGCCTACTTGTGATCGCTCTCTGTCAAATAAATAAATAAATTTTTTTTAAAAAAGGAAAACGAAAAGAACTGCAGATTATAGATATATAAACATATCCATGATCCAGCTAGAACTGAAATAAAAACTCAATTTATTCAGACTTCAAAACCTCTCTCTCTAAAATTGGAACAATATCTAGATAATCTCTCATTTAATTGATGTGTTTATGGTATTTACATTTAAAGTAATTGTTAAAGGGGCCCCTGGTTGACTCAGTTGGTTGAGCATGATCCCCGGGGTCCCGCCTGAGATCAAGCCCTGCATTTGGCTCCCTGCTCCATGGGGGGCCTGCTTCTAACTCTCCCACTGCTTGTAGCTCCCCTTGCTTGTGTTCTCTTTCTCTCTGTCAAATAAATAAAAAATTCTTTAAAAAAATAAGTATTAAAATATTTGGATTTTGGTCTTCTATTTTATTGTTTGTTTTCTTTTTGTTTCCTCTGGTTTTCACTCCTGTTTCCCCTTTCTTGATTTCTCTTGGCTTATGTGAATATTACTTGATATTTCACTTTAATCTTTCTATTTCAATTTTGACTGTACCTCTTTGTATGGAATTTTTAGTGGTTGTTCTATAACTACCCATTTCACTTTTTGCATTCTATTTAAAAACCAGTATTTTACCACTTCAAATGACATGTAGCAATCTTACTATGTTGTAGGTACTTTCACCCCTCCCCATTAGTATTGTAGTTCTCTCATTTTATCCACATACACTGAAATGCCATCAAAGAATGTTATATTTTTTACTTTCAACAGTTAAAAATTTTTGATGAACACAAGAGGACACGAATAGTCTATTATATTTACCTAAACATTTACCATTCTGTTGCTTTGCTTCTGCAAGTACAATCATGATCTTTATTTTAAAAACTGAGATATTTTCCTCCTTATAGTATCATAACCTGCCTTTACTCACTAGTAGTATATACTGAACGTCATTCAATGTCAATAAGCAGCCATTTACATCATAGGCTTTACTGCTCGCAAGAATACTAATGCCCATAAAAAAGTAAAAGTACTAAAATTAGTTAACATTTGTTTGGAGTCAGGTGACCACATTTAATTCTTATAACTGCACTGTGAGATTGTTCATCATTTTATAGATTAAGAAAATAAGAGACAAGAAAATTAAGTACTTTTCCTAAGATTGTACACTTCAAAAGTGACAGGTATGTATTTTACCCCAATCAGCATTGGCTACAGAGCCCATGAATATTTAAGGTGATAGAGTTTGAGACAGATAGTACCAAATTTCAGCCACAGAAACACACAGTGACATGCATTCAAATGTACAGATCCACTGTTAAAAATTTTAATAGATTGGGGCGCCTGGGTGGCTCAGTGGGTTAAAGCCTCTGCCTTCGGCTCAGGTCATGATATCAGGGTCCTGGGATTGAGCCCCGCATCAGGCTCTCTGCTCGGCAGGGAACCTGCTTCTTCCCTCTCTCTCTGCCTGCCTCTCTGCCTACTTGTGAGCTCTCTCTATCAAATAAATAAATAAAATATTTTAAAAAAATTTTTAATAGGCTTCTTTTTCCTAGAAAATGGTGTTCATTGCATATATTTCCAAAGCAGAAGTATTAGTAAATTATTTCTTAATTTCCTTAAAAATAATTTCTGTTTTTAAACTTTTATACAGTGTCCTGTTTATAATATTTTAAGCAATATAGAATTACATTATATATATTAAATTTACATATTTATTAATATATCATACATAAATTTACACATTAATATTATATTTATAAAATGAAATTACCCTGGATCTCACTTCTGCATGATTCCCACTCTCTGATCCAAAGGTGTTCACTATCAACAGGTTGTTGCACACTTGACATATGTGTTTCTTTATAGGTGAATTATTATCATAGAGTCACAGGTATACAAAATTCACATATCTTTTTTACACTACTAGAATCACATTATCCCTATTGTTCTGTAACTTTCCTTTTTTGGTCTAAAATAGTATATTGCCAGGTATTCATTTTTATTTCATTAAGTAAATAATTTAAAAATATTTGTTGAACATGTATATTGCTATTTATATGAATTCTCTGATTATATATGCATTAGTTATCTGTTGAGGCATAACATACTCCAAAATAAAAGCAGCTTAAAGTAACAAACATGTATTACCTCACCATTTTTGTGAATCAGAAACCTAGATTTGGCTCAGCTGGGTGCCTCTGGCCTAAAGTCTCTCACAAGGGTACAACAAAGTTATAGCCTGGAGCTACAGTCATCTTAAGCATCAACTGGGTGAGGATCCACTTCTAAATTCACACTAAGCTTTATTGGCAAGCCTCAGGACCTCACTATTTTTTGGCTAGAGACACAATGTTTTTAATTACAATACTATTATAATTTAAAAGTAATATAATTCAATATAAAAATTTAAGCAGTATCCAGGACAGTATCAGTTTCCCAAGGGGGGTAGAGCATTCAGAGCCCTGGTAGCTTCAGGACACAATGTGAAAATTTTGGAGTAATTCCGGCTTTTACTACTGAGCATGCATTTGCAAAAAAGGTTTCCCTGATTTACCTGACCATCTCCTAACTACTATATTCTGATCCGAATGATAAATTTAATAACACATAAGTTGAATGAATGTTAAGATTAAAGGAGATACAGGGAGCCTGGGTGGCTCAGTCATTAAGCATTTGCCTTTGGCTTGGGTCATGGTCTCAGGGACCTGATACAGAACCCTGCATTGGGTTCCCTGCTAGGCTGGAAATATGCTTCTCCCTCTCCCATTCCCCCTGCTTGTGTTGCTTCTCTCACTGTGTCTCTCTCTGTCGAATAAATAAATAAAATCTTTTTTTTTAAATTAAAGGAGATGCAATTTAGGGTACAACTTGCTTACATTCATTTTTAAAACATTAATCCTACTCCCCATACAATTTTTTCCCCCAGAGGAAACACCTATTCTTCTGATAGCCCCTGCCATCTTAAAAAACAGTCAGTTTGTATAGTCTTTATGCTCAGCTCTCTTGGCCCCAAAATTTCATTTTCTTCCTCTTCCTCCTCTTCTTCTTCATCCTCATCATTATCCTGTTCCTTATCATCATCACCACCAAGATTGGTTGTTGAGGAGTTAGCATCCACAATGGAGTGCAAAATGTCCACTCCATAAATTCAGGTGGCCCATCACCTACTTATTAGATCATTGGGTATATGCAATGTTTCTCAACCTTCTTTCATTACTATCATCAGTCTATGGAGACTTTTTAGACATCATTTTTTTTTCCCTAATCATTGCCCCATCTTCAGAATGTAAAATGTTTAATACCAGATATGTGGTGCATATCTGTTTATATACCTTGGTCTTTCTAAGGGCTATGAACCATAAAACTATCTAAGATCTCTTTGCCCCACTAGTCAATTTTCAGATCTTTTGGGATGACATTTTATCTGTTAAGAATGCATGATATAAGGGAGGCCTGGGTGGTTCAGTTGATTAAGCATCTGCCTTTGGCTCAGGTCATGAGCCCAGGATGCTGGGATCAAGCCCCACATCAGGCTCCTTGCTCAGCTGGGAACCTGCCTCTCCCTCTCTCTCTGCCAGCCACTCCCCCAACTTGAGATCTCCCTCTCTCTGTGTTAAATAAATAAATAAAATCTTAAAAAAAGAGAGAATGCATGGCATAATGAGAGCAAGAGCTGAAACCCATTTTGGCCCTAATTTCCTGTGTGATGCCGGAATACTAGCTTAGTCTTTGTTAGCCTTCCTTTGGTCATCTGTAAAGGGAACTCCATGATGCTTTCCTTACAATACTGTTGGGAGAAATCCTGTACAGAATATATGGCATGTCATAGAACTTCAACAAATATTAGTCTTCTCAGACTTCTTCCAGAGAAGAAATGCCTTTGACCTAAACCAGACAGCATAACTGCCATAGAGACCACCTAGAAATGTAACATCAAGAAGTAGAATGTACATACATTAACCTAATGAGTGAAATTCAGGGGTCATTTCTGTTTTGATTTCTGTTTTGTTCTGATTTGTGGTAAGGGAATATCATCAAACCATCTTTTGATGTTCCTGAATCATTCAGTCACAAGGTCATATACAGTCTCTTAGTTTTCTGCCACAGATAAGGAACTGCTGGGCATGGCATATGATTTTACATGTTCACCCTCTGAGGGCTAGCAGCTCTCCAGAAACCCTAGGATACCTGGGACCCTAAGAGCCAGAACCTCCCTGAGGCTCTGTATACTAATAATACTCCCTTACTGTCTCTTTTTAAAGCAAACAAAATTCCTGGCACCAGGGACAGACTTTCTTCCACTAAACTCGGCAGAGTTCCACCAAGTAGTTGTTTCAATCTATATTCCACCCCCAGCAATGTAATGAAAGTTCTGCTTGCTCCACATCCTCACCAACACTTGGTATTTTCCACCCTTTTCATTTTTGTTCCTCTAGCGGGTGTGTGGAGGTATTTCATGTGGTTTTAATTTTAATTTCTCTGAAATGTTAAGTCTCTTAATCTAAATAATCCCCCCCTTTTTAAAAAGATTTTATTTTTTTATTTGACACAGATAGAGAGAGAGCACAAGTAGGCAGAGTGGCAGGCAGAGGGAGGGGAAGAAGCAGGCTCTCCACTGAACAGGGAGACCAGTGCGGGGCTCGATCCAAGGACCCTGATGTGGCGCTCGATCCCAGGACCCTGGGATCATGACCCGAGCAGAAGGAAGCCACTTAACCAACTGAGCCACCCAGGCACCACTCCCCCACTTTTTAAAAATTTTCCAAGACCTAGGGCTGGCTCCAGGTGGATCTAGGCAAGCTGGGAAGCCAATTTTGCCAATAATTCACCAACTTTGGGTGTGGGATTGAAAGAACAGAGTCATATAACTGAAAGACATTATACCAGCCAGGACAATGCTCATCTCTTCTCTAAACTGAACTATGTGGAAAATATGACTGATAACTGCAGGAGAAGGTACAGGATTTGGTGCTAGATAAACCCAACATTAATGACTCAGATGAGATAGCTTAGCAGCTTGGCAGGAATGAGTCTCAGGCTTTTTTCAATTCATTTGAAAGCCTCTGATTGCTTTGACCCCTACAATATGGAATCAATATATATTTACTTTTGTTTTTCCACAGCATTTCACTTACTGCTGTAGAGGACAGGATGTATTTCCTACTGTGTGACTAAGACCCATTCAATAGCATGTGAGTATGTGTACACCTTAGTGTGCTATGTTCTGTGTTTGTGCACATGTGTGTGTGAGAGAGAGAGAGAGAGAAAAGCTAATGAATAAATGTTTTAGACTCTATCCTTTTAAGGTTTAAGTGGAAAGGTAAAGGAAGCCAATCAAGTTTAAAATTCTTACACAGATAAAATGTTGGTACATTTATATTAATAAATATTTATATCCTTATATATTAGCATTTCTATTTTATCAACACACTAATGGTAATACACATAAATTTTGTCATTCAGTTCTGTTTTATTCCAATAGAGGGTGTTATTGAACCCAAGTTTGGCTGCCTGTCACTTGAAAGGGCACCTGGGTGGCTCAGTCGGTTAAGCATCTGCCTTCAGCTCAGGTCATGATTCCAGATCCCCTGGGATCGAGTCCCATGTCTAGGTCCCTGTTCAGTGAAGTCTGCCTTTCCCTCTCCCATTGTGCCTCCCCCGACTTGTGCTCTCTCTCTTTCTTTCTCACTCACTCTCTCTCACACAAATAAGTAAATACAATCTTTTTTAAAAAAGAAAATGTAATCATTTTAGTTGCACGATCTCGATGAGACAGTTTTGGCTTGGGTGTCAGACAAACATGAGTTAGAATTCCTAGTATGACTTTTATTAATCCTGTTTCTTTAAAAATGTTTCTTTAAAAATGTACCTAAAAGATGAATTTTTGATTGGAAAGGAATTTGAGCTTTATTCAAAGTCCAACGTACTGGAGAGAAGGTGGACTCTTGTCCAAAAGCCAACTCTGAGGTTTCTGCCTGCCTTAGAGTAGTTCATTTTCAAAGGGAGTGCAGTGACATGCAACATTTCTTGATTTCTTGCAGGCTTGATGATGCCAGCTACAAATGTTATCTCATTGCTCTGGGGTTTTGTGAAGGAGTCCAGTTCTTGTTTCATGATGCGCAGGATTACTCTGTTCTTTCTGCAAAGGGTAACAGTCTACAAATTCACAAAAAGTGGTTAGTAAAATCATTTGTGTGACCTAAAAAAGAAAAACATTTTAAAAAATATTTTATTTATTTATTCCAGAGAGAGATAGAGAGAGAGTGGGGTGGGGGGAGGCAGAGTGAGAAGGACAAGCAGACTCCATGCTTAGTGTGGAGCCTGACACAGAACTTGATCTCAGGACCCTGATGTCATAACCTGAGCTGAAACCAAGAGTCAAACATTTAACTGACTGAGCCACCCAGATGCCCCAGAAAAACATTTTGCTAAAAAATTGCTGGGCTAATCAGAAAACCAAGGAGGTTTCAAAGAGGATTGTTAAACTCTGTGGCCTGAGAAGATTCTGGTTCTTCCCTTCTCTGACCAGTGTCCTATAAAATCTCAAAAAATGTAAATTAGCTCTATTACAGATTCAAAGGCCTTAGGTCAGCAAGGAATGTGTTATCTGGGAGGAAGTTAACCCTTAAGACTGGCTGGAGTGCTGTTACAAGGGCAAGGTATGAGAGAGGGATCTGACACAACATATTCTGATAACTGAGAGCAATACATGGTGTTGCCCTGTCTTACAGATGAGAACAGCAATGGGGCAAAGACCCAAATTCCCAGAGCCTATGACGGTTTAGGTAGGACCACCCAGATCTCCTGATTCCCATGCAGTAATTTGATCAGAAGCTCAATTATTATGCTTGATTCTCTCGCATGAACTTCTTATCCAGGTATTTTTGTCTTCTAGGGGCTCAAAGTCATTTATATACATGCAGCTTAGTACTTCCTGTTGCCAACCTAAAACACAAAATAAATTGGAAAGGAAAATAGAAAGCTCAAATGTAAGATTACAGAGCAGAGTATCAGGAAAAATTACAAAAGTGGTTTCTGGTTTGGGTCCTGACATTCTTTTGGCTACTAACTAATCTAGCTTTCCTGAACTTTAGATTCATTATCTTAAACTGAAGTTAGTGGATCAAATAACCCCTGAAACCATTACATTTCTTACAATCATAAATCAGATGAAGGACTTGGCTACTAAGAAGCTTTCGTCATCTATAAGATAACTGAAAATTTCCTGGTGCTAACAGAGAAGGAATGTTTTGCACTAAACATTTGAAGAGATTTAAGGCCTGATTTGACTTTCACAATATGACTCCAGTGTTAGCCAAGTGTATTTAATCATTAAGACACAGTAAACATAGTTGTATGCTAATCATTCATCTAGTCCTAATGTGAGAAGGAGGGCATGAAGTGAGGGGAGAAATGACATTAGTTGAAAGCCCCATGTGGCAAATGCTGTACTGGTCACTTTAAATTGGTTATTTCTTTAGCTATTCACAATAATTCTGATAAAAATCAGTGCTCACATTTTACAAATGAGTGAATAGGTACAAAAATCTTAAGGACATTTTTAAAGAAACAGGATTAATAAAAGGCATACTAGGAATTCTGACTCATGTTTGTCTGATACCCAAGCCAAAACTGTCTCTCTACCACACTGTCTCATAGAGTTCGTGCAACTAAAATGATTACATAACTGCTTTTCTCAAGGCAATCTTTCTATTTTGATACATACCAAAAGCACTTTATGTTTACTTATTTATCACACAGGATATAGAAGTGCATATTCTCAGTAATTGAGCTCTAATGTTAATTTTAGCTCTTTGATAGAGGATAGTCTTAAATGAGGTTTGTTGTTGTTTTACTATGAGTATGAGCAGTTGAAGAACTAATGAATGCCAATACAGTTTGTTGCCACAGCTTTGATTCACACTGCGGTGAGCATCTTTATGATCATTACTTCATACTTTTTTTTTTAAAGATTTTTTATTTGTTTGTTTGACAGACAGAGATCACAAGTAGGCAAAGAGGCAGGCAGAGAGAGAGGTAGAAACAGGCTCCCTGCAGAGCAGAGAGCCCGACGTGGGGCCCGATCCTAGGACCCCGGGATCATGACCTGAGCTGAAGGCAGAGGCTTAACCCACTGAGCCACCCAGGTGCCCCTACTTCATACTTTTTATTAAGCATATTGCTTATCTCTATTTGATTTAGTTCTTTTTCTGAAATCTTGTCTTGTTCTTTCTTTGGAGAATACTTATCTGTCTCCTCATTTTGCTTGACTTTTTCTGTTTTTTCTGTATGGATTAGGTGAAACAGCTATTGCTCCTAAACTTGAAGGAATGGTCTTCAAGTTCATCCCCTATGTACACTGTGTGTGCTTGGTGACTTTTGCTGGCTGTCTGGAGCTATGATTGGCATGGCCTGGGCATCATGGGCTCTCTGGGCTAGGGCTTCCCTGATGGGTTAGCCATGAAGTAAGCATGAGCTGGGGTGGTCCTGAGGCTTTCTGTGGAAAGGGTACCATACTGAAGTGGACACAAGTCAGTGGAGTCCCTGGGCTCTCCATGCAGGGATCCCCTAGCAAGACAGCTAAAGCTGAAGTGGGTGCATGGTGGGTGTCCCAGGCTCTATGCACAGAGGTCACCTTGACAGGGCAGCTGAAACTGAAGTGGGTGCAAGCTGGAAAGTCTCAGGGTTCTATGCACAGAGGAGAACTTAGAAGGGTAGCTGAAGCTAAAAGGGTACAGTTTAGGGTGTTCCAGGACTTTCTGCACAGAGGTTGCTTTAAGGGGTAGCTGAAGCTGAAGCAAAACAGAGGCTGGGGGTTCCTGGGGTACCCTGTGGAGGGGTACCTGACCAGACAGGTACAGCTGAAGTGGGCATGGGTCAATGTGGTCCCTGGGTTCTCTGAATAAAGTGTGCCTACAGGATAGCTAAAGCTGAAACGATGAAAGCCAGGGTATCTTGTGCTTCTCCACACTGAGGCACCCTGGAAGGATAGCTAGTGGTTGAAAGCCAGAGTACACTAGGGTGCTCAGTACAGGGGGTGACCTGGCCAAGCTACTGGAAGTGAGGCTGGTATGAGCAAGGGTGTTCTAAGGTTCTCCATCCACGGGGACCCTGGCAGAATGGCTAGAACCAATGCAGGCACAGCTTGTGGGTTCCTGGGACATTCTTCACAGGAGACACTCTGGCAGAGTGGCTGGATCTGAAGCAGGTGTCAGCTGGGAGATTCTGGAGCACTCTGCATCAGGAGTGCCCTAGCAAACCATGTGAAGTCAAAGTGGTGTTAATGTAGGCAGTCGGGTCCAAAGACCCAGAAGGAGTCCTGCAACACCAGCCAAGAGGGCTCCTGGCACCATGCAGGATAGAAATCAAATGTAAGCCAGCAGGAGGTGAGAGCAAAGTTTATTGAAAGTATAGAGAGAGTGCAGGTATGGGGTGTCTGGGAGACTCAGAAAGGAAAGGAGAGAGATTCTCATCTTTGCTTGTGATCTGGGGTTTTACTGAGCATTATGATCTGGTGTACATGTTCTCTCAGGCATCTAGAAACTGGTTAGAACAAAGACAAGGGGCCAGGTATCCTTTATAAGTCAATTATGCCTTGGAGTTAAGGGGTCTTGGTATCAAGATGTCTAGTACTAATGGCCTGGAATGGGCATGTGATGACTTCCTCTAGTTATTCTCACCTTGTCCTTTCTTAGATATTATCTGTTGTGCTGGGAGACTCCAAATAAATCATTAACTCCTTATTGTTTACAAGGAAAATGAACATACATTATTTGCACCATAAGACATGTGTAAAGTGGGGGCACAGGTTCTAGCAAGAACAGAATCAAGAAAAGAAATAAAAAGCAGACTTGTATGGAGTCTTTCAGTTTCCCTATCTCACTGTGGGCCTGGAGTGTTTCAGGGTGCTTTGTGCCTGTGCCTTCTTGGTGCAAAAGCTGGAGCAAGGTGAGCACTGACTAGAGGTGTCCCTGTGTGCATTGCTCTGTGGCCATCTTGGTGGGACTACAGGGGTTAGTGTGGACTAGGGGCCCAGGAATTACTGAGGTGGTAGGCCAGTTAGAGCATCTAGACTCTGTTCTTATTCATGTTATTAAGGTAGAGGAAGAACATAAATCACATTTGCCAGCCCCTCCTGCCTTGAGAGAATTCTAGCAGCTCCCCAATCCCCACCTTTTGGCTGAGTTCTAAGAATGGCTCTTTTATATACTAGTTGTTCCTTTAAATTGTGGCTTTTTTTTTCTGTGTCGCAGTACATAAGGGGCTTGTGTGGGCTAAGGACCCAGGATTTGCTGAAGTGGCAAATTATCTATGTTGTCTGGACACACTCTGGTTTGCTCCTTCAAGATGGTGAATGAGTGTAAACCATGCCGCTCACCAGCCCTTCTGACCTAAAGGGAATACTAGAAGCTCCCCCACCATCTGGCAGAGTTTTAGGGCTGGATATTTTATAAACTAGTTGTTCTTTTAAACCGTGGCTTTATTTCGTGCTCAAGGACAGACCCATCTGTTCCTAGTCCTTTGGTACTATCCCTTCTCACTGCAGTTCCCAGCAGGGGTGGGAGTTACTATGTTACTATGTCTCCACTTTGCTGGTATCTTTTGCCATTCTCTCTATCTTTTGTTGTGCACAAGCTCTTCAGTCAGCTCTAGTTCTTCTTCAAAACTTCCCTATGACCCTGCAATTGCACTACTGGGTATTTACCCCAAAGATACAGATGTAGTGAAAAGAAGGGCCATCTGTACCCCAATGTTTATAGCAGCAATGGCCACGGTTGCCAAACTGTGGAAAGAACCAAGATGCCCTTCAACGGACGAATGGATAAGGAAGATGTGGTCCATATACACTCTGGAGTATTATGCCTCCATCAGAAAGGATGAATACCCAACTTCTGTAGCAACATGGATGGGACTGGAAGAGATTATACTGAGTGAAATAAGTCAAGCAGAGAGAGTCAATTATCATATGGTTTCACTTATTTGTGGAGCATAACAAATAGCATGGAGGACAAGGGGAGATGGAGAGGAGAAGGGAGTTGAGGGAAATTGGAAGGGGAGGTGAACCATGAGAGACTATGGACTCTGAAAAACAATCTGAGGGGTCTGAAGGGGTGGGGATGGGAGGTTGGGGGAACCAGGTGGTGGATATTGGAGAGGGCACATATTGCATGGAGCACTGGGTGTGGTGCAAAAACAATGAATACTGTTACGCTGAAAATAAATTTAAAAATTTAAAAAAAGGAATCACTCTATAAACAGATGTAACTTGGTGTGTTCCATGGTAAAGGTGAATTCAGGGTCTTCCTACACCATCTTGGAACCTGATAGATCAATTGCAGATCTTATTTTTGATGTCATGATCAACAACTCCTTGCCTAAGGGCGCCTTGTTGGCTGAGTTGGTTAAGCGTCCAAGTCTTGATTTCAGCTCAGGTCATGCTCTCAGGGTTGTGAGATTGAGCCCCATGTTGGGCTCCATGCTGGGCGTGAAGCCTGCTCAAGATTTTCTCCTTCCCTCTGCCCCTCCTCCTCTTTCTCCAAGCCAACAAAAAACAAAAACAAACATAAAACATACAAAAAAACAACTCCATGCCTAGACCTAGACCCCAAAGATATTTCTACTATATTTTTTCTAAAAGTTTTATAATCTTATATTTTGTAATTAAGTTTTTTACTCATTATAATTAATTTTTGTATAAAGCTTGAAGTTTAAGGGTTTATCTTTCATTTATTTTTGCCTATGGATGCCTGATTCGTCCAGTACCATTTGTTGAAATGGCTATCTTTCCTCCATTGAATTGCCTCTCTACTTTCATGAAAAATAAGTTGGACATATTTGTTTTATCTATTTCTGGGTTCTCTCTTTTGTTCAACTGACCTATATGTCTAATGCTCTGCCAATACCACACTCTTGATTACTGAAGAGTCTTAATTATGTAATTATAGCAATATTGATCATGTTTAACTTTCTTGTAAAAACACATTGATTTGTTATTCTACCACACAGTGACAGAGATTGATGATGACAATAGATTTTTTGTTGTCAAATTGCTGACTCTAATTACAAGAATACTAGTATTATACCACTGAATTTATGTTGCATGCCTTTCTTCTGGAATGTACCCATAAATAATGCTAAAGATTTGCTTCATTATTCACAGATTACTAGAGGTTTTTAAATAAAAATATTACATATTAGCAAATGCATTTTTAGGAACTAGTGAGATTACTTTAATATTTTTTGACATTGACTTAATTAATATGGTTATCACATGTGTAGATTTCCTAATATAGAACCATCCTTGAATTCTTGAGGTGGAAGTCTAGATGCAGATAAGCTGCTTAGGGACAAACAGAAACCAAAGGAGGCACTAATTTTTCTAACAAAGCAGTAAAATCTAAGATAAAAACAAAAGGTTTAGAATCTATTAATAATACTGATCAGTTAAAGAGACATAAACATATAATTTAGCATCATTATGTCCCTAAATATAGAACTGTTGCTGAAAATATGAGTTAAAAATTTCCTTCCATATCCTCAGAAAACCTCCCCCTTCCCTTCCTCTCTCTCTTTTTACTCCATGTCTATCGTCACCACACCCCTTCCATATTCATTGCAATAGTAACAATCATTTAAAGCCTTAATCATACTAATAAAACAAGAATAAACTGTAGATGTCATCATATATTATGGTCATCCAATATATGGGAATCTTATTTTTGCAAATGTTGTCAACTATTTGACATAGGGAGTAGTCATGAAGATGACTGAATACAGGAAGAAATTTCTAACATTTAGAGTTCAAATGATAGAAATTAAATTAACCTGGTATTAATTTAAATAGAAAAAGAAATTAAAGCTGATTTTTATTGTCCTTCATTTCAAGACTGTCATCAACATTTCTCAGAGAGCAGCTTGGAACTGAATGTTACATTATCTGTTACATATTTTAAAGCATCAATAATTTTCACAATCACCATGGTCTTTGCAACTTTTGTTATCATATGGAGACTGTTTCAACGTGAAATGAATATAAAATATTTAATGGCAATGAAAAGAAGAGTAATAAAACTTACAGCACTAGAAAAATTCTAATCTCCTACATAAACCACACTCCACCGGATTACATGGAAATGGTACAAAGAACTTCTTTCTTTCCAACAATTCATCATACAATTCCTTCAAGCACAAAGATATGACACTAAAGTTCACACGGAGTGGAGGTTTGTACATTTCCTACTTACTGCATTTCCAAATGTTTTATTATGATAGTTATAGTTAGGATAAATCACAGGTATTTCTTTGTATGGAAGGGATTTGTAGAGGGGAAGAACGAAACTAGCATATGTTAAATGTTTCCTTTCTTGGCTTACGCTATGTTGGGCACTTTGTAGAGGATTTCTTCTTCATTCCTAACCACAACCCTCTGCTTTATGCATCATCCTTTCATTTAGATAACTTTAGTCAAGCTCAGAGAGGTCAAGTGCATTTTCTAAGGTCACCCTTCTTTTAAGAAGTAGGGCAGAAATTCTTTTTTTTTTAAAGATTTTATTTATTTATTTGACAGACAGAGATCACAAGTAGGCAGAGAGGCAGGCAGAGAGAGAGGAAGGGGAGCAGGCTCCCTGCTGAGCAGAGAGCCAGACGTGGGGCTTGATCCCAGGACCCTGGGATCATGACCTGAGCTGAAAGCAGGGGCTTTAATCCACTGAGCCACCCAGGCGCCCCGGGGGGCAGAAATTCTAACCCACATTTCTTGATCTTTTAAACCTGTCTTTTCTCCTGCATCTCTATCACAGCTCAATTTCACATGGTGATCTCCCAAGTTTCAGGAATTTATTGGATAAACAGGGTGGTGTGTGTCTGTGTGTGTGTGTGTGTGTGTGAGAGAGAGAGAGAGAGAGAGAGAGAGATCTCATATATGGATATGTGTTATTATTATTTTGATCCACATGGATATGTTCAGTGGATCTGGGGCTGAAAGTTTAGATTTCCTTTTTAGTTTTTTAACTTTATGTATATAGTTGAAAGAGAGTACAAGATGGGGGAGGGGCAGCAGAACAAGCAGACACTCTGCTGAGCGAAGCATCCAATGAGGTGGGGCAGCAATACCCACCAGTCCCAGGACCCTGAGGTCATGACCAGAGCTGAAGTCAGATAGTTAACTGACTGAGCCACCCAGGTGCCACATGGTTGTCTTTTTAAAAATTAAAGTTCTCTGACTTTTTTCGCTGAAAAAAAAAAAAAAAGCCTACATATTGAAATAAACCTAGAAAGTTTTAAAATGTAAATAAGGAGAGTGATGTCATCAAGATAGTGGCATAGTTTGTTCTCAACTTCACTCCCCCGCACAAGACTACCTAGCAACTATCCACAGACAAGACGCAGCTGAAAATCTGAGAACCAGGAAGGAGCCTAAAGCAACTTCCTGAACCACAGAAACTGAGAAGGCCTCCATTAGAAGGGTAAAATGAGAGGCTTCACTTTTTTGGCATTGCCCCTCCCCCAGGCCAGCACAACATCCTACCCAAAGAATGCCCCTGGATTTATGGTTTGTCCAGTGGGAAAAAGAGAGACTAATGTGGACATCCAGCCCCCCCAGCAGTGGGATGCTTCACAGGAGAACCAATTGGGTCTTGCCCCATGAAGATCACTGGGAGAATTTGCAGGGCTCAATCACTGGGGATTAGATAGGGATGGAAAAGTGGGAAGGAACTTATAGCAATCAGCACTCACATCTCAGTGGACTGCCATTCAGCTTCCATCAGTGCATAAGCAGAGATTACAGCCAGTGTCTCATGACCATTGCAGAGATGTTTGTGTTCCTGTCACAGTTTTGGCAGTTTTGCCTGATTTGGGTCTCTAGCCAATGAGGTGTACCAACTGTGGACCCCATTCTCTGACCCTGCCTGGGCAGAGAAGTTTGAAGTCCTACTCAACTGCTGATCATAACCTTAAATCCCACCCCACTGGGAAACCTGGACATACATGCCCAGTAGCCACAGAGCATATTCTATGGTTTTCTAGGCAGGGGAAAAAATGCAATTTTGAAGCTCTGTCCAACTGTAAAGCATAGCTTCCAGTCCCAACCCATGGGAAAGCCTGACTCCAAATGCCTGGCAGTTGCAGAACACATCCTAAAGCCTGTTCAGCCAGGAAAGCAAGGGATGGAAGAGGGGTATGCTTGTCTGTATTTGCGGTCGTGTGGTGTGTGTGTGTGTGTGTGTGTGTGTGTGTGAGAAAGAAAGGGAGAGAAGGGGGAGAGAGAGAGAAGGCACATTTTAGGTTGTAGACCCTGAGAATTTTAGATAAAAATGGAAAAAATAGTTATACAATAATAAATATATTTCTAAAATATTTTTATGAATAAATTTATTGAAAGATTTCCCAAATGCTATGTTTAATAATACATTTCAATCATTTTGTTACATGTAATAAATTCTGGTTATAAGACACATTTTTCAAAAGACATTGTTTTGTGTCAGTCTCAGCCTATTGATAGCGATGTTACCAGCTAAAAAATGCCTGAGGCACTCAGTTGTGCTGTACTACTTGTGATGGATTCCCACAGACATTTCCCTGACTGGAGCTAATGTTGTGGGTAGACAAGCCTTTGTGGTTCTAATTATGACTGCAAGATGAACCCCAGCAATAACCATCAGAGAGCTTTGAAAAAAATTTATTACCAACAGGTTCTGGAAGGTATACAGCACATTCAGAGCCACACAGCAAGGTTTCAGGTAGAGAGAGAACCTAGGATTTTGTCTTTATTGGAGGTGAGGGTGGGGTGCCTAAGGTTTTGTGGGTTCACTATTGGTGAATTTAACATAAGAATGGAAATTAGAATGTGGGAAGGGAAAAGCAAGGGGAATCTTTCAATAAGTTTAGCTATCTATGTCAATCAGAGCTTTCTAAAAAGGGGAACTTAGAGGTGGGTCAGCCTGGCTCTTTATCTAGCGATATTAACAAGTGCTGGTGAGGATGTGGAGAAATGAGAACCCTTGTAAACTGTTGGTGGTAATGCAAAATGGTGCTGTGACTTTGGAAAAAAGTGTGGCAGTTCCTCAAAATTTGAAAATAGTGTTACTATATGACCTGGCATTTCTATTCCTAGGTATTTACCCAAGAGAAAAAAAAATATGTCCACACAAACACTTGTACACAAGATCCATAGTAGCATTATTCATGATAGCCAAAAAGTATAAACAACTCAAATGTCCATCAACTGATGAATGAAAAAATAAAATATAGTATATCCATGCCATGGAATATTATTTGATAACAAAAAGGAATAAAGTATTGATGGTTGCTACAACATTAATGAAGCTTTAATACATCATGTGACATGAAGGAAATCAGAATCAAAAGTTCAAATGGATTGTTTAATTTCATTTATAGGAAAAGTCCATTGTAAGCAAATCCATATAGACATAAAGTAGATTAGTGTTTGCCTAGGAATAGAGGAAGTACTGGAGGGAAATACAAAAAAATACAATTTTAATTATTTTAAACATCTTATATCCATTAAATTGTATGATAACAATTATTTTCATACAAATATATAATCATTTAAAAATTTTGGATATAAAGAAAAAAACAATGTTAACCATTAAGCACACATTCCCAAGGGTAAAGTTTTATTTTTCTACTGATTTGAGATGACATGTAAATGGTAGAGTCAAACTTTGGGGAACCCAGAGTTGCCTGATTCCACAGATTATGTTCTTAACTATTAATGTAAAAGGTAATCTCTTTTAGCTATAATACCAGTAGAGGGTACCTGACTTATCCCAGATCTTCTATTTAGCTAAACAGTGAGACTCCAAACTTTTGACATATATTTCAGTGTCCTGTGTAGCAGGGCGGTGTTAAGCTATGTTTTCTTTTAGTTACTTTGTATTTCTTCACTATCAAAAAATGTGCTTCTGTGATATGAACGTGGAAGGTTAATTAAAGGGACTTAAGTCTATATGGAATGAAAAAAGTGAGGCGATCACTCCTGAACCAAGGGCTATCTCTACCCTTCTTAATCCCTGAATCTTGTCTGTCACCTTCTCTCCCAACTTCGATGATTTTTTTTAAGGACTTTATTTATTTATTTGACACAGAGAGAGAGAGAGAGAGAGAGAGAGAGAGATCACAAGTGGGCAGAGAGGCAGGCAGAGAGAGAGGGGAAACAGGCTCCCTGCTGGGGCTTGATCCCAGGATCCTGAAACCATGACCTGAGCTGAAGGCAGAGGCTTTAACCCACTGAGCCATCCAGGCGCCCCAACCTCAATGGTTTTAAGTGAGTGTGTATTGGGACATCTATAGCAGGGTAAAGGAAGATACAGAGTGAAGAAGATTGTTAGATGAGCTCTCAGAGGGGAAAATGTGAAGGGGAATATTTGACAAACCTATAGCCTTAAATCATAAATAACAAAACTTGGGACTACTTGTGTGAAAGTGCCTGTTCCTCCACACCTTCACCAAAACGACTACCACCAATTTTTAGAAATTAATTTTTTCCAGTCTTAAAGTTTAAAAAAATTTCTTATTGCTTACATAATTCACTTTAATGGTTGCCCAAAATTCCATTATTCATTTAGATGTGCCTTAATTAATTAAAAAAATTTTCTAATCCAAATACTTAGTTTCTTTTTATAAATTCCCTGCTTTAACATTACTCTCTTAAAGTTTTTTGAGTCAAGTTCTATTTGAAAGAATATGGTTTATGTGTAAGTGAATGAGCTCAATTAAACTCTGCTTGCCTTCTCTACTCTTCTACAGAATCACAAAACAAAAATCTAAAATGAAAATCCATGAATACCTAAATAACAAAAAACTGAGCAATAGACATTTGAGCCTGAGCTCCTCTACTGGTGCCACTGTCAGATATAGGTACCAGGATATATTGTGTGACTTCCAGGAACTCTTAATGAGAGTGTAGGTGCCTCGAATAGGGTTTCTCAACCTCCACACTATTTACACTCTGAATTATATAATTCTTTGTTATATAGTGGGGGCTGTCCCATGCACTGCAGAAAGTTAACCAACAACCCGGGCCTTTACTCACTAAATGCCCATAGTTCAACTTCCACCCCCATTTGTGACAACCAGAAATGTCTCCAGACATTGCCAAATATCTCCTGGGGGTGGAGTGAGAATCAGTCTTTGTTTGGCAGCCTTCAGTGCTATAATTGTGATTTAGAAACAGTACCACACGAAGGGAAGAAACTTATTCAAGTCCTCCAAATCAGTGATGGGCCGGGCACTGGGCAAACGTCTCCTAACTTTCTTTCCATTGTCCTTCCCAGCAGACCCGTTATCATACTTTTTGTTCTTTTGCAGTAACTAATAACCCAATGGCTCAAAAACAGTTAGAGACACCCAGTTCAGATAGATCTCTGACCTATCCTAAAAGACATTAATTAAAATAAAGTAAAAATAAAACAGGAAAGCACACAAAACAATTGGAAGGAATACATTTAATCATGAAGTCTCATGAAAATTTTTCTGGTTTGTTTTAGGTCTAAGTTTCTTCTTTTATAGATTGTGGCTAATAACCTCTGCCACACAGAAGCATTGTGAGAAATGCATGTGGTAACAAACGCAAAGTGGCAGACACTCAGTAAAAGTAAGTTCCCATAGGGGCACCTGGGTGGTGCAGTGGGTTAAGCCTCTGCCTTTGGCTCAGGTCATAATCTCAGGGTCCTGGGATCAAGCCCCGCATCGGGCTCTCTGTTCAGCAGGGAGCCTGCTTCTCCCTGTCTTTCTGCCTGCCTCTCTGTCTACTTGTGATCTCTCTCTCTCTGTCAAATAAATAAATAAAATCTTTTTTTTTTTAAAGTAAGTTCCCATAGTTCCTTGAGGGTAGAAATTCTCCAGTCAGATACAAACTGTTGTTCAACTAAATGTAACAAGAATACTGTATTGGGGCGCCTGGGTGGCTCAGTGGGTTAAGCCACTGCCTTCGGCTCAGGTCATGATCTCAGGTCCTGGGTTCAAGCCCCACATCGGGCTTTCTGCTCAGCAGGGAGCCTGCTTCCTCCTCTCTCTCTGCCTGCCTCTCTGCCTACTTGTGATTTCTCTCTGTCAAATAAATAAATAAAATCTTAAAAAAAAAAGAATACTGTATTATTGGGTTCATCCAGTATGGAATGTGATGATATCTGCAGTGTAAGTTAGAAAGTAATTACTTGGAAATCTCTGCTTTTTTGCCCAAGAAACCTAAGTTCTTTCCCAGATGGGATCTCAAGTAGCTCCATGAAATCCTTAGATGAAAAGGTCAGTAGAGGAGAAATGGTACATTTGGCAATAACAATACAAAGGAGAAAGGTAGGAGCAAAAATGTTTTAGAGCAAGAAATAGCACAAAATGGTAATTCAATCCATAGGAAGAAATGAGGAGAATCAGAAATGGCAATTAAGAAAGCTAACACAACAAACTCATAAATACATATTTTTTCTTTCTTCTCTCAGCCTCTTTAAAGATATAAAATTATATAAAGTAATTATGATAACTATATTGTTAGGTTTATTAAATATATCAATATGCAAAGTAATAATAACACAAAAAGTAGAGGAGGTAATACAGCAATACAGGAGTAATGTTTCTATATCTCACTGGAATTAGTATAAATCTAAAGTAGATTCTGATAAATTGATGTACATTGTAGGTCCATAATTAACCACTAAGTAAACAAATAAAACACATAATGACAAAGTCACTGGAGGAATTGAAATACTCAGCTAGTGAAATATTTAAATATTGTAAGTATTGGAATATTGAAAATATTCACTTAATGCAAAATAAAACAATAAAGGAGGAAAAGAAGAACCAAAAGACATGAAACATAAATCAAAAGTAAATTGGTAGACATGAATCCTACCATATTAATAATAACATTAAATGTGAATGGACTAAGCAATCCATTTAATCCAATCAAAAGGAAAAGATTGTCAGAGTGGATAAAAAACACAATCGAATGATATGCTGCATATAGAAAACAAAATTGAAATTTAAAAATACAAATGAATGAATATAAGTGGGTGGATTAAAGATTTACTATGAAAATGGCAACCTTAAGAAAGTTGAAGTTACTAGAGATAAAATGGGGCATTTTATAATGATAAAAGCTCAATATAAGATGTAAAAATGATAAACATATGTGCACCATACAGCAGAGTCCTACAATATGTTTTCATAAGTAGAATAATGGTTCCCCAAAGATGCCCTCATCCTAAAATCTAAAACCTGTGAATATGTTACCTGATGTGGCAAAATGGACATTATAGATGTGATTAGTTAAGGATTCTGAGATGGGAAGATTATCCTGGATTATCCAGATATGTCCAATGTAATCAAAAGTGTTCTTATGAAAGAAAGGAGGAAAGTCAGAAAAGGAAGTGTGACTACAGAAGCAGAGGCTGGAATAATGTGCCCACAAGCTAAGGAATGGGGACAGCCCCTAGAAGGTGGAAAAGGCAAGAAACAGATTCTTTCCTACAGTCTTCAAAAAGGAGAAAATCCCTATCAACCACCTTAATTTTAACCCACTGAAACTGATTTCAGTCATCTAACCTCCAAAACCATAAGATAGTAAACATGTGTTATGTAAACCGCTAAAATTGTGGTAATTTTTTATAGCAGAAGGAGGAAATTGAAACTTAAATGAAATAAAAATTGGCAAAAATGGGAGAAGAAATAGATAATTATACAGTAATAGTTGGAGACTTCAATACTTCATTTTCCATAATGAATAGAAAACTAGGCCTAAGATCAACAAGGAAATGGATGACTTGAACACAAGAATCCAAATATGTCAGAAGATATGTATGTAAACCTGCTGGGTCCAAATAGCCCACAATTCAATGGAAAAGAGTAGGCATTTTCCCCTCATCCCAACTCATTCTGTAATATTCCATATCACAAAAATGGCCCTGAATCTGTCATAATGTACATTAGTGTGTTTGTTTCCCTTTTAACATTCTCAAATGCTAAGGCAAAGTAATATTGAGGTTAAAATAAAAATCTCTCTTAAAGAAGAAATGGAATGGGAAGAAAGCAAACATTTGTTGCCAGTCTGTATGTTTCAGGTATTCTGTCAGGATATTCTTTTACAGATTATAACAGTGAGGCTCAGATAGATTACTTACATGTGCCAGGGTCACAAAAAAAATAAAACTTGTTTCAAAGCCCTTTGTTTGGAACCAGGTACTCTACCTCTTCTTTAGATGGACTGTGTAGAGCAACAGGAACTCTCACACAACTGGTTGCATTGTGACCTAGTACTTCAGTCTTACAGAGCAATGTGGTTATGTCTAGCAGATTGTACCTATCTGATGATGCCTCAAATGGACCCATAAATATATATGCAGAACCCTTGGCAGATGTGTCCAGGGAGACCTGCAGAAGAAAGGCCTTTGCCCCACTTTCTTTTTTAAAAAAATTTTTTAAATTTTATGTAAAGATTTTATTTATTTATTTATTCATCAGAGAGAGAGAGTACACACAAGCAGGCAGAGTTGGAGAGAGAAGCAGGCTCCCTGCTGAGCAAGGAGCCCGGATGTGGGACTTGATCCCAGGACCCCGGGGTCATGACCTGAGCCAAAGGCATCGGCTTAACCGACTGAGCCAACCAGGTGTCCCTGCCCCACTATTTCAATAGCACAAATTTGAAAACAATCCAAATGTCTATGAACAGATTTTTCTGGATTAATAGAGCGGGGTACAATTTTACAGTGTATTACAATATACCAGCGAAAGTGACACAGAAATTAGAATGTAGATAAATCTCAACAACAGAATGTGTGGAGAAAACTTTAAGCTGCACAATGACACCTAGGTAAACTTCTGGAAATATACTGGTTAAGTTCATTTGTTAACCTGACTATGGGGAATACAATTCATTTTTATATGTTTGGAATATTTAATAAATTATAATGAAAACTTTTAGGATTTGTATTTATTATAATAAATTTAATCCACACATATCTTTACAAATGTTTAAGGCAGACTAAGGTACTGAGATGAAAACATAAATCAATGATCTATAATCATTAAAAAATATCTGCAGATGATTTGCTGTAAGTCCTTCTGTTATTCTTATGTATGCTTATATGCAAATGAACTATATACACATTACATATGTACTTTATATGACTATTATCATATATATGTTGTTTTGTGTGTGTGTATATATATATACATATAGTTTAGTATTTTTTCTTCTGTAACATAAAATCACATAGTATGACGGAAAAAATCTAATTTTACAGAGAACAGGTTACAGTTCATCTGGCCCTATTTTTCAACAATAAATCTGATGGAAAACACCATCATATACATGCACATATATGGGCAATATAGTAAATCAACCCATATTATGCTTCTTGCTGATTATTGGAAAGTCTAATAATAACAATATTCATAAAATAAGTGAGTCTTTACTGATGATTTACAAAGTATCAGGTACCATACTGAATCTTTTCCAAGTATTATCTCATTTCATCTTCACTACAGGTATATGGGGGTGAGTACCATATTCATCCCCATTTTAGAAATGCTGATATGGGAGCTTGGAACAAAAGGAGGTCTTGCAAAATATGCCTAATGATGCCTAGGTTCAAATTCCAGTTTATTAGCATCGAAACCTATACCCTGGTTATAGGGTTGTATTGAATATGACTCCATGTGAGGGCTGAGGCCAGCACAGGAGGAGCAACTCATCCAAAGTCCTTTGGCCAGTGATGGGTACACTTGGGGCTTTGGGGACTACGGTATTCTGACTCCAATCTTCTTTCCAGCAGACACTCTATTAAGTGTTGTTCCCCCTGAATGTCTCTTCTATGTAGAGTTCAATGAAAATCGGCTTTTCTCACATTCAACCTACAAGGTACAGAGACCAGGAAAGACACTTAACATGAGATCCACCCTCTTAACGCGCCTAAAAGACTTCTTTAAAGAAAGAAACAAGGAAAGAATTGCACATGGGATATAAAAAAGGGGAGGCATAATAATTTTCCTCCATTATCTCAACTCAATCAGGGAATACATCTTAAAACACAGAAATGGCACCAAAGCTAATATGTTGTATAAAAGTGTGTGTGTTTGACTTCCTGGTACTACATTCTAGTTGCTATCTATGACATCTATATGCTTTTCGTTTGGGGTCAAAGTCATCTCTTTAATGAGAAGGAGGCCAGTTGGGGAAAGGGCAAGCACTAAGTCCTATTATATAGTGCTCAGACTTTCTAGAGTTTAACCTATTATTTTTACAATATATCCATGAAGAAGATAACATCATCTCCATTTTACCAGATGATGAGACTCAAACTCTGAAAGATTCATACTCTCCAGGGTCAAACATCTGTGGGTGACTAGAATGAGTCTCAACCTCTTGCCTACTTCAGAGAATACTCAAAAGCCACAGTTTTATGAATGGGAAGTCATCAGAGAAGGAGAAAAACCATAAGAGACTCTTAACTCTAGGAAACGAACTGAGGGTTGCTGGAGGGAAGATGGATGGGAGAATGGGTAACTGGGTGGTGGGCATTAAGGAGGGTGTGTGATGTGATGAGCACTGGGTGTTATAGGCAACAGATAAATTGCTGAACACTACATCGGAACTAAGTATGTACTATATGTTGGCTAATCGAATTTAAATTTTAAAAAAGGAGCCACAGTTTTAGACAATGAGCATTCTGGCTTGAGGACTATTAACTTTAAATACCACCTTGGTAATGAATATGACAGTGGAGAGGAATCTTGTCATTTGGAAACATATCTAGGGCCAAGGGATTGTCTGGTTCCTGAGAAATTTTAGGGTTCAGGCACAAACAGAGGTGATGTTCTTTCCTGAAATAAAACTAGGAGAGACAAAAAAGTCACAGGGCTTCTTTAAGCAAATGTATTTTACATTTTATCGGCCTTAATCTTAACTGCTATTCACACGACCTATGATTATTATAATTATAAGAGTAAGTTTAAGTACGTTAATCCAGCAACTGCACTACTAGATATTTACCCAAATAATGCAAAAATACTAATTAAAAGAATAAATGCATCTGATGTTTATAGCAGCATTATCTACAATAGCCAAATTATGGAAACAACCCATCAGTGTCCATAGACTGATGAATGGATAAAGAAGATGTGGTAGCTATACAATGGAACAATATTCAGTCATAAAAAAGAATGAAGTCTTGCCATCTGCATCGACATGGATGGAACTATAGAGTGTTATGTTAAGTGAAATAAGTCAATCAGAGAAGGAAAAACACAATATGGGGTGCCTGGATGGCTCAGTGGGTTAAGCCTCTGCCTTCAGCTCAGGTCATGATCTCAGGATCCTGGGATCAAGCCCCATATCAGGCTTTCTGCTCAGCAGGGTGCCTGCTTCCCCCTCTCTCTCTGCCTGCCTCTTGGCCTACTTGTGATCTCTGTCTGTGTCAAATAAATAAATAAAATCTTTAAAAAAAAAAAAGAAAAATTCCATATGATTTCACTCATATGTGGAATTTTAAAAAAAGATTTTGCTTATTTATTTGGCAGAGAGAGAGAGAGTGAGACCACAAGAAAGGGAATACAAGCAGCGGGAGTGGGAGAGAGAAAAGCAGCCTCCCTTGATGTGGGGCTCAATCCTAGGACCCTGAGATCATGACCTGAGTCAAAAGCAGATGCTTAATGACTGAGCCACCCAGAGTCCCCCACTCATATGTGGAATTTAAGAAACTCAAATGAGCAAAGGGGCAAAAGAAGAGAGAAAGAAGCAAATGAAGAAACAGACTCTTAACTATAGAGAACAAGCTGATGGTTACCAGAGGGGAGGAAGGTGGGGACATGGGTGAAATAGTTGATGGGGATTAAGGAATGCACTTGTGGTGACCACTGGGTGTTGTATGGAAGTGCTGAATCACTATATTGTGCACCTGAAACTAATATTACACTATATATTAACTAACTGGAATTTTTTTTAGTTTTTTAAAGTAGATCAAGGAAATAGCCCCATAAATGCCAGTGCACTAGTTAAGCTTGGAATTGCTCTAAAGCTTTCCCATTGTATTCTGAAGCTGTCAGGGCTCTGAATGCTCTAATCTCCCTGGGCAATTGATGATGGCTAGGGTATTGCTTAATTTCTATTACAATGATCTGTATTGCTTTAAAATCAACAACAACAAAAAAATTAAAACACCTCTGTTTGGTAAAATAAGGAACAGTTGGCTGAGAGTCCAAGAGAAAATGTCTGCAAACAATGTAGAGCTAATATCCATAGTTTATGAAGCATGCTTACTATTAAGCAAGAGAGGCAACTGGATGATATCAACAGATTATTTGTGCAAAGAATAATCAATAGTTATACCTAGCAAATAACTGCAAGTATTCCAAAACACATTAGCTAATAAAATACAAATTAAAATCCTAAGAAAAATATGCATGAATACATATTTGTGTATATGTAAATGTGTATGTATTTACATATGTACGTATGTACATATGTAAATACAATATGTATAGGCAAATACAAATTACATTAACATTTACAGAGAAAGGAGAGTAAATGTACAGAGACAAGGAGAGACACTGGAGAAATACATACCAGTCTACAGACAATGGACAACTTTGGGTCAGGAGTGGAGACCAGGTAGGTGGGGGATACAGGATAATTTTATTTTATAAATTTATTTTATAAATATACACTCCCATATTTTTTAAATAGTGTAATTAGGAAAGTCATTGAAATAAAAATTCAAAACAGAAAATAAAATGCTTTAAAGAGATGTACTCATGAAGTTATTGCTTCAGAAATGTATTGAAAGTAAATTTTATGAAGAAGCAAATTTAACAAATTTATCTGAAAACAGGTATTTATGTGTGACTATTTAGCTGAGTCTGTTTCTATGGTAGAAATTTATCAGTGAATGTGTGTGTGTGTGTGTGTGTGTGTGTGTGTATGTTTCTATGTCTTAAACTCTTTCACTTCAAATATTGTCATGCTCATACATGCCACTTTCTCATTAGGGCTACACTTCATGTCTGATTTCAAAACATTTGGGGTACCCGGGTGGCACAGTCAGTTAAGTGTCTGAATTTTGGTTTCTGCTCAAGTGGTGATCTTAGGATCATGGGATTCCTCAGCATGGATGGAGTCTGCTTAGGATTCTCTCTCCCTCTTCCTCTGCCCCTGCCCCTCTGCACTCACTCGCTCACTCTCTAAAATAAATAAACCTTGAAAAAAATGAAACATCTTAGAAAGTCATGGATTTAGAAGGATTACTGCCAATGAGTGAAAAATTCCAGAAAGTTCGGCTAATTTCATCAAGAACAGACCGTTCTCTCACTTCCACACCCCTTGATAGACTGAGACTTTCAGAGGTGCAATTCTGGGTCTGACTGCCAGGCATATAGGCTCCATTTTCTACATGTTTTTCCCCCAGTGAAAAGGCATAATATTTAAAAAGAGAAAAAATGATTGCTCTGAACCCCAAAATTTCAAACAGTATTTGTAGTAGTTTCCAAATCTTTTTTTTTAAAGTTTCCAAATCCTTTTCAGCAAGTTTTGACATGTTACCTTCTCTGATAGGCTCTTACTCCTAGATAGAGTTGGATATAGAGGGACAGATGAGACAACTTTTGGAATGCTTTGATTATTACTGACCTTCAAGAGCAGGAAGAAGTTTTAGACACACTGTCCTCTATATCTTTGCTTAGTCATATATCAAAGTGGGAGATTTCCTGACTTGTTTTGTGCCTGTCTTATCTCTAGAAGTCTGCCTTCTCCCATTTAGTAATCTCATTTTACACTGTATCAGAACCATCACCCTCAAAGTGACACAGAGTTTCTTTTTACTATACCACTTGTTCTAGTCTTGAAGCTCAGGGTACAGACAGACACATAGATGAGCGTAAGTGAGAATAGTAGGGCCTGGGTGTCTGGTTGAGGAGACATTAAGATAGTGACCGTGGCCAAGCTCATTTCCAGCCACTCACAGACTCACTACATCACAATGTCCAGTGTTCATCTTATATCAGGGAAGAGTTTCCTTTGCTAAGGGTAAGCAGCAGGGGAGGGATGTTCTGAAAATCATCCCACCATCCCAAGGTTTTAATACCTGTTCTATAGCCAATAAAAGTTAATCATGCCTTAGACGTGAGTGCATGTTTATAATTAGATTCCCATTGCATCCATCTGAAATCAATGATTTTCAATAAAAAGGGGCTTTCTTCAAGCTGGGTCTTCAAAGGACCATTGTAAACCATCTCTGTTGCCAGAATAAAATTCCCACCTATTCAGGTACCCACCCTATAACAAGATACCAGTGAGATCTCTATTTTCTGGTTATATTCATCAGACTCCTAAGAGCTGTTTCCTAAAATGCTGCAACACAGAGAGACCCCAGTTTAATGCCCAGGATGGAGAGCAGGGTTGTGTTTGGACTCCCCTAAGGGACCTGGCCCTGGGGTTACAGAGAAAAAGCCCTTAGAACCCCTAAAGATGCTACCATTTGACTCTGGAACAAATGTATTCAGTGGCTATAAGTTAGGGGTGCTCAAATCCTGCTTCCTTGCAGGCTGCTACATGAAGATGTGGATGCTCACCTCCAGACTGAGCCCAGTAGTAATGTCCATTTATTCATGGTGGCTGGTGTATGCCAGGCAGGAAGACAATTCTGGCAGTAGATCTGAGGAGCAGCCAGGCCCTACTGCTGTGTCTCAACATTTAAGGAGCCACTGAGTCCCACTACATGTTGTATTCTTTGGGCAGGTTTTCTCATTTACCCCTGGACACATGAATAATTAAAATGTTAAAATATGCCAAAACCACAAGAAGTAATAAGATCCAAATATAAATCCTGAGAAGTCATATTAAGTGGAAAAGACAAGATACAAAAGGAGATGAGTAACGTGATTCCTTTTGTGGAAAAAACCCTGTGTGTGTGCAGGTACCTATGCCCTTGTACCCCTCACCTACAAGGACACATCTTGAAAGGAGGCATCATTCTATGACAACAGACCCCTTTGTGTCAGGGGGTAGGAAACCAGTGGAAAAGACAAGAAAGACAGGATAATTTCGATTTGTAAATATACTTTGTTTATTGTTTGAAATGTATTTAGGAAGAAAGCATTTTCATAAAAATTTGAACAGAAAATACTTGTTAAGAGACTGGCAAAGGTAATATGAACATATGTTCATTACTTTGGGAAAGCAGTCACTGTATGCAATTTCACATGGAAACAAAATAGATTTAAAAATTGACTCAACAGCACATCTGTGTGTGTTTCTGGGTCTTCTCTAGCTCAATCACCTCAAACACACAATCACAAGTACAGTTTTCTCTTCAGTTCAGGCCAAAGCTGGACAGTCAATCTCAGGTTTAGACATCATAGAAAATAGCTGACACAAAGGGACTGCTCACAATAGGTGCAGAATTCCAGAAAGTACTGGCTGAAACCACTAAGCCAAGATCACAACTTCCATCCTTCCCTTCCTCATGAGTCCTTCCACTGATCTCAGCCTCTCGGAGCTGCAATCCTGGATTGGCCACAAGGTGGCATCATCCCCATTTTTCTTTTCTAGGCGAAAGGCTTCGCAAATGTTATGGAACGGTTTATTTACTGTGATACTAATTCTGTTTGGAAAGTTCATATGTATGTTAAAGCAGTTCCGTTTGCTATCCACCCCAAGTCTACATCGCGTTCATTGATGTATATATTCCCTCATCATTGTAGATTGACTTGTCCGCCCTGTGTAACAGTTCTTCCCAGATAAAACGGCGTTCGCCTCCATTACCCTCACCCCTGTACAGGCTTCCCATATCTTCTCCCCACCCCTGTACAGGACACAAGACACAGCTTCCCAGACCCTGCTGCAACATCCCATCCTTTCTCAGTCACCTTGTGCCTGCCTGCCTTGTGCTACCTTTTCCGTTCCTTCTGCTGACTGCTAAGGCGTGCTACTGCCGTTGGTGTTTCATCATCGACAGACTCCAGAATATATGGTTTTACAATCTTCTTTTACACCTATAGGTTTTTCATGTAGAACTAGAATCATTCTGTACATAGTTTCAAAGGCAAGGTTTTAAAGGAGGTTATTGTAGGGTTTTGCTCCTTGAATGAACTTTGTAGAGAAGTTTGATGACGAAGATAACCTTGATGCCACCTCCTAACAGAAGCCTGAACTATAGCCTGAATATCAGGGAAATGGAAGATAGGAGGGGAGGGGCTGTGGCTAAAATTCAGCCAACAGTTTCCTGGAAGTCTGGGTGGATGGGGTGGGGGGATCGTTGACAGTGTACAGGGATATTGATAGCTTCCAGACAGAAAGTTCAACCTCTTACTCTGCTGAAGAGAAAGCAGTATGTGATAACCAAAAGAACACTTTTATTTTTATCCTTAGACCTATGGGTAAAGAGTTAGAGACCAGGACGCCTGGGTGACTCAGTCGGTTAAGTGTCCGACTCCTGATTTCAGCTCAGGTCGTGATCTCAGGGGTGTATGATCAAGCCTGGGGCTCCTGCTCCCTGTAGAGTCCTCTGGAGATTCTCTCTCCCTCTCCCTCTGACCCTCCCCCTACTTGGGCGCTTGCTCTCTCTCTCTCTCTCTCTCTCTCTCCCCAAAAATAAATAAATAAAAGCTTTTAAAAATAGAGACCAATATAAGCAAAAATAGATACATGCCATTTATGGTCTTTGTTAAGCTGCACTTGCACTTATTATGACCATATTTTTGTGTAAACACATTGTTAAAGTACATTTCTATGATAAAGTTTTAAGTCACAACAAAATTTCAGGGTTTTTTTTCACCATCTACAAGAATTTATTAAGTACCCCTTCACATATGCCATTTTATAGAATGAACCCTTTGTATGTAGTATCAAATATTTGGCAGGAGTGAGAGGAAGTAGATAGGCAAGATCCTCAGAACTAATCATTCAATTGAATACATTCAGTGTGTATTTTCAATATGAAGTTTCCTAACAACATACCTTCTTTATATTCATAAAGATATATTTTTTGCTATTGAAAAATAACTGACAATTAATGGATGAAGAAGATGTGATACACAGATAGATAGATTACTCAACCACGAAGAAAGAATGAGATCTTGCCATTTGCAGCAATATGGATGGGCCTCCAGGGTACCCTACTAAGTAAAATGTCAGACAAAGAAAGATAAATACCATATGATTTCACTTATATGTGGAATCTAATAAAACAAAACAAATGAACAAAAATAAAAACCCATACAGACTCTTTTTTTTTAAAGATTTTTTTAAATTTATTTATTTGACAGAGAGAGAGATCACAAGTAGACGGAGAGGCAGGCAGAGAGAGAGAGAGGGAAGCAGGCTTCTCGCTGAGCAGAGAGCCCGATGCGGGACTTGATCCCAGGACCCTGAGATCATGACCTGAGCCGAAGGCAGCGGCTTAACCCACTGAGCCACCCAGGCGCCCCCCCATACAGACTCTTAAATACAGAGAACAAACAGGTGGTTGCCAGAGAAGTGGATGAGGGGTGGATAGGTGAAATAGATAAAAGGAATCAAGTGGTACATACTTCCAGTTATAAAATAAATAAATCATGTAGAAGAAAAGTACAGCATAGGGAATATAGCCAACAATACTGTAATAACATTGTGTGGTGATAGATGGTAACTATACTTATCATGGTGAGCACTGAGTAAAATATAGAATTGTCAAATCAATGTTATATATCAGTTTCCTTTTTTTTTACATTGATGTAGTGGTTCATGATTATGGATGCTGCCAAATTTATTTCACTAGTACCACAGTGATGAAAATTTAGCTCCTTTACCATATTTTCTATTGTAAACAATAATACATCTTTCCTTACTATGTCTTCACATGGTGCTAGGGACAAGGGAGTTCTCTAGGGTCCCTTTTATAAGGGTACTAATTCCATTCAGAGGGCAACACCTTGACCTAATCACCTGCCAAATGTCCCACCTCTTAATATCATAACATTGGGTTTTTAATATGTGAATTGGGGGTGGGGACAGACATTCAGTCTATAGCTGAAGAATTAATATATTACCTTTGTTTTGACAACATAATTGCCCAAATTTCTCAGCTTCAAATAACTTACAGAAAGCAAGGAAAACACAAGGTGAAACTGGAATATTTTGTTGTTTTCTATATTTATGTATAATTTGCATTTAAATATACTTCATGATTTGATTAGGGGTAGACTCAAATATCTGTGATGTAAAAATGAAATGAACAATGGTTTAACTGCACAAACTAGTAATCTTACATTAAAAAAAAATCTAGAAGTAGGCAATCCAGGGATGTTCCATTGGTTCCATAAAGTGGTAAGTAATCCAGGCTTCCTGCATTCACTATTGGGAGACAATTTTTCATGACATTTCTACATGTCTGTGAGAGTATTTATCTGGAAACACATTTTTAAGGATATTTCCAGAGAAAACAGCCTTGAGTGATGAAATAATGTCTCTCCTCAGATCAGAGGGCAGATTTGATTCCTGGACAAGGTAATAAAGATAATGCCTCTCCACTGGGCAACAATTGGTCACAATTCTTGGTCACAATTGGTCACAATTGCCACAGTCTTTGTATAAAATTGGGGTGTTGTTAAGCTCGGTATTCCTTAGCTGTGACACAGATCTGTTGAATATGCAGTATCAACCTGGATGCTCTGCATTATCCCCATGGGACTTAGTGAACAAGAGAAAACAATGCAAACAGAACGTCATATTACATGCTGTGCCAGAAGTAATAAACTGTCTGAATTCATTTAGATGGTTGTCTTGTCTCTTTACCTAATCTACTAAAGTGTGTCCAGCTAGTGTAGCATATTCAATAGTCTCTGTTGTATACGAATTGCTTGACCACTTGAAACTGACAACACTGTCGCACATGGTGTATGGTCCTCATTCTCCTGGTTGAAGTGAACTCATCTAACCATAAAGATGGAGAAAAGGGAGAAGAAAGGGAAATGGCTTAAAGATGGAGAAAAGGCAGAAGAAGCAATGGCATATGCTAGCAAGGGACTGTCCTGGAGTTCCTTAGAAAGAATGTTTCTGCTTACACCCAATAACGCTTACATACCAAGCTCCCAAAAGTAGTTATCTCTGGGAAGTGAGGATCTACATTTTATATTCTCTGTATAAGTTTAGGTTATTACAGCATACACGTTGAGTATTACCTTCATATCCTTCAAAATCATTGGAGTTATACCCTTTAAAATATTAAGAAGACTTGAGGGAAGGTAAATGGCACCATTGTAAATATGGCTTTCCAAAGTTCTTTTCAAATATACACTTCTCTGCTGTGTGTGGCAATATGATTAAAAATGGAAATTCCACATTCATCTCAAGTTTTTCACTCCTAAACTAGAATTACATAAGGAAACACTAAAGAGGGCAAAAGTGGGAAGTCAGCAGTAACCTCAGTCCTGGCCTTTGGGAGTTAAGATTGTGTGGAGAAGGAGGGAAAGTAGCAGAGTCCTTACATTGGAGGAGAAGTTGCAGGAACTGATAAGGACCTAAGGACTGGAATCGAAGTTCCCACGCCATTCTGTTTCCTCCTATCCTTCTCTTCCTCCAATGAGAACTTTCTCTTTTGTTTCCACTATTACGTCTTAATTCCTTTCAAGAAACAAGGATCACTTTCCTGGCAATTCTTAAATCTCCATAATAAGAAACACAAATACAAACAAGCAAGCAAACAAAAATAAGGTTTCTTCTCAGTCCCTGGGATGGAAAATCTCATGAAAGACCTTACTGGTTCACTTGTTTCATATACTTATTCTTCTGAGGAATCACCGTGGCTGGCATTCAGAAAGGTCAAGTGTTTATTGGCTGAGCCTCTGGAGAACACACCACTCTAATTGGTCCACGGTGGGATTCTTCCCCCATACTATAAATCAGGAAACATTTGCCAGTCAGGAATAGATTTTTTAAAAAGGAAACACAATAGGAGAGAAAAAAAATAACAGAATACAAAGTAATAAATTAGAAGATTAATTTTGTCCATTGCTCAAAGTTCATGCTATTTCAGGATTTTGTTTAGCTATTTTGTGCATATGTATTTCCCTGTGTTGCCTGTTTAAAATATATTTCTTAATGCTAGTAGTAGTAAATAAAATCTTTGAAAAACTCTGAAACTGAAATCCATAAAACTTAGGTGCTGTAGGCAGGGGTCTTTTCAAAGAACTCTTGCTGGAGGTCAGCTTCAACTACTTTCTAATAGCCTTTTGCTCTCTCATTGGTTGCTGCCAGTAGTAGAACTATCCAATCAGAGTTGAGCTGGCAATGTCTCATTTAAACCAATCCCCTATGTTTTTAATCCAATCAGTCTTTGGGTTAACCCAATGCCTCTTTGAATATTGTCTTATTATTCCAGAGCCCATCCTTCTTTTTTCCAAGGCAGACTCAGGCCTGGTTTATTGTGCCATAAGACTTCACAAAACACAAAACTAGGCCAAATCCAAAAGAAGAACCATAAGAGAAAAAGATGTAGTGTAAGAGTTGTGGTAACTACTATCATATGATCTCCCTGATATGAGGGAGAGGAGATGCAACATGGGGGGTTAAGGGGGTAGGAGAAGAATAAATGAAACAAGATGGGATTGGGAGGGAGACAAACCATAAGTGACTCTTAATCTCACAAAACAAACTGAGGGTTGATGGGGGGAGGGGGGTTGGGAGAGGGTGGGTGGGGTTATGGATATTGGGGAGGTTATGTGCTATGGTGAGTGCTGTGAAGTGTGTAAACCTGGCGATTCACAGACCTGTACCCCTGGGGATAAAAATATATGTTTATAAAAAATAAAATTAAAAAAAAAGAGTTGTGGTAACTTTGTCTACAAATTTCAAGGAGTGGTACCCCAACACAGAAAACTTTTCTAAGACTATGTGCTTGGAGAACTGCTTTGAACACATTGAGCCTGTGACCACTAATAAGAAATGCTGAACAAATCTCCTCCTGGAAAGGCTGGACACATGTGAAGCTGCTGTTGCCAGGGAACTGGCTCAAATCACCATTTCGGAGAGCACTGGGCCTACATCAAGATCCTAATAACCCTAAAGGTAAGATAAGGACCTGTTCGCAGAAACAGAAGGCAATTATCTTCATAGCCACTAAAAGTGAGGTGTGGTTAATTAATGTGCTTTTGTCCATTTTGAAATTCTGTCTGTTGTTCTTTTTGGGATTGCCTTGCTTGTGAATAATTCACTTGTTCCCTGGCTTGTCATTTTTTCCAGTTTTTATTTAAATTGAGGGGGTCCTGGGTGGCTCAGTGGGTTAAAGCCTCTGTCTTCAGCTCAGGTCATGGTCTCGGGGTCCTGGGATCGAGCCCCACATTGGGCTCTCTGCTCAGTGGGGAGCCTGCTTCCCCCTCTCTCTCTGCCTATCTCTCTGCCTACTTGTGATCTCTGTCTGTCAAATAAATAAATAAAATATTTTTTAAAAAAATTCAAGTTATGTGGGGCACCTGGGTGGCTCAGTGGTTTAAGCCTCTGCCTGCAGCTCAGGTCATGATCTCTGGGTCCTGGAATCAAGGGAGCCTGTTTCCCACCCCCCCTCTGCCTGCCTCTCTGCCTACTTGTGATCTCTCTATCTGTCAAATAAATAAAAATAAAATCTTGAAAGCAAAACAATAAAAAAGAAATAAATTCAAGTAACATACAGTGGAATATTAGTTTTGGGTGTAGAATTCAGTGATTCAACCCTTCCATACAACAACGAATGTTCATCAGTCCAAGTGCTATCCTTAATATCCATCATCTGTTTAACCCATTCCCCTGCCACCTCCCCTCCAACAACCCTTGATTTGTTCTCTATTGTTAAGAGTCTCTTTCCTAGTCTGCCTCTCCTTTTTACCCCTGTGTTCATCTGTTTTGTTTCTTAAATTCCACATATGAGTGAAATCATATGGTATTTATCTTTCTCTGACTGACTTTTTCACTTTACATAATACTCTCTATCTCCATCCACATCACTGAGCATGACAAGATTTCATTCTTTTTATGGTTAAGTAATATTCCATTATATATATATATCTCACTTCTTTTTCCATCTATCAGTTGATGGATATTTGGGCTCTTTCCATAATTTAACCATTGTTGATAATGTTGCTATAAACATCAGGGTGCATGTGCCCCTTAAAATCAGTATTTTTGTATCCTTTGGATAAATACCTCATAGTATAATTGCTGGATCATAGGGTAGTTCTATTTTTAAATTTTTGAGGAACCTCCGTACTGTTTTCCAGAGTGGTTCCACCAGTTTGCATTTCCACCAACAGTATAAGAGGGTTCCTCTTTCTCTGTATTCTCACCAATATCTGTTGTTTCTTGTGTTGTTAATTTTAACTAGTCTGGCAAGTGTGAGGTGATATCTCATTGTAGTTTTAATTTGCATTTCCTTGATGATCAGTGATGTGGAGCATCTTTTCATGTGTCTGTTGGCCATGCGGATATCTTCTCTGTAACAAATTCTATGTATGTCTTCTGCCCATTTTTAACTGAATTATTCATTTTTTAGGGTGTTGAGTTTCATAAGCTCTTTATATATATTTGGATACCAACCCTTTATCAGATATGTCATCGCAAATATCTTCTCCCATTCCATAGGTTGCCTTTTAGTTTTGCAGATTGTTTCCTTCTCTGTGCAGAAGCTTGTCATTTTAACATAAAACATTTTATTCCTTGAATAATGCATAATTTTCTGTATAAATTTGCCTAGTTTTTTTCTTGTTTTTGTTGTTGAAGTTTGCATATGCTTACATCGTATGTATGTTTTACCACATCGTATGTATGTTTTAAAACTTTAGAAAAGTTTTAACTTTTCTAAACTATGAACCAACCAGGACTTGCTTCAGTAATGTAGAATTGAGAATCATTTTTTATGTCTGCAAGTATTTTTTATTCTTCACAGTAATGAAGATAATTTGCATTAAGTTCTAAAACTGCCACTTGTTCTGATTGATCATTGAAATTTCCTCTACTTGTACCAGAAATTTCCTTTATGCTTACTGTTACTTTTACTACACAGAGACAGATAGACAAACACACACACACACACACACACACACACACACACACACACAGTTAATGCTCCATGGAAATCTTTACATGAATTGAATTAAATTCATTAAATAATTCAGGTACAATTTGATTTTTTTCAATTCTGAGTTTTTCTCGCCCAAGAAACACGTTCATTTTTTCAAACCTTTTATATCCCTTTCTAGACTTAAATGTTTTTAAGATTACACATTTTGCTCCACAATTTTCATCTGAATTGTAAAGTTTAAGTTGAAATGTAAAGTTTAAGTTGTTGAATTCTGTGAAGCAATGCTTTATTGTACTTTATTGGCTTGCAGCTGTTATTTCTGCTTTTCTTTTTTCCAGGGTTTTCTAGGCATGCAATTGATCCAGCTTGAGAATGCTATTTTGTGTTATCATTTCTGTGGTTCCCTTTCTTGCCTTGATACATTGTCTAATATTTCAGGATAATCACAGTATAGTTGGGTACGAGGGCTTCCTTTGTTCCTAATGTCAGGGACACTATGTATAATCGTTAATGCTGGTATTGTTCTTTATTTTTAGAACTGCTGGATTGAGTTAGAAAATTATTGCAAAACTTTCAGCTATCTAAAGGTATTTAATTAACATAAAGTATTGAACATTAGCAAATATATTTTTCACATATGCTGAGATGAACATGTTTTTCTTTTGATTGATTAAATGTTGAGTTTTCTTGGGGCGCCTGGGTGACTCAGTGGCTTAGGTGACCAACTCTGGATTTCAGTTCAGGTCATGAACTCAGAGTCCTGGGATAGATCCATACGTTGGGCTCCATGCTTAGCATGAAATCTGCTTGAGATTCTCTTTCTCTCTCCCCTCTCCCTCTGCTCCTCCCCCACAGTTCAATCTCTCTCTTTCTCTCTCTAAAATAAATAAATCTTTAAAAAAGAAAATAATAATAATAAATGTTGAGTTTTCTTTAAATTCTTGGAAAGAATCACACTAAAGCCATTGGTAAGTACCTCAACCATCAACAGAATCCAAAAAACATGTTAAAAACCAAAATAAGTTTCTTTTCTTTAAGGTCCAAAGGTCAAAATTTAATTGAGTTTTAAGAAATGGTTGCATAATAAATCTTCTGTAAGAATTTCCCTGAGGTTAATTTCTTCAGAATTCCCCATTATGTCCAGAGTGGAAAATTATCGCTCTGCAGGGAACACATCTAATCATCAGATTTCATATGTGCAGTGATTCCACATTCTGATAAAATCTAAGCTCTTTTTTTTAAGTTTTTAAAATAAGTGCTGCAGTCAATAAGGATGTTTTCTTTTGTGATTTACTGCCTGTGAATCGCCTAACAAACCAAAAACCAAATTTGTATATAGAATCTTTGTCATTTCTATTTCTTGTGCTTGTATCTTCACATTTGTAAGCATAAGCTTAACATTCTGAAGAACTAGATTTAATTTCAATTATGTCTATGTTCTAGAAGTTTACCAAGATGGACTTTATACTTGCTTAGGGCCTATAGTCAAACATGGACTTTTCCTCCAAGCTTTACTTCATCAACCTCTAAAGGAGCATCACCTGTGAAACTGCAGCATTGTTATAAAATCTCCTGGGGATTACCATATAGATAAAAATTGCAAATGGCCAAAAGGAAGGATGACCTTCATAGGCAATCCTGTAAGTACCCACAACTTACCCATGTAGGTGTGTCATTTGTGATATTCTTTTTTTTTCTTTTTTTAAATTGATTTATTTTCAGCATAACAGTATTCATTGTTTTTGCACCACATCCAGTGCACCATGCAATCCGTGCCCTCTCTAATACCCACCACCTGGTTCCCCCAACCTCCCACCCCTCACCACTTCAAACCCCTCAGATTGTTTTTCAGAGTCCATAGTCTCTCATGGTTCACCTCTCCTTCCAATTTCCCCCAACTCCCTTCTCCTCTCTAACTCCCCTTGTCCTCCATGCTATTTGTTATCCTCCACAAATAAGTGAAACCATATGATAATTGACTCTCTCTGCTTGACTTATTTCACTCAGTATAATCTCTTCCAGTCCCGTCCATGTTGCTACAAAAGTTGGGTATTCATCCTTTCTGATGGAGGCATAATACTCCAGAGTGTATATGGACCACATCTTCCTTATCCATTCGTCCACTGAAGGGCATCTTGGTTCTTTCCACAGTTTGGCGACCGTGGCCATTGCTGCTATAAACATTGGGGTACAGATGGCCCTTCTTTTCACTACATCTGTATCTTTGGGGTAAATACCCAGTAGTGCCATGGCAGGGTCATAGGGAAGCTCTATTTTTAATTTCTTGAGGAATCTCCACACTGTTCTCCAAAGTGGCTGCACCAACTTGCATTCCCACCAACAGTGTAAGAGGGTTCCCCTTTCTCCACATCCCCTCCAACACATGTTGTTTCCTGTCTTGCTAATTTTGGCCATTCTAACTGGTGTAAGGTGATATCTCAATGTGGTTTTAATTTGAATCTCCCTGATGGCTAGTGATGATGAACATTTTTTCATGTGTCTGAATGCCAATTGTATGTCTTCATTGGAGAAGTGTCTGTTCATATCTTCTGCCCATTTTTTGATATGATTATCTGTTTTGTGTGTGTTGAGTTTGAGGAGTTCTTTATAGATCCTGGATATCAACCTTTTGTCTGTAGTGTCATTTGCAAATATCTTCTCCCATTCTGTGGGTTGCCTCTTTGTTTTCTTGACTGTTTCCTTTGCTGTGCAGAAGCTTTTGATTTTGATGAAGTCCCAAAAGTTTATTTTCGCTTTTGTTTCCTTTGCCTTTGGAGACATATCTTGAAAGAAGTTGCTGTGGCTGATATCGAAGAGATTACTGCCTACGTTCTCCTCTAGGATTCTGATGGATTCCTGTCTCATGTTGAGGTCTTTTATCCACTTTGAGTTTATCTTTGTGTACGGTGCAAGAGAATGGTCGAGTTTCATTCTTCTACATATAGCTGTCCAGTTTTCCCAGCACCATTTATTGAAGAGACTGTCTTTTTCCCTCTGTATATTTTTTCCTGTTTTGTCGAAGATTATTTGACCATAGAGTTGAGGGTCCATATCTGTCCAGCTCTCTACTCTGTTCCATTGGTCTATGTGTCTGTTTTTATGCCAGTACCATGCTGTCTTGGTGATCACAGCTTTGTAGTAAACTTGAAATCAGGTAACGTGATGCTACCAGTTTTATTTTTGTTTTTCAACATTTCCTCAGCAATTCGGGGTCTCTTCTGGTTCCATACAAATTTTTGGATTATTTGCTCCAGCTCTTTGAAGAATACCGGTGGAATTTTGATCAGAATGGCATTAAAAGCATAGGTTGCTCTAGGCCGTATAGACATTTTAACAATGTTTATTCTTCTGATCCAAGAGCATGGAATGGTCTTCCATCTTTTTGTGTCTTCTTCAATTTCTTTCACGAGTGTTCTGTAGTTCCTCTAGTACAGATCCTTTACCTCTTTAAAAAATAAGCTCAAGGGGTGCCTGGGTGGCTCAGTGGGTTAAGCCGCTGCCTTCAGCTCAGGTCATGATCTCAGAGTCCTGGGATCGAGCCCCGCATCGGGCTCTCTGCTCAGCAGGGAGCCTGCTTCCTCCTCTCTCTGCCTGCCTCTCTGCCTGCTTGTGATCTCTCTGTCAAATAAATAAATAAAATCTTAAAAAAATAAATAAAAAATAAAAAATAAGCTCAATGTCTTGGGGTGTATGCGTGGCTTAGTTGAGCGTCTGACTCTTGGTTTCAGCTCAGGTCATGATCTCATGGGTCATGGGATCAAGACCTTCATCAGCCTCCATGCTCATCAGGGAGTCTGCATAAGGATTCTCTCCCTCTGCCTCTCCCCCATTCTAAAATAAATAAATAAGTCTTAAAAAATAACCTCAGCGTCTTCAGGACTGAGTCTGCATTTTTGAGAGGAGGACTAGGCTGTCACACTACTGGAATATAAGAAAGCCCGAGAATGCAAACAGCTGAGGACTTTGGAAAGTAGAGCATGGGACCATTGGGAGCATGGGAGTTTCGGCTTTATCTATAGCCATCTGTAGACTGCAAAAAGAAGTTCTTCCCATAGTCCAGCCAACTTCACTCAGGACTAAATTTAGAATTTGAGTCATAAATTTCAATAGTAATGAGGTGTCCCTTTGTGTGTCACAGATGAATGATTTATTGAGGACAGGGTAATATATGTGCAGTCTTGAGTTTCTGCCCTCTTTCTCTAAGAGATTCTTATGTTACATAAGAAATGAATACCAAAGTATGAGAGTCACATTTCTGGCTAGATCTCATTGGTGCTGCCCTAAAACTGGACAGATACTTGCCCCTACACCCAAATCCAACACATGGACAGGGTTGCAGCCACTGCATTTTTATTTGGGCTGTAACATTCCATATCTGGCCATGCCACTGCCCCCTTTATGCAAACACCCTCATCACCCTTCTGAACTCATTACCTCCTCAGACTTCAACATTCCGCCTTCAGTCATCTCTACTTGTTCCCATGACCCACATGGCCAACTAATCTATTCATTTTCTCTAATTTATAATTTAAAAAATTATTTTGAAATAATGTATTCATAAGAAGTTGCAAAAATAGTACAGAGAAGTACTGTGTACACTTCCCCCACTTTCTTCCAATGATAACATCTAACTAAATTAGCACAATATCAAAACTGGGAAACTAACATCAGTATAATCAACAGAATTTAATTAGATTATCTCACTTTTTTTTTTAAAGATTTTATTTATTTATTTGACAGAGAGAGATCACAAGCAGGCAGAGAGGCAGGCAGAGAGACAGGAGGAAGCAGGCTCCCTGCTGAGCAGAGAGCCCGATGCGGGACTCGATCCCAGGACTCCGAGATCATGACCTGAGCCGAAGGCAGCGGCTTAACCCACTGAGCCACCCAGGCGCCCAGATTATCTCACTTTTACATGCAATAATTTGTATTCATGTAACAACCACTGCAATCAAGATACAGAACTATTCTATCACTACAAAGTTATCCTATGCTACCTCTTTATAGTCACACTTATTTCCCTATTCCCTTAGCAACCATTAACTTGTTCTCCATCACAATAACTTTTTTCATTTCCAGAGTCTTATTCAAATTCAATCATATAGTATGGGACTTTTTTAAAAAATTGAGATAAAGTTTATAGAACATAAAAACAACCACTTTAATGTAACATTGAGAACATTCGTAGTGTTGTGCAATCATCACCTGTATCTTGTACCAAAATTATTTTCACACCTCAAAAAGAAACCACATAACCAATGAGAAGTCACTCCTTATGGTAAGTGCAGAGATTTCAGGGTTAATCAAGGAAGACAGGACCATGAGAGGCAATAACACATAAGCTTTATTTGGGTAATACTTGGATATCGTTGCATGAAAGAGAAGTCTCTCCCAGCAAAATGCCATTCAGGGACAGAGACCTGCATGAGGTCACCACCCAGAAGGGGAATAGGGAAAAGAAACTCTCATGAGAAAGGAGGAAATCAGAGAGAAGGCTTACAAGTCTAGGTATTATCACTCTGCAGCAAGATGCGAAGTTTGTGGGTCAGAGAACTCCAAAAGGCTGCAGCAATTTGAAGTCTTTTTATTCCTACAGGGTTTATGTTACCTGTGGTTATATGTTGGGTACAGTTTTGTGGAATATGTAAAATTAATATATCTAAATGACTGAAAATATATTTTTAATATATTTAAAACAATAAAATGTATGCAAATTTGAGTTTGGCTCCAGTGGGATTTGTAATAATGGCCCTAGCCTGCTGTGAAGAAGTAAACAAGATGGGGTCCATTTTAGGCTAATACACAGAGGCTACCTCTGGCGCATTTATATAATAATCCCCATGCCTCTCCCACCAACTTAGGACAACTACTAGTCTGCTTTCTCTTTATATGGATTTATCTATTCTGGATGTTTCATGTAAATGGAATCATATAATCTATGACCTTTCTGACTGGCTTCTTTCACTAAGCTTGATGTTTTTTCAGATTTTTTCACTTTGTAGTATGTATCAGTATTGCATTCCTTTTTATGTTCAGATAATATTCCATTTTGGGATATATTACATTTTATGTACCCATTCATCAGTTGATGGGCTATTGGGTTGTTTACATTTTGAGGCTATTATGAATACTGCTGCTATGAGCATTCACAGGCAAATATTTGTTTGAATACCTGTTTTCAATTTGGGGAAGGTAACATACTTGCTTTTGGAATTTGGGGGTCAAAAGGTAGTTATGCGTTTAACTATTTGAGAAACTATCACACTATTTTCTACAGTGGCTGCATCATTTTATATTCCCACCAGCAATTTTCTAGGGTTCCAACTTCTCCACAATCTGGCCAACATGTGTTATTGTCTGTATTTTTAATTTTTTAATTGTTTTTAAATTTTAAAATTTATTTATGCATTATTTGAGAGGGGGAGAGAGGCAGAGGGAAAAGAAGAGAAAATCTCCAGCAGACTCCTTGCTGAGCATGGAGCTTGTCCTGGGGCTCAATCCCATAACCCTGAGATCACAACCTGAGCAGAAATCAAGAGTCAGATGCTCAACAAACGAAGCCACACAGGTGCCCCAGTATTTTTTTATTATAAACATTCAGCTAGGTGGGAAGTGTTATCTCACTGTGGCTTTGATTTGTATATCTTCTTTGGACTAATGTCCACTCAAGTCCCTTGCCCATTTTTTAACTGGGTTGTTTTTCTTGTGTTGTTGAGTTTATATATTCTGACCCTTACCAGATATATAGTTTTCAAGTGTTTTCTTCCATTCTATATGATGTGTTTTCACTCTTTTGATAGTGACACTTGATGCATAAAATATTTTAATTTTCATGAACTCCAATTTTTTCTTGTTGGTTTTTGTGCCTTTGCTATTATTTCTAATCTGGTATTCTATTTCTCATTATTTCAAAGATGTAAAAATGGCCAACAGACACATGAAATGATGCTCAACATCTTTAGTCATTATGACTTGCTTCTTGAGGTAGGCCTGTATTGCTAGAGATTTCCCCTCTAAAACCACTTTTCCTGTATCCTAAATGTTTGAATCACTGTGTTTTCATTTTTATTTGTTTCCATCCAGATAATTTTTTTAACTGCTTCTTTGAGTTTGTGGTTGACCCATTCATTGTTTAGTAGCAGGTTATTTAACTTCCATTTGTCTGTGGCCTTTCCAGGTTTTTTATTGTGGTTGATTTCTAGTTTCATAGCATTGTGGTCAGAAAACATGCATGATATAACTTTGATCTTTTTGAATTTTTTGAGACTTGTTTTATGACAAGTGATCCACAGATTGCAATATGTGATCTATCCTGGAGACGGTTCCATGTGGACTTGAAAATAATGTGTATTCTGCTGTTTTAGAATGGAATATTCAGAATATGTCTGTTAAATCAATCTGCTCCAGTGTGTTATTCAAAGTCACTGTGCTTCCTGAATTTCTATTTGGATGATCTGTCCAATGATGTAAGTCAGATGGTAATGTCCTCCTACTATTATTGTATTACTATCAATTACTTCCTTTATGTTTGTTATTAGCTGCTTTATGTATTTGGATACTCCCATGTTGGGTACATAAATATTTACTATTGTTAAAACTTCTTGTTGGATTTTTCCCTTTATGATTATATAGTGCTCTTCTTTATCTCTTGTTACATTCCCCTATTATTAATGTATTTCTATGAATTATTTCCATTATGTTTGTTATAAACTGTTTGGACTCCTTCAGCTCTTGTTTATCTGGTAATATCTTAATTTGTCCTGCATTTTTTAAGGGAAACTTTGCTGGGCATAGAATTCTTGGTTTACTTTTTTTTTTTTTCTTTCAGCCCTTTAAAAATGTCCTCCCATTGACTTCTGGCAACATGATTTCTGATATGAAATTGGCTGTTAATCTTATTCAGTAGCCCATATCTCTAAGAAGTCCCTTCCATCTTACTGCTTTCAAGACTCTTTGTCTTTTGACAGTTAGACTTTAATGTATCTCTGTGTGAATATCTTTGGATTTTTTTTCCTTAGGGTTTACTCAGGTTCTTAGCAATGTAAATTCATATCATTCATCAAATTTGGAAAGGTTTCAGCCACTATTCTTTCAATTATTCTCTCTTCCCCCATCTCTCATCTCCCTCAGATTCTCATATGTGTGCTTGATGGTGTCCCATAGGCCTCTTCTGCTCTGCTCATTTTTTTTCTTTCCTTTCTTCTTCTGCTCGTAAACCTAGATAATTTCAAATGTCATATCTTCAAGCTTGCTGATTCTTTCTTCTGCCTGAAGAACCAATGAGCCAATCTAGCATTTTTTTTTTCATTTCAATCATACTATTCTGCTCCAAATTCATACTTGACTCCTTGTTAAAATTTCCGTCTTCTTATTATTATTATTACTATTATTATTTTCTGTCTTATTATTGATATACCCTTTTGGCGAGGTATTTGGTTCCTGACTTATTTGCGTGTGTGGGCGCGTGTGTGTGTTTCAGTTTTTTTTACTTAAATTTTAGTTAATATATAGTGTAATATTCTTTTCAGGAGCAAAATTCAGTGATTCCTCACTTACAGATAACATCCAGTGCTTAACACAACAAGTGACTTCCTTAATACCCATCACTCATTTAGTCAATACTGCCACCCACCTCCCCTCTAGCAGCCCTCAGTTTGTTCTTGATAGCTAAGAGTTTCTTCTGATTTGCCTCCCTCTTTTTTTCCCTTTCCCTTATGTTAATCTGTTTTCTTTCTTAAATTCCACATATGAGTGACATCATATGGTATTTGTCTTTCACAGACTGATTTATTTCACTTATCATAATACACTGTAGCTCCATACATGTTATTGCAAATGCCAAGATTTCATTCTTTTTCATGACTGTAATATTCCACTGTATATATTTATAATTTCTTTATACATTCATCTTTTGAAAGACATCTGGACTTTTTCCATATTGTCCTATTGTGGACATCGCTGCTATAAACATCGAGGTACCTGTGCCCCTTCAAATCACTGCTTGTATCCTTTGGGTAAATACCTAGTAGTGCAATTGCTGGGTCATAGGGTAGCTCTATTTTTAACTTTTTGACAGACCTCCATACTGCTTTGCAGAGTGTGTGCACCAGTCTGCATTCCCAGCAACAATGTAAGAGGGTTTCCCTTTCTCCGCATCCTTGCCAACACCTGTTGTTTCCTGATACGTTAATATTAGCCATTCTGACTGGTGTGAGGTGGTATTTCATTATGGTTTTGATTTGTAGTCCCTTGATCCTAAGTAATGTTGAACACTTTGTCATATATCTGTTAACCATTTGTATGTCTTCTTTGGAGAAATGTCTGTTCATGTCTTCTGCCCATTTCTTGACCGGAATTTTTTGGGTTGTGTTTTTTTGTTTTTGTTTTTGTTTTTGTTTTTTGGTGTTCAGTTTGATACGGTCTTACAGATTTTGGAAACTAGCTCTTTATTGGATAAGACATTTGCAAATATCTTCTCCCAATATGGAGGTTGCCTTTTAGTTTTGTTGACTGCTTCCTTTGCTCTGCAAAAGCTTTTTATCTTGGGGTGCCTGGGTGGCTCAGTGGATTAAAGCCTCTTCCTTTGGCTCAGGTCATGATCCCGGGATCCTGGGATCGAGCCCCACATTGGGCTTTCTGCTCAGCAGGGAACCTGCTTCCTCCTCTCTCTCTGCCTGCCTCTCTGCCTACTTGTTATCTCTGTCTGTCAAATAGATAAATAAAATCTTTTTTTAAAAAAAGCTTTTTATCTTGATGAAATCTCTATAGTTCACTTTGCTTTTATTCTTCTGGCCTTTGGAGGCCTGTCTGGCAAGAACTTGCCATGGGCTAGGTCATAGAGGTTGCTGCCTCTGTTTTCCTCTAGGGTTTTGATGGATTCTGTCTCATATTTAGGTCTTTCATCCATTTTGGGTTGATTTTTGTGTATAGTGTAAGAAAGTGGTCTAGTATCATTTTTCTGCATGAGGGTGTCCAATTTTCCCATCAACATTTGTGGAAGAGACTTTTTTCCATTGAATATTCTTTCCTGCCTTGTTGAAGATTCATTGGCCATATAGTTAAGGGTCCATTTCCAGGATCTCTATTCTGTTCCATTGATCTATATGTCTGTTTTTGTGCCAGTACCATACTGTCTTGATGATTACAGCTTTATAATACAGCCTGAAGTCTGCCGTTGGGATGCCACAAGGTCTTTTTCAACATTACTTTGGATATTTGGGGTCTTTTGGGGCTCCATACAAATTGGAGAATAGTTTGCTCCAGCTCTGTGATAAATGTTGATGGTGTTTTTATACAGATTGCTTTGAATTTGTAGATTGCTTTGGGTAGTATAGACATTTTAACAATACTTGTTCTTCCAATCCATGAGCATGGAATATTTTTCCATTTCTTTGTGTCTTCCTCAATTTCTTTCATAAGTGTTCTATACTTTTCAGAGTACAAATCCTTTACCTCTTTGGTTATATTTGATCCTAGGTATCTTATGATTTTTGGTGCAACTGTAAATGGGATTGATTCCTTGATTTCTCTTTCATCTGCATCACTATTAGTATATAGAAATGTAACTGACTCCTGTACATTGATTTTATATCCTGTGTCTTTGCTGAATTCCTGTATGAGTTCTAGCAATTTTGGGATTGAGTCTTTTGGGTTTTCTACATAAAGTGTCATGTTGTTTGCGAAGAGTTAAAGTTTGATTTCGTCCTTCCCCTCTTGGATATTTTTTATTTAATTTCTTTTCAGTGTTACAGAATTCATTGTTTATGCACCACACCCAGTGCTCCATGCAATACATGCCCTCCATAATACCCACCACCAGACTCCCCCAAGCTCCCACCACCCGCCCCTTCAAACCCTTCAGATTGTTTTTCAGAGTCCATAGTCTCTCATGGTTCATCTCCCCCTCCAATTTCCCCCAACTCCCTTCTCTCCATCTCCCCACATCCTCCATGTTATTTGTTATGCTCCACAAATAAATGAAACCATATGATAATTGACACTTCCTGCTTGACTTATTTCACTCAGCATAATCTCTTCCAGTCCTGTCCATGTTGATACAAAAGTTGGGTATTCATCCTTTCTGATGGAGGAATAATACTCCAGAGTGTATATGGACCACATCTTCCTTATCCATTTGTCCGTTGAAGGGCATCTTGGTTCTTTCCACAGTTTGGCGACCATGGCCATTACTGCTATAAACATTGGTTTTCTGCTTGGATGATCTATTACTGAGAGTGGTGTGTTAAGATCTCCTACTATTAATGTATTCATATCAATATGACTCTTCATCTTGATTAACAGTTTTCTTGTGTAATTGGCTGCTCCCATATTGGGGGCATAAATATTTACAATTGTTAGATCTTTTTGGTGGATAGTCCCTTTAAGAATTATGTAGTGTCCTTCTGCATCTCTGACTACAGTCTTTAGTTTAAAATCTAAGTTATCTGATATGAGAATCACTACCCTGGCCTTCTTTTGAGGCCCATTGGCATGAAAGATGCTTCTCCATCCCTTCACTTTCAATCTGGGTGTATCCTTAGGTTTGAAATGGGTCTCTTGTAGACAGCATATGGATGGGTCCTGTCGTTTTATCCAATCTGCAACCCTGTGTCATTTTATGGGCGCATTTAGGCCATTCACATTGAGAGTGATTATTGATAGATACGTTTTTATTGACATCATATTACCTGTGAAGTCTTTGTTTCTATAGATTGTCTCCATATTTTTCTGTTCAATGATATTCTTAGGATTGTTCCTCTTTTATAAACCCCCCTTAATATTTCCTGCAGTGTCGGCTTGGTGGTCGCATACTCTTTTAAGCCTTGCCGGTCTTGGAAACTCTTTATCTCTCCATCCATTTTGAATGTCAGTGTTGCTGGATAAAGTATTCTTGGATGCATGTTCTTCTCATGTAGTGCCCTGGATACATCTTGCCACCCTTTTCTGGCTTGCCAGGTTTCTGTGGACAGGTCTGACGCTATTCTGGTGGGCTTTCCTCTGTCTATAAGGAATTTTTTTGTCCTAGCTGCTTTCAAGAGCTTCTTTCTACAATTATGATTCATCATTCTCATTATCAACTGTCTTGAGGTCTTTCTAGATTCTATAATCTTGGGGAGAGACCGTTCTGCCTCTAGTACAGGAACGCTGGTTTCATTTGCAAGATTTGGAAAATTTTCATGGAGAATTTGTTCAACTATATCTTCTAGCCTTCTTTCTTTCTCCTCCCACTCAGGGATTCCAATAATTCTGATGTGGAACGTTTCATGGTGTCATTTATTTCCCTAATTCTGTTTTTGTGGCTTCTAAGCTGTTTGTTCCAGGCTTCCTCCTGATCCTTTTTCTCTATCTGTTTGTCCTCCAGATCACTAATTCTATCTTCTGTCTCAGTTACCCTAGCTTTTAGAGAATTTAGATTAGATTGGAAGTCATTGAGAACATTGTGAACATCATCCCTGGTGGCTTTCACTTCTGCCCTAATCAATTCTATTTTGTCATCTATGGCTTTCTCCAAACTAGCTATTGCCTGGATAATTGTTAGCCTGAATTCCCTTTCTGACATATTGTCTATGTCCATAGCCATTAGCTCAGTTGTAGAAGGCCCAGCCTCTGAATTTTTCTTCTGTTGGGCATTCCTCCTCCTAGTCATTTTGGTGAGAGATGGCTGAATGGATGTAGCTGAATGTTTCGACCATGGTGCAGTCAAGGTTCACCCTGGAATGCTTCTGAGCAATCAAGAGTCCCCACCCAAAAGAAAGAAAAAAAGAAATAAAAAGAGAGAGAGGAATAAAAAAGAAAGATAAAATGAAAGAGAAGGCCCAGCCCAAATGGGCCCCAAGGTAAGATTTATGAAGTATACAAACAAAAACAGACAAACAGACAGACTGATAAAATAGATAAGAGAAAAAAATACATAAAATCAAAACAAAACAACAAGAACCTCGTCAAAAAGAACCCCAAGTATAAGATTTATATACTATCAGGACAAACACAAATACACAGAAACACTGGCAGAAGAAAAAGATGGGAGAGTGGTTATAAATTCTCAGTGTGGGTGAGGAAAGTTATTTTGATTCTTCCTGGATGTGTTTTGATATCTTTGTTAAAGGACTCAACTTTCCTAAGATAAAGGGGGATTAAAAACTGGTTTACCTATAGGGGTAGCATTGATTGGGGAAAGGGGATTACCTTGAAGTTTAACTCTATATGAATATTTAAAAATAAAAATAAAAAATGAATAAACTAAACTAAAATAAAATAAAATTTTAAAAATTAAGAAATAGAAAAGCAAAAGAAAAACACAGGTATATGTATCAAAAAGTTCAGGTTAAATGCTTATTATGGAATTTGATGTGCTGGACATCTCATTGTGATGCTAAATAGGTTAAAAATTATCTATAAAAAATGAATCAGAATAGTGGGATCGAATTAACAATAAAAGTTGTATCTATGAAGTAGTGGTGGTGGTTCTCTTGTCTTTCTTTCTTTTTTTTTTTTTTTTTTTTGGTTAGTTTTCTGGGGAGGGGCCTGTTGAGTGGTTTTTCAGGCACTGTTCCCTGAATTAAGTCCTCCTGCCCCCATCAAGGGGGTGAGCTCTGAGGAAACCGGTTTTTCAGGCTTTTGTTCTCTGGAGTTTTTTTTTATTTGTTTGTTCATTTGTTTTCTCTTGCCTTGGCAGCTTTTAATGGTTTCTGGAGGTTTAGAAGAAAGCAAACTGCCCCAGCCTCCCTCTCAGAGAGAAGCCTCAGTCCATTCTCCTCTGGGTGCTCCAAGCACATAAATTCCCCCTCGGCTGCTGGCAGAGCACGTTCCCATTCACAGTCTCTGGGGTCACAGGAACTCCCGCTTGTACCCAAAACCATGATAGCCGCGGCTGTCTGAACAGCTCCAGACGGCCTGAGAGGTCCTAAGCAGCAATAGCACACTGAGATTTTCCCGCTGGCCCGGGTTGGGAGTGCTCAGACTCTCCGGGTACAGGCTCCTCCCTCAGGGGAGGGCATGGGGTGCGACTTAGACTCTGGTAGCATGGCGCACATGGAGAGTGCAAAGGGCTGTGGTTCTGCCGGCTGGGGCTGGCGAGGCTCCCTGCCCCTCATGGGAGCTGCCACCCAGACGCTCTCAGGCATGCTGGCCGCTCAGGGACCAAGACCTGGCTTCTTCACTGCACTCTGCTCAGCGCCAGGGGTGGCTGTCCTGGGTCCGGGGACTTAAACCCCTGTCCCTAACCACCCCAATTCCCACAATTTCCCCCCACGATCCTTTGCCCTTTTTGAGTGCTTTCAACCAGACTCCAATTTAATGCTGGTCCCCAATCACAGGGCACTCTCTTATTGGGGTATTACTTTCCAATGGGTTGTTTCTGGTGGCTCCCTCCCCCTTTTGTTTATCTTCCGATATCAGTCTGATGTTCCCACTCCACTTTACCTGCCCACTGGTGTCTTCTGCCCCCGTAGAGATCCAGAAGTGTATAATTCTAATCTCAGGCTGATTTCATGGGTGATCAGAGTCCTTTGGTAGGTAAACAGCTCACTTTAGGGTACAGGTTGAAAGGGTGCCTCCTCCTACTTCCCCGCCATCTTGTCCCCCGCCCCCGGATTTTTTTTTTTTTTTTTTAGTTCTTTTTGCTGTCTGGTTGCTGAGGCTAGGACTTCTAGAACGTTGTTGAAAACAGTGGTGAGAGTGGACATCCCTGTCATGTTCCTGACCTTAGGGGAAAAGCTCTCAGTTTTTGCCCATTGATCATGATATTTGCTGTGGGTTTTTTATATATGGCTTTTATGATATTGAGGCATGTTCCCTCTATCTCTACATGGTGAAGAGTTTTTATCAAGAAGGATGCTGTATTTTGTCAAATTCTCTTTCCGCATCAATTGACAGAGAGAAAGAGCACAAGCAGACAGAGCAGTAGGTAGAGGGAAAGGAAGACACAGGCTCCTTGCTGAGCAGACAGCCCTGTGTGGGGCTTGCAGGGACCCTGAGATCATGACCTGAGCAGAAGGCAGACACTTAACTGATTGAGCCACCCAGGAACCCCATTTCTGCATCAAATAAGAGAATCATATGGTTCTTATCCTTTTTTTATTAATATGATGTATCATGTTGATTGATTTGGGGATTTTGAACCACCCATGCAGTCCAGGCATAAATCCCACTTGGTCATGGTGAATAATCCATTTAATGTACTGTTCGATTATAGCAGCTAGAAAGATTCATGTGACATTAAGGGCTTCCAAGGCCTGAGCTGTTTGATATATATGGTCTTCCAGAAGTCATGATATTGTATGGGTGTGCATACAACAAAGGTCAATTTGTATAAGGTAGGAGGAGTGGAATGGAGGAGTAGAGTACGTGGCCCAGCTGAATGAGAGTGGTACCACAGGATAACAAGTAGCCCAAGGGGGCTTGGAGGGTAAAGTTTCTGGTGGGAAAATATTAATCAGTTCAGACATATGAGGGCCAAATAGTCTTAATGGAGGGACAAGGCCATGTATAATATCGACTGATGGTGGGAGGCAGGAAGGGTGTCGGGTCCATGAAAAGAATGGTAATGAGGTAAGGAGAATGCTGGGAAGAGATGCAGGGATAAGAGTGGGAGAAGATGATGAGCAGTCATTTTGGATATCAAACATCTCCACAAGAACAGGAATTAGTTGCAAAAGTAGTTGTCCAGGCTGAGGCACTAGGTAGCAGACCCAGCATTGCTAGAGGTTTAGCTCTTAGGTGACATGCTATTATATAGACATTATCCAGCAAATCTGAAAACACAGAAAGTGGAAATGATAACTGGGGAATAGTGGACAGTGAAGTGTGGGTTGTTGGACAAGGGAAAATCATAGTTACTGCAGTTGTGGCAGTCACAATGGGAAGTAATATGGGGGCAGTTATAGGGATGGTTTCATGGCTAAGTCCCAATTGTTAAGCATAGTAGGGAGGAGAGTCTTGGGCTATTGTGAAGGGTACATTTCCCTTCATGTACCCAAGAGGGGAAATTAAATGGTGTGGCATCAGTTGGAATAAATCGGCTAACTGATAGGCTGCTAACTTGCACCAAGAGGGCACGCACGAAGATGGAAAAGAGTGGGTCAAGAATAAATCTAAACAGGGGCGCCTGGGTGGCTCAGTGGGTTAAAGCCTCTGCCTTCAGCTCAGGTCATGATCCCATGGTCCTGGGATCGAGCCCCGCATCGGGCTCTCTGCTCAGCAGGGAGCCTGCTTCCTCCTCTCTCTCTGCCTGCTTGTGATCTCTGTCTGTCAAATAAATAAATAAAATCTTAAAAAAAAAAGAATAAATCTAAACAATCTACCTGGAATTCCTTGATGCATCAGGGATCTATAATGGATACTGCCAATAAGTTTTAGTTCCCCACAAGTTGTCCTTATATTGTATAAGAGAGGATCTAAAATCACAGAGATGTAGATAAGCAAAATGGATGGGATCTTCAGTTAAGCAGTCGACAATAACCATGGTGGCATTGGCATTAGGCAGTTATGGAACAGAGGCTTGAATACATAGAAATTGAGGCATAAGGTAGTGGGACAGAGAAAAGAGGGAAGCTGGGGAAATTATAGAGCATCCAGGTAGGCATACAAGTGAGGTGGAAGAACCAAAGGTTGAGTTTGGGAACAAAGAAAAGGTTAGATCTTTATTTAGTGGGTTTTGGCATGGGATTGTAGGAGCAGGACATCTTAGGGCATCAGAGTCAAGGTTTGAACTGTCAAGTTGTGCTGATATCGCTATTTGAAATATGTTTATCTACTAGGTAAGTGTCACCAGTAACCAAACTGTGGAAAGAGCTGAGATGCCCTTTAACAGACAAATGGATGAAGAAGATATGGTCCATATATATACAACAGAATATTACTCAGAAAGGATGAATACTCAGCTTTTGCATCAACATGGATGGTACTGGAGGAGATTATGCTAAGTGAAATAAGTCAAGCAAAGAACGTCAATTATCATATAGTTTCATTTATTTGTGGAACATAAAGAAGAGCATGGAGGCCATTAGGAGAAGGAAGGGGAAAATGAAAGGGGTAATTAGAGGGGGAGATGAACCATGAGAAACTATGGAATCCAAGAAACAAACTGAGGGCTTTAGAGAGGAGAGGGGTGGGGGAATGGATGAGCCTGGTGGTGGGTATTAAGGAGGGCACATATTGCATGGAGCAATGGGTGTTACATGCAAACAATAAATCATACTTACTGTATGGTGACTAACATAACATTATAAAAAATTAAACTGTTGGGCTGCTGGGCTAAGGCTGTCACTCTTGAAGTGACAGTACTTGTCTATGTTATTGTCATATGTTATTGGTTTGTGGATGGTAAGTGCAAGGATTCTGCTCTGGTAGGGGCTGGGAACTCCTCACATGAATTGGAGCTAGCTTCAAGACCTTGAGGCAAAGTTCTGCACTGGAAAAACTGTTACAAAAGTGGCTGAGTATTTACCTTTTGCTACCCTCCAGGAGTCATGGAGTAATTTTTTAATGAGAAATTGTGAAGTACTTGAACATTCCAAACAAATAGGATAAAAAGAGCCCACGTATTCTGGCCTTGAGTTGAAGCAGTAGAATCCCATATCCAAGCCAAGAGTCAAATAAGGCACAGCAAGGATGAGCAGAATCAGAATGCTCACATTTGGGGGTCTTTGGCATATAGTTTCTGGTGTGCTAGGTGTGCCTGTTTATTATTACGGGAGTCACGTGCATTGTCATCTTGGATCCTATAGTGTCTCCTTATTTTATATCACTGTAATGAGATAGATCCAGAGATGGTATCCTATTTAATAATGCTGACTCTGAGAACTAATTTAAGATCTTCTTTTCTTCAGTGGAAGATTCATACAGTTGTTGGCATGGTATCAGGTGTGAAGACCTCTAATTCCTGCAAATAGAAACTTCAGTTAACCAAACTTTAAATCTATGACATTGGGGGAAGGACAGCCGACTTTGGCAGAAAACTTTCTTGTGGCATATAGAATAAATATTGGGGGTAGGAGTAGATTCTCAATTTTCAATGAACCTCATTCTATTATTTGCCTTTCACTGGACCTCTTTCTATTATTTGTTAGATACCAATCTAGCATGATTTATGCTAGATAGAAAAGTGAGAGTAGAATGGGGAGAAGTCATTAAGTTGAAGATGATGTTACATTTGAGTATTGTACATCTAGACCTATAAGTGAGAAATGTCTGTTTTTGACTAGAAAGGGGATGATGAAAGGTTAAGGAACAAAATACCAAGCACAAAAGGAGATCTAGTATATAGAAATATTTAATAAAAGCATAAGCCCAAATTTCTAGCAAATTCCATGATAATTGACCAGAGTTATGTATTTTCTATGAGCACTTTTCTCATCTGTGAAACAATAATGGATGTACATACCATGTAAGTGTAGTGATGAGTAAAAGAAAGAAAGCACATAATTTATGTAGTGTTGTTAGTGGCATTTAACAAATTATCAGTATATATTAAATTGATACATTACTCGTACTCCTCCCAGCCAGCCAAAGGAGAATAAAGATTAGTGGTTGGAAACTGAGGAATCTGAATGCATTCTGCCTAATCCAGTATCCTCCCTCTGGCATTGTTACATGAACAGACCCATGTAGATCCTTGGCTGGGAAATGGGTGGTCTGGGAAGTTCCCTGGTGGCTTAAGGAAAACTGGTCAGTTCTGTTTGTAGGTGGTTGACATTCTGGCATCCACTGCTTCAGTCTGCATCCAGGCCACTGTCCTAGGGTCCCTAAATCCCTGCACACTGTAGTTTCTTTGCTCTGACTACAGGCTTTGACATTGACCTACCAGCACCATGTGATAATGTATCCACTTGGTAAATGTGAAATTGTATCATTTGCATTCATAATAATAATTTGAGAGGAAAAATGTTATCACTGAATATGGCTATTAATTATGTTTTCTCTATACCTTTTCACAATCTATATTTAAAATAGATTGCAACAGGGGTCCCTGGGTGGCTCAGTGGGTTAAAGCCTCTGCCTTCAGCTCAGGTCATGATCCCAGGGTCCTGGGATCGAGCCCCACATCGGGCTCTCTGCTCGGCAGGGAGCCTGCTTCCCCTCTCTCTCTGCCCGCCTCTCCGCCTGCTTGTGATCTGTCAAATAAATAAATAAAATCTTTTAAAAAATAGATTGCAACCGATATTGTTTTTAGACATAGTTCAATGCCATGTGGTGAAGAAATCCAAAATTGCAGCTTGGACATCACATAGCATGTAGCAAGGAGTTGAGGGGACATGAGGGGATTTTATAGGGTATAGAATAATCAGGCGGAGCACTCAAACACCAAATCACATGACAAAAAGTATCATTTAGCCCCTTTCTCAACTACGAAAGTTATGGGGGGTGTGAAAGAGAGATAGAGAAAATGAGAAAGAGAGAGATCACATGTGTTCAGGAGTTAGAGACATACTAAGAAAATATATGGCATCATATATTATATTATTGAAAAATATGTTTATACTATATATAAACATCATAAATATACTATAATATAAGCTTGAACAAAAAATTCAGTCCTTTTGTAAAAGGTGCTTACAACCTCACTTTTTGTCAATGATATATATTTAATATCTTTGAATGTAAAAGGAAATACATTTACACCAAATCATTTTTCCATTTTAATTAAAAACACCACTTATCTTTTTTTAAAGAATTTATTTACTTAGTTGAGAGATAAAGTGCACAGGCAGAGGGGCAGAGGGGGAGGGAAAACGACAAGCAGTCTCTTCAATGAGCTGGAGCCTGACTTAGGGCTCAATCTCATGACGCTGAGATCATGACATGAGCTGAACCCAAGAGTCTGACAGTCATTCGAATGAGACACCCAGGTGCCCCTAAAAACCCCACTTATCCTATGTTTTAAAATTTGTATCAGTTTCTTCTGCTGACCAAATTAACAAATTTAGGGCACAAAATATATATTTAGGGCAGATATATTTCTCCATACAAGAGGATATTTTTATGTTGCTGCCTCTCTCTTTGCCATATCTCAAGATAAATCAATACCAATATTTAGATGTATAGTCTCCAGATGTGTGTGTGTGTGTGTGTGTGTGTGTGTTTGTGTCCATCCCAGGAGTGTAAGTTACCTCCTGTGACTCAGGGATTGCCCATCTTCAAAATGGGAGCAAAGAAAACTTCCTTATATGATCTCTGGGAGGAGAAAATGAGAAAACCTAAGAAGGCTTGTCACATTGGGCACTGCCTTCTCCCTCAACATAAAAAGTTACTTTGATACTTACCATTCCAGGTCTATTGTTGTGTAACAAACCATCACAGAATTTAGTGGCAATAAACAGTTCTCACCAACACTGTCGGTCGGGAATTTGGACAGGGAAGAGCAGAGACAGATTTTCTTTTTTCCGTAATCTCTAAGGCCTCAGCTGGAAAAAAGCAGAGGCTCAGGGTGACTTCATGGCTAGGGCTGATATCATATGAAGTTATCTAGTTGATGCTAGTTGTGGGCTGGGGCCTCAGCAGAAACTGCTAACCAGACATCTGTATGTGATATCTCCATTGATCTGGGCTTCCTCATGACATGGTGATAAGGTTTCAAGAGCAAGTAACCCAAAAGAAAGGAAATAGAAGCTACAGTTTCTCAATGCTTGTACCCAGAAACTGCCAAAGTGTTGCTTTGACATATTCTAATGGTTAAAGGTAGGTCATAAGCATGCCCAGGTTCAAGGGGAAGGACCACATACCCTACCTTTTGATGGGAATGTTAAAAAATTTGTGGACAGGGACGCCTGGGTGGCTCAGTTGGTTAAGCAGCTGCCTTCGGCTCAGGTCATGATCCCAGCGTCCTGGGATCGAGTCCCACATCCGGCTCCTTGCTTGGCTGGGAGCCTGCTTCTCCCTCTGCCTCTCCCTGCCATTCTGTCCACCTGTGCTCGCTCTCTCTCCCTCTCTCTCTGACAAATAAATTTAAAAAAAAAATTTGTGGACATGGTTTAAAATCACCATGCTTCCTTTTGGTTCCTTTTTTCCTACTGACTTTTTACATTAAGTACCAATAAGCCATATTATTTTTAAATTGTTGTTTATCTTTTAGTGTCCACTGGGGTTTTCAAGGATTGAAGAAAGTTTATATGGTCCTCGTACTCTGAAAAACCCACGGAATTCTGCATGTTTTCTGTGTACCAGGCACTGTGCTTGCTCCTCAACATAAATTACCCCAGTTACCCCTATAGCAAAGCTATGATGTAAAATATTAGCAACTGCATTCACTAAATGAGGTCTTGGGTAACAGAGTCACTGAATGAAAAAGATTGATATTGTAACCCCTATCCTAAAGACATTATATTCAATGTTATTTCTTTTAACATTGGAGCTGTTTTTTAAAAGAACCCCTGAAGTAAGATCAATAAAAATGTGAAAATTGACTCCATAAGTTGTATGTCCTATAAGCTCAAATATCTAATATGGCAATATATTAACAGAGAAAGAGCTATGGAGACACGGTGTTTTATAAATTTTATGGGTTCCACAAATGAGAACTATAGTTCAAATATGTGGTGAAAAAAACAGTTGAAAAAAAAAGTGGAGTGTATTGGCTGTTTTTATGATCCTGGTGCTCTTAGGCGGGTCACACACTGGTTGTCTTGGGATCAAAGTCTTGATCAATGACAAATTCATTGCATAAGTGTATGATCTCATGGGAATGGAGCCTATATGGAAGAGCAGTCCTGGTTTACATTTTAAATTCTAGTATTGGTGAGAAAGGACAGAAATGTATCTCATTACTTCATTGTTACTGTAATGGAGAAACAGGACTCAGTTGAGAAAAGGAAGACATTGTATACAATCTAGGAGGGAAGCTGGCTGCTCTTAAGGCAAGGAACACATTGTTCGTCGGGAATTGTGTAGCTAAACTAGATTCCATTTTTGTAGCAAAATGATAAATAATAACTTTAATTCAGGGTGCTTTAAAGCACTTTCACATCTTTTTCATAAAGCTGAAACCTCCTACCCAGGATTACTGAACTCAAGACCTTTTCCCTTGCTAATAATTGACCTCCATCTGCCTGTTGATACCCCCATGCTTTAATATCATGAGCCAGAAGGCAAGTAATTAAAATAATTCATTTAATCTTCATATTCTTCTGCATTTCCCTGGATGTTTGAGAAGCATAGCAGGTGAAATTCAAGCTGATAGGTGAAGTAAAGAAGCGAGGTAAAGGGACTTATTCAAGGTTCTTATAGATTTACTGGGTTAATTCTGGTACCAGGACCCAGACAGGTCTCCTGAATTTACTACAGTGGCTCCAGCAGCCAAACTACTGGCTTTATTCCTTACTGGCTTTTTTCCTTGATAAGTGGTATCTCATTTTTCAAGGAATCTGTGTAATAGATATAGATATAGATATAGATATAGATATAGATATAGATATAGATATAGATATAGATATCTTTGTCTCTCCCTCTCTCTCTCTCTCTGTATGTGTGTGCGAACAGAGAGACAGACAGATGGACAGACTTATCACATTGTTTCTAAGATTACAGACAGATGGACAGACTTATCACATTGTTTCTAAGATTCAGTGATTATAGGATGAAGAAGAAAATAATAATTTTATCATTTTTCTCTTTGTTCATGTATTTTCTTAACCCCTGATTTTATTGTATAGTATGATTTAAGAGAAAACTTCCCAATGAGCCCCAAAATGAAAAGATGGTACAGAGGACAGAGCATAATAGTGGTACAGCTAGACAGAGAAATAAATTCAGGAGAGCCATCCTGTTGGGCCCATGCATAACTTACATCCTTTCCATTAATAGTTACTCCCTTCAAGTGACCATTTTGCTGACACTATACTAATGGGAACTGATTGAGGTCAATTGGCTAGATTATTCTGTCTACTCGATTGTTTAGTACCTTTTTCCATGCTCCCTAGTGGATGTTAACATATACAATACAAAGGTGTTCACTTTTTGTCTACTCCCAAGAGTCCATCCACATCCCTCCTCACAGACATTTTTGTACTGGATTTTCATCTCTCATCTTCCAGGACCCTGAACAACTTGACAGGTCATTTCCCACTGCCTGTGTATTCATATATATCCTCACCTTGGGCCAGTTTTCTTTGAACTAAGGTGAATGACCAGCTGTTAAGCACATTGGGAATCTTTACCCTTAAAACGGGTTTCTTTCAGCCATGGACAGACACTTCTCCAAACAAAATATACAGGTAGCCAACAGACACACAAAATGATGCTCACCATCACTTATCATCAGGGAAATGCAAATCAAAACTACAATGAGATATTACCTTACACCTGTTGGAATGGTTGAAATTAACAACAGAAAAATCAACAGGTGTTGGTGAGAGTGTGGAGCAAAAGGAACAGTCATGCACTGTTGGTGGAAATATGAATTGGTACAGCCACTCTGGAAAACAGTATGGAGGTTCCTCAAAAAGTTAAAAATAGAAACATCTTATGATCTAGCAATTGCACTCCTGAGTACTTACCCAAAGAATACAAGAATACTAATCCAAAGGGACACATGCTCCCTAATGTCTATAGCACCATTACTTACAATAGCCAATATATGGGAACAGCCCAAGTGTCCTTTGACTGATGAATGGATAAATATGTGGTTTATATATACAATGGAATATTATTCAGCCATAAAAAAGAAGGAAATCTTGCCATTTGCAACATGGATGGAGTTAGAGAGCATAATGCTAAGTGAAATAAGTCAGAGAAAGTCAAATACCATAGAATTTCACTCATATGTGGAATTTAGGAAACAAAACAAACAACAAAAGGGAAAAAATGAGAGAGAGAGAGACAAGCCAAGAAACAGACTCTTAATTATAGAGAACAATCTGATGGTAACCAGAAGAGAGGAGAGAGGGGGATGGGTTAAGTAGGTAATGAGGATTAAGGAGTGCACCAGTCCAGATGAACACTGGGTGTTGTATGGAAGTATTGAATCACTATATTGTACACCCAAAACTAACATAACACTGTATGTTAACTAACAAATTAAAATAAAAACTTAAAAAAAATCATTTGGCTCTTTGTTGAGAAAAAAAAGCATCATCTGGTTATTTCTTGAGACTAGACTGAAAGATGCAAGTATAAAAGACGGGAAGTTATAAAGCTATCAGAATAATATAGACAAAAGACTCAGGTCTCTCATGTCAGCATGGTAGCATTAGAGGCCATGATAAATGAATGAATGCTGAGCAACCTAGCATTTAAACAGATTTAAATCATACCAAGAGCATTCTCTGACCACAATGTAATGAAATTAGAAATCAGTAACCAAAAGATATCTGAAAACTCTCTAAATATTTGGAAACTCAGTGACAAATTTAAAAATAACCCATAGATTGAAGAAGAAATTTAGAAAAGTGAAACTATAAAGCTTTTAGAATAGAATTAGAATAAAAACAGAATATACCAAACATGTGGCATGCAGCTAAAGCTAAAGGGGGGGAAAAGAAGGAAAACAGAAACAAACTCATAAATACAGACAAGAAACTGATGGTAGTTGGAAGGGAAAGAAATAGAAGGATGAGAAAACTAGAAGAATAGCATTAAGAGGAAACAACTTCCAGTTATAAAATAAGTAAGTGTCAAGGATGAAAATTGTAGCACAGGGAATACAGTTAATGATATTATAATATTGCTTATCATGACAAATGTTAATTACACTTATCATGGTTAACACTGAGTAATGAACTGTCTAATCACTAATCTTCTACACCTAAAGCTAACACTGTACATCAACTATAATTCAATAATAAAACTTTAAATATATATAGCAATAGGTGCTTATATTAAAGAAAAAGAATGACCTCAGGAGATGGGTGAATAAGTGGAGATTAAGAAAAAAAATGGATATCTTTCAGGACTACCTCTGAAAGAGACTTATTGAAGCAGCATTACATTTTCAACTTACACATACCATCCATGAATCCATGAATCAGGGTCAGGCATTTCTTTCTCAATCAGCTACTCATAAAGGATCTCTCATGGCCATAAATGTGAGTTGAGACCTGAGGCTGTGATGTAAAAGTTCTCTTTTTTCTTTCTTGAGGATTTTATTTATTTATTTGTCAGAGAGAAAGGAAGGGAGAGTGAAAGAGAGTGCATGTGGGTGCACAAGCTGGAGGAGCTGCAGGCAGAGGGAGAAGCAGGCTCCCCACTGAGCAAGGAGCCTGATATGGGACTCCATCCCAGGACCCTGGGATCATGACATAAGCCCAAGGCAGATGCTTAATCACCTGAGCCACCCAGGGTCACTTAAAATTTAATAATTGAGCACTACCCACTCCAGTAGTTTAATTATGTTCTCTGGATATGCCCATGCCAAAACTCAGCCATGTTGTTTGTTTATTTATTTATTTATTTATTTATTTATTTATTTATTATGTTCTTCTAATTTACAATGAATTGTTGCTGGGTCCAATCAAACTCAAGATTTGTTGGGTCTGACAGTATCCAGCTCATGATGGGAAACTCTGGCTATATGTTCACTTGGTGTTGCAGGATCAGGTGTTCTGTCTCTATCATGGCCCAATAACATGCCACAGGCTCTTTTTTGAATGGTGTCTAATTTCCGTTGTCAATGGTATGGTCTTCATCCAGAACACCATAGAGTATGTTGTAAATCTCCTATTGATGCTTGCTATTTTAATTCTATCTGTAATCTATTCTTCTACATATACCTCTGATACCATAAGCTCTGTTCAGTCATAAGGCCCAAGCAGAGGTTTGCTTATACCCCAACTGGACCTGCTACAGGGCATTTTCCTACTAGACTCCTAAAAATTTCACTGGTATGAATTTGTGATGGTTTTATCTCCCACTCTCTGGTCCATAAATGTTTTACTAAAGACTCAAATGTATCTTTGAGTTCTATCTCATCTAATCCAATTAACATGATGTAATCTATATAGCAAACCAAAAGGACGTTCTGCAGAATGTCCACGTGTTCCACATCTCTTGAGACTATATCATAACAGAATTTTAGTATTAACATATCCCTGAGACAAAGCCATAAATTAGTAAGTTGTTTAAATCATGTGAATGTAAACTGCACTTGAACATTCTTCATGGTTAGGATGAAAAAGAACATATTTGTTAGATTAGTGGCCACATAGCTGTACTTGAAGCCATGTTAATCTGCTCTAGCAAAGATACCACATTCAACACAGGAGATGGAACTGGAGCTAATACTTGTTTGAGTTTGTGATAGTTTACCCTCTTCTTTCATAATCTTCTGGTCCAGACTGATGAATTAAATGAGAAAATGATGGCATCATTATTTAAGTCCTGCATCCTTTTAGTATTTAAGGGTCTCAACAAATTTCTGCCACTCCCCATAGGATTGTGTATTTTTTGTGTGTGTCTTGACTGAAGTGTAAAGCTTTGGAGGATTCCACTTGGATTTCCCCAGAATGATAACTTTTTCCTCACAGGCTAAGGAACCAGTGTGGATGTTCTGTCGCCTATCATGTATATCCATTCTAATCATATTATTTGTGGATCAGGGAGATGACAAGCAGATTATTTCATAGACTCATTAGAACAACAATGAACCAGACATTGACAGACTCATTAGAATCACAGTGAGTCAGCCTGGGCTAATTCATATGCTCCCTCACCAACAAAAGACCACAAATATGCTTCATGTCTTCAAACATCAATATCAACTAGAGTCCTACATCCAAAAGCTAAAAATGCCCTCAGTGTACAATTAGCTAAGGTTATGGATGGTCCCTTTGGAAAAAGACTAAGAACCATTAACATATACATTAATATATAAACTTGGTATACAATTGCAACATCCTTCTTTCTGTGTACCTGATATCTGTGTTATCTCTTTAGGCTGACAAGACAATATACTCTGGGGAATAGGTCTGTTGGATTAAGTGCTAAAGTGTCAGTCAGCAAATATGTGTCCCATAATCTGACGCATCAGTCTTTATAGCATATGAGGTAGAGCCCATCCTCTCACCATGTTCAGTGACCAATAAATGCCAGCTCTTATTTAATAATGAACTAAATGTCTTGTGGTGCTTTTGAGTAATTTTAGAATATTAAGGCCCTACAAAAACATTCAGACTTCATCCAAACATTCTAGAATGGAGTTTTTTATTTTATTTTTTACAAAAATGTTTCTTTTAATGTTAATTCCAGTATAGTTAACATACAGTATATTAGTTTCAGATGTACAGTACAATGGTTCAACAATTCCATACATGACCCAGTGCTGATCACAAGGTAATCCCCATCACCTATTTCACCCATCCCTCCATGCACTTCCCCTCCAGTAAACATCAGTTTATTCTCCATAGTCAAGAGTACATTTCTTGGTTTGTCTTTTTTTTCCTTTGTTCATTTGTTTTGTGTCTTAAATTCCACATATGAACAAAATTATGTGGTTTTTGTCTTTCTCTGACTGAGTTATTTCACTTAGCATTATACTCTATAGTTCCATGTATGTTGTTGCAAATGGCTAGATTTCATTCTTTTTATGGCTTGAAAATTTTCCATTATATAGATATAGATGATATGGAGATATAGATGAGATATAGATAGATATAGATATAGATATATCTATCACCTTTTCTTTACCCATTCATCTATCAATAGACACATGAGCTGTTTCTGTAATTTAGCTATTATATGTAATGCTGCTATGAACATCTGGATTCATATATCCCATTGAATTACTATTTTTGTATTCTTTGCATAAATATCTACTAGTGTAATTGCTGGATCATAGGGTAGTTCTATTTTTAAACTTTGAGGAACCCCTAGACCGTTTTCCACAGTGGCTGCACCAGCTTGCATTCCCACCAACAGTGCATGAGGCTTTCTTTTCCTCCATATCCTTGACGACACTTACTGTTTCTTGTGTTTTTGATTTTAGCCATTCTCAGGTGTAAGGTAGTATCTCATTGTAGCTTTGGTTTGCGTTTCCCTGATGCTGAGGGATGTCAAGCACCTTTAATGTGTCTGTTGAACATCTGGATGTCTCCTTTTGAGAAATGCCCATTCAAGCCTTCTACCCACTTTTAACTAGATTATTTGTTTTTTGGGTGTTGAGTTGTATACGGTTTTTTTAAATATTTTGAATACTAACCCTTTATTGGATATGTCATTTGCAAATATATTCACCCATTCTGTAGGTTGCTTTTTAGTTTTGTTGATTGTTTCCTTTGCTCTGCAGAAGCTTTTTATTTTGATGTAGTCCAGAGGTTTATTTTTGCTTTTTATTCCCCTTGCCTCAAGAGACATATGCAGAAAAATGAAGCTACAGCCGATATAAGAGACATTACTGCCTGTGCTCTCTTCTAGGATTTTTATGGTTTCAAGTCTCACATTTAGGTCTTTCTTCCATTTTGAATTTATTTTTATGTATGGTGTAAGAAACTGATCTGGTTTCATTCTTTTGCATGTAGCTGACCAGTTTCCCTAATGCCATTTTTAAAAGAGACTGGCTTTTTCCTATTGGATATTCTTTCCTGCTTTGTCAAAAATTAATTGGCCATGTAATTGTGAGTTTATTTTTGAGTTTTTATTTTGTTCCATTGATCTGTGTGTCTATTTTAATGCCAGTACCATACTGTTTTGATTACTATAACTTTGAAATGTAACTTGAAGTCTGGAATTGTAATAACTCCAACTTTGTTTTTCTTTTTCAACATTGCCTTGTGTATTCAGGGTCTTTTGTGTTTTCATTTAAATTTGAGATTGTTTGCTTTAGATGTGTGAAAAATCCTATTGTTATTTTGATAGAATTGCATTGAATGTGTAGATTGCTTTGGGCGATACAGGCATTTTAATATTTGTTCTTCTAATCCATGAGCATGGAATGCCTTTTCATTTCTTTGTGTCATTTTCGATCTCTTTGATAATCATTCTATATTTTCACTGTACAGATCATTCACCTCTTTGGTTAAGTTAGTTCTTAGGTACCCTATTATTTTTGATGCAATTACAAATGGGATTGTTTTCTTAATTTCTCTTTCTACTGTCTCACTTTTAGTGTATAGGAATGCAACAGATTTCTGAACATTTATTTTGTATCCTATGACTTTACTGAATTCATTTATCAGTTCCAGTAGTCTTTTGGTGGAATAGCTCAGGTTTTCTGTATATAGTATCATGTCATCTGCAAATAGTGAGAGTTTGATTCCTTCCTTATCATTTGGGATGCCTTTTCTTCCTTTTTGGTTTTTTTTTTTTTGAATTGTATATTATGTTTTATTATTCATTTTCCAGGTTTATCAAGATGTAATTGCCAAATAACATGGCATAAGTTTAAGGTGTACTATGTATTGATTGGATACACTTATATATTATGAAATGATGATTGCCTTAGCATTAGCTAACACCTCTATCACCTCATGTAAATACTCTGTTTTTTTTGTGGTGAGAACATTTAAGATCTACTCTCCTAGCAACTTTCAAGTATATAATACAGTATTGGGTTTTTTTGTGTTTTTTTTTAATTTAATTTTTTTTCTGTGTTCCAAAAATTATTCTTTTTTGTTGTCTGATTGCTGTAGGTAGGACTTCTGGTACCATGTTGAATAAAAGTGGTGAGAGTGGACAACCTTGTGTTTTTCTGACCTTAGAAGTAAAGGTCTCAATTTTTCCCCATTGAATATGACATTCACTGTTGATTTTTCATATATGGCCTTTATTATGTTGAGGTATGTTCCCTCTAAACCTACTTTCTTAAGGATTTTTATCATGAATGGATGTTGTACTTTTTCAAATACATTTTCTGCATCTATTGAAATGATTATATCTTTTTTGTCCTTTCTCTTATTGATGTGATGTATCATGTTGATTGATTTGTGAATATTGAACCACCCTTGCATAGTGGGAGTAAATGCTGCTTGAGCACGGTGAATGCTTTTTTTAAAGTAATGTTTAATTCAGTTCACTAGTATTCTGTTGAGACTTTTTTTTATTAATTTTTTATTTTTTCAGCATAACAGTATTCATTATTTTTGCACCACACCCAGTGCTCCATGCAATCCGTGCCCTCTACAATACCCACCACCTGGTGCCCCCAACCTCCCACCCCCCACCCCTTCAAAATTCTCAGATCGTTTTTCAGAGTCCATAGTCTCTCATGGTTCACCTCCCCTTCCAATTTCCCTCAACTCCCTTCTCCTCTCCATCTCCCCTTGTCTCCATGCTATTTGTTATGCTCCACAAATAAGTGAAACCATATGATAATTGACTCTCTCTGCTTGACTTATTTCACTCAGCATAATCTCTTCCAGTCCCGTCCATGTTGCTACAAAACTTGGGTATTCATCCTTTCTTTTTTCTTTTTCTTTTTTTTTTTTTTTTACAGCTTTATAAACATATATTCTGTTGAGACTTTTTGCATCTACATTCATCAGAGATACTGGCCTATAGTTCTCTTTTCTTGTGGCATCTTTAACTGCTTTTGGTATCAGGTTAATTAATACCAGCCTCATAGAATGAATCTGAAAGTTTTCCTTATTCTTCTATTTTTTTGAATAGTTTGAGAAGATTAGCTATTAACTCTCCTTGAAGTGTTTGGTAGAATTCCCCTGTGCAACTGACTGGTCCTGGGCCTTTGCTTATTGGAATTTTTTTTTTATTACTGATTCAATCTCCTTGCTGATAATCAATCTGTTCAAATTTTCTATTTCTTCCTGTTTCAGTTTTGGTAGGATGTATCTTTCTAGAAATTTATTCACTTCTTCTAGGTTATCTAATTTGTTGGCATAGTTTTTCATATTCTCTTACAATTGTTTGTATTCCTGTGGTGTTAATTACTATTTCTCCTCTTTCATTTGTAATTTTACTATTTGAGTCTTCTCTCTCTCTCTCTGATGATTCTGATTAGAGTTTTATCAATTTTGTTATCTTTTCAAAGAAACTGCTCCTTGTCTCATTGATCTGTTCTACTGCCTTTTAATTTCCTATACCATTTATTTCTGCTCTAATCTTTATTATTTCTTTCCTTCTGCTTGTTTTAGGTTTTTGCTCTTTTCCTAGCTCCTTTAGGTGTACATTTAGGTTATTTATTTGGAATTTTTCTTTCTTCTTGAAGTAGGCCTGTATTGCTATAAACATCTCTCTTAGAACCACTTTTGTCTCCTCCCAAAGGTTTTGGACTGTTGTGTTTTCATATTTGTTTTTGTGTACCTTTTGACTTCTTTGATTTCTTGGCTGGCCAATTCATTGTTTAGTAACATGCTGTTTAACCTCCATGTGTTTATGGCCTTCCCAGATTTTTTTCTTGTGGTTGATTTCTAGTTTCATGGTATTGTAGCCACAAATGATGCATGGTATGACTTTGTTCTTTTTTAATTTGTTGAGATTTGTTTTGTGGTCTCATATGTGAGCTCTTCTGGAGAATGTTCCATATGCACCTGAAAAGAATGTGTTGTCTGCTGTTTTAGAATAGAATGTTCTGAATATATCAGTTAAGTCCATCTTATTCAGTGTGCTGTATAAAGCAACTGTTTCCTCATTGATTTTCTGTGTGCACGATCTGTCCATTAACGTAAGTGGGGTGTTAATGTCCCCTAGTAGTCTTGTATTACTATTGATTAATTTCTTTTTCTTTGTTATTAACGGTTTTACATATTTGGGTGCTCCTATTTTAGGTGCATAAATATTTACAGTTGTTATATCTTCTTGTTGGATGTCCCTTTAATTATCATATAGTGTCTTTCTTTGTGTCTTTTTACAGTCTTTGTTTTAAAGTCTATTTTGGCTGATATAAACATTACTACTCTGGCTTTATTTTGACATACATTTGCATTATAAATATTTCTCCATCCCCTCACTTTCAATCTGCAGGTGTCTTTAGGACCATAATGCATCTATTGTGGGCTGCATATAGGTGGGTCTTTTTTTTTTAAAGATTTATTTATTTGAGAGAGAGAGAGCATGAGTGAGGGAAGGAGCAGAAGGAGAGGATCTTCAAACAGACTCCCCACTGAGTGCAGAGCCCAAGAGTCAGACCCTTAACTGACTGAGCTATGTAGGCACCCCTGGGTCTTGCTTTTTTTACCCACTCTTTCACCTTATGTGTTTTGATTGGAGCATTTAATGTATTTACATTCAAAGTAATTATTGATAGATATGTATTTATTGCCATTTTGTTACTTGTTTTGTTTTTTTTGTAGTTTTTCTCTGATTCTTTATTCTCTTTCTCCCATGATTGTTGGTTTTCTTTAGTGATATATTTGTTTTCCTTTTTCGTTATTCTTTGCATATCTACTAATGGTTTTTTTATAGTTACCATTGTTTGTGTATAACATCTTCTGCGTATATCAGTCTATATTAAGTTGATGATTGCTTAAGTTCAAATCCATCCTTTACTCCTCTCCACCACCCACATTTTAGTTAGTTATATGGTTTCATATTTCACAATCTTTTATTTTGTGAATCTATTGAGTTGTTTTTACAGGAATACTTATTTTTACTACTTTTGACTTTCTACTGTTCACACTCTCACTTATGGTTTTTCCTCTCCCCTCAAAGTGTCCCCTTTAATATTTCTTGTAGGGGTGGTTTAGTGGTTATGATCTCTATTTGTTGTTTGAGAAATTCTTATCTCCCTTTCTATTCTGGATGATAGCCTTGTTGGATATAGTATTCTTGGCTGCCCATTTTTTTTTTCCTTTCAGCACTTCAAATATACTATTCCACTCCCTTCTTGCCTGCAAAGTTTCTGCTGTATTATCAGCAGAAAGACTTATGGGGTTTTCCTTGTATGTAGCTGTCATCTTTTCTCTTGCTGCTTTTAAAATTGTCTCTTTATCACTAAATTTTAACCACTTTATTATTATGTGTCTTTGTATGGACCTTCTGGGGTTGGTTTTCTTGGGGGATCTCTGTGCCTCCGGGATCTGGATATCTGCACCAGGGCAGCTCAGTCATTTAAGCATCCAACTCTTGGTTTCAGCTTGAGTCATGATCTCAGGGTCATGAGATCAAGGCCCATGTCAGGCTCTGTGCTCAGCAGGGACTCTGCTTGTGATTCTTTCTCCCTCTCTCCCTGACCCTCCCCATGCTCTCTTTCTCTCTCTCTTTCTCTCTCAAATATATAACTTAATTAAAAATTCATTTTCACTTTTGTTTCCTTTGCCTTTGGAGACCTATCTTGAAAGAAGTTGCTGTGGCTGATATCGAAGAGGTTACTGCCTATGTTCTCCTCAATGATTCTGATGGATTCCTGTCTCACATTGAGGTCTTTTACCCATTTCGAGTTTATCTTTGTGTATGGTATAAGAGAATGGTCGAGTTTCATTCTTCTACACATAGCTATCCAATTTTCCCAGCACTACTTATTGAAGAGACACTGTCTTTTTTTCACTGGATATTTTTTCCTGCTTTCTCGAAGATTAGTTGACCATAGAGTTGAGGGTCCATATCTGGGCTCTCTACTCTGTTCCACTGGTCTATGTGTCTGTTTTTATGCCAGTACCATGCTGTCTTGGTGATCACAGCTTTGTAGGAAAGCTTGAAATCAGGTAACGTGATGGCCCCAGTTTTATTTTTGTTTTTCAACATTTCCTTAGTGATTCGGGGTCTCTTCTGATTCCATACAAATTTTAGGATTATTTGTTCCAGCTCTTTGAAAAATACCGGTGGAATTTTGATCAGAATGGCATTAAAAGTATAGATTGCTCTAGGCAGTATAGACATTTTAACAATGTTTATTCTTCCGATCCAAGAGCATGGAATGGTCTTCCATCTTTTTGTGTCTTCTTCAATTTCTTTCATGAGTGTTCTGTAGTTCCTCGAGTACAGATCCTTTACCTCTTTGGTTAGGTTTATTCCCATGTATCTTATGGTTCTTGGTGCTATAGTAAATGGAATCGATTCTCTAATTTCCCTTTCTGTATGTTCATTGTTACTGTATAAGAAAGCCACTGATTTCTGTACATTGACTTTGTATCCTGCCACATTACTGAATTCCTGTATGAGTCTTTTGGGTTTTCCGTATAAAGTATCATGTCATCTGCAAAGAGAGAGAATTTGACTTCTTCATTGCCAATTTGAATACCTTTTATTTCTCTTTGTTGTCTGATTGCTGTTGCTAGGACTTCTAATACTATGTTGAACAAGAGTGGTGAGAATGGGCATCCTTGTCGTGTTCCTGATCTCAAAGAGAAGGCTGTGAGCTTTTTCCCATTGAGGATGATATTTGCTGTGGGTTTTTCATAGATAGATTTTATGAAGTTGAGGAATATTCCCTCTATCCCTATACTTTGAAGCATTTTAATCAGGAACGGATGCTGGATTTTGTCCAATGCTTTTTCTGCATCAATTGAGAGGACCATCTTGTTCTTCTCTCTTCTCTTATTGATTTGTTCTATCACATTGATTGATTTGCAAATGTTGAACCATCCTTGAAACTCAGGGATGAATCCCACCTGGTCATGGTGGATAATCTTTTTAATGTACTGTTGGATCCTATTAGCTAGGATCTTGTTCAGAATCTTAGCATCCACATTCATTGGGGATATTGGTCTGAAATTCTCCTTTTTGGTGGGTTCCTTGTCTGATTTGGGGATCAGGGTAATGCTGGCTTCATAAAAAGAGTCTGGAAGTTTTCCTTCTGCTTCAGTTTTTTGAAACAGCTTCAGTAGAAGATGCTTCTTCTTTGAAAGTTTGGTAGAATTCCCCAGGAAATCCATCAGACCCTGGGCTCTTGTTTTTTGGGAGGTTTTTGATCACTGCTTCAATCTCGTTACTAGATATCGGTCTATTCAGGTTGTCAATTTCTTCCTGGTTCAGTTTTGGAAGTTTATAGTTTTCCGGGAATGCATCCATTTCATCAAGGTTGCTTAACTTATTGGCATATAACTGTTGATAATAATTTCTGGTGATTGTTTCTATTTCCTTGGTGTTAGTCGTGATCTCTCCCTTTTCATTCATAATTTTATTAATTTGCACCTTCTCTCTTTTCTTTTGGATTAGTTTAGCCAGTGGTTTATCGACCTTATTGATTCTTTCAAAACACCAGTTTCTAGTTTCATTGATGTGTTCTACTGTATCTCCAGTTTCTATCTCATTGATATCTGCTCTAATCTTGATTATTTCCCTTCTTGTGTGTGGAGTTGGCTTAATTTTGGGACTTCATCAAGATCAAAAGCTTCTGCACAGCAAAGGAAACGGTCAACAAAACAAAGAGGCAACCCACGGAATGGGAGAAGATACTTGCAAATGACAATATAGATAAAGGGCTGATATCCAGGATCTATAAAGAACCCCTCAAACTCAACACACACATAACAGATAATCATGTGAAAAAATGGACAGAAGATATAAACAGACACTTCTCCAATGAAGACATACAAATGGCTAACAGACACATGAAAAAATGCTCATCATCACTAGCCATCAGGGAGATTCAAATCAAAACCACATTGAGATACCACCTTATACCAGTTAGAATGGCCAAAATTAGCAAGACAGGAAACAGTGTGTGTTGGAGAGGATGTGGAAAAAGGGGAACCCTCTTAGACTGTTGGCGGGAATGCAAGTTGGTACAGCCACTTTGGAAAACAGTGTGGAGGTTCCTTAAGAAATTAAAAATGGAGCTTCCCTATGACCCTGCAATTGCACTACTGGGTATAACTGTTGATATACTGCAAATGCAATACAGATGTAGTGAAAAGAAGGGCCATCTGTACCCCAATGTTCATAGCAGCAATGGCCACAGTCACCAAACTGTGGAAAAAACAATGACGCCCTTCAACAGATGAATGGATAAGGAAGATGTGGTCCATATACACTATGGAGTTTTATGCCTCCATCGGAAAGAATGAATACCCAACTTTTGTAGCAACATGGACGGGACTGGATGAGATTATGCTGAGAGAAATAAGTCAAGCAGGAAGAGTCAATTATCATATGGTTTCACTTATTTGTGGAGCATAAGAAATAACACAGAGGACATAGGGAGATGGAGAGGAGAAGGGAGTTGGGGGAAATTGGAGGGGGAGATGAACCATGAGAGACTTTGGACTCTGACAAACAATCTGAGGGTTTTGGAGGGGCTGGTGGTGGGAGGTTGGGTGAGTCTGGTGGTGGGTATTATGGAGAGCATGTATTGCATGGAGCACTGGGTGTGGTGCATAAACAATGAATTCTGGAACACTGAAAAGAAATTTAAAAAAATAAATAAAAATGTTAAAAAACTTAAATTTCTTTTAAAAACACACACACTCAGTACACACACACATACACACACATCCATGCACATATACACCCCAGATATTGAAATAAATTCTCAGACCCTTCTTGTAGCAAAAAAATCTTGTGTTCTGTGATCATGCTAAGTTTTTTTAAATGCTCATGTGAAGTAATACTCTTTAGTGGGTAAAAAAAAATTGGCTAAAGTGCCATTTACTCTCACATTCCTTACATCCAGAAAATAATTATTAGCTGGGTGGTAAAATTAGTTCTAAAACTTGAAAATCTTCTAATGGACACTGTTACTTTTGCAATACATGTATTTAACTTCATTGTCACTTAAATGCACAGAACAGTCTCTAGCTGAAAGAACAAATCTAGACAAGACCTAAGCTGGTGTTTCCTAAAGCAAGACCTGCATGGTGGTGTAAAGAGAATGGACAGCACAGCATATAAAAATCAGGGTCAGCAGAGAAGATGAAACAAGACAGAATGAGGGGCTGAAACCGTTGCATGACTCTAAACTCCATTGAGTGTTTAAATAACAAATACCTAAACATATTCTTCACTTAACCAATCATAGAAAATAAACGTATTATGGAAAACTCTTCCCTATAGTTCTCAAGCAATAAGAACTTTCTGGAACTTTCTAGTATTTATGTAGCATAGGAATCATTAAAGTGATTTTGGTAGAAGTCTAGATGCTAAATCACATCTAGGATGTTCCCTTCAGACTTTCTCTAGACTAACAAGAAAGTTATTTGTGTGTTTGCAATGGAGGTGGGGAGCAGAGAATGTGAAAGAGAATATATGAAAATGTATACAGAGATAAATACATTAGTCATACACAGATATATTTTCTGTAAAAGCTCTACATACTCTCCTTTTCACATATATGTATGTTATGTCAATAAATATATTCTTATTGACAACCTTTCATGTCAATAAAGATATACTTCCGTAACATCGATTACCAATCAGATACACCCTATGCTATCTTAGTTTTATCTATAACTATTTCTACTTAAATAATGGAGAAATATGTAAATTATTTTGTATTTTCCTCATAACCCTGATTTGCCATGTGCTCTCTATTCTTAGTATTTTTATATATTCTCCAGATATATTTTATGTATATTTGTATATAACTCAAATGCTATATATTCATTCATAAATATGTTTATTTAAAACCAGGTAACATTAGGGGGACGCGGGTGGCTCAGTTGGTTAAGCATGCAACTCTTCGTTTTTTTTTTTGCTCAGGTCATGATCTCAGGGTCATGAGCTTGAGCCCTGTGTCAGGCTCCAGACTCAGTGAGGAATCTGCTTCTGTTTCTCTTTCTCTCCCTCTCCCTCTGCCCTGCCCACCACTTGTGCATCCTCTCTAAATCTTTTTTAAAAAATAAATAAAACTAAATAACATTATATGTACGATTTTATGCATTTCTTATTTGTGTGTCTCAATCTGTGTATTTGCTTTTCTTTAATTTCATTGTTGTTGAACAACTGTGGATGTTTGCCATTGTTTTTCACCTTTGATTTGTTTGTTAATAAAATTGTTAATAAAACATCACTGTTTTACTTAGATTTGTTTTTATGTCAGTTATATTATTTATATGCCACTAAATTATGTTTTGATTATTTCTTTCATTTTCTTTTTCTAAGATTTTATTTATTTGACAGACAGAGATTACAAGTAGACAGAGAGGCAGACAGAGAGGAAGGGAAGCAGGCTCTCTGCTGAGCAGAGAGCTAGATCCCAGGACCCTGGGATCATGACCCAAGTTTTGTTTTTTTTTTTTTTTTACTGGTTTCTCAAATATGCAGATATATTCCTTCATTTATTTTGGTATCTCTGACTTCCACCTTAAACCTTTTACACATGCCTCCACCTGCCTTTTCTTTCTATGATATGGGGAGTTGGTAGTTAAATCTTAGTTGAGGCAATACAGTGTCCTCCCTGTAGCCCAGTGATGTAAACAAACCATTTCAATCACTAAATTAAAAACCACAGAATAGTTAATTACATTAACAAGGTTCAGTTCACATTCCTTAAGTGGGATTAATGAGCCCAATATAACATCACTGCTATAAGAAGACAAAATTATGGAAAACGTCTAGCCCATGGCAGGGTTTTGTCAATTTTTACATTCTGCAACATCCCACTTCCTCTCTCTCCTGTTAAAGAAATTAATTTGGCATTCACTTAGTAGCATTACTGTCAGAGAGAGCAGTGATAAGTGTAAAAGGAAGAAAGGAAAGTAAATGCTCATTGTCATAATGTATGACTGATATTTGGCGGCATTTTTTTGTATTATGACACATCACCAAATGGAACTAGGGAATGCGGAGAAAATTAACTAACTACTTTGTTTTATTTCATGCATTATACTCTCCCCCCTTTTTACTGTTTGATTGAACAGCAGGCACATAATTTTCTATGGAGCTTAAGAGGGCATTATTAATTCCATAATTTAATAAATATTTGTTGGTGCACTATTGTGGAGGGGAATGCAAACTGGTGCATACACTGTGGAAAACAGTATGGAGTTTCCCCAGAAAGTTAAAAATGGAGCTACCTTATGATCCAGCAGTAGCACTACTGGATATTTACCCAAAGAATATAAGACTACTAATTTAAAGGGATACATGCACCCCTATGTTTATAGCACCATTATTCACTATAACCAAATATGGAAGGACCCCCAAGCTTCCATTGATGGAATGGATAAAGAGCATGTAATATATATACAGTATATTTTTTATCATAAAAATAATGAAATCTTGCCATTTGCAATGACATGGATAGAGCTAAAGAGTATAATGCTAAGCAAAATAAGTCCTTCAGAGAAAGACAAATACCATATGAATTCACTCATATGTGGAATTTAAGACACAAAACAAAATAAATGAAGAGAAAAAATAAGAAAGACAGAGAGAGGAAAATCAAGAAAAAGACTCTTAACTATAGAGAAGAAACTGATGATTACCAAAGGGGAGGTGGGGAGGAGATGGATTAAATAGGTGATGGGGATTAAGGAGTAGACTTGTGATGAGCACAGGAAGTGTTGAATCACCATATTGCACACCTAAAACTAATATAACACTATATGATAACTAACTAGGATAACAATAGAAACTTAATAAGTATTTATTGAAAGCTATAGTCCAAAGATAGGAAATTATAACTACCACACAGAGGTCAGAGGACTGCAGAAAACTATTGTTAATTTTACATGTCCTCCAGAGACTTTGGGTGCAAGAGTTGTGTAAGAATGCTAAAGCCACCACAAAAATTCATGTTTTATATCTTTCGGAATCCATATAAAGAACGACTTTCATCCCCATTCCATTTTAAAATGTCATACAAATGTGTATCATCGGTAAGACTTAAACCATATTCAGAATCCTGCCGGCCAAGAAATCTGAGAAATATAATTTATAGGCTTCCAATTTTTGCAACACATGGGAGTGCATAGAAAGAGGTAGAAAGGCTTCCCAGTGTTACATGACAATATCAAAAAGGTCCTCTGAGTTTTATTCCTCTAACACTTCTAATGATTTTTTAACATACTAGATTTCCTATATTAAATCTTTTCTGTTTAAAAAACCTAGTACAGGGCACCTGGGTGACTCAGTGGGTTAAACCTCTGCCTTCAGCTCAGGTCGTGATCTCAAGGTCCTGGGATCAAGCCCCGAGTTGGGCTCTCTGCTCAGCGGGGAGCCTGCTTCCTCCTCTCTCTCTGACTGCCTCTCTGCCTACTTGTGATCTCTGTCTGTCAAATAAATAAATAAAAATATTATTTAAAAACCTTATAAAATACCTAGTGCAGTTTCTCTTTTGCTGACTAAGTCCTGAGTGATATATACTCCCCAAAGATTTTGATTGGATAGTTTTTATACAAGTGGATGGTGATTGATATTTTGAGAAGCAATATTTTTAAGGGCCCATTCAATATTTTATTTAATATAAAACACATACATTATGTATACATATATTATGCATATCATATATAACTTGGAATACTATCTAATGAACATGAACCTTGAATAAATCAGATTCCCATCTCCTTCTCTCTTTAGCCTTGTCCACCTCTTCTTCTTTAATGAAAAAGATGAAAATCATCATGGATTTTTTAAAATTCCAGGATAAAGTCTAAAGTGGTAGTTTTGGGGCTCCATATAGTGGGTTCAAGGAAAGTGCTGATGAGAGTGAGGGCAGGACAGCCAGCAAGGACATGAATGGAACTAAAGGGTATTATGCTAAGCAAAATAAGTCAATCAGAGAAAGACAATTCTCATATGATCTCTCTGATATGAGGAATTTGAGAGATAGGGCAGGGGGTCGTGGGGGGAAGGGAGGGAAAAAAATGAAACAAGATGGGACCGGGGAGGGAGACAAACTATGAAGACTCTTAATCTCAGGAAACAAACTGAGGGTTGCTGGCGGGGGGGGGGGGGGGGGGGGGGGAGGGATAGGGTGGCTAGGTTATGGACATTGGGGACGGTATGTGTTATGGTGAGTGCTGTGAATTGTGTAAGACTGATGATTCACAGACCTGTACCCGAGAAGCAATGTTTGTGAGGGATTTCCTCCACCTACGCACAATATTGGAAGGGATAAAATTGCATTCCCTCTCTAGGCTTTCCTTGTCCTATTGGCTATTTCAGTGGAATATTTCTTGTGTGTGATCTATCCAGTAGATCTATCATTGCTTTGATGAGTAAACATTGCACTAACTTCCAGAAAGACAGGATAGAAAGTTAGAGAAACCATTCAGTACCTCAGATAATCGTGGGTAAATTACTGAACCACAAAACAACAAAGACATGTTCCTGAGAGCCCAGTATTCCAAGTCTTCAGATTTGCTAATCAGAAATGCACAGTCAATACTGCCAAATTTTCAAATGCTTTTAGGAAACTTTTTCTTGGCATGAAATGACCATTTCAAATATTGACAAGGAAGTAATAAACAACTTTACAGTTAAACAAAACATTTCTGTGGGACAGACCTAGGGATTTAGTGACATAGCCTTAGGAACCACTGGTTCAAGACCTTGACTCTAGGACTCTACTGTGCTGGAGCACAAGTATTCAAAAATAAAACAAACTGTCTTTTGTATCAGAATGTTCCCAGGCTATGGAGAAAGAAGGAGCACAATACAAATATTCATGGGATATAGGGGCAGCACAGAAGAGGGTGGAATTAAGTCTAAGTAGGACAGAACAGGTTACTGGAGGAATGTATTATCTGGGTTTCAAGGGATATATAAGGGCTCATGAGACATGTGCTTAATGTGGGGAAAGTGCATTTCAGGAAGAAGGAACAATATATACAACATTGCATAATGAAATGACAGTCTTCATAGTAATCTGTAATTAATATTGCAGAATCATAAAGTAAGAGTGGTGAGGTGGGAGCGAATGGATAAAGAACATGTAATATATATACAGCATGAAGGAATTGAAGGAATTGAAATCAGAGGAAAGGAGACCAGTAAGACAGAAGCCATAGTTCTGACAAGAGATGGTGACTTGAAATAGGGTAATGGAAATAAGACTGGAAGGGAGAATACCCAAGATAAACTTTTGCACACAAGCAGCAGGACACATATCCATCAATAGGGAAATGAATGGGATATTATACAGCATTAAAAGTGAATGAGCTACAGCTACATGAGTGAATCTTAGAAACAAAATGTTTAGCAAAAGAAAAACGTCCCAAAATGCTACTTAGAAAAAGATACAAATAGATCTGAATTTGAAAAGTAAAAAACATTGTTTAGGCATATATGTATGTAATAAGAATATACGTAGCAAGAGCATGGAAATAGTAAATGTAAACCAAGATACTGGTTTCTTTAGGATGGCAGTTGGCAGAAAATGTTGAGAAGTTTTAAATTATCAGTAATATTCCAGCTTTTTGGTTGGGTACCAGATTCACAGGTTTTTACCATAATTTAAAAGGGTAGATGGATCGATAATAGTCATTTACGGCCCCAAGACGAAAATGTCATGACCAAATATTCTGTTTATTTCTGTTCTCTGTACTGAGGGCTACAAGAAAGACATATTTTGGAGGTGAAATCGGTTGGTTTCCAGACGTTTTTTAAACCTTAAATTGGTTTTAGATCAGCTCCTCCAAAGGAAGAGGCCTCACTGTGTGAGGCCCACGTGCTTTTACATCCCGCGCTTTTTGCCCTTTGCCCTTGGCCATCATCGCTTCCCCTCCAAAGGGAAACGGGTGACGCCAAGCGGTGGGGAAGGGGGAGGGGCAGCCCGCCGGTCTAAAGAGTTCCTATTGGTGGGGAGAAGGAGCGAGAACGAGGCTCGAGCTGAAGCGTGGAAAAGAGGGGTGAAGGGGGAGGGGCTAAACGGAAGGCGGGGCTAAAAGAGCTTAACGGGAGTGAGGCGCAAGTGCAATTGTCCGCGCGTCGCTGCGATGGCGGCGGCGCCGAGCACAGTCACACCGCTGGCGGCAGAGTCTTCCCCTCAGGAAGCTACCGTCTCTGCCGCCTCCTCCTCCTCCTCCACCGCCTGCGCGGCGGCGGCGGTGGCGGCGGCAGTGATTGTGCCTGCCTCCTCCGCCACCTCCACCCCTGCCAGCCCGCCTGCCGGTGGCTGTGGCGACGGCGGCGGCGGCTTTGGCGGCTCCACTATGGCGGCGGCGGGGAGGGGGGGCAGTAGTTTTAAAGTAGACACCCGCCCTTGCCTCAGAGAAGGTGAGTTCCCGTCCTGGGCTGTGGGAGCGGCCCCATCTCCTTCGCTGCCTCTCTTCAGCCTGTCCGAGATCGGACTGGGCGCGGTTAGCCATCGCCCCACCCCCCACCTGCTGTGGCGCAGTAAAGGCCAAGCTCGCCCCGCCCCGCCATAGTAGCCCCGAGTGTGCAAGACGGACCGAAGCAGAGAGGGGCTTCCCTACTTCGCCCCCACAAAGGATGGAGGGGATCCCCAGGAAAAGGAACTGCAGGTATTAACAAGGCAGGAGTTTGAAGGGAAGAGAAATACCACATAGTTTTTCTCCCAGCGAGGGTACCTCAGTATGGTCTACGAAGCTGAGGTGCGATTTGGTTAAAAAAAAAAAAAAAAAAAAAAGAGAGAGAGGAGGCAAGGTAGAAGTGCTGTGGAACTGGACGGTCAGGAAAAGGGAAGGAGGACTGATGGAGAAAGGGGGCAGAGATTTTTTTAAAAGGCTGAAGAAATAAGTAAGAGGGAGGAAAGCCCATGTGGTGAAATTCATCCTGCAGTGTAGAAACTTGGAGTAGGGTATTTAAAGAGAAAGGAGGTTAGGAATCTGGGAAGGTTAGAGTGTGTATACTTGAGCTTTAAAGTAGGAGCTATTAGATTTTAGGATCATAGGGTCTGGTGGAGGGCGTTGTACTAAGAAAAGATAAAGGAATAGTGTGGTAGAAGCACAGGTTTCAGAAATCACTTTGGAGAGTTTTCTTTGGCTATTTGAGAGTGTTACCTTGTAGAGCAAGGTTTAGGGGCCCATCTTTGAGATGATTTTGATTTTAAGAAGTGCTGTTTTACGTACCAACACATACTACTCCTAACATAAAAAGATATTTCTTGGCGATTTCAGTAATAAGTGGTTTCTAGTTCACACAAAATACTATATACTAGTAAACAGTCTACTAATAGCAAACTGTAAATTTTGCCATTGAAATGTGTTTTAAAGCAGTGCTTGAAAATGCTTCTTAGATTATTGAGACCGATTCCACTACAGAAGAGCTCAGTAAAGCATTTAGCCATCGTCAATTTCGTAATTAATTTCCAGTATTTGTGTGTTACCTTATGTTGCTAACTGGCCTCCAAAGTGAAAGATGTGGACAACAAAATGAAATAGAATAATTTAAGTTCCTTTTTCTTTGGACACCCCATTAAAATTACCCCATAAAAATTATTTTCTCTTCACATTTTTAAATGTTACATCCCTCTGTGCTATTTCATAACCTTTCACACCTTTCACTTTGGAGGAATGGCAAAGCAGTAAAAGAAAATCCTTTATAATATTGGTCATAGGCACATTACATAAATGCCACTTACTTAATATGGAAGTCAGAAATACACTGTGATAATGGTGATGTCTTTTTATTTATTAACTCTTTTATTGAAGGCAACTGTTGAAAGACTGTAGTGTCTTTAGTCAGCCTGGATTTGTACAGTTGTTTCAGGATGAAAATAGGAAATCTGGATTTTTTTTTTTGTTTTTATACCAAACTATGTATAACTAGAAAGAAGGAAAGAACAATTTTTAGAGGTGGTTGAGATCACAATTCAATCTGGCTGTCATGGCCTTTCCACAGTATCTCCAGTATATCCAGTGGATATCTCAAGGAGCAAATGGCTTTTTGCCTGCCTCTGTGACTGGCTTGATTATAGTATCTTTGTATTTATGTAGGTATTGATGGCTTTAAGAGATAGAAATTCATAAAGTAGCAGCAATACCCTGTAAATACTATTACTAGCTGGCAAAATGAAGAGAGCTCTAGCATAGGTGTCTGGTGCAGAGAACTTAGATTCTGTTGTTCATATACTAGATTTTGTGACTCTGAACAGATCACAAACTTCCTGAATTTGGGTTTTGAAATTTCTGAAATAGAGGTTTTAGACCAGCCAAACTCCAAGGTTGATTTCAGATCTGAAAATATGAACCATGATTTTGCAGTTCTGCATTGATACTCTCGATGGCATTTCATGGCTGTGCAGTAGGACAGTAATTCATAAGCCCTGAGAAACTTTGGCCATAGTTCCCATTTGACATTCAGTGAGTAATGAAATCTGTGTTGTTAGTGTCGAGACCATTTACTAGGATGTGAAAAACCAAATATAATTGCTACCTAAAAATTATCTCTTACCATTTCATTTTAGGTAAATATCCTTCATTAACGTTTCTCTCCAAACCAAAACTCTCTTACCTTTCCACTTAACAAAAGATAAATATGTGATATAGTACACTATCGAAGACATTGTTAGGTCTCAAAAATATTTTTGTTTAGGTATATATAGAGACTATAAATGGTTGCCAGTAGTACAATAATAGGTAAAGGAGAAGAAAGAAAAATGTTGCTTAATGGTGTATCTTTTGCTTGTTTGTTTTTTGAGCCTTAGTTAGGAAATTGGTCTAAACAGTGACAAAGAATTGTCAAGATTCCAGTTATTATAGGTCCACTCCAGATAGAACCATTAAAAGTGGTTTGATCAGGAGTTTGCTAAACTATTTTCAACTATAGCCAACATCTTTCTTGGGGTTGATAATGAGCAAATGTCTGTGGAGATTAGAAATTGCCAAGCAGAGGAGATGAAAAGCTTTCAATGTTACAAATGGGAAATTCGGTAATAAAAACAAAACAAAAGAAATGCCAAGTAAATGGGCATATGACAAAACACATACCTACCCAGAATTCGTGGTAAGAGGAGTCATGAGATTTTATAGGACACTTCATTTTTCATTCAATTCATTCAATTTCATTTAATTTTGAAAGTGTTAAAAAATATTTTCAAAAATGTTTAATGGCTCAAAAATGAACTTTCACCCAGTGTTGATGTCCCAATGTAATCATAGTAAAAATCAAAATGAAAACAAATCCCTTTTATTTACCTCTTCCTTTTAAGAAAAATAATTTTTTTTAAGTGGGTTGTGTTTTAGATTGGAGGACACGCTGGCTTTTTATTTAGTTAATAATCCGTTTGCATAGCAATTACCCAACAATTACCTTTGTCTCCGTATTATTCAGTAAAGTTTCAAATCCACCATAAGAAAACCTAGTTAATGGCCTTTCCTTCATTTATTCAGGAATCATTTATTTAACACTGTATGTGTGTGTGTGTGCCAGGCACTACACTAAGTGATGAGGATATAGGTGGATTAGACGTGGCTATATTAAAGCGCTCAATAGTAATGCTTGATAGTAAAATTATAAAATGAATAAATAACTGGGAAAAGTACAATTTTAAATAACACTTGTCAAACTCTTAAACTATCAGGACTGCCCCATTGTTTATTATAAATCTGTATTCTGCCTGTGGTGTCTTACATACTACAGGCACACTAAAACACATTATATTATAAATGTAGTATCTAGAAAGGAATAATTAGCAAACTGTTAGAATTAATTTTTAATTCTTTACATTTGGCAGGGTGGGGCTGTCTGGAGCGAGGTTAATGACCACTTATTCGTTTTTGACCCCCTGTCTTTAATTAGGTGTCAATATGTGATAATACTGACTAAGCGTGTCCCCTCCTGTATTCATCACATATCTGTTATGTTATGAACTTTGCTTCTTTTCCACCTGAAACTAGTCTTGGAGATCCATTCACATTTACTAATCTGTTGGAATGAATGGCATGGTACTTTTCTGACACCAAGTAGTTGTCATAGGATCAAGTAAATATACACAGGACTTGAATTCATTTTATAACTTTACAAACAGGCAGGATTCCAGAGCTAATGAGCCACAGAGTGCTTATAATTATGAAGGTCAGGGACTTAGTTTAAATAAAGACAGAGTTAATACTGAACATGTAACTAGTACTCCCAGTTATTTCATTAATTACGTTGTATTTTGTAATTCTTAATATGCTATAGGAAAGCCTTCATTATGTTTTTATTGTAACAATCTATGTAAAATAGCTAAACTTGACAAACTTATAGGTCAAGTACTAATCTTATAAACTGAGAAAGTAAGGATACTAGATAACATTATAACTGAGTGTTCATAATGCTCCCAGGTACAAATCTGCATTTCTGGCACAAATAATCTTTCTGAAGACTCCTTAAATGGGTTGTGACATTTAGTGGGGAAAAGAGTTAAAACACCTTGGCAAGGTTAACATGTTCCATTTTCCACTTTAACTTAGTGTTGAGCTCTGTTTATCTTTCCTTTATATGATGGCATTAAAAAATTGTAAAGGTCAAATCAGCTATTAAAAAATCGTTTTAATCAAAATGTTTGAGGGAGGCTGTCTCAAAAGGTGTAATCATGGAGAAAAAGCACATAAGCTCTTTTCAGAATTAAAATGATGATTTCTCTGGTTTATTAATACCTGACTACATCTGAGACTAATAGTAAAATTTATGTTTATATGATTGCAGACAACTCTTCTGAGCTTTGCTCCATTCTTGTCACTTTATTAAAATAGGATGTGAAGACATTTTTTACAATGCTATTTTTTTTTTGCAAGATTAGTTGGACTGTGAAATTCCCACTTCAACAAAGCATTAAAGCAGTTAATAGCTAGTTATTGCCAAAAACATCTGATGAGTTGTCTTGAGGAAGAAATTTAGTGTTTTGTACAACTAAATCTAATTGTCATGCAACAAATGCAAGTAAGATTCCTTTTTTAATTGTAGCCATTTATATATAGAATCATCTAATTTGAATAAGCTTAAATTTACCAAGATAACCAAAGAACATTTCATTGGAGTGAACAGAGAAAGTTCTTATACTTAAAACTGAAGGATGTTACAATCTGCCTTTCCTCGAAGATCCTGTATGGGTTTTTTTTTTTTATTTGTTTGTTTTTGAGAGAGAGAGAGAGAGAGAGCCTGCAGCCATGGTGCCTGGCACGCGGGGGGTGGGGGTGTTGGTGTAAAAGGGAGAGAGAATCTTAAAGAGGCTCCCCGCCCAGTGCAGAGCCCAACAAAAGGTTCGATCTCAGGACTGTCAGATTACGATCTGAGCCAAAATCAAGAGTCAGACACTTAACTGACAGCCACACAGGCACCCCAGATCCTGTATGGTTTTTAATTTCATTAGTGAGAGTGGACCAAATTGTAGGCATAGATTCATTATTTTTTTCTGACTCATGGCCATAAATATTTTTCTTTTATCACAAAAAATCTATTACGTCCTAAATTATTTGGTGTTGTCTAATAGTATTATAAGAAAATTTCAAATAGAATAATTTGGATTTCACACTTAATTGCATTTTTGGATACAGAAGTTAAGGGTATTTTACTTTAGCATAATAATGCAACTATTTGGAGTAGATACAATCCAACAAAGTTCTCTAAAAATGAGTTTCTGGGAAGTGAATCCTCTGCTTTTTGTATCATCAAAGGCAGATAAACAAGCTGAATTGAGTATTTTTGTATCAACATAAGGGATTCTAATCCACAGGATGTTAATTATTGGTACTTACATTTGTATTTCACTTACTTAAAAACATCCCTCAGCTGTTACTAATGCCTCTCCTCAGACTTCTGAAACTTTTTCATAGTTCAAATCCACTTGAATCTGGAATCATATAATTTGACTTCCCCAATCCTTTGTTTCCTATGACCTCTTTGGGCTTTTTAGCTTCTTTACTTTGAAATGAGAACAGTAGACTAAATCAGTTATAAACTAGAACCAGTTTTGCTGCACAAGGGACATGTGTCAATGTCTGGAGATATTTTTGTTTGTCACAGCTGGGGAGTGCTACCAACTTCTACTTGGTAGAGGCTGGGGATGGATGCTGTTAAATGTCTTACCATGCATAGAATAGCCCCTCACAACAATGAATTATGTGGTCCTAAGTGACAATAGTGCTAAGATTCAGAAATGTTGGGCTAGATGATCTCTAAAATTACTCTGATCTGAAAAAAAGTTATTATAAAGATGTTCTTTATTTATTTCACAGAGAAAGAGACAGAGCGAGAGCAGGAACACAAGCAGGGGGAGTGGGAGAGTGAAAGCAGGCTTCCGGCCAAGCAGGGAGCCCGATGTGGGGCTGGATCCAAACCCTGAGATCAGGACCTGAGCCAAGGGCAGACACTTAAGGACTGAGCCACCCAGGCACCCCTGAAATTAAGTTATTATATATAATGTTAAGTAAAACCTTGAGCTACTGAATTAGTAAACAAGCATACTTTATCAAGTGATTATGTGTGTTAAACATTTTTTTTAAATTTTGTTTCATTTAATAATCACCATGTCCTGGGAGAGACATTGTGTTTCTGTACTTTTTAGATAAAAAAAACTGACTCAGAGTGGTGGGTTAAACAATTTGGTCAAGAATATATAGTTAGAAGTAGAGATAGGATTTGAAACTATTTGACCAACTCAAAAGATTATTTTTCTTCCTACTACCCACTGCTATAGGTCATAGTTTTTTTGCCCATTCCAAATTATTATGAAAATTTTGCTTTCTCAAATCATGTAAACATTCCTGTAGGAAAGAAATAAGGAGACTAAACACTTGGGACACCTGGGTGGCTCAGTCAGTTAAGTGTCTGCCTTCGGTTCAGGTCATGATCCCAGGATCCTCCGATTGAGTCCCACGTTGGGTTTCTTGCTCAGTGGAGAGCCTGCTTCTTCCTCTGCCTGCCAATCCCCCTGCTTGTGCTCTCCCTCTCTCTCTCTGAAAAGTAAGTAAAATTTTAAAAAAGACTAAACACTTTCATGAATAGAAAATTAGTTGATTCTTTCTCTCACCAAAGGCTAACACCATACAAAAATATAATCAAATTGTAGGAGTGCCAAATACTTGAACTTTCTTATCAGATCCCATTTATGGTTTGTCACAAAACCACTCTTTCATTTAAAATAACCCTTATGAAAATTAATTAATTAACTCATAATTGTTATTCAAGAGAGGATCACTTAGCTGATAACAGAAAAACAAAGGTTTATTACTTGCTCATGCATTTTCCTCTGAGTGATAGGTTGACTGCAGGGGAACTGCCTGCCCTTTATGCTGTGGTTGAGGGAGGAGAAGGTGCTTTTGTCTTTTATTTAACCTTTTTCAGTATTTTATTACATTTCTTATTGTGGCCAGATAAACATAATATAAAACTGTCATTTTAAGCATTTTTAAGTGTGCAACTCAGTGGCATTAAATACATCCCTGTTGTTAGGCAACCTTCCCCACTATCCATCTCCAAAAATTTTTCATTGTCCCAAACTGGAACTCTGTACTGGTAGGTCAGAGTTTTGCTATATGACCATATTTCTCCAACCTGAAGAATTTTCTGATGTATCTAATTTCTGGAAAATAAAATATTTAAAAGATATTCTTAGTATGTTAACAGTTGACAACCTGAGGAACTGTACTGTTTATTGTGACCACAGAGGACAGCATTGCAAAGCTGTTTTACTCTCTTAATATTCTGAATTTAAACAGGAGTATACATTAAACATTGGTTTTATTTCATCTGTTCCATATCCTTTAAGCTGTAACTCCATTATCAGCCTTAGGTCTCTTTCCATTTTGAACCTAGTTTTGTTTGTTTGTTTGTATTTAAAGATTTTGTTTATTTATTTGACAGAGATCACAAGTAGGCAGAGAGGCAGGCAGAGAGAGAGGGGAAAGCAGGCTCCCTACTGAGCAGAGAGCCCGATGCGGGACTTGATCCCAGGACCCTGGAATCGACCTGAGCCAAAGGCAGAGGCTTTAACCCACTGAGCCACCCAGGCGCCCCTTGAACCTAGTTTTTGATAGTGCTTTCCTACTTCCTATTGCTTTTTTTTTAATGGTAAAATGCAAAGAAGTGCTATCAGCATGAGAAACTCCTATGTTTCAAAGACCGTATATCCCAGTCTTCATTTGAGAGTGCACCATTATATCACTAAGATCTTGCAATCAAGCTACACAAAGATGGGCTTTGATTCTGAGTATAAAATCTTTCTCCCCTATCCATATCTCTTTTCCAAATTTATTTTTTTTCTTTTCCAAATTTATGAGGGCATATAAAATTCATATATGTCAGAGAATGAAGAACAGTTGAGAAGTACTATTTTAGGAATATTAAAGCAACATTGGGAGATATTTATCTTCCCATGTTCAAAGAACTTTACTTGCTGCAGATGAGGAATGAAGTCACACTTCACAGCATTTATTGTTTTGTCATTTGATATTCTAAAGTGTAATCTACTTACATTTTTAACCCTAGCTCTCCTAACTTCTAACTAAATTAGATTGGAAGATACAGGACCCTCTGCCATGAATTTGATGTATTCATTGTCAGAAAAGAAAACTGATCCACTTATACCTAAATTATACCAAAATAATACCCTAATTTGCTAAAAAAAATTTATTGACACTAACTATAATGACCAAAACATTATATTTAGTAATAGAAGTGCTGTATGTGTTTTTGCAAAGACATGCCTTGGAGAGAATCAATTTTAGGGTTGGGGCATTGATAAGAAAATGCAGATAATAGAGGAATAGGGGAAGAAATATTGGGACCTTTTGAATTTTTAGGCCCTAAAGTCTGTACGACTTTTGCTGCTTAAAATTTCAAATCATCTTTTGTGTTTCCTGATAGACTTATTATTTGGAAGGAGCTAAGATATTTGGATCCTTCTATGAGTGCCCTACCAAAATTTTGCTTCTCTTTGTATTTCTATCTAAAATACAACATTTTCTTATTGATAACTATCAACCCGTATATGGTCAGGTACAAAGAAACTTTACAAATGGGTATCTAGAAGATTGTGTTATGTTCTTAGTCATATAGCTAGTTAATAGGGTAAAGGCTAATGCAGTCTCTCATTCTAGTGCTTTTTACAACTCTTACTGCTTTGGGAACTAAGAATCTCTATAAGCCGTATTTAACAACCAACCAATAAAACTACATTTGTTTCAAATTCTGACCAGTATATAAAGAGAAAAGATGTAAAGAGAGTGTAAAGAAGAAAAGGAAAAAGAGGAAGAAACAAATTGTCAAGTTTCTTCAGCTATTCGTTCCTACCAGAACCAGTTCCAAAGCCCTGGTGAGAACACTTACTTTGTGAGAACACTTATTTTAGTTCGTGGCATATAGTGAGTCCACAACAAACATTAGCTTCTGTTCCAGCCATCTTCCTCACAGCCAACATCATTTATTCACATGACCCCTCACTTAACATCTGTTCCCTGAATTTGGCCTGTCCTTTAGGTCTTCCCCCTGAGACAGGCTGGGAATATCACCAATTTCCTCTCCCACTTTCAGAATTGGCTATATAGGTCATTCATTTCTGGGAGTCTAAAAATCATGTCTCAAATGGTGGGGATGGGGGTATAGCAGGGTCTAAAGGAACATTTTTTAGCATCTCTTGTGAATTGGACATGTATTTCTTATATATGCCAAACCTAGAGAGGAAGTTTCTCATTCAAGACTTTGGCTTTTTTTTTTTTTTTAATTTAATTTAATTTTTTTTTTCAGTGTTCCAAGATTCATTAAGAACTAGCTCTCAGGGAGGCACCTGGGTGACTCAGTGGGTTAATAAGCCTCTGCCTTCAGCTCAGATCATGATCTCAGGGTCCTGGAATCGAGCCACACGTCAGGCTCTCTGCTCAAGGGGGAGTCTGCTTCCCCCTCTCTCTCTCTGCCTGTCCCTCTGCCTACTTGTGATCTCTCTCTCTGTCAAATAAGTAAATAAAATCTTTATTAAAAAACAACTAGCTTTCAGAGAAATCTTGGGCAGAATTAGGCACTTACTATGTAACTTTGGAGAAATTGCTTGACATTTCCAATCTTAAGGTATAACCTTAGAAAGTAGCAATCATTACATTCATGTCAAATTTAGGGGAAATGCAGTTTGAAGAAAATTTGGCAGTGTGGGGTGCCCTCTGAAAAAGCAATACCTCATCATGTATGATTGTTCTCAGCAAAAAGCCAGCTTCTACAAGCTTCCTGTCTAAAAATTCAGGATCTAAAAAGATCTTGAAAGGCCAGAATTATTGGTAGAATCTACCAAAGGAGAACTTAAATGAGACAAATATAAGTGTATTGGGTCTTCTAGGGAGCCATAAAATTTCTTTCCATATAACTATGTCCTGGAGTGCAGACTTTAACTAGCTCAAGGTGAAAGAGAAGGTTGTATTTTAGTCAAAAGTTAGCCTAGCATGAGCCAATAGTATGATATGCCCACCAAAAAAAAAAAAAAAAAAAAAAAAAAAAAAGGCGAAGCTATCTTAGGCTATATTAATAGAAGAGAAATATTCAAAACAAAGGTGAATACACTTAACCCTAAGGAACTGTACACTTAAAAATGGTTAAGGTAGTAAATTTTATATTATGCATTCTCATTACAATAAAAAAATGAGGTGATGATCTCATTTTACTAGTTTGTAGTTATTTTGACCCCATTAGGGTGATTGTGCTTAAGTTACACTTTATGAATGGCTGGTATTTAGGTAAACTAGTAAGAGGACTAGAAATCATGCTTCATGACAGAACTGGGATCAATTCACAAAAAGCTAGGGTGGGCGGGAATAAAGATGTAATGATTCTCTTAAAATATTTGAAGATTGCAATTTTAGGAGAGAGATTATACTTAAAATGACTTTAAGGAATAGAACTAGGACCAGTGGAAGCTCTGAGACAGTATGAGGCTCAACAGTGATGCATGAGCATCACCAAGGAACTTGTTAAAAGAAACAAACAACTGTATGTTCTTGGTCCCCCACCCCAGAACTATGAATAAGAAGTTCCGGGAATGGGACCCAATAATTAATTAATCTTTTAACAAGTTTCCAGGTGATTCTGATGAACGCTAAAGTTTGAGACCTACCTCCCCCCCAAGGAAAACAGATTTTTCAGTTCAACAGATTCAGCAACAGAATCACCTGGAAAGCTTTAAGAAACGGAAAAAAAAAAAGGCCAAGAGACTATGATGGGGAACCACTCTCAGAGATTCTGGTTAATTGGTCTGGATGGAGTCTGGGTATTGGTATATTTTAAAAATAACCTGGAGACTTCAATGTGCAGCCAGGGTTGGAACTACCTTTGTGAAAAGTTGAACTGGCATCACTAGGTAGGCTGTTTAAGAGATTACTTGGGGGACCGTATTTAACAACACAAATTCTTGGGCTTCAACTCCAGAGATTTATATAGATTTGAGGTCGTGCCAAGGAATACTTTTTTTCTTTCCTTTTTGTTCTTTTTTTTTTTTTCAAAAATCATTTCAGGTTAGACTAAAGCACAGTTAGTTTGATAAGTATCATAGATGACAAAACCTGTATATCAATCAGCTTAGTCACCAAATAGATATTGGACAGCTGTTATTTGTAAGGATCTGAGCCTGTCCTGTAGGGCAGTGATTCCCAACATGGTTGATTATCAGAATCACTTGTGGTTGGATTGAACCACCCACAGAGATTTTTAGTTCAGCACGTATGATTTTGGAAAAACTGCATGTGAATTTGATGTGATACCCTGATTGAGAATAATTTTTACATGAAGATGTGTACCTGAAAATTTGAACGTAGATTTAATCATATTTGAATTGATTAGGAAAGCATGCTATTTAAAGAAAATTAGGGTCAGTCCTCCTAAGTACATTTTAATCTGCATCATCACTCCAGTATCTTCTTGTTAAATTACAGATTTTTGTATATTTTAGTTTTTGATTCACTGAAGTCAGAACATCAGCACATTCTTTATATTACAGTCACAAAGAACACCCACTGACAAGTAATTGTAGGTGAATTTATTTGATTTAAGGTCAAAGTTCTGCTTCTTGCATCAGGAACATTTTGTAAGCTTAAATGTGATAGATCTAAAAGCTTATCATATTCATAGCAAGTTCTAAGCTCAGGATTTAATGCCCCTTGGTTTTGATAGTTACGTCTCTTATGTCCATTTCTTCCTCCCTGTGCCTGCTGCCCCTCCTCTGGTTCAAGCGTCAATGACCTCTTGCCTGCTACTGATTCCTAACTCTCATCCGCATTTTGAACTACTTCTTTTCCTTTTTTGAATGCAGAATTCAATCCAAATGCCCTGGTGAAGACAACTATGATTTGGCCTCATTCCAACCTTCCAATTATTGTCCTTTATATATTTGCCTCTCCCCAAATCTGTTTATTCCACTTTTTTATCTGAATTTTACACATCTTTTAAATCTTAGTTCAAAACTCGTTCTCTAGAAAGCTTTTCTCAAACTCCTCATCAGGAACACACTGTACCTTGTGTCCTTTATCACATATGACATTTAATCTTGGGATCATAGTTTTTTCTATATGCTAACTATACACTTACTAAATTTACTAAATTGTAAATTCCTTGAGATTAGGGATTCGTCATTTCTAACGTGGGATAGTTATGTAAAAATGGGGAAAGTAGAGGTAAACAAAGTTTAGGTTTAACTTCACCAAATAACACAACGTGACAAGTAATTTTGATTGTACTGAATCCCTATTTTCTAATCTTCAGAATATGTGAAATGCCACTTATTTTGCAGATTTGCTTTAAGGACTAAAGGGATAGGCTGTTGTTTTGTTTGACACATAGAAGGCCTTCAATAGATGCTCATTCTTTTTTAATCTCTCCAAAATGTCTACCATAGTACTTTGAGACTAACATCAGATCATAAAGGTAAATGATCATGAAACTAAATGATGTCTAAAGGCACTGATAGCCTGAACTAGAGTAGTATTATGGGAAGTGAAAAGGAAGAGATGAATATGAAATGACATTATAAGCTAGAATGGATATGAAATAGTGATTTGCTGGGGACAAGAATGGCTGAGATTTTGAGCCTGAAAGATTGTGCCATTTAATAAAGAAAAACATACAAAGTACTTGATTGAGGAAATGAGTCAAAGGCATTAAGTCTAGGCAATACCATTCTAAAGAAAAAGTTATAGGGGTGCCATAACTTCATGGGCTTCATGGAAATGATGTGGGGTACCAGTAATGAAAGGCTGGGTTAAAATATTTGGCCTTGATATTTCCCAGCTTGAGTTGGGAAACACTGAGTTTCAAACATTGAGTATTTAACCTGGGGAAATCTGGAATTTTAAATATTGATCTAAGAGAGAATGAATGTTAGATTTTAGGAATTATTGAACCTCTAAACTAGTAGTTTCCTTTTGTCTTCTTAAGGAAACTGTCCTTTGATAATAAGTTATATTGCCAACAAATTATAATATTTACTAATTAAAGGTTTTAAAGGGAAATTCAAAATCTTACCAGTATGTTCCATTGCATATAATAGTTAATTCTGAAACAAGGGAAGTCCTAAAATATATTGTAACCTCTTACCTTGCTGATTTTAGAGTCAAAGATAAATCATATATTCTAAAACAATCTAAAAAAGTAATTCATGGGCACCTGTGTGGCTCAGTGGGCTAAGCCTCTGCCGTTGGCTCAGGTCATGGTGGTCCTGGGATCAAGCCCCGTGTCCTGCTCTCTGCTCAGCAGGGAACCTGCTTCCCCCTCTCCCTCTGCCTGCCTTTCTGCCTACTTGTGATCTCTGTCTATCAAATAATAAAATCTTTTAAAAAAAAGTAATTCAGAGGGGATTCTGTCGATACATTATAGGGATACATTTTTAAATGTTTGTCAAGGCATTTCTGACATGTTCCTAACTAAAGTTATTCTTTCTTTTTATTAAATTATAATTAACATACAGCATTATATTAGTTCAATTCTGTATGTTTTTCAGTGTTCATCAGGATAAGTGTACCCTTAATGCTTTTATCTGTTTCGCCACTTCACCCACCCATTTCCTCTCTGGAAACCACCAGTTTTGATCTGTATTTAAGAATCTGCTTTTTGGGGTTGCCTCTTTTTACTTTGTTCATTTGTTTTGTTTCTTAAATCCCATGTATGAGTGAAATGGTATGGTATTTGTCATTTTTCTGACTGATTTAAGTTAGCATTCTGCTCTCTAGATCCATCCATGTTGTAGCAAATGTCAAGATTTCATTTAGCTGAGTAATATTCCATTTGTATATATACATTGCATCTTCTTTATCTGCTCATCTATGGATAGATACTTGGATTGCTTCTACATCTTGGCTATTGTAAATAAGGCTGCAATAAACATAGGGGTGTGTTATCTTTTCAAATTAGTGTTTTTGTTTTTTGAGGGTAAATACCCAGTAGTGGAATTACTAGGTCATACAATAATTCTATTTTTAATTTTTTTAAAGATTTTTTCTATTTTATTTAATTTTATTTCTTTTCAGTGTTCCAGCATTCATTGTTTATGCTCCACACCCAGTACTCCATGCAATACGTGCCCTCCATAATACCCACCACCAGGCTCACCCAACCCCCACCCTCCTCCCCTCCAAAACCCTCAGTTTGTTTTCCAGAGTTTACAGTCTCTCATGGTTTGTCACCCCCTCCAATTTCCCCAAATCACTTCTCCACTCCATCTCCCAATGTCCTCCATATTTTTTAATTTTTGAGGACAGCTCCATACTGGTTTCCACAGTGGCTGCACCAATGTTGCATTCCCAACAGTGTATGAGGGTTCCTTTTTCTCCACATCTTACCAACTCTTGTTAATTTTTGTGTTTTTTATTTAGCCATTCTCACAGGTGTAAAGAGATATGTCATTGTGGTTTTAATTTGCATTTCCCTGATAATTAATGATGTTAATTATAGTTATTCTTATCTTGGACAAGCAATTTTTTAAGGAAAGCCTTTTAGTTCATATAGCAATACTGAAATTAAGCTTATTTGAAGATATCTGACATAACTTTTAAAATAAAAATCTTTACGTGTGCCTGGGTGGCTTAGTTAAGTGGTTGGCTCTTGATTTTTGGCGCAAGTCATGATCTCAGGGTCCTGGGATTGAGCCCCTACATTGGGCTCTGCACTCAGTGGGAGTTCTGCTTGAGGATTCCTTTCTCTCCCCCTCTCCCTGTGCCCCTTCCCCTGCTCATACACTCACTCCCTCTAAAATAAATAAATCTTAAAAATAAAATTAATATATTTAAAGTTTTTAAATAGAAAGTTTTACATGTGTTTTGTAAAAATTAAAACAAGATAAGAATAAAAAATATTTGAGTTTCTCCCTTTGTTCCTTTTCTAGCCCCATTTCCCAGAGTTAACCACTTTTAAATTAATTTATATCTTGGCATATTTTTTTCTGTGTGGTGTATAATTAATTTTTGTTAGTGTTGGGAACTAGATGTGTTATATTTTTTCTTCTACAATGGGAAATTTCCTTTGGTAATAAGTTATATTTGTAGTTAAGTTATATCTTAATGTAAGTTATAGTTATAGTTATATAAATATAGTTATACTTATATTTATAGTTTGCCAACAATTATAATATTTACTAGTTAAAGATTTTAAAGAGAAATTCAAAATCTTACCAGTATGCTTGGTTTATCAATTTAATGTATCTTTGGCATTTCTCTATGAATATGTGGTATCAACTTATTCATTTAAATAGCCAAATGGTGAGCAAAATTTTTATGCTTTGTGATTTATACCCTTATAGATAAATAATAAACTTTGGCAGAATACATTGTAGCTATTAAGAAACTTAGAACTGTAGACCTCAAGCGTAAATGCAGAAAGGTTTCAGTATGTGTTATTACTACAGTGAGAAAACTATAGCATAATTTCTAGATGTTCTTACATGAACCTTACTTTGAGGGGCTTATGTGAGACATGTTTTGCCAGATGGGTATGCAGTCTTTTTACAACAATGGAGGATGGTCTGCCCACCATGACCAAAGTTTCTTGCGGTTCCAACCACAAAGAAGATAAACACTGGAGCCATAGCTTGTCACATAGCCATAGTGACAGTCCTTAACGCTTTATTAGGATTATCTCTTGTAAAACAAAAGTCCAAGGCTAGGTTTTTTAATCCTGCCTTTCATTATGGGTACTCTAGATCATCCATGAAGCTCATGAAGTTATTAATAACCCCATAACTTTTCCTTTGGAATGATATTGCCTAGACTTATCATACCAACTAACTCTTCCTGTATCAGAGATTAGAAATTTACTTAATATACCCATATTGAATTGTATCCTCAATAAGCAAAAAGCTATTACTGTAGTCTCATAAGCACTCAGATTTGTGACATAAGAAATAAGATAGTGAATGAAAAATTATACTTCCAATATCATTAATGTGATATACAGTCTCACTTCCCTTTATTTTACTCATAGATATGATTTGGAATGAACAGGAAAAGACTGAACTTTATACAGATAACTTTTGTAATATATGTGGAGTGGTGCTACAGTTTGAATCACAAAGGATTTCACATTATGAGGTAGGTTAAAAATAATGGGAATAGAGTCCAAAGGAGGTTTTTATTTTATTTTTTATGGTTTAATGTATACATGTATTTATATATTTGTTTATCCTCTACACTCATTAAAGGAGGTTTTTAAATGTAGCCAATAAACTTCCTATTTTATTGTTTTTGATTGTTATGAAAATCCTGCAAAGTAGGTGATATTATTTCCCTTTGATGGATGAGGAGACTGGCTCAGAGAGGGTCAGTAACTTACTAGCTTAAGTTTGGGGATTTGGGGTTTAAAATCAGTTCTTTTTATTCCAAAGCTTCTTCCTTTTCTTCACACCATTCTGCCTCCCTTTGTAGTCATCAAGCCACTATCCTTCATGTCCTTGTAGTAAATATAAGGGAGGCATTATAAAGCTTGAGTAGAAGGGATATTATAGAACTCGAGTCTTCCTTTATAGTAAATAAGGGCTATAAAAACAAAATGAACCAGTCTTGCACTTGACTTAGCATTTTTTTAAGCAGAACCATAGGATTCTAAAGCTAGGAGAGGGAATATTTAAGGTTCTTACTCCTTTGGTTTATTGATTTAAAAACTGAGACTCAGAGGGGTCATGATTCTTCATAGCATCATTGGTGTGACCAAGCTTAAAAATGATTTCTTCTGATTTCAAGTCCAGTGTTCTTTTCTTTCATTTGGTGTTGCCCTCCCCCACCCCATTTCTATATCATAGGATGAGCTTTTGGATTTCTTTCATATCTAGTGTCTGGGTTACCAAAGGTACTAAATAAATTTACTTTAAAAAATACAAAGCCAGCTTTACTTTTTAAAACGCACTTCATCTTGTCCATTGCAAATGTTACTGGCAGCTATATTTCAGTTCTTATGTTGACTGGGATTCAATTACTATAATTACAGATAGGGAAATTTTGTTGGCTATGGATTGAGAGGACCTACATTCAGGCTTTAACCCCATCATTGTTGTGTAACCCTGGGCAAGTCACTTTGCTTCTCTGAGCATGTTTCTTGAACCTGCAAAATTGGGGTGGTAAAATCTCACTTACTAGGCTCATGAGAATTAAGTGAAATCAAATATGTGACAGTGCCGAGTACATCCTCAGCCCCCATAGTTCAAAGATTTGGAGTTAGTAAAGAGATACACAAAATCAAGGGGCTCTGTGATAACTGTGATTCAAACCATTTGAATTTAAATTTGAGAAAATAGCTTTTTGTGAGCTTATGAAGTAATAGTATAGAAAATAACAAAATATGAGAAATTGCATCCAGTTATAATTCTGTCACTTGTAGGTAACTATCATTTAACTTCTCTTTTGCTGATATGATTCCACTATGCTTCTGCACGCACAATGGGCACAGACACACACTTTAACAAAATATAATTTTTATATGTTGTTTTTACTTCTTTCATTCATGTAAGAGCATGTTCTGGACACCTGTCCTATTGCTACATCTTTTTATTTTTTGTAATGTTTTAAGGCAATAAAGCATTATGTAATGTTATAGCATTTTTTATTAATAAATATTTATAAGAACTACCAATACTTCAGAACTTGGATGGTTATAAGGATTAAATTGTAAATAATACAATGTTCTTATCTTCAGAGAACTCTGCAATAATGCAGGCAATAAAAATAGGATTGCAAAATAAAATTTATGATATTAAAAACCAAACAAAAATAAGTTTACACATTGTATAATTACAAAATATTTGCTACTAGCCTATAGTTAAAAAGTTGGCACGTTATAAAATGAAATTGATATTTAAAGTATTGCCAGTTCTAGTACTTTGAAAGGTTATACATTTTCAGAAAGGCTGGGTTTTAAAAATATTTTATAGAATTCTGAACCTTTGAAAAGCTCTTCTGCTCTGGGAAAATATGGAGAGAGCAAAGCTAGACTTCCTGAGAGCCAAGTTTATTATATTATGAAATAAGTACTTTTAAACTGAATTGTTTAGATTCCAAAGTACATTTTTGAAAAGCAATATGGTTTTTTTTCTGTCTAACTACAGTGAAAGACTGTACACTGCCAAAGCAGGCGAAATGGTAGACTACTTAAGTTGACATACACAAAAGCAGTAAAGATGACAGAATCTACATTCCCCACTGGAATTTCTCATCTAAATTTTAAAAAGCTAGAGTGAGAATATTTTAAAATACAGTTTCTCTACAAGATGGGATTTGGAGGGAGACAAACCATAAGTGACTCTTAATCTCACAAAACAAACTGAGAGTTGCTGGGGGGAGGGGGGTTGGGAGAAAGGGGGTGGGGTTGTGGACATTGGGGAGGATATGTGCTATGGTGAGTGCTGTGAAGTGTGTAAAACCTGGCGATTCATAGACCTGTACCCCTGGGGATAAAAATATATTATAGTTTTGTAAAAAATTTTAAAAAAATACAGTTCTCTTGGCCCTAGGAGTTAGGTATTGATTTATTTTCCTGAGATTTATAGCCCTCATACTTGAAAAGAAAAGCAATATGGTTTTAATAAGAAGAGAAAATGAGCTGTACATGTTTCTTAAAATTTCATTTGTTAAGGATTTTATTATAGATTTTATAGGTTACCAATTTTTTCTTTTTTTCAAATTTTTATATAATTCCAATTAGTTAACATACAGTGCAATACTACTTTTAGGTGAACAACACGTCATACAACAGCTGGTGCTTATCATAAGTGCATTCCTCGTCCCCATTACCAATTTAACCCACCCACCTACCTCTCCTCTGTTAACCATCACTTTGTTTTCTGTAGTTGAGTTTATTTCTTGGTTCATCCTCTCTCTCCTCTCTTTTTTCCCACTGTACTCGTTTGTTTTGTTTCTTAAATTCCACATGCGAGTAAAATTGTATGGTATTTGTCTTCTCTGATTGACTTATTTCATTAGCATTTATACTCTCTAGCTCTAGCCATGTCATTGCACATGGCAAGATTTCATTCTTTCCTATGGCTGAGTAACATCCATTGTGTGTATGTGTGGTGTGTGTGTGTGTATACACACTACATCTTATCCATTCATCAGTTGATGGACATTTGGGCGCATTCCCTATTTGGCTATTGTTGAGAATGTAGTCCTATTTTTTAATTTAAATTTCAGTGCCATCTGTTAGTTTGGTGCTTATGATTATTAAATCATCAATCAAAATTATACATAACCTTCCATATATTTGAAAGCAGTTCCATACACATCTCTACTTGAAAAGATGATTTTTTTCCTCTTTGGTATACAGCTTGGTTAATACTATCAGACTATCTCAGTGTATAGTATTTATTGCACATGTAAATAGAATAGTACTGTTGAAGTTTTGAATGTTTCTTGTTATTTAAATCCAGTTAGTTAACATAGAGCATAATATTAGTTTCAGGTGTACAAAAAATAGTGATTCAGCACGTCCATACAACACCTGGTGCTCATCACAAGTGCACTCCTTAATCCCCATCACCTATTTAACCATTTCCCCACTAACCTCCCCTATGGTAAACATCAGTTTTTTCTCTATAGTTAAGAATCTGTTTCTTGGTTTGCTTCTATCTCTCTTTTTTCCCCTTTGTTAGTTTCTTTTATTCTTAAATTCCACGTATGAGTAAAATCATATGGTAATTGTCTTTCTCTGACTTAACTTCCTTAGCATTATACTCTCCCTCTCCTGCTCCATACATGTCATTGCAACTGGCAAGATTTCACTCTTTTTTTTAAGATTTTGTTTTTTTGTCTGAGAGAGAAAAAGAGAGAGAGGAAGGAGGGAGAGGACAAGCACAAGCAGGGGGAGTGACAGGCAGAGCAGACAGAAGGAAAAGCAGGCTCCCCACTGAGCAAGAAGCCTTATTCAGGACTGGATTCCAGGACCCTGGGATCATGACCTGAGTTGAAAGCAGACCTTTAACCAGCTGAGCCACCCAGGCATCCCAGATTTCATTCTTTTTGATGGCTAAGCAATATTCCATTGTATATATATACCACTTCTTTATCCATTCATCAGTCAATGGACACTTGGGCTGTTTCCATAATTTGGCTATTGTAGATAATGCTGCTATAAACATAAGTGTTCATGCATCCCTTTGAATCAGTATTTTTGTATTCTTTGGGTAAATACCTACTAGTGCAATTGCTGGATCATAAGGTAGTTTTACTTTTAACTTTCTGAAAAATCTCCATACTGTTTTCCAGAGTGGCTGTACCAGTTTGTATTCCCACCAACAGTGCAAGAGTGTTCCCCTTTCTCTACACTCTTGCCAATACCTATTGTTTCTTGTCTTGTTGATTTTAGCCATTCTGAGAGATATAAGGTGATACCACATTGTAGTTTTGATTTGTATTTCCCTGATGATGATGATGTTGAGCATCTTTTCATGTGTCTATTGGCCATCTGGGTGTCATCTTTGGAACAATGTCTATTCATGTCTTCTGCCCATTTTTTAACTGAATTATTCATTTTTTGAGTGTTGGATTTGGTAAGTTCTTTATATATTTTGGATACTAACCCTTTATCAGGTATGTCATTTGCAGATATCTTCTCCCATTCCGTAGGTTGCCTTTTTGTTGTTTTTTCCTTCACTATGCAGAAGCTTTTTATTTTGATGAAGTCCCAATAGTGTATTTTTGTTTCCCTTGTCTCAGGAGACATATCTAGAAAGAAGTTGCTACGGCCGATGTCAAAGAGAAGGTTACTGCCTGTGTTCTCCTCTGGAATTTTTATGGTTTCAGTTCTCACATTTAGCTCTTTAATCCATTTGAACTTATTTTGTGGATGGTGTAAGAAAGTAGTCCAGTTTCATTCTTTTCCATGTTGCTGTCCAGTGTTCCCAAATGACTCCAACAAAAACGCTAGAGCTGATAAACGAATTCAGTAAAGTCTCAGGACACATAATCAACATACAGAAATCTGTTACATTTCTATACACCAATAACGAAGCAGCAGAGAGAAGTTAAGGAATCAATCCCATTTATAGTTGCACCAAAACCAGTAAGATAGCTAGGAATAAACCTAACCAAAGCAAGGAAAGATCTATAGTCTGAAAACTATAAAAGGCTGATGAAAGGAACTAAAGAGGACACAAAGAAATGGAAATGAAGCCACAGCTGTAGGGGCAATTAATCTTTGACAAAGAAGTTTTGAGTTTTAAGGATGTTGCGCTTATTAAAATTTCCCTTTGTATTTATATTTAGATGTTTAAACAACCATTTTTTGCACTTATATAGATATGTCCCTTCATTTTCTTCGAATACCTTTAAAAGTTCTATTTCTCATGTTAAAATATTTACTCATCTAGTATTAATTTTGCATATGGAGGTGTTTATGACAATTTTTCATACAGATAGCCAGATGTCCCAGCACTGTTTATTTCACAGTCCATTCTTTCTGCATTGGTTTGTGTGGTACTTCTGTCATATACTAAATTTCATATATATTTCTTGAGGTTATTATTCTGTAGCATTGTATTGCTTTGTTTGCCTTTCTGTACAGTAGTTTCACCTCATTACTATAGCTTTAAAATAAAGATATGTGGTGGCGAAATTTTACATGAAAAAAATCATCATAGGGGCGCCTGGGTGGCTCATTGGTTTAAAGCCTCTGCCTTCGGCTCAGGTCATGATCCCAGGGTCCTGGGATCGAGCCCCACATCGGGCTCTCTGCTCCGCAGGGAGCCTGCTTCCTCCCCTCTCTCTCTCTGCCTGCCTCTCTGCCTACTTGTGATCTCTCTCTGTCAAATAAATAAAATTAAAAAAAAATAAAATTAAAAAAATCATCATAAAGTTAAAAGACAAACCGCATATTGAGTGGTATTTATAACAAGATATAGGACTATATATATAATTTTGTCTCTTTTAAAAAGGAGATCTGAAAGGAAGATAACAAAATGTTAACATCTGTTAAAACAGAGTGGTGGGTATGGGCTTCAACTGTATTATTTCCTGGCTTTTCTGCAAGATGGATATATTTCATAATTTAAAATTCTATAGATAGTGATTATATCACAGCATGTGCTCAGGAATACTAGTTTCCCTTCTACCTACACCAACATTTTTGTTATTCTTATTTATTTTGTTACACATTTTTTAGAGATTTTTCTAATATGCTTAACTTAGAAGGTTTAAAATTTTCACAAAAAAGAATTTTGAGAGGTAAGCAGCACAGAACCTAGGCATTTTCTGGCTTTCTATTCTGCTAAACTAGCTTTTGTCCTCAGATCCCCTAAAGTCCCAGATGACTGCTGGAACCATGATCTTAATTCCAGAAACAGAAGGGAAGAAGGTTGGAAGGGCTCATCCCTCAGCATGTTAAAGAGATTTCTCAGAACTTTCACCCAGTGGTTCAGATTATATCTTATTGGCCAGAATCTAGTCACATGGTTACATTTTGTGGAAAGGGAGGCTGAAACATGCAGTCTTTTAGCTGGGTATATTGCCCAAGCCATGTAACTAAGAAGAAGAAATTTGATATTGGGAAGCAACCAGGAGTCTCTGTCAACAACATAAAAGTTATTGATCTCTAATTATAGCATTTTCATTATGAGATTCAGAGATTTGAAAAAAGCATGTGAAGCTCCTTCATAAACATGGTACAATACCACGTATATTACAACTCACAAGTGCTATCCTCAAATCCAAAGAGGTGTAAACTCAGGGTGCTTCTGTTATTGCATAAACGAAGTCATATTGTATCTTTTTTCAGAGTGAAAAACATGCTCAAAATGTTAGGTTTTATTTTCAAATGCATGGGGAACAAAATGAAGTGCCTGGTAAGAAAATGAAGATGGATGTTAGGAATTTTCAGGTAAGTGGCCTACATTGATGTCGTAATTCTAAACTTTGAGTTATCAAATCATTTTAACAAGATTGTGCTTATTTCAGGTCCACAGAAATGAAGTAGCAGACAGAAATAAATTTTGTGATCTCTGCAACATGATATTTAGCTCCCCAATTGTTGCTCAGTCTCACTATGTGGGAAAAGTCCATGCTAAAAAACTGAAGCAATTAATGGAGGAGCATGATCAGGCATCTCCATCAGGATTTCAGCCAGAAATGGGTAAGATTACATTCACCTCTTTCGCTTCAGTACAGGGTCTCCTGATCATTTTTTTTCCAACTTCACTATCCATTTTTTTATTGGAGAGACTTTCACTCTGGAGTAATAACTTGATTCTTCTTCTTCTGCCCAGTTAACTCTTTCTGTGTCTTTGTCATTTAATATGGAGATTATAATTGCTAGCTGAATTTTAAGAAATGTTATGACCTTTACCTTTTAGTTTATTAAATACAAATGAAAGCAGGTGATTTGCTATGCTGCTATGAAGAAACAACAAAAAGCAGCCTGGGCTCTCCATTTTCTAATCAGATCATAAAATCTCACTTAGCTTCTTCTTCTTTTCCTTGCCATCAATCTCATTTTTTCTTCTTTAGTTCTTCCTAGAACATTATCTCACTATATGTTCACACCAGTATTTTCACTATAATATAGTTATGGTGTAGTGTTTTCTGACTATAACTATAAGCAAAAAAATAAGTTACAGAACCTCCTTCTACCCTGATAGTTCATTTCATTCCTCTTATAAATATAAAGTGCCACCAACATCATCAATCAGTAATGGGTACTTATTTTATGCTAGATCACAAAGACACACAGAACTATAAAACATTGCTTCTTTCCTCCTTCCAGTGATGTTGAGTCATCAGCCCATGAGATATCTAACCTAAAGATCTCGCTTCTGGCCTAAGGTGGCAGAGTACACCCTGGAAAACTGAACTTGTATTTTGAAAAATTTGTGTGCTAGAATAAAAAATTAGATGATTAACCCTCTGTAAAAATAATACTACATTCTCACTAGTTTCAACACTTTAGGAATAAGGCATGCGTAGTATGGAAAATTTACCAACATAAATTTCCAACTCATATGGGAGGCCTCACCCTACCTTAAAACATACTGTTTTCTATAATGATGAGCACTGGGTGTTGTAAACATCTAATGAATCATTGAACACTACATCAAAACTAATGATGTACTATGCAGTGGCTAACTGAAATAATAAAAATAAATAAATAGGGGCGCCTGGGTGGCTCAGTGGGTTAAGCCGCTGCCTTCGGCTCAGGTCATGATCCCAGGTCCTGGGTTCAAGCCCCCACATCGGGCTGTCTGCTCAGTGGGGAGCCTGCTTCCTCCTCTCTCTCTGCCTGCCTCTCTGCCTACTTGTTTTCTCTCTGTCAAATAAAAAAAAATTGTATAAAAATAAATAAATAAATAAATAAAAGAATACTGTGAATAATAATATAAAAAATTAAACCAGAATTATTTTTAAACTTATTCTAGTGTCTCTAATTTTGTGTATTTGTTTGTCTTCCTATCTTCTAAAGAGGGTTGGAATCAGTATGCCCTACAATAGAAAGCATCTTGTAAAGTCTTGTTTTCAGTCCCCCAAATTCATCAATTTAAGCTCATGTGGGATACTAAATGTAAGAACTCTGAAGTAACTACAATTGTAGAAACATAATTTTATAGACTTAAACAACTGCATAAATTTTATTTTGACACAAATACCACAAATCTGGACTGGATAGACTTACTGGGGTACTCAAGAAAGACACCAGCTCAGAAGTTGGTACCATCTGTTTTACCCTCACTAATTTTAAGAACCATCCTAAGCTCTCATGCTTTCATTGATTATTCCAATAAATATAATTAGCCAATGCCTGATGTTGAATATTCCTTCTTGTACTTATGTTGAAGAAACCTGGTGACAGACTTGTATTCAAATTTCTATTCCCTTGGGGCGCCTGGGTGGCTCAGTGGGTTAAGCCTCTGCCTTCGGCTCAGGTCATGATCCCAGGGTCCTGGGATCAAGCCTGCATCGGGCTCTCTGCTCAGCAGGGATCCTGCTTCCTCCTCTCTCTCTGCCTGCCTCTCTGCCTACTTGTGATCTTTGTCTGTCAAATAAATAAAATCTTTTTAAAAAAAATTCTATTCCCACAGAAAAGTAAATTCTTTTTAACCTGAGTACCTTTATCCAACAGCCCTGTGTGGAAAAAAGCCCAGAGATAGCAATTTTCAAAGAATTCTGAATTCCCCTAATACTTTGTAATGAATGTAGCTCTAATAACTGAATATATGTTGATTACTTCTCATTACAACTATTTCAGCAGGTGTGCCTCTTACTACTTCTGCAGAATCAACTTTTCTGAAGCCCCTTGCTGTCAAGCCTCCTCCAGGTGGGATTAAAGACAACTATGCCTTCCTCTTCCAGCAGTGCTTTGGATTTGAATAATCCAAACAAGTATTGCAAGCTCTGTCCTGCTTCCTTTAATAGTCCATTAATGGCCCAACAGCATTATGTTGGGAAAAAACACAAAAGAAATGAAGCTAGAAAGAAGTTTGTAGACAACATAAGAGAGAAACCTCTTCCAGCAAAATCAGATGCAAATGGTAAACAGTAAAAATATCCCAAAACTCTTTCATAGGAAGTTTATATTTTATAAAACATACCGACTTATGTATATATCAATTTGCTGTAGGTTGCTAGTACTGATGGTATTATACAATTTTAGATGAGTAAGGACTTCAGAGTCCATCTAGTTCTGTCTGTTGGTTTTCTAGAAAATGAGACTCAAAAAGTTTAGATGACATTTATTAATTGTAGGATCAAATATAGGTATCCCCATGGTTCCACGTTATGTCATAGGTACATAAGGAAGTATTTTTAATTAGTGTTGTGTGCTTATATTATTCAGTCACTAAGTATGGCTTAAGTGTCTCTAGGGTGCTAGGCTAGTCATTGTTGGGAATACAAATGAGGATATACCATTTTCCCTGAAGGAGCAAGTGTATAAACTTGTTGGGTTTATAACACTTCATTGCAAGAGGCTACAGGCATGAATTTTTGTGTACATATTTTTGGTAACTAGAGGAGTGAAATACCATGGTTCAGAAAACCTTCATTGAGGAAGTATATGATTTAGAGTGGTAGAAGTGGGAAGGAGAATTAACAGAAGAGCTAGAAAGAGTAGCAAGAATTCAGGCACAATAAAGATTCTGATCCTGACTGGAATAATCCACTTGCTCTTCTAACCATATATTTTTTTCATTTTTCCCCCCACAGGCACCTTCTCACTACTAGTGTATTTTATTCCTTTTTCATATTCTCCCTTCCATCCACTTCTTTTCCTCCACTTGCTGTTATTTTCAATTCTTTTCTTACTAGAACTTTCTGCTTCATGTGAAAATGTTCATTTCTCCCACCTTGAAGCCCTATTCTTTGTCATATGTAATTCCTTATGTTCTGGTTCTTCTGTGTGTCTGTTTCTTTTCTGTTTTCTTTGGGGGATGTTTTTTAATGCATTACCTAAATGTAGGTGTTCTTGTGGCTCCATTCTTGACCTTATTCTACAAACATGATCTAAGCTGTTCCCCTGATTTCATCTCTTGTCTGTATGCTTACGACCTTTCTGTCAAGCTTTGGATTCATATCTCCAACTGGCAGCTACTGCTTTACCTGGATACCTCATATCCATTTCAATTCCACTCAGTCACTCGGAATAGAAACCTGTAGTTAACTGTGAATTCCCCAACACTACCTTCTTCACTTTTTATATCTAATGAAACACCAAGCCGTGACTGTTTTACCTGTTCCCTTATCTCCAGCTCTACTCTTCCCATACTAGCTCAGGCCCTCCGCATCTTTCCTAGAGCTTTGCTACTCAAAGTGTGGTTTGTGGCCAGCATCATCAGCATCACTTGGGAGCTTGTTAGAAAAAAGAATTTGAGGCCTCACTGCAGACCTACTAAATCAGAAACTGCATTTTGACAAGATCACTAGGTGATTTGTTCTCACGATAAATTTTGAGAAGCATTGTTCTAGAATATTGCCACAGCCTCCTAACCACTCTCCCTATCATCAGTTTTGTCTTTCCAAATCTACCCTCAATTTAACCATGAGAGTGTTTCACCTAAAGTGCACATCTTTCCATGTCACTCCCTACTTTAAAATCCTCACTTGATTCTCCTTTTTCTGGGGATAAAAATCTAAGCTTCACAGCTCTTTATCATCTTTCCCTGCATACGTTCTCCAGGCTTATCCCCTGCTACTTCCTGCCATATCTGTATAGGTCAGAACCAACAAACTGCTTATGGTTTCCAGAAACCATTACCCTATTTCATGTTTCTGTGCCCTTTTTCATGCTGCCATTTTACCTGAAACATCTCCATGTTCCTCTTCTTTATCTAATTCCTACTCATTCTTTAACATACTACTTCCTGGGAAGCCTTTTCTGTTCCTTCAAGACTTATCTGCTGTGCTTCCTTAACCTGCATGTATAATTTTCTCTCCATGTGTCTTTCTCCTACTAGAATGTGTAAGGTCTTTGAGGGAAGGGATTTCACCTAACTCTAATGTATTTCCAGTGCTAGCGATAGAAACTGGCACAGAGTAGGCCTCCCTCAATAGCAATTAGTTTAATATAGAATGAGTGAACTACTAATCTTGATATATGAATGCTAACCCTGTGTTTATACTATTTAAGTTTCCTAATTAACGTGATTCAACATATCCCAAAAAGTTACATAGAGATCCATGTTTTTATCTAGGAATTTGAAGAATGTTGATTTAGGCAAAAGTAGTAATATAAGGTAGAGTTTCGGAACACTGAAAAGAAATAAAATGAAAAAAAAAGTGGTAGAGCTTCTAAAAGTAGTAGATGTTTGGAGAAATGACAAGCTTTAACTAATTGTTAGGGTATTTTTCCTATTGCTAGGGTGAAGATATCTGAAATAAGTACCTTCTAGTTTAAAGGCCAGCATTAGGTAAAATTAGAACTGAGTCAGCTATGAGAAGTGTATATAGCCTGGTCACTTCTAAAGGGAGAGTCATGTTAGCATTTGAAGTTTCAAGGTTATTAGAGTAAGGGAAGGATATTGGTGAAATTTTCATCTGGCCAGGGAGGAAGGCTGACCATTAGTATAATAGAGCTCAAAGAACAAATTTCCAGCCCTGCTTTTGACTGTTCCATTTTAAGAACAGTAAACATTTGAGGATTAAAAAATAGCTGGAGAATTTAAATTAGCTAATGAGAATTTCAAAGAACAGAACAGCAGAAGCCCATATATAAGCAAGCAAGTGGTAAGACAGAAACAGTTTAATATATGACACTTTGACTATTTCATTCATCAACCCATCTTCTCCCTTCTTTCTGTCTCTGCCTTTTTTTCCATCTGTTTTGTTTATATGTTCCTACTATACCTAATCTCTGTCTGTCTTTATCATTCTCACTGCTTTCTTCATGTCCCTCATCCAGCCCAGATCTTATTAGCACAGGAATGGCTACCATAACGATATGGAACTAAAGTATGTATGTATTTTTTATTTATTGTATTTGTTTTGTTTATCTTACTAATTTCTAGCTTCATTATTGTACTTAGATATCTCACCTTCACCTGTAACTCAACATACTTAAAATTGAATTAATAATCTTCTCTAAAACCAACTTAAATTTCCCAAGATTCCTGTCTTTGCCTGTCATACCATTTCTTAGTTACCTACATTTGAATCTTTGAGGGCATCTTCAACTACTTTATTTTCCTCTATCTTGTCCATCAACAAGTCTTATCAAATCTTATTAGAACTACTTTTCCTTTCCATTACATTTCCACTATCATTATTTCACACTTCAATCCTGTAACAACCTCCTGGAGGGCCTTACATATACCTCATTGTTACTCCTTGTTCTTCAGTAGCAAGATTTCAACCCTGGATCAGTTCCACAGTCCCCATTTTCTACTTTTACATTCTGGATACTGAGTGACGCTGTGGAAAATTATGTAAAGCTAGAGATTGGGTACCTTGATAGAGTCTTGGAATCCAATATCTGTAAACTTGTCGTCCTGTTTAATCCTTTACCTTTTCCTTCACTTTCCTCTCAGCAATGATTTTAAAACCCACACCACTGTCCAGGACGCTCTTCCACTCTTCTATGCTTCCCCCTCTCACACCTTTCAGATAAACTTATCTCCCACATTCAATCAGTCACCAAGTTTTGCCAGTTTTTTCTTTTTAGTTTTTCCAGTTTTGATGGTATATTTCACCAATCTCCCTGCTCCTGCCTATCCCTACTGTGTTCTACCTCATCATGCCCTCCTTATCTCTTGCCTTGTCTAGTTTTTACATACATGTGGTCTCCTTACTTTGAGGCTTGTTCCTCTCAAATTTATCCTACATATTGCAGCTACAGGAGAGACTTCTCTAAAACACACAGCTGACCATGTCACTTACTACTTAAAGCATTTCAAGGTTTCCCAATACACAGGATAAAAAGTCTAGGCTCCTTAGCATAACACTTACATCTCTCTGACCTGACACCCTTTTGCCTCTCCCATATTGTCCTGTTATATTTTATTCTACAACATTTCCAAATTTTAAGAAGTTCTTTTAAACACTTCTATGTTTCTATCATGCTAGTCCATCTCCATACAATACCATTCTCAACTCTTTTCAACAAGATAACTACTGTTCATCCTTCCAAGTTAACTAAGGCATCATCTCTTCCAGTAGCCTTCACAGACCCCCATACTGTGCTAAGTGCCTCTGCTTCTTTGAGCTCCCATACCCCTTAAGCATACCTCTTACCTTTTACCAAATGAGATTGAAATCCTTTATTTATATGTTTCTCACTTGCATTTGTGAGCAACCTGCCCATTTTATTCATCCTGTACCCATAGAATCTAGCGTGATGTTTGGTGCCACATAGGTGCTTAGTGTTTTTTGAACAGATTATTTGAAGTCAACACATCATGCTCATTTCTGTCTCTCCCATATCTGATACTGTTTTCATCCCCTGGAATGCCCTTATATGCCTTCCTTACAATCCAAATCCTTCTTATCCTCCCAGATCCATCATAACTTCCCTCACTTGTCTGGCTGCTGATATTCTCCCCCTCCTCTGATTCCTCATAGACTTCACTGTTCATTGAGAGTTGTGCTAATTATAGTCCCTTAAATGAATTAGCCTCCTTGAGACAAAAGATTATATTTTATTCTGCAATATCCATCTTAGCACTTTATATGGTAATAAGTACATAATTTTTTTTCATTATTGCTAATTGTTTATTGAAAGGCAGGTCATATAGAAGGATAAACATAGATTGAGAGATATGTTTCAAGTCACTTACCCAGTTGTACCTCAGATTCCTCAGGTGTAAAGTGAAAATAAGGCTACTTCACAGGATTTTCAAAGGATGAAATGAAACAGCACAGTACCCATCACAGAATAGGTGCTTAACAAATGTTACCTTTTTTTGAAATGTTTGTTCTCCTGTTGTAATTTAAAAACGGTAAATTAGACTTTTTCTATTTTTCTTCATAAAGTAAATTCACATTAAGCTGTACTTTTCTTTATACGAGGCTCTCAATTGGTTATTTTCCATTTAAGCTATTAGACCAATGGTTCTCACCTTGACTACATGTTAGAATTATGCAAGGAACTTTTAGAAATCTCAGTGCTCAGGCCATCCCACAAATCAATTAAATTAGAATCCCTAGGACCTACACATTAGTGTTTTGTTTTCTGTTTTTTAACTCCCTAACTGATTAGGATATAGAGCTAAGATTGAGAACCACAACAGTAGACTATAGAGATACGTACTCCCCCAATCTGTGCTTTGAAAACAAAGATCTCAGTCTGGGGAGTTATAAGTTAGAGCTGTGATTAGGAAAAAAATGGGCACCACAGGTGTTTGGTTATGGAAAATTCTGAAAGGTATGAGATTTGAAGAAGCTTGAGTTTGTGAATGAAGTCAGAAATAAGGAATCCTAGCTGAGCTGAGGGCAGCAGAGCTGGACAGGGACAAGGAGCAGACCAAGATGGAAGAATAGAAGATAAGAAACAGAATAGATTAAAGAGATTTAGAGTATACTTACCTTGGTGAGCATTAAGTAATGTATAAATTGTTGAATCATTATATTGTTTACCTGGAACTAATGTAACACTATATATTAATTATATTTCAATTAAAAAGGAAAAGATAAACATAGTGGAGGCAGGTTACAGAAGGATTAGACCAGGAATTTGATCTTGGAGCCAATAAATAGGCTTCATATCTTCACAGAAAGTGTTTACACCATTTTATATATTATTTTCTGAGATGTTTATATCTAGAAAAAGATAAAGAATATCAGTATATGAAAAAGACAAGAGCTAAGGTTATAGTAATCAGACCACAGAGTTTTCAGAACTGCCTCTGGACCTTTATATGTGACCAGCAGCTTCTCTAAACCCATATATTTACCTATATTATAATCTTCTGATATAATTTGTAAAAAAAAACAAAAGAGGAAACTGAGGAGAAGATTATGTATACTGTATACTTTATAAGCACTAAACAAATATGTAAAAACCCCCTAAAATCTAATCTGAGTTTATAATCATAATGAAGACATTGGCCTCAATATTAAGGCAGTGGTGCTCAATGGCTATATAAAAATCATCTAAGAATGCTTTCAAGGGGCGCCTGGGTGGCTCAGTGGGTTAAAGCCTCTGCCTTCAGCTCAGGTCATGATCTCAGAGTCCTGGGATCGAGCCCCGCATTGAGCTCTCTGCTCAAGCAGGGAGCCTGCTTCCTCCTCTCTCTCTCTGTCGCCTCTCTGCCTACTTGTGATCTCTGTCTGTCAAATATATTTAAAAAAAAAAGAATGCTTCAAAAAGTAAGAAAGCCTGGTTCCACCCTAGAGATTCTGATTTAAATGGTCCTGATGTGGAGCTGTAACATGAATATTTTTAGTTTTCCACATGGTTCTAATATGTAGCTAGCATTGAGAACCACTAACCTAGAGGAAATCAGGATTCCTGCTTATCTTGCATAATTTCGGTGCTCTCAAATGTATGGTGTTGGCCAAGCAAATCTGAATGTTAATTTTTGCACTTGTTAAATAAGGATATTAATAATTTTTTGAAAAGTTTGTTGTGAGCATCCATAGTCCTGGCTTTAGACCTTGGCTTTGCAGGAAGTCCAGCATCTTCATGGTAGATAAACCTCAATCAGAATGACTGGACCACAAACAAACTTGGCAAACACTGATAAATAACCAAAGAACAAGAAAGGCATTCCTTTAATGTATTTCCCACACATTCTCTAAGAATAATTACCTGATTTGTTAAAATACAAATTCCCTCTCATAGAGACAGTGGATCATGTTCTCCATGGAGGGAACTGGGGGTCTATATTTAAGTAATACTCCAAGTAATTCTTAGCAGAGAAGTCTGGGAAACACTGTCATTTAAGTAATACACTGTCATTCTGGTATTGATTATGGTAGGAGGAGATAATATTTTTTCAGTCCTCAAGGTTTTTAAAAACTTGGATCTATCACCCAGTATCCCTTTTTTAGGATCAAACAATATGGGAAACCAAATTAAATCTGTAATTGACTTGGAGAGCATGAAATCAGAGCATTGGCAGGAGGATAGTTATGAGGAATCATTCATTCAGTCTTTGGCATAAACTGCTGAGTTCTCCTGGGCCCACTAGAGTATGCTGTCATTGTAAGCAGACTCCTCATGTTCTTCCAAATTATTGATTTCTTTCCCCTTGACAATATTCTCTTGTTTCTAGGAATGATCTTTGCTTGGACAAAGCCAGTATACTTGATAATGATTATTTAGCATCCTTTGGATGATTAAATGGCTCTTGATTTAAAAGATGACCTTACTCTTGACCCATAAAATTACTGCAGCCACCAATTTGTTGCCTCTTCTTTAGGTGGGATTATTTCATATTAGCTTATGAAATTTATTAATTTGCTACTTCTGACCAAAGAGGAAGTGGAAGAATAATGAAGTTAAGAAAATAAAGATTAATTTATCCCCTGCTTTCAATTCTACCTAAGAAGCAGAATAGAAAGGTAGCTGGTAATCTATAGTTCTTGACTCTTTTGAAGTGGTAACTAGTAGTTTTGTTTTAGAATCTTGCTTTCAGCTTTATCCTGAGAGTGGGGCTCACTGAACCTCTCTCCTTTCTAAAATCTGTCTGTGGAAATTACTTTCGGTAAACAATGCACTACAGTGATTTCAGGTAAGAGAGTAAAAATTTGCTTTTGTTTAATCTTTTGGGACCTTTCAGGTTTTTGTTGGGCAGAAAAAGAATTAGGAGCAAGCAGAAAGGTTGGTTAAGGGATTAAGAGGTTGGGCGTACTAAATTTGAAGTGCCTGCTGCACTTTGATGTAGAAAACAATAGGCAGGCAGATAGCAGTTTCTTAAGAAAGAGTCCAAGCCTAGAGAAGCAATGTGATGTAGTGTAAAGAATTCTGGGCTCTAAATTAAGAAGTATGAGCGCCGAGAGGTTATCTCTATTACTAACTGGCTCTTTGACTTTGACCAAGTCATTTGACCTCTCTGGACCTTATCTTCAAATTGGGAAAGTTCAGTAGATAATCTCAGTAAATTCCTGTCCAGTTCTGTGATTCTAATGTGTCCACAGTGACCTGCTTAACTTGGACTCTCTATTTTTTCAGCATTTAGTATGAGAACCTACGTTTGTCATATTTGTAATATCACCTTTACATCTTTAGAAATGTTCCGGTCCCATAAGCAAGGAAGCGAACACCAAATTAAGTAAGTATTTTTTTTTTTTTACCAAAATGCTCCTGTGACACCAAAGAGCAGGGCTTCTGTCAAGTACCCTTGCATGTATTTATAAACTTTCTAGGCATTCATTTCCCTATGAGCTGATACTGCTGTAGGTGATGGCATTTGTAGGTGATAGTATTTGATACTGCTAAAAGTGATGGTATTTAAATCCCCTAGGGGACTTTCCTAGCCATGATAGTATTGGCAGAACTGGATAATTGGCACCCCTGCTGACCAGACAGAAATACTAAAGGATCATTCTCATTGAGCCATATAAACTCAAATAAGTCTTGGAAGGTTGCTTAGTTTCAGGAGATACAGTGATCTGTTCATCATCCTTCTAGCAAGGTACAGTGGTTAGGAACAAAGGTCTTGCTGTTGGACAGATCTGGATTGGAATATCAGATCTGTGTTTCTAACAAGTATATAACTTTGGACAGCTCCAATATGAAGTGGTTATAATGAAATGTTAAAAAATATTTGTAAGGTGCCTGGCCTGACATATAATAGGAGCTCAATAAATATTTATTCCATTCTATTTGATTGTTTTAAGAGAGGATTAAGTGGACATTAAGGATTGGATAAGTCAGGTAGCAGGACAGAGGGGCACTTAACTATTGTATTTTGGTTTGTTGCTTTAAAAAATCAAACCATAGTGTTTCTGTTACATTATTTATTCTGGTAGAAAATATTTCTACTTTGAGTCTGAATACTTAGGAGCTAAATTGTCCTGATTAATCTTCATTTAGACTCTTTTTTAAATCTCAGAGTTCCAGAATAAATAGCCACTACATTTGTAGATCTATACAAGAAGCTAATTAAAACTTCTAAAACAATGTGACATTCAGATCAGACCATTTGGGGGCATTAAATATTATTGATCCTTTTCCACATATCCCAACATGCCTTACATTTTAAGTACTAAGACAATAGCAGCTATGTGTACATCTTTGTACCCATCTTCCCTTTTATCTCAGCCCTGAAAATTTTTTGTGTATAAAAAATCATGAGGTGGGGCGCCTGGGTGGCTCAGTGGGTTAAGCCGCTGCCTTCGGCTTCAGGTCATGATCTCAGGGTCCTGGGATCGAGTCCCACATCGGGCTCTCTGCTCAGCAAGAAGCCTGCTTCCCTCTCTCTCTCTCTCTCTGCCTGCCTCTCCGTCTACTTGTGATCTCTCTCTGTCAATAAATAAATAAAATCTTTAAAAAAAAAAAAAGAAAAAAAAATCATGAGGTACATGAGAAGTATCTGACTGTCCCTGCTTGCTGCTTCTTTTTGGTGTAAAAAGTGATGATTTATAGCTTTATATTGCAGTAGGTTTTTTTAAATTTGCTTGGGCTTTTGTTGTTTTTGTTTTTCCAAACTAATCTTTTGAAAGCAAAGAAAATATTCAGAATAAATAACCTAGTAACAAGAACTTTCTGCTGTCTTCTTTGCAGAGAATCCATTGTTACCAATCTAGTGAGAATTCAAAGACACAAGACTCTTCCCAAGATGAATGTGCAGATTACATCCAAGTGCAGAAATCCAGAGGACTGGAATTCAAGACTTGTTCAGAAAGATGGAAGGGGGTTCTTTGGAAACCCGTGGGTACAGGGAAGTATTTGATTCCAGATCCAGACATAGAATGTTTGAACAAAGACTCCCATGTGAGTCTTTCCGCACATACCCAGGATCATACAGTATTTCACAAACAGGAGAAAACCAGTTACCTCATTGTTCACCAGCTCATTCAAAGAAGACCTATGACTCTTTCCAAGATGAACTGAAGATTACATCAGAGTGCAGAAAGCCAGAGGACTAGATCCAAAGATTTGTTTCAGAAAGAAAAGAGAGAACTCTGTGGAAACCCGTAGGTACAGAGAAGTTGATTCTGGACCCAGACAAAGAATGTTTGAGCCAAGATTTTCACTTGAGACTTCCCAGACCTACCAACAACCATATAATATTTCACCAGTAGAAAGCCAATTACATCACCGGTTACCAGCTCATTCAAAGAGGACTTATATCTTTCCAAGATGAACTTGAAGATTACATCAAAGTGCAGAAAGCCAGAGGATTAGAGCCAAAGACTTGTTTTAGAAAGATTAGTGATAGCTCTACAGAAACCCATAAGTTCAAAGAAATGGTTGATTCCAGACCCAAACATAGAATGTTTGAGCAAAAACTCCCATTTGAGGCTTCCCAGACCTATACAGGATCATACAGTATTTCACAAGCAGTAGAAAACCAGTTACTTCATTGCTTACCAACTAATGACAAGCAAACAGAGACTAGACTCCATGACCTCTTGTCAGCCCATCAGAGACTATTTCTCAGAAAAACCAGTACCCCTTAGCCTTAGTCAGCAAGAAAATAACTCTGGCCCATACAGTGTAGAATCTGAAGTTTACAAGCACCTCTCTTCAGAAAACAGTACCAGTGACCATCAAGCAGGTCATAAACGGAGACATCAGAAGAGAAGAAGGCACCTGGAGGAAGGCGAAGAAAGGCCAGAGAAAGAGCAGTCCAAGCATAAAAGGAAAAAGAGTTGTGAGGATACTGATCTAGACAAGGACAAGAGCATCCGACAAAGGAAAAGAGAGGGAGATAAAGTCAGTGTCAGTTCAGGAAAGCTTAAACATCGAAAAAAGAAAAAAAGCCATGGTGTACCTACTGAGAAAGAAGAACGTAAGCACAAGAAAGAGAAAAAGAAATCTGTTGAAGAAAAGACAGAAGAGGAAATGCTTTGGGATGAATCTATTCTTGGATTTTGAGCTTTAGTTTTGTTTACCCAAAGATGAATTGAAGAAATATTTAAGAATATGGATTTAGACAAACAGGAACATCTAGTAAAGAGAAGGAGTAGTGGATACAGTCAGTGTCAGTTAGGAAAGCTTAGGTTTTGTGTGTGTAAATTGGAATTGAATTGAAAGAAGAAACAAGCTTAAACCTACCCTCTGAGAAAGAACATAAGAAAAACATAAAAAACACAACAAGAACAAGAGAAAAGGAAACCTGTTGAAGAAAAGACCAGAGTCAATGTTTTTGGAGGAGTCTGTTTTAGCAATTTGAACATTTATTTGCCTAAGGATGAATTGAAGGAATCAGTTTAGAAAATGGATTTAGACAAAAAACAAAAACATCCAAAGAAGAAGAGAAGAGGTGAATATGGTCATTGTCAATTCAGGAAAGCTTAGTTTGGGGGCAGGGTGTAAAAACTGAAAATGAATTGAAAGAAGAAACAAGCATAAACCTAGCCTCTGAGAAAGAACAACATACCAACACAAGAATAGAAAAGAAAAGGATACCTGTTGAAGAAAGATAGTGCTTTGGGATGAGTCTACTCTTGGATTTGAACTGTTTTTAGTTTTTTCCCTTAAGGTTGAGTTGAAGAAATAAGTTGAAGAGCTTGGTTTCATGAAATTGTTATTTGAATTTTCTTAAGTGAACAGTTAACTTTAACCTCTAACAAAAGCCAAGTGAAGTAAAAGTATTCAATATGCCTTGTCCTCAAGTTACTTTTCCTCATTTCTTAAAAGAAAAATTACGTTTTCTTACATATAATGTATTTTTGTTTAATGAGGTTGTCCCTACTTCTGTTCATCAAATTGCTGTGGTGGTGAATTATTTACCCATGGGAGATCATTTATTTTAAATGAGAGAACTACCAGGCATTACAGAATCCATTCCTTGTTTAGGTTTGTGTTAGTGTTGTTGATATTTATTGTTGTTGTTGTGTGTTTATTTGTTTCTTGGTTTTCTTCAAGAAAAATGTATGAAGCGACTTAGACCGATTTTTTTTGTTGTTAAATCTAATTTGCAGTGTATTTTTGTATTTTCTAAATCTGGAAGTGAAAATGGAAGTCTATAGTAAGTTTAGATGATATATAGTTTTAAAAAGCTCTCAAAAAGTACTGATACAAAATCAGTCTATATTCTGCAAAAGTTTATATTATAATAAAGTGTTTTAATTTCTACATATTGTTTTGTGGAACCAATCATTTGCCAGCCAAAGATGATTTTATTTGGGGAATGAGAGGAGAAACAATTATGCAGTTTGCACCTATTAGGAGATCACAATGTGAGATTGTAATAATTTCATTTATTTCACATCTTGCTTAGTAGAAGCAGACTTGAGTTCAGTTTTAAGTTAAAAAATTCGAGCAACTAAATAACTTGAAACTGAAGAAGGAATAATTTCCCAAGTGGGAGAGGGCCGTGAGAGTACATTACCTTTAAATTGTTTCATCTTGATTTTTTTTACACTGGTGCTCCCTTTTTTTATGATTAGCACCTCCTGTAAATATTGAACATCACCATGGTACAGTAGAAAGAGTAATACTGGGAGTCCAAATCCCAGGATTCTGGTCTCAGTTGTACCATCAAGTTGCCATGTGACTTTATGGGAATATTATCAAAATCCAACATGGAGTCATTAGGAATAGGAAAAACAGGCTATAGTATTCCCTTGGTGTGTTAATCTTATCAAAAAGGTAAATAAATTTAGATGGTAATGTATCTGCATGTAGCCAACATTAATAGTCCTTTTTCCTTGAGATTTTGTTGAAATGGTAAATGTGAGCCGAAGCATAATATGATTGATTGGGTTTATACCAGGTTGGTATAGTCTGAAAGGGAGTTAGATAGTTCTCAAATTAACGTTTCTTCCACAAGACTTTGGTTGGTATAAGATTATTTGGTGCTACACTACTACTTCTCTTTTTAACACATCTGGTATAGTGGTGAAAGGAGAGGGGAAAGAACCAGAGCAGAGCAAATAGACTGTGAATTAGCTGCACGAATGGCAAGATCTTTTTCTGAATTTGGCAAAAAATGCAGCTCTTTTCCACAGAAAACGCAAGACAAGATTATTGAATTGTAAGCATTTTTAGAATTGGTGAATTATTTTGCAGAAGTCCATTTTTTATAGAAGGGTGGAGGGTAGAAATTCAAAACTATACATCATCAGAATATTCACTAAGACACCAAATTGCTATGATCTTTTCCAAATAACTTAAATAGATCAATGATTTATTAAAATTAGAAGCACACAATTTCATCAACATTGTGTAAATCATACAAAATGTTAACATTAAAATAATTTAAATTAGGTGGGGTGGCAAGTTGGGAGAGGGAAAAGTGTGTGCTGTTGACTACATTCTTGGGAAAGTTACCAGGGACTTGCTCTAGAAATTGGTTTCAAAAATTTCTAGGACAAAAACCGTTTTGACAAAAATAAAGTTTAGGGGCACCTGGGTGGCTCAGTCGTTGGACTTCTGCCTTTGCTCAGGTCATGATCCCAGGGTTCTGGGATTGGGCTCCCTGCTCAGTGGAGAGCCTGCTTCTCCCTCTCCCTCTGCCTACTGCTTCCCCTACTTGTGCACTCGCTCATGCTCCCTCTCCATCAAATAAAATAAAATCTTTAAAAAAAAAACCTTTATGTTAACTCTATCATAAAATTAGTTTTCTATTAACCAAAAAGTATTTTCTGGTTGAAGCTGGGGACAAAGACCTGGAGCCTGACTTTGGCAAATTTGTCCTGCTCTTAACTTCTGCCTCTCAGCACTGGGAGGTGACAATATAAATCAAGATATTTAAATATATATGCAGGTCCCAAAATCATCTCTACTTCTGGAGTTGAGGCTGAATCTAGCAAGATGAAATTTAATAGTGTTACTATTAATGCTTTTGGCTGTAGAAGACAATACAAAAATATATTTGAGGGGGCATAGTTTTAAGACATGACATGTGAAAATGTTGAGATTTTTATTACATGCTTAGTTTGAAAGACTAATATGCTCATCTAGACATAAGATCACTTATGATTTAAGACAAATAGTGTTCAGGGGCGCCTGGGTGGCTCAGCGGATTAAAGCCTCTGCCTTCGGCTCAGGTCATGATCTCAGGGTCCTGGGATCGAGCCCCACATCAGGCTCTCTGCTCAGCAGGGAGCCTGCTTCCCTTCCTCTCTCTGCCTGCCTCTCTGCCTGCCTGTGATCTCTGTCTGTCAAATAAATAAATCTTTAAAAAAAAAGACAAATAGTGTTCAGACAAGTAAATTAATAACACCTAGCTTCATAGGTATATACTCAATAGAAGATGGGGGGCAAATTTGGGCTGAATTTGGAAAATAGTTTTCAAAAATTGCAGCTTTAGGGGAAAAATGGAATTTACCATCTTGTCATATGCATGCCTTAAACAATTATAAGAGCTGACTGTCAGCATTGATCCAGGAAGGAACCTGGGGAAAAAAATGAAGAGCATAGGTTCTATTCCACAAAGAGCTCACACTCTAACAGGGTAAATGGACCAATAAATAGGAAATTGCAGTATAAATTTGATAAAGTCTACAATAGGAGCACTGAAGGATGCTGTGGATAGAAAGGTAACAAGCTTAATGGAATGGGAAGTGGGCATTCAGGAAAGACTTCCCAAAGGAAGTAATACCTAAGCAAAACTTTTCCTCTTGGTCAAAGTCATTTCTTTGCTACATCCACTTGGCTATCTAATAGGTAATTCAAACAATATAGGTAGCTACACAGAGTGCCTCCTTCTGCCATTACCAACCATTCACCTCTCGGTTTCCCCCATTTCTGTAAAACTGTCCAATTGTTCAAGCCAAAAACTATTTTTGAGAACCTCTTCACTTTTACATTAGTCCGTAAACAATTCTCCTTGATCATATCACCAAAATATCTCTCTTGATGTTCAATTCTCTTCATCCTCACTGCCACCACTCCAAACTGATATCTCTTGATCGAACTAGAAAAGTAGGTTTGAGAGCAACTGAAACATTCAAAGAAGCCATCAGAGGTTCTGAATTACAGATGAGTGGGGAAAAGCTACACAGAATCAGTGAGCGATCAAAGAGTGCTGTGGTGAACTAGGCCCTTGAGGATTTCAGAACTATTCATCATAGTATTTCCTACAGAACAAACCCACACACAAAAAGAAAACTGCTAGTTTCAGAAATCAAATGGAACAAGACAGAAACGCCATGGGTAAGGAGAAAGGAAATTCAAATAGTAGTGGATAAGGAAAGAATCCAGAGAAAGAAGATCCCAGGACGTATTATGAACAGCAAAATAAACTTCTGAAGGTTAGAAAGCCAGATCTAGTAGAAAATGAACACACCAGAAAATGCAGACACAAATTAAATGAAAACTAACCTAACCCAGTATTTTAAAATGAGCTGAAATAAAGAAACATTTATGAGCTTTGATACAGAACATAAATTCAGAAATAGAACCCAGAAATAGATAACAGAAAGATGTAAAACAAAACCTGACAGAACTAAGTAAATAAATGGAAAACCAATTGGAAATTATACTGCCAAGAATACAAGAGAGAAGAGACACTATGTTAAAGATAGGGAAAGAAAGAATAGAAAAAGGAAAATAAAGGCAAGTTTTTGAAATTATATAGATTGATAGAACAAATAAAGGACTGCCAATAGGAGACAAATTTGTTGCAATGGAACTGTGCTTGTGCTGCCCCAAACCACCCCTGCCCCCTGTCCCACCATCTCAGGACAAAGACACTCATTTCCCCAACTTTTAGAGGATTGGCCTTGTCTGAAGGGAACAGTGTCTTTTAAGATCATGCCCTCTTCTGGGAACAGCCTGCATCCTTTAGTGAGATAATGTAGATGTATACGAAGGCCAGGATCTCCTGTTTCAAATTCAAAATTCAAAGTCATCTCTAAAAGGCCATCTTGGTTCCAGAACTCCCTATGGGATCAGCCAAAACCTTTGTTGTAACTATACCACAGTTCAATTTCTCTGCTAATTCTGCTTCCCTTACTACCTCACAGCATTTTTCTTTTGAACATGCCCCTATAAACTATCTACAAACAAATCTCTGTTTCGTCATTATTTCCCCCCAAAACCTTACCTAAGACAGGTGGTATCAGGAATAGTCCTAGGAAACAGACTCCAAAAATGGGATTTGCAGAGCAGGAAGTGAGGATCCTGTCAATCATGGCAGTTGGTAAAATACTGGTAGAAAGTAGTCCACAGTGTGCTACAGCAGTACAATTGTTAAAATTTTCACCAGGTATACTAGTGAAAAGGAAGGTATGTGCAAATATGCAAGCAGTTGAGAGGATCGGGACAAACAGCAATTATATAGAATCCACTGGCTCTTGCTGAGTGCCATTCACGTATTGGAGAGAGAAAATGAAAGGCTTAGAGAATTAATTACCAATTTAAAACGAAATATTAAAGTCAGAAGACATCTTTGATAGCATATAAAGGGATTTCCAGCTCTATCTTGAAATCTCATCTCCCATGGGTCTTCTATCTTGAAAAGGTGGACCAATTCTAAGATTGCCAGAAAATAAACAGAATGCCCAGTTGAATTTGAATTTCAGAAAAAGAGCTATTTTTGAGTATAATATGTCCAATGCAGTATTTGGGACACAATTACACTAAAACAAAATTTCACCATTAATCTGAACTTCAAATATAATGGGATTTTTAATATTTTTTTATTAAATCTGACAACCCTACCCATTTCTTCCAATTGGTTGTTAGCATTCCCATTGCCTGAAGATGCTATTTAGCCCTCTGCCTTGCCAAACTTGTCCCCTCCCCTAGCATCTATCCCCAGATTCCTGCTGGCCACCAGACTGATAACTATAATCAAACTACAACCTAACCTGGCTTGAGAAGTGTTGATCTGATCAGGGTAAAAAGGGTCTATGTGCACTCTAAAGGAAGAAAAGTACTAGGAGGAAGCTTTCTGGGACTGAGCTCAGAGGCCAGAAAAATTTGTGAACAGACTGTAAGAGGGCTAGGTATTTTCCAGGAAGAGCCCCATAATACAGGGAGGTTAGAAATAAAGATAGAGAAAGCAGCCTACTGAGGGTATGTAAGAGAGAATATGCACAGGGAGAGTAGGATAGACCTGAAAAGTTTTGACAGAGAGAGTTACGTTTTTTGCCTGTTAAATAACAGGGGTCACTGAAGATTTCCAAGCAGAAAATAAGGATTTGGACTGGATTGATTTTAAATGAGTCTAATGTGTTCATTTAAAAAATTGTTAGTGTGAAGCTGGGAGGGTGGACAGGGAAACAAGACACAGAATCTGTATGGTAATCCAAATGTAATCTCAAGGACTAGGGTGATGTCAGAGAAAACTGGGAGTAAGAGACAGAAAAAAGACTATGACGTTCTCTTGAAAGTTCTCTGAAAGACTAGGGTTGGGTCATAGGTGTCCAAGAGAAATGCAAAACTTAATTTCAGATAGGCTAATTTCACAATGATTGATACCAAGAAAGTCAATCTAATGTCATGATGCCATGAAAGGAAAGAGATAGCCTTCAGACTGAAAGAAGCCCAATAATATAATTATAATTATTATAATTACAAGCTCACGTTCCTTGGAACTTTTTAATCAAGTCCAGGGAGGATTAAAAAATTTAGTATATAACAATTGACCCATGGATTTGTCAGTGTAACTTCACTGTGTACCTCAATTTAAGATACGTACTCAGAAAACAAATGTTTGGGAGTAGCGATAATAAATCTGGAATCTGGAAAGTTAGAAAAGGATTTTCCACAGGTTTACTAGTCTAAAAACAAAATAAAATTATTAGTGTAAACTTGCTAAAGATTTATCTATGTTTCCTTCCTTTTGCTTTTTTTTTAAAGATTTATTTATTTATTTGACAGAGAGAGACACAGCGAGAGAGGGAACACAAGCAGAAGTGAGAGAAGGAGGAGAAGCAGGCTTCCCACAGAGCAGGGAGCCCAATGCGGGGCTCAATCCCAGGATCCTGGGATCATGCCCTGAGTCAAGGCAGACACTTAATGACTGAGCCACACAGGCGCCCCCTTCCTTTTGCTTTTATATAACTTTTCCTTTTTTAAATTTGAAAAAAAATTTTATTATGTTATGTTAGTCACCTTACAGTACATCATTAGTTTTATGTAGTCTTCCATGATTCGTTGTTTGCATATAACATCCACTGCTCCATGTAATATGTACCCTCCTTAATACCCATCACCGGGCTAACACATCACACCACCTCTCTCCCCTCTGAAACCCTCAGTTTGCTTCCTGGAGTCAATAGTCTATCAGGGTTCATCTCTACTTCTGATTTCCCCCCTTCAGTTTTACCTTCCTTCTCCTAATGTCCTCCATGCTACCCCTTATGTTCCACAAATAAGTGAAAACATATGATAATTATCTTTCTCTGCTTGAATTATTTCACTTAGCCTAGTCTCCTCCTTGATGCAAATGTTAGGTATTCATCCTTTATAATGGCTGAGTAATATTCCATTGTATATATGGACCACATCTTCTTTATCCATTTGTTTGTTGAAGGGCATCTTGGCTCCTTCTAATTTTTAGGTATATTACAGCAAGACTGAAAAGGGAGAATTCATGAAATCTTTAATTGGCTAACTGAGGGTAAACAGTGTATCAGGGAACTGTAACTGTAATTCTTTTCAAAAGATTAGCTGTACATTAAAAAGATTATCCACCATGACCAGGTGGAATTCATCTCTGGGTTACAAGGATGGTTCAACATTCGCAAATCAATCAATGTGATAGAACAAATCAATAAGAGAAGAGAGAAGAACCATATGGTCCTCTCAATTGATGCAGGAAAAGCACTGGACAAAATCCAGCATCCGTTCCTGATTAAAACGCTTCAAAGTATAGGGATAGAGGGAACATTCCTGAGCTTCATAAAATCTATATATGAAAGACCCACAGCAAATATCATCCTCAATGGGAAAAAGCTCACAGCCTTCCCGTTGAGATCAGGAACACGACAAGGATGCCCACTCTCACCACTCTTGTTCAACATAGTATTAAAAGTCCTAGCAACAGCAATCAGACAACAAAGAGAAATAAAAGGTATCCAAATTAGCAATGAAGAAGTCAAACTCTCTCTCTTCACAGATGACATGATCCTTTATATGGAAAAACCAAAAGACTCCACCCCCAAACGACTAGAACTCATACAGCAATTCAGTAATGTGGCAGGATACAAAGTCAATGTACAGAAATCAGTTGCTTTCTTATACAGTAACAATGAAAATACAGGAAGGGAAATTAGAGAATCGATTCCATTTACTATAGCACCAAGAACCATAAGATACCTGGGAATAAACCTAAGCAAAGAGGTAAAGGATCTGTACTCGAGGAACTACAGAACACTCATGAAAGAAATTGAAGAAGACACAAAAAGATGGAAGACCATTCCATGCTCTTGGATCAGAAGAATAAACATTGTTAAAATGTCTATACTGCCTAGAGCAATCTATACTTTTAATGCCATTCTGATCAAAATTCCACCGGCATTTTTCAAAGAGCTGGAACAAATAACCCTAAAATTGTATGGAATCAGAAGAGACACCGAATTGCTAAGGAAATGTTGAAAAACAAAAATAAAACTGGCGGCATCATGTTACCTGATTTCAAGCTTTCCTACAAAGCTGTGATCAACAAGACAGCATGGTACTGGCATAAAAACAGACACATAGACCAGTGGAACAGAGTAGAGAACCCAGACAGGGACCCAAAACTCTATGGTCAAATAATCTTCAAGAAAGCAGGAAAAAATATCCAGTGGAAAAAAGACAGTCTCTTCAATAAATGGTGTTGGGAAAATCGGACAGGTATGTGTAGAAGAATGAAACTTGGCCATTCTCTTACAGCATACTAAAAGATAATCTCGAAATGGGTAAAAGACCTCAACGTGAGACAGGAATCCATCAGAATCCTAGAGGAGAACATAGGCAGTAACCTCTTCGATATCAACCACAGCAACTTCTTTCAAGATATGTCTCCAAAGGCAAAGGAAACAAAAGCAAAAATGAACTTTTGGGACTTCATCAAGATCAAAAGCTTCTGCACAGCAAAGGAAACAGTCAAGAAAACAAAGAGGCAACCCACAGAATGGGAGAAGATATTCACAAATGACAGTACAGACTAAAGGTTGATATCTAGGATCTATACAGAACTTCTCAAACTCAACACACACAAAACAGATAATCATGTCAAAAAATGGGCAGAAGACATGAACAGACACTTCAATGAAGACATACAAATGGCTATCAGACACATGAAAAAATGTTCATCATCACTAGCCATCAGGGAGATTCAAATTAAAACCACATTGAGAAACCACCTTACACCACTTAGAATGGACAAAATTAGCAAGACAGGAAACAACATGTGTTGGAGAGGATGTGGAGAAAGGGGAACCCTCTTACACTGTTGGTGGGAATGCAAGTTGGTGCAGCCACTTTGGAGAACAGTGTGGAGATTCCTTAAGAAATTAAAAATAGAGTTCCCCATGACCCTGCAATTGCACTACTGGGTATTTACCCCCAAAGATACAGATGTAGTGAAAACAAGGGCCATCTGTACCCCCAATGTTTACAGCAGCAATGTCCACGGTCTCCAATCTGTGGAAAGAACCAAGATACCCTTCAACGGATGAATGGATAAGGAAGATGTGGTCCATATACACTATGGAGTATTATGCCTCCATCAGAAAGGATGAATACTCAATTTTTGTATCAACATGGACGGGACTGGAAGAGATTATGCTGAGTGAAATAAGTCAAGCAGAGAGAGCCAATTATCATATGGTTTCACTTATTTGTGGAGCATAACAAATAACATGGAGGACATGGGGAGATGGAGAGAAGGGAGTTGAGGGAAATTGGAGGGGGAGATGAACCATGAGAGACTATGGACTCTGAAAAACAATCTGAGGGTTTTGAAGGGGTGGGGGGTGGGAGGTTGGGGGAGCCAGGTGGTGGGTATTATGGAGGGCACGTATTGCATGGAGCACTGGGTGTGGTGCATAAACAATGATTTCTGTTACACTGAAAAGTAATAAATAAAAAAATAAATTTTAAAAAAAGATTAGCTGTCATCTATCTTACTGCACCTGTTATATATACAGGTCAAGGAAGTTTGTTAGAAAAAAGGAAGTGTTGGGGTGCCTGGGTGGCTCAGTGGGTTAAGCCTCTGCCTTCTGCTCGAGTCATGATCTCGGGGTCCTGGGATCCAGCCCTGCATCGGGCTCTCTGCTCGGCGGGGAGTCTGCTTCCTCCTCTCTCTCTGCCTGCCTCTCGGCCTGCTTGTGATCTCTCTCTCTGTCAAATCAATAAATAAAATATTTAAAAAAAAAAGAAAGAGAAAAGGAAGTGTATCTGGCACTCCTCAAAGAGACAGAAAAACAGGAAGTATGTAGTACTCTTCCCCTTTAGTTTAAGAAATGCTCTAAGCAAGAGGTTTATTTGGATCCTTAAATTTTCAACCACCACACATATTTGCTTTAAGGCAACTGGAAACAGCTCATTTAGCCTCTTGCAACCTTATTTTCCTCATCTATAAAATGGAGATTAAAAGAAACTCATCTCACGAAGTTATTTGAGGATAAAATTGAAATAAGATAATGTGTCAATGCTTGTTTGACAGATACTGAACTCTCAATACATATGGATTAAATTAGAATATCAAGTAGAGAGTAACAGTTGGGAGATCATTACTAAATGCTACATTACAAGGTGGCGACCCCAAGAAAAAGTCCTTTCCAGTGGTCATAGCTGTCCAAAAGCAAACTGGCTTGTCTCAAGAGATAATGAATACTGGCAGTGTTCAAAGGCAGACTAATTATTAGAGTAGGTTGTGTGGGGAGCTCTAAAGAATTACATGTACGGTTCAATACAAAACTTACTCTCATTATCCCTCAAAACTTCAGTCTTATTTTTTCTACCTTACTTTCCCTTATCTTACAATTTCATCTCTTAAAAAAATCCTGTCATCAAGCCTATATCCTTTTAAGCTGCCTTGACATTTTTAAAATAAAGCTTGAGATAAAAAATAACAAATTTCACAAAAATTATAAATGCAATTGAATCTAAGAATTAACATTTTTGTGGTTTCATTTTTGTCCTAGGAGAGATTTTGTAGGGAAAGTGTGCCTTCAGGGAAAGTGAGAAGTAAATATAAATCACAAATTCCTTCCATTGTCACAGTTTTTAGGCTATTGCCTTGTGGGTAGGCATTTTGCCATCAGCTATGACTTTATAATAACGGACTTATAAATTAATAATTATATTGTCACCCATTGGTTAAGTTCAAGTTTATAAATGCTTTCACATTCCACCTTTATTATCCCAAGTTCACAGATGAGCAAAGTAAGGTTTTTAGTGATGTGCCTCAAATCACACAACTCCCTACCTGTAGGCAGTTAATATCTGTAAATCCACTGTAGTGTGTCTAATTTGTGAAACATCATATCCCTTGAAGAAGGCACCACTCTGCAAGAGTAGAATGCCATCATCTACCAGATGTCATCATCTACCAGCATATGCCAATGCCCAAAGTATCTGGAAAGAAGAGAGAAATAGTCTTTTCTAAAGTGTTCTTCTCCCAGAAGGAATAAGACCTTCAATTCCATCAAAAAAGGTTTAGGGGCTCCTGGGTGGCTCAGTTGATTAAGCAACAGCCTTTGGCTCAGGTCATGATCCCAGAGTCCCTGAATCGAGTCCCACATCGGGTTCCCAGCTCCATGAGGAGTCTGCTTCTCCCTCTGATCTTCTCCCCTCTCATGCTTTCTCTCACTCTCTCTCTCTATCAAATAAATAAATAAAATATTTAAAATTTTAAAAGTTTAAATCCTATAGGCTAAGGACTGTCCTTTGTAAGGATGAAAACACCACTCAAGGGGTAATTTATTCAGCCATTACCAGCCACTAATTTCCCCCATGGAAAAGTAGCAAGAGAGAAAATAGAAAGCTCAAGGAAAATTTCAAGATGAGAGAGAACTGGAATGAGATTTGAGTAGCAGTATTGAGCTAGGCACTTTTACATTGTTATCTCTTTGAATTCTTTAATTCTGAAAACCAAGTGGGAAAAAGAGGGAAAGCGAATCTCAGAGAGGTTAAGTCCATTGGCCAAGATCATAGAATTAGGGGCATAGCTGGGAATTGAATCCCCATTTTTCTGACCTTGGAAGCTGATCTGTGCCAGGAAGTTCATTATTTCTGGAGAAATGCTGACCCAGAATGCCCTTTGGGTACAAAGACCCTGGATAGACCCTGGGTGATCTTATCCATTAGGCACAGGAGGCACAATGCCTAAGTATCATGTAATTTTTAGGAGTCCGCGAAAATGGTTTAAGGAGGTGATGCCACTCAAAATGGCAGAGTAGCAAACTCCAGGGCCTGGCCCATCTACAAAAGCAACTATTTTTGGCAAAAACTGTTAGACTCAACTTTCACAGAATTCTGGAATCTAGTCAAAATCTTAGAACAACTAGAGGAAAGCTTAATGAAGAAAGAATCTGCAGCGTTTTAGTAAAAGAGAGTGGTGACATTTTAAATACCTCTCTTACCATTCCCATTCCCCAAATCAGCAGCAGCCATGAAGACTCCTGGTGCAGGTTACTAAGTGCCAGAGAGAACAGTACAGACCTTATTCACAAAGAAGGGTGGTTGTGTGTTTCAGCTCCACTGGCAGCTCCTTGAAAGAACATCTCAAGGGCTTTCCATTGTTTCTTTTGCCTTGGAGAGTTCCCAGGGCTGGAGTGACTGCCCAGGCAGCATTTGCTGACAGCACTTGTAATGTCCATTTTATGTACAAACTTGGCTGAGCCATGGTGCCCAGATATTTGGTCAAACATTATTCTGGATGTTTGGAAATCGGTCAGAGGGGGTGATGAACCATGAGAGACTGTGAACTCTGAGAAACAAACTGAGGGTTTTAGAAGGGAGTGGGGTGTGGGAATGGGTGAGACTGGTGGTGGGTATTAAGGAGGGCACGTATTGCATGGAATACTGGGTGTTACACGCAAACAATGAATCATGGAACACTACATCAAAAACTAATGATGTGGGGCGTCTGGGTGGCTCACTGGGTTAAGCATCTGTCTTCGGCTCAGGTCATGATCTCAGAGTCCTGGGATCGAGCCCCGCATCAGGCTCTCTACTCAGCGGGGAGCCTGCTTCCCCCACCCATGCCTGCCTCTCTGCCTACTTGTGATCTCTGTCTGTCAAGTAAATAAACAAAATCTTTAAAAAAAAAAAAAAAAAACTAATGATGTGATATATGGTGGCTGACATAACACAATAAGTAAATAAATAAATAAATAAATAAATAAATAAATAAATAAATCAGTGAATTTTGAGTAAGGCAAAACCCCCTCTGTACAGGTGGGCTTCATCCAACCAGTTCATGGCTTTAATAGAATAAAGATTAATCACCCAGAGCAAGAAGGAATTCCGCCAGTAAACTGACTTTGTATTCAAACTGGGTCTTCATTCCGAAAGCCTATCCTGAAGATTTTTTACATACCGACTCTCAAAATCATGTGACCTAATTCCTTAAGACAAACAAATAAATAAACATCCTGCTGCTTCTGTTTCTCTGGAGAATCTTAATACAATGTTGGTACTGAGAAGTGAGGTACTACCTTAACAAATGCCTAAAAATATGGAAGTGGCTTTGGAATTGGGAATGGGTAAAGGTTGGAAGAGTTTTGAGATGTGTGCTAGAAAAAATCTGGATTTCCACGAAGAGACTGTTGGTAGAAATGTAGACATTCAAGGTGATTCTGGTGAGATTTTTAAAAAGAAAAGAGGTTTGGAACACTGAAAAAATAAAATAAAATTTAAAAAAGGAAAAAGAAAAGAGTAACATGTTATAGGAAACTGAGGAAAAATGATCCTTGTTACAAAGGGGCAAAGAACTTGGCCAAATTGTGTTCTAGTATTTTGCGGAAAGTAGAAATTGTATGAATTTGGATATTTAGCATAGGAGATGTTAGCAAAATATTCACGGCATTGCCTGGTTTCTCTTTACTGCTTAGGATAAAACATAAGAAGAAAGGGGTAAATTGGAGCAGGAATCATCAAGCAAAAAATATCAGGACATGATGATTGGAAAATTCTGTCTATCCATATAAAATGAGAAAGCATGTTCTGGGGAGAACATGAAAAGTGTGATTGGACAGTCAATCCAGAAAAGAGATGATGGGCATGATTCAGTCTAACCAGCAATCTCAGCAGAAGCCAGGAATAGAGATGGAGTTATACCAGCAGAAACACTGCCAGCTTTGACTGAAGAAGACAAAGAAGAGACAAAATGAAGAAAGGCTATAGGACAGAACCATAGACCTATCCAGCTGTGAATATGTGTTGTCCTTCAAGAAAAAATAAGAATGACCCCAAAATGGGACAGTGTTTTCCTGGGTTTCAGAGAGCAGGGCCACTTCTTTGGTTTCAGAGGGCAAGGCCTAGGGTCTTGGGAGCAGAGCTGCCACCCAGAGACAAGGGGGTAGGGCTGCTACCTCAGTGGGCTCAGATTCTACTGCTGTGGGCCTGGAGGACAGAGCATTGAGCCAAAGAGAACTATTTCTTGGGACTCCAAATCAAATGGAATTTTCCCACTAGGTTTTAGACTTGTTTGTGATCTGTAATTCCTTTCTTCTTTCCGATCTTGACCCTTTTGGAATAAGAATCTGTATCCTATGCATTTCCTACCATTGTATTTTGGAAGCAGTTTAACTTATCTGATTTTGCAGGTTCACAACTGGACAGGAATTTTGCCCCAAGATGAATAATCTCTTAAGTCTCACCCATCCTTGATTTAGATATTTAGGTGAGATTTGGGACCGAGAGTTAATGCTGGAATAGGTTAACACTTGGGCTGTTGAGATGGGGTGAATGTATTTTGCATATGAGAAGGACATGAATTCTGGGTATCCAGAATGTTGATTTTTATGGACTAAATTGTGTGCCCTCAAAATTCATATGTTGAAATCCTAATTCCCAGGACCTCAGATTGTGACTATATTTGGAAATTGCGTCTTTAATGAGGTGATTAAAATAAAAAAATAAAATAAAATAATAAAATAAAATGTATTTGTGGCATAAATAAATAAATAGGTGATTGAATTAAAATGTGACCCTTAAGATGGGCCTGAAACTGATTTGGCTTGTGTCCTTACAAAAAGACGAAATTTGGACACACATAAATACCAGGTATCTGAGCACACAGAGTAAAGAGCATATGAGGACAGAGCAAAAAGGTGGCCATCTGCAAGTCAGGGAAAGAGGCCTCATAAGACACCTTGATCTTGGACTTCTAGGTTCCAGAACTGTGAAAAAAATAAATTCCTCTTATTTAAGGCACCCTGTCTGTAGTATTTTGCTATGGAAGCCCTAGCAAACTAATACACCAGTCTAGAGTGAAGGGCAAGAGTCAGGACAAGCAACAGACAGACTGATAAGCCTGGGAGAAAAAGAGGTTGGGAAAAAATATGTAGGAAAATGAGGGCTTTTAAAAAGCTCCTGTGTGGGGGGCACCTGGGTGGCTCAGATGGTTAAGTGTCTGCATTCAGCTCAGGTCAGATTCCAGGGTCCTGGGACCAAGCCCCACATCAGGCTCCCTGCTCAGCGAGGAGTCTGCTTCTCCCTCTCCCTTTGTCTGCTGTTCCCCACTGCTTATGCTCTCTCTCTCTCTCAAATGAATTTAAAAAAAAAAAAAAGCTCCTGTGTATATCAAGGAATCCAGAAGTTCTCCTACATTAAAGGAAAGACATTTCACATTTCATGCTTTATGTTTGTCTGTTAATTTTTCAGGTAATATACAGTGATGTTTTCATAATTACCTGATAAATTAATCAATTAAGAGGAAAAAGTAACCTTATCACCACTTACTCAATCCTTCCGTTAGACCACTGTCACTCTTACAAATACACTGTTCCCTCCTTACTACTAAAGATCTATTTGTGTAGATGTTTCACATAGGCACCTGTATCAAACACTAAGATTGATCCATGTGACTCCTGGGTTCCTAGAAAGGATAAGCAACACAATTAGATCTCATATTGGCATACATTTGTTGGAAAATTTCTTGTGAAATTACCTAGACGGGCAAGAAAGTTATGAGAGGAAGATTTTTTTTTATCAGAAGTCAGACATAAGGTCACATCTATCATACAACAACCACGATCCCTGGCACATAATACATGCTTAAAGATTCTGAGATTCCTTAGAAGTGGGAACATGTCATCACAATCTTGTTATGCATTTATAGAAATTTAATTAATTCACTCAACAACTATTTCTTGAACACCTTCTAAGTGCAGATACTATTATAGACATTGAGATACAGTAGTTAACAAAAAAGACAGAGACCTCTGATTTTGTAAGTGAGGAAGACAAAAAATAAATTAAGTATAATATTAGTAGGATAGAGAGTGATAAATGCTCAGGAGAAAAATAGGGAAGGAGGATATTGAGAGTGGGAGTCTGGGAATGAAAAGGTAATAGGGAATGAATAGGTAGTAGGGAAGTAATGAATGGGGATATAAACAGGGAAGCTAGGGGACACCTCAGTAATAAAACGATTTTGAAGCAAATACTCTAAGGAAATCACAGGGATAGTCTAGGGGGTATTTTGGAAATAGTATTCCAGGTAGAGAGAATAGCAAATACAAAGGTCCAGAGGACACAGCATAATTGGCATATTCACAAAACCACACAGAGGCCAGCTTGGCTGGAATAAAGTGAGGGAAAGGAAGCATAATAAGAATGAAGTCCTAGAAGGAACCTGGGGATGAGATCATGTTGAACAGTGTTAAAGTGCTGGCCTGAAATCATATTCCAGCACTTCAACCATTCTCCTTCCAGTGTCCTCAAGTTCCTCATCTCATCCTTCTTGTCCCAAGCAGTGATCAGAATTCCCATACAACTATATATTTTTTGTAATACAAAAACTTGGAAGGAACGATTTCTTCCAGGTTAATTTCCAGGGATGGTATGGTCAAAGGATCTGTACATTTAATATGTAAATGGAATAATATCCTTCATGTTTTAGGGTATGCTAATTTTCCAATATAAAGGAAAATCTTCCAATCCGGTAAGAACATGATTTACAGCCAAATGAGTACATTACAGAGACAAGAACAGTGGTTTGGGTTCAGAAAGACCACACACAATTCCAATATGATTTTCGAGATTACAGCTGAACTTGATGGTGTCCGGGGGCGGGGGGGGGGGGATTAGGGGTTGGCAATCAGAAAGTCATTTGTTACCACCTCTGTCTTTCTTTTTGGTGGCTGTATGACCCTAGACAATATGCTTCTTGTTTTCTCAGTTTCCTCATCTGGAGAATGGAGATGATTATCTTCCTCACAGGAATAAATGAGATAACCTGTATGTGGCACATGGTCAGACTTTCCTGGGTTCCCTACAGGGCAGCAACTAGGGAACCCACCTGCAAGGAGCCTTGTGCCAGTGGACATTTAAATAGCGATAGTAGGCATAGGCTGGGCCCGCGGCCCTTGCTGTGGGGCTGAGGTTGGAGTGGGCGAGGAGGGGCGCTGGAGGCAGGGAGGACGGAGGAGGGAGGAGGCAGCGGTCGCGCGAGCGGCTGGCTGGAGGTTCGCACCGGGCGTGTAAGTAAACTGCGATGCTGTCTCCGGTTCGCCCGCCAGTGTGCCGCCGCCGGTGCCAGGCTCACGCTGCCTCGGGCCCTAGTGCCTCCGAGCCAGCCTCGCGCACCCTCGCCGTCTCCCCGCGGCTCCCGGCCCGCGCCCCTCGGGTCCCGCGGCTGACCCGCGCGGGATGTGACCTCTTGTAGCTGCCTGGCCTCCTCTGCCGCCCGAGGGGCCCGTCTTTACTTGCTTTTGGGGGTTGGGGGTAGGGAGCGGCACGCGGATCGTGGCGTTGGAGTTCCCAGGCTTGCAGCAGCCGCCGCAGCCTCATCCACGCACCCCGAGCGCCTCTTCTTCCCAGAGCAGCGGCGGAGAAGGCGAAGCGACCGGCGGGGCCGAGGCTGACGGGGCTCAAGGCGCGCAGGGCGGCGGGGACAACGGGGGCGGCGGCGGGGCCGAGAATCCGGCCGGAGGGGACGCAGCGGCGGCTGGCAACAAGGAGCGGAAAGTGGGGTTGGCGCCCGGCGACGTAGAGCAAGTCACCTTGGCGCTCAGGGCTAGAGCTTTCAAAGTCGCAACCCTAACTGCTGGAGGGCGGCGGCCGCGACGACAGGCTGCGGAAGACCCCGCAGGGCATCGGGCTCCTGGACAAGACTCCTTTCCACCCCGCCCAGCCGCCCTGTCAAGAGAACGTCGCCAAGTACCGGCATATCCAAACTTTGATCTATGACGCCCTAGAGAGACCGCGGGGCTGGACGCTGCTCTACCACGCGTTCATACTCTTGGAGCTGCTCGTACTCTTGGAGCTACCTAAGCGGCAGAACTGGGATTCCCGCAGGAGTGTTACACCTGTGTCCTAGTGCTCTCTTCACCATGTCACTGTTGTCCCCAATGACTGATGATGTGGAAAAAGGTAACAGACTGAAATGCTACCTTCTTGGGTGAGACGCTTTGTACAGCTGCTTTTCTGAAAAGTCCCCAGGGGAGGAGTATCTGGCTAGCCCAGTCAGTAGAGCATGAGACTCTTCCCATTACAAGATGAGTAAGTTCTGGGGATCTACTGCATAGCATGATGACTATAGTTAACAATACCGTAGCTGAGAGAGTAGTTCTTTTTTTTTTTTTTTTTAGATTTTTTTTATTTATTTATTTGACAGACAGAGATCACAAGTAGGCAGAGAGGTAGGCAGAGAGAGAGGGGGAAGCAGGCTCCCCACTGAGCAGAGAGCCCGATAGGGGGCTCGATCCTAGGACCCTGGGATCATGACCTGAGCTGAAGGCAGAGGCTTTAACCCACTGAGCCACCCAGTCGCCCCTGAGAGAGTAGTTCTTAAAAGTTCTCATCACACATGTACACACAGAGGTAACTATGTGAGGTGCTAGATGTGTTTATGAACCTTATGTGATAAGGCATTTCCTTTTATCTGTGTATCAAATCATGATATTATACATCTTAAACTTACACAATGTTATATGTCAATTATATATCAGTAACGGAGGAAAAAACACAAGTGAAATTCATGATTCTTGATTGGATCCCAGATTGAAAAAATAAGTAACAATGAAGGAAAAACTAAACAGCAATCGCATTGATAGGAGTGTATTACTGGATCCAAGTCCCTGAAAGTGTAAATTTTATTTACTGGTATAAGCTTAGGCTAAAATTTAAAATTTCTATAAAAAGAGGAAAATGTAAAGAAGCAAATAAAAGTCATTATATATACCTCCAATTAAAGGTAATTTTTTAAAATTTTTATTAAGATTGTAAGCTTGACAATAGATATTGCTTATTACTTACTAACTATGGCATCCTGCATGAGTCAAAAACTGCATGACCGGGGGTCTGGGTGGTTCAGTCCGTTAAGCGTCTGCCTTTGGCTCTCCTCATGATCCTAGGGTCCAGGGATTCAGTCCCGCATTGCTCTCCCTGCTTGTGCGGAAGCATGCTTCTCCTGCCTCTGCCTGCTGCTCTGCCTACTTGTGCTCTCTATCTCTCTGTCAAATAAATAAATAAATAAAATCTTTTAAAAAAACTACATGATCAACTCAATAGAAGCAGAAAAAGAACTAGAGGAAATCCAACACCCATTCAGGATAAAATCAAACTAGAAATATCAAGGAACTCCCTCAACCTGATGAAGCGCCCATTCTACCAGAAAATCCTAAAACTAATAACCTGGGGCACCTGGGTGGCTCAGTCTGTTAAGCATCTGGTCTGCCTTCACGTAGGTCATGATCTCAGGGTCCTGGAATCCAAGCCCCTAGTCCTGAGGCTTCCTGCATCAGTCTCCCTGCTCAGAGGGAGAGTCGGCTTTTCCCCTTCCCTCTGCCCCTTACCGCCACCTCCCCATCCCCCCATGCTCTCTCTCATTCACTCTCTCTCTCAAATAAATACACAAAATCGTTAAAAATAAAAAATAAAACTGGGGCGCCTGGATGGCTCAGTGGCTTAAAGCCTCTGCCTTCCTCTCTGGTCATGATCCCAGGGTCCTGGGATCAAGCCCCACGTTGGGCTCTCTGCTCAGCTAGGAGCCTGCTTCCTCCTCTCTGTCTGCCTCTCTGCCTACTTGTGATCTCTGTCTGTCAAATAAATAAATTAAATCTTGAAAAAAATAAAAAATAAAAAAATAAAACTAATATCCTATTTATTGGTGAAAGACTGAATATTTTCCCCTAATATTAGGAAAATGCAAGGATGTTTGCTCTTACTGGTTTTATTCAGCGTGGTACTGGAGATACTAGCCACCGCAAAGAAGTATGAAAAAGAAATGGAAGGCATATAGATTGCAAAGGAATAAATAAAACTATATTTGCAAGTAACATGATCTTGTGTATGGAAAATCCTAAGAAATCTGTAAGAGAAATACTAGTGCTAATACACAAATTTTGAAAGATCAATAATGTCTGTATACTAGAAATGAATAATCAGAAAATGAAACTAAGAAATCAGTTCCTGGGAGAGTATGTGATAAAATACGGTGAATGCTGTGAAATGTGTAAGCCTGATGATTCACAGACCTGTACCCCTGGGGCAAATAATACATTATATGTTAATAAAAATAATAAAAAATCCTTTATCTAAATAGGAAAAAAGAAATCAATTCCTAAAGTAGTGTAAAATAGAATAAAATGCTTAGAAATAAACTTGGCAAAATAAGTGCAAGGCTTATTCACTGAAAATTATAAAAGCTGAGAGAAATTAAAGATCTAAATTAATAGACATACATGTCACATTTAACAACTGGAGGACTGCCCTGTTCTCTCTTACTCCTTCTGGGATTCCAGTTAACTGTGTTAGAATTATTCACTGTATTATCTATAATTCTTGCTCCCTCTTTTTCAGTATGTTCCATCACTTTTTCTCCCCAGGCTTCGCTCTAGGTATTTTCTTCAGACCGTCTTTCATTTTTTCACGTGGAGAACTCACTATGACCCTTAATATCTAACACCACACATTCAGGGTAGTTTGAATTGTCCACCTAGAGCACAGAAGGGAGGTGAGGTTTATGGACATTAATTAGCTCATTCCAGGTCACCCAGCCTGAACACATCAGAGCAGGGATAGTGTCTCACAATGGACACTCTGTCCAAGTCCTTCCTGCAGTGCTTGCTCACTCCTGGGTGGTGAATTCTCCCCACCTCTCACCTCCCAGGAGGTACAGGGAAGCCTTCCAATCTTCTGTGCTATATTTCTTTCTCAATTATAAAAATCAGTGATATTTCTTTATTAGCCATGACAGCATCCCAAGATCTTTTTCTTGGTTTTTAGTGTTTTCTACTTTGTGTTTTATTTTGTGTTGTCTTTTTTTCTTTTATTGATTTTTATGTGGTTTTATTTTCCAATTTCAGAGCATGATACCAAATTAGCTTCTTTCAAAGAACAATATGCTGGGGTGCTTCCCAAGGGAGATATGATACATGGTCTGAACAAATCAGTTCTGGGATTCATTCTTCACCCCTGTAGGAGCAAGATAGAGATGCAAAAATTGATGATGCCAGTGAGGGTCCCTGGATAAGATAGTAAGTGGCTGAAGTGTGCAAGGATAGGTGTGAATTGGGAAGATTAAGGGAGTGAATAATGGGTATTTGCAGGTTATTTGTTTTGCTTGTTTATTTCAGTCATTATCACATAACACTTCCATCTCAGCACATATAAGCCAGCTAGTTGTTTTTGAACAGTCATGCAGTACTTTTATGAATTTCATGAACCTGTTCCTTTCCTGACAGACACTTAGGTACCAGAATTTTTCTCCTGTGGCATACTGCCACAAAGCTCATTCTGCTGCCTATGATGCAGTACATGTGGAGGCATGTTTCTGTCATATAGATCAGGATATGGCACTTTGCAGTCAGAGTATCTCTACTTTGATCCTAATGGGTGTTACCTTTTCTTCCTCCATCCCAGATGCCTTCATGACAACTACATGGACTGCACCAGGGCCTTATAGGTTCTTGCTGTGCCCAAGATTAGCTTTGGGAATTTAGGCCACGTGAGAAGGATGAGACTCAGGGCTCCAGGCTTTGCTGATCTCCCAACTCCCTCCCTTCACTCCTTCCATGTTGTGATCAAGGTCAAGAAAAGGTTTTCATGAAGCTGTTTGTGATCCTGAAACCTAAAACTCTGAAAGGAGACATTGGTCTTGTCACCTTCCTAACCCTAATCTTTCTTCTCTGGCCTGCAATTGAGGTGAGAGGCTCAGCTCACCCAAAGAGCCAAAGGTTACGTGGTAAGGGTGACACCCGTTCACGCAAATGACTGGTTTTTCTCTGTTTTTGTCCCAGTATCCCTGATTATTTTGATAATAAAGAATGGCACTTCATGTTATGTCAAATCCCTGCAAAATCCATTGGAGGTGGATATTAGTTCACTGGTCCACTGAGGAAGAAAGGAAAAGTCAGAGGGTCAGCAACTCTTGGAGAACAGTGGGGTAGAGGCTCAAATCCTGGAGCTCCCCTCCAAAGCCCAGGCTGTGTATGATCCCCAGAGCCATGTAGCTGCTGAGATGGGGAATGTTCTATTACCTTGTTACACCTGGGGGTGGTGTTCTCTTCCCCTAGTATATTAGTCAAATGTTTTTATGCAGAACAGTATAATTTCTTCATCGTACAAATCTATTCAATTTTTGAAACAAATTAAATTAAAATTAAACATACATTATAATTAAACATATATTATAATTAAATATATATTCCATGCCTAATCTTACCATCCAGCCAATAACTTTGCCCTGAATTTAAAAATTCCTGCAAAAAAAATTATCATACTAATTTTATCAGTGAGGGTGTTATGTTCAAATTGTTTTATAAACAAGCTTGTATTAAAAACATAAATCTGTTTCACTGAAATTCAGTTTATTTTTAGAAACACTAGGTGAAATAAAGAGACTGCACCCAACTGAACACCTAAGAACACACAAAAGGGTACACACATACCTCAAACATCGACCAGCTCCCTCAGTTCACAGTGCTTGCTATGAGCCGTATCCATCCGCATCAGGTGTTAGAATGTTCTAATTCAGATCACTTGTTTTCCACCACTTCAAGGAAACTGACAAATTATAACCCTTTAGACACCCACTTTTACAAGCAAACTTCACATCGATATCAAGTAAACTGCCATAAATATTGTAGTGTTTACATACGTAATCATTTAACAGGTCTGAAACAGCACTACCATTTTTATTAGGTTCCTGTTTTATTTCTAATGAATCAGTATTTTAAAATATCCCAATAAAACCTGGGGGCGGCCGCCTTCACTGTTGAATTCTATCAAATATTTAAAGAATTAGTACCAATCCTTCTCAAACACTTCCAAAAAGTAGAAGAGCAGGGAACATTTCCTAACTCATCCTATGAGGTTAGCATTACCCAGATACCAATGCCAGACAGACACTACAAGAAAGCTACAGACGAATATCTCTTATAAATACAGATACAGAAATCCTCAACAAAGTACTAACAAACTGAATCCAACAGCATATTAGGAAGACTCTACATCATGACCAAGTGGGATTTATGCAAAGATGGTTCAACATTAGAAAATCAACATATTTTTTTAAAAAAGAAAATCAATGTATTAAGAAGGGCATGGGTTGTGATGAGCACTGGGTGTTATATGTAACCAATGATTTACTGAACTCTACCTCTGAAACTAATGATGCATTATATGTTGGCTAATTGAATTTAAATAATTTTTTAAAAACTAAACAAATTTTTTTCTATAGGGAAATAAAGGAATAAATTCATTTTATTCTTTAGGTTAAAAAAGAGAGAGAGAGAAAGAAAGAAAGAAAGAAAGAAAGAAAGAAAGAAAGAAAGAAAGAAAATCAATGTAATACACCATAGTTACAGAATGAAAAACATCTTTCCATCCTTGGAGTGAACCCTACTTGGTCATGGTGTATAATTTTTTATATATTGCTGAATGCTATTTGCTAATATGTTTTAAGGATTTTTGCTTCTATACTCATGGGGGACATGTAGGGTGTTATTTTTTCTTCCATCTTTCTTCCTTCCCCCTTACTTCTCCTTCCTTCCTCCTTCCCTCCCTTCCTTCCTTCCTTTATTTATTTTGTCTAGTTTGGGTATTAGGGTATTAGTAGTTTAATAAATTGAATTGAGAAATACTCCCTTCTCTTTTATTTTCTGGGTGGAGATTTTGTAGAAATGATGTTAATTCTCCCCTTAACATTAGATTCTCCAGTAGTATCATATGGGTCTGGATTTTTGGGAGAGTTGTTAAATTAGAACCTCAATTCTTTCAATAGATGACTTTTCAAATATCTATTTCATATAGGGTGAGTTATAGTAGATTGGTTTTTTTAAGGAATTGGCTGCTTTTATTTAAGTTATCAAAGATGTGTGTAGAGTTGCCCATCACATAATATACTCTGAGGATATTTTTTATGTCTACAAGATTTGTAATGACATCCTCTTTAAACTATGATTTTGGGCATTTGTGTCTTTCTTTCTTTCTTTCTTTTAGTGTTATTGGTGGAGGTTTGGCAATTTTTTCTATCTTTTCTAAGAATCAGTTGCTTGTTTCATTCCTCTATTATTTTTCTCTTAAGTTTCTTCAATTTCTACTCTTTATTATTGTCTACCTATTCTGGTCTTGGTTTCTTTTGCTGTTCTTTTTTTTAGATTCTTGAAATAGAAGCTTAGATAATTGATTTGAGACTTTTTTTTCCAATGTATGCATTTTGTGGTATAAATTCACTCTCCATGCTACTGAATCCCACAAATTTTGATACTGAATTTTCATTTTCATTCAATTTCATTTTTTTAAATTTCCCTTGAGACTTCTACTTGGACCTATGAGTGAGAGAATGCGTGAGTTATTTATTTACATGAGAAAATCAAATTTAATAGGTGTACATATGAGGATTCCACAGTCATGTAAATCCCAAAAGAAATAAAGCAAAATAAGGTATATATGTCATTCTGAACTAGGAGAATGGAGTAGGGGTCTGGGATTTCAGAGGAAAGGTATGCACTTCACAGGGTGATAATGGAAGCAGATGTTTGGCAATCAGATGTTTGACTACCATATAGATGCGTCACTCAGGTAAAATTTATCTCTGTTAATAACTCTTATTCTGGAAAAGACCCCCCAATTTAAATTTTTCTGTGTGCTTAAGGGAGGGACAAAACTTTGTCTTGAGTCTGCAGGTTCTCAAGTGCTTTCAGCTCAGGATAATCCACATACCAAAGTGGTATATTCTGAGGTAGGGGCTGTTCTGAACCCACAAATACTTCCTTGGGAGTGTCACATATTAAATATTGCACAGGTGAATTGTTTCATCTTGTTGATCCCATCTCTTGGTCCTAGCAATAGGTCAGTTTAGTGAAACTAATTTCAGGAAGTAGAGATGCAGGTATATTCTCAAAGTTACACCTATGTTTCAAGTAATCAGATATTAAATAAAAAGCATTTCTATGGAAATAAAAGGAAAACAATGGTTAACGTTTGGATCAAATGTTAAGCCAGTTTTTGTGTTCTGAGGGTAGCTAGTTGATGAAACATCTAGATGTCAGACTTGAAGCCTCTTTAGATAGAGTGAGGGCAGGTAGTGGCAATCTAACAGAGCTTCCTGGTTTGTAGTTCAAATGTCTTGGGTGATCTTTTTGAATGGCCATAGAGCAGTAAGCACAAAGAGTGTCTATTAATGAGGTATTAAGGGGATTTCTTTACATCAAGTCATTTATATTTAGTTTGCAGGACTTCAGGAAAAGGCAAGTTTTCATTTTCAAATTATTCCAAGTCAGAAAGGTGGGAGAAAAATCAGAATGTTAGTTTGGAGAGTTTTAGCCAGGCATTGGAGGACCTTAGGAAGAATCAGGACCTGGTCCAATTTATAACAAATAGTATTAAAATCTAGTATCTACAAAGATGTATTATTGAAACATATTTTGTCTCTATACCCTTATTTTTACCAAAGATAATCAATAATTTTTTGCAAAATAAGTCTAGACTTATTACCAAAGATAAACAATAATTTGTTTGAAAAATAAGGCTAGGCTTATTTTGACCCATAAGTTATTTAAAAGTGTGTTGCTTGGTTTTCAAGGGCCACAGTCCATCTAACTCTGCAGCTGACCATGAACAAATGATACAGAGGCTCCCAGCAATCTCTTAACATACAGAGAGTCTGCTTTGCCCCGGTATGTCTACAGCAGTGATTCTAGGGCAAGTGAGGGCAGAGGAGCCTGTCTGGAAAGGAGACTTAGGGATGGTAACGTGGGGAGGGGCTGGTGCTGGAGCTGTACCAGCTGGGCCTCTCTCAGCCCTCTGATTCCCTCTTCTTGGCTTCTTGGATACTTGATCACCCATGATATTGAAATGATACCAAAGCCTAGACACAGCATGGCTGCCTCCCTGCAGACGTATGAAAAGAACATGCCTGAGGTGAGGACTCAGGGCCAGTGCCGAGACTGATGGTGAAGGTGGGAAAGATTAGGTAGAAGAGACAGGTTGGTCTCAGATATCCCCTGTTGGGGTCCTCACTCTAAATTTTTCCTCACCATAGCTTTTGCCCCCAAACCCGAGCAACAAGACACCCTTTCAGCTGGATGGCCTGACATTGTGCAGAATGTCACCAGCATTAAGAACTTGAACCTCTCCAACAGTGAGGTGAGGTGTGATACCCAGATCCTTCTTTAAAAGGAAGGTGGGAGTGCTCATGGGATGGTGACAAGTCAGGAGAGTGGATTTGTTGGAAAAAAGAAGAGCTAGGTCATCCTGGCCATCTTTCTCTGCTCCGTGTGTTTCCTTCCCATAATTAGAGGTGATGTCTTCAGAGGAGCTGGACAAGGGCAAAAGTCTGCAGCCAGAAGAGATGAGTGCCGACAGAAGCCCCCTGTGCACTGCCTTCCCTGATAAATCAACCAACATAAGGTCAGTTGTACACTGTGTCACCCCATGGGACTCTAAACTATGCCTGACGGTACCTATTTGGACGAGCCAGCAGCTCTGTTCCTTTGCAGGAGACCAGAATCCCTATGCTCTCCTCTCTATGTCCCTCACCTGTGCCGAAACATCTCCTATTTGGATTAAGAGGCTAGAGGATAGCTTCTGAGCTCAGGGCTCAGGCCAACAGACAGAGGACAGCTTCTGAGCTCAGGCTCAGGCCAACAGACAGGGACTCTAAACTATGCCTAACGGTACCTATTTGGAGGAGCCAGCAGCTCTGTTCCTTTGCAGGAGACCAGAATCCCTATGCTCTCCTCTCTATGTCCCTCACCTGTGCTGAAACATCTCCTATTTGGATTAAGAGGCTAGAGGATAGCTTCTGAGCTCAGGCTCAGGCCAACAGACAGAGGATGAGGTTCACTGAGACTTACTTTTCTTGGCAAGAAGGGCCAGAAGTGGAGCTGAAGCTGCCTAATGTGCCTCAAGTTAAGATGGCTCTTGGATCTGTAATAGGATGAAGAGGTGGGAGAATCTCTGGGTCCATCTATGGGGATCTGAATAGAATAGGAAAAAAAGGGAGCTGTGGGGTGGAGAAAAACAGTGGAAGAAGAAAAATATGGGTTGGGGGGAAATGCCTTCTACATGATGCTAGGTCCAATACTCTCAACCTCCTCTATAGGATGCAACACATTATTCTCTTAGACCTGTGGTTTTCAACTCTGGATATACAGAAAAATCCCCTCCAATGTTCAGACTCAAGAAATTGAATCAGAAAAAAAAGAAAGAAAGAAATTTAATCAGAATATCTAGGGGTAGATCCAGTCATCTGTGTTTTTAAGGCTCCCCAACTGATTCTCATGAGCTGTCAAAATCGAAAGCCTTATCTAATAGTATATTAGTTTTCTAAGGCAAAGTCACCACAGACTGAGTGGCTTAAGCAATAGAAATTTATTTCTCACAGTTCTGAAAACTAGAAAGCCAAGGTCCAAGTACTTATAGCATTAGTTTCTTCTGAGGCCTCTCTTCTTGCCTTGCAAGTTGTCACCCTCTTGCTCCTTCCTCACATGGTCATCCTTCTGTGCACACACACCCTTGGTATCTCTCTATATTTCCTAAACTCCTCTTATAGGTAATCTAATCAGACTGGTTTGTGGCCTACCCTGATGGTTTCTTTTTAACTTAATTACCTCTTTAAAGGCCCTATCTTCGGGGCGCCTGGGTGGCTCAGTGGGTTAAGCCGCTGCCTTCGGCTCAGGTCATGATCTCAGGGTCCTGGGATCGAGTCCCACATCGGGCTCTCTGCTCAGCAAGAAGCCTGCTTCCCTCTCTCTCTCTCTCTCTGCCTGCCTCTCCGTCTATTTGTGATCTCTCTCTGTCAAATAAATAAATAAAATCTTTAAAAAAAAAAAAGGCCCTATCTTCAAATCCAGTCATATGCTGAGGTACAGAGAGTTAAAGCTTCAACATATGAATTTGGGTGGGATGCAGTTCAGTCCACAACAGATGGTATAAGTAATATCTTGGTCTGAGAAGTTCAGGTGCCTTTTAGCAGCCTTCCTGTGACTACCACACAACACTTTTACAATCACTTTGTTGGGCAGAAGTTGGTCATGTGGCCACACATAGCTGCAAAGGAGACCACCAGCGTGGTCTTTTACTGGCAACACTACTGTCCAAAATAAATTTCGGATTCTATTATTTGTTAAAGATTTTATTTATTTATTTGACATGGGGAGAGGGGAGAGAGCAAGCATAAGCAAGGGCAAGGGGCAGAGGTAGAGGCAGAAAGAGAAGCAGGCTTCCTGCTGTGCAAGGAGCCGATATGGGTTTCAATCCCAAGACCCTGGGATCACCATCCAATGTGGAAGGCAAACGCTTCACCTACTGAGCCACCCAGGTGCCCTGGGATTCTATTTTTAAGGGAGAAGTATAATTGGTATAGAATATATGCTATACTTTTATACCCAAGACAGCTAGAAGCATCAATTATTGGGCTCTTTCTACCCAATTTTCCAACCACAATTTTCATGGGTTCAAATAAAACTGCTGTTTTAGAGACACCTAAGCTCACTCTTCTGTCCTCCCAAATCCCCTGTCCTAGACTGCTTGGCTCATAACAACTTAACATACATATGTTTAATCAATGTCATTTATCATTCAACAAATATTTAGTGGTTAACAAAGACATGAGAGGCACTGTGATAGATACTAGAGATAAAGTAGAGAACCTGACAGACATGGTCCTCTTTCCCATTGAGCTTACATTTTAGAGGGGATGATACCTTCAGGGATGAAATGTTATTAGGAAAATAATATGGGGAAACATTATAGAGAGCCAATAGGGTGGGGAAGGCAGGGAAGAATTTTCTGAAGAAATGACTTTTACCTGATACTCAGCAAGAAGCAGACAACTGTGGGGAGATATGGGACCTTAGGGAACAGGAGAGGGTGCAGCAGGAAGAAAGGCCCTAAAATATGAACAAGCTTGGCACATGTAGGAAATAGTTTGGATTCCAATGTGTCTTAGAAGAACAGTGTTGGGAAATGAGGTTAGAGTAGCAGAAGAGGCCAGGTCACAGAAAGCCCTATGGGCCATGATAAGCACTCCAGATTTTGTTCTTACTAAGATGGAGCCACTGGGGCACTTTAAGAAAGAAAGGCATATTATTACAATCTACTTTATTAAAGGTCAGTCTGAATGTTCTTTGTGGAATAGACTGAAATATAGGAGCAAGGGGATGAGGTAGGAGACTACTACATACATGAGAGTGAGAAGTTACAGTGGCATGGACCAAAGTCTTAGCAATGGAAGAGGTGAGAAGGAGTTTAAAGTGAGATTTATTGCAGAAGTACTGAACTTGCTGATGAAGTCCATGTTTGTAGTGAGGGATAGAAAGGAATCAAGTGTGTCTTTTGGAATGTGGATCTTTGCAACTGGGTTAGGGTGGTTTTCTTAGATGAAGAACTGAATGGAGGGTCAGGTTTGGTGCAATTCCAAAGAAATTGACAGTTCTGTTTTGATCATGTTGTTTGTGGAGCTTATGAAAAAATCTGGGTGGGGCCATGTTGTTGGATATATAAGTCTGGAGCTCCTGATAATATTCTTGGCTACAGCAAAAAGAAGAGAGAACAACTACACCATTTAACAGAGTAATTCAATCAGAAAATACTTGATTCTACATATGAGCATGACCCAGCTCTAGATTTTGGAAGGGATATTAAGACATTTTAAATCAACTTTACTGAGCTATAACTTATGTTCAATATAATGCATCCATTTTAGGTGTATAATTCAATAAATTTGGATAAATTTATCCATTCATACATGTAACTACCACAGTGGACATATAGAACATTGATATGAAGGCTTTTAAGATCCCTATCCCTTTCTGGGGCACCTGGGTGGCTCAGTGGGTTAAAGCCTCTGCCTTCAGCTCAGGTCATGGTCCCAGGGTCTTGGGATCGAGCCCCGCATCGGGCTCTCTGCTCAGCGGGGAGCCTGCTTCCCCTTTTCTCTCTGCCTGCTTCTCTGCCTACTTGTGATCTCTGTCTGTAATATAAATAAATAAAATCTTTAAAAATAAAAAGATCCCTATCACTTTCTTCATGAAGCTCATCATGCTGTTAGAGGGAAAGAAATGTAGGCATGTAAGTGAAAGAAAGATATAAGGAAGTAAAGGGTAAGTTTCAATGACTGTAACAGTTCTTGAAGGATGTCACTTTGGTGAGGGTATCACCAAAATATATTTTGATATTTTATATATTTGATATTTTGGTGAGGAAAATGCCTGACTATAATGCAAATACATTTGGGGCAGGAAGCTTGCCATCAACATAAAAGGTCAAGGGAGAAGTCAGGCCAGGCCACAAGACTTTCATCTCATCAAATATCTCACCAATCAGAAATGCCCATAATAATTCACCACTTTGGCTTAAAATATTTGGAATTATCTTTAGACTACAAGTTATAAAATGCACATAAATTTTTCAAGAGTGATGTCTGTGGGATACATAGAAAGCCAGCACTCCACTAACATATGCTTATGGTGTCATAGGAAGGTTTTCTGGCAACCACCTCATTAGAGGATAGGGAACTTCAGGACAAATGAGGGATTAGCACAGCAAGTACTCAATATCCTCTTAACTCCTCTGTTTTCTTTTAACCTGACAATAGAAAGACTTCCTTCCTTTGGGATATCCTGTATCATTTTGTGGTGGCAAGCCTCATAAGGAAGCATGTGACATTTGTTTTAGTCCAAAGAAAAGGAGGATTTTATTGGGAGCATGAGTTCATCTAGGGATTGGGGGAAGCCCTAGAAAATGATGTGTGTGTGTGTGTGTGTGTATGTGTATAGGAGGTATAAACAAAGTCCATGGGCTATAAATTTTCAGTATCTATGTTTATTCATATTGATAGTAACATGTAAAAAGTGGTCATGGTGAGAGAGAAGGAGGCTATGCCGAAGCCTAACAGTATGAGTCTTGATTTATCTAGGTGTGTGGATATAGCTTTGCTACTGTTGAATTTTCAATATTCCAGCAACAGAAACCAATGTTGATCACCAAATATGGGTGATTGAATATTGAATAGACTGGGTCTTTTCACTCTGAAAGTGAAAGGCCAATGACTCTTTCGAGAGGAAGATGCACGTATTGAGGGTGATGGTTTTCTTGTCAGGTCTTGGCCATCACCTTTATCTGAGAGCGTAGTGTTTGATCCACTATCATGGAATTCTCAGAACACATCATATCAAACAAAGAGACCCACTTCATAGCAACATGTATGGAAATGGACCCATAGACATGGGATTCACTGATCATATGATATATTACACTACCCAGAAACTCCTGCCTAATAAAGGATTAAAATGGATTGCTGAAGGACCAAATGAAGTTCTGTTTAAAGGTGACATTTTAGTAGAATTGGGAGTCATCATCTAGGACTCAATGTACACCATGAGTAAAAGACTTTTATGTGGTTCTAATCCTCAAAAAAGATAGTACACGGATCTGGAAAACAAGGGGGTATAAGCAGGACATATCATTTGCCATCATTCCAATTGACCAGGTTGGAGAAATTTGGGTGCCTGGTTTCTAGAACTCTGGGTTATTGAACTGTAAGCTACAAATTCTACTCATATACTTTGTCTTCCTTGTGCTCATCAACCATCCTGTAAAAGAAGAGTCACCATCCTGGCAGAGGTAATTGACTATTATCAGGAGAGGTATGAACATTATTACACACTGAGGGCAGGAAGAAATATGTTTGGCTATGAAGCAATCTATTGCGTGCTTCTTAGTACTCCCCTGCCCAGTTTTGACAATAAAAGGATAATGGAGAAACCTATAGCCATAGAAGAATAAAATGACCAGGAATGAGGATCTAAATAATGCTACTCATAACTCATTACAACCATCAGACTTGGGGACTGAAGATGAAGGGAATCTAGAATGGGTAGTGGACGAAAGAGATGAATATTAGTTGTGGCCACACGACCAGATGCAGACATGGGCTGGTAATTATAATCTTCTAAGTTTCCTTCAGTAATACAGAACCACTGGGTTTTCTGAGCATATGTGGAGTAGTAGATGCAATTAGAGCAAATGGTAGAGAAATAGAGAGGAACTCAGAATAACGTTGCTTGATATCCCTTTCAGAGAACGACTTGTTGCCCACCCTGTGGCAATTGATATCAACAGATAGCCTTCAGCTATCAGCAGTTTCTGGGATAACATCTGTTGCAGAAAGCTGTCTTGCCTGTAGTCATGCCCTTCCTATGGTGTTCCTCATTGATGAAGGTAGGGTATAAAGGCCCAGCCATTTAGGCCCAATGCCTGACAAGTCTACTGGAAAGTTTTAGCTCTTCAACTCAACATGGAGAGGGCAAAAGATAACAGACTTGCATCATAGACTGACTTTTCCCTTGGCCTAATCCTACTTCTTCCTCCCCCAATCTATAGTTTTTTTATCCCTATGGAACTCTATAATAAATAGCCAGCATATTAAATTCAATCTTAAACATTATTTCCTGAGCTCACCTTAGGACCCCTCCCAGATCTTCTCAATGAGAACTTGCATATTTGTCTGTTTTGTTTAATGTTATTTTTCTAGCATCTAGAAGAGTGTCTGTAACATAGTAGAACCTCAATAATTATTGGTTGAATGGACATGTAAAATGGCACAACCACTTTGAAGAACAGTTCAGAAGTTTTTAAAAAGTTAAACTTACACTCTACCTACCATATAATATATCCATTCTACTCCTAGATAATTATTCAAGAGAAATGAAAGGTTATGTCCACCCAAGTACTTGTACATAAGTTTCATAACAGCTTTATTCATATAGCTCAAAACTAGAAACAAGTGAAACATCTACCACTTGGTGAATGGAAAAACAAATTGTGGAGTACTGCTCAGCAATAAAAGGAAGAAATTATTTATACACTTAATGATATGGATGAATCTCAAAATAATTTTGCAAAATCAAATAATCTAGGAGAAAAAGAGTATAAGATTATATTTTTCCATTTATATAAAAGTATAGAACATGATGGGGTACCTGGGTGGCTCAGTGGGTTAAGCCTCTGCCTTCAGCTCAGGTCATGATCCCAGGGTCCTGGGATTGAGCCCTACATCCGGCTCTCTGCTCAGCAAGGAGCCTGCTTCCCCCTCTCTCTCTGCTTGCCTCTCTGCCTACTTGTGATCTCTCTCTCTCTGTCAAATAAATAAAATCTTTTAAAAAAGTATGGAACATGCAGACTGACTTACAGTAACAGAAAGCAAATCAGGGCTTGTCTGAGGGTGGTAGAGGGTGTGTAGAGGGAGTGAGGAAGGATTAGAAAAGAGCATGAGAAATTTGGGAGGGTTAATTAATATGTTCATTATCTTTATAGCAGTTATGACTGCATGCATCTGTCAAAACTTAACAAGTCATACACTTTAAATATATAGTGTTAATTGCATATCAATTATACATCAAAAAGTCTGTTAAAATAGTTATTGATTGGATAAAAGAATGAACTCATAACCTAGGATAGTTGTTTCCCAGAAACCTACCTCAAATGTATATTCTCTGTTTCACATTTCACAATTGAGTAACCAGACCCCTAAGTTTTCAGTCTCTGAGAATCTTAGGAATGGACTTTAGAAACATAATTGACCCTTCTATCCTTACCTTTTATATGGAAGACTCAACAAGCACAGCCCCACCCCAAACCTTGGCAAAAAAAAAAAAAAAAAAAAACTGGTATGAAGGATCTGGTCAACACTAGGCAGGAGTGAAGACAGTTGATATTTCATGGGCAAAAATGAACTTGCTGAAATTGTTGGCAGTAGGCAGGAAAATCATAGCTCCAAGTTACACCATCTGTTGAGAAAATACATTGTGGGCCATGGGCTGAAAAATCCCTGTGGTGAAGAAGAACTATCTTTGAAGTTATGAGAAGGAAATGAGAGAATCAATGTGACAATGAAAAAAATATGCAACTCTCCCATACTTTAAAGAGGGGAGATATAAAAAAGTATTCTCTATGTGCTAGAACAGGGTAATGTGTATGAGGATTCAGTGATAGGAAGCTGAGAGAAGGAAATGGTTCCACCTAGGACAGAGTTTTGGGGAGAAGAGATGGTTCATGAAGGACAGGGGCTGATACTCTTACATCTCATAAATCTTCAGGGAAGAGAGGCAAGACTGCCTGATGAAGAGTCTGGTGATGTTTTATTGTGCACTGCGCCAGGTAACCTCTTCCACTGTACACCTGAGGATAACATAAAAGGCAGCTTGAATAATTTTTGTAATTAAACTTATCATTAGTAGAGAAGTGGGAGATAGATTTCAGCACCTGCTGCCAAAAATGGCCCTAAGTGTCCCAATAATATTGTGCTTCAATCAAGTTGCCACCCTGTATTGCAAAATATTTCAACCAAAGTTGAGGGGTTAAATACAGGCCTTCAGAGAAATGGAATAATTCTGAAGAAACATGGAGAGAAGTTTCAAACTTGCCCAAGCACAGCTGAGGCAGATGCTCCAGTCTTCTTCAGAGAGGTTTTAAAAACATGGAATGGATTTTGTCAGGTGCCTGCTGCTTCCCACTCCTACCCTGTGCTTGTTCCACGCTGTGCCTGTTTAGTTGGCTGCCTGCCAGTCCTAAGAAGAGAAGATCTAAATTGCTCTGGTCTTTTTTTGGCAGCTTGGTTTTTAAAACGAACATTTACCAACTTTACCCCACTCCAGTGCCTACAGAATGACGAACTACCTGTTGTAGAATGAGATGCAATGGCTATTACAGGAACCAGTAAAATAGAGTGAGGATGCAAGAAAATTAGGGTTAATGTTGATCCCGAGGTAGGAATCCTAACTGTTTCAAGTAGTACAAAATATAAGGGTGATTAAAGGCTCTGCTTTAGGGGCACCTGGGTGGCTCAGTTGGTTAAGCAACTGCCTTCAGCTCAGGTCATGATCCTGGAGTCCCAGGATCTAGTCCCATATCGGGGGAGGGGGGGTGTCCCTGCTCAGTGGGGAGTCTGCTTCTCCCTCTGACCCTCTCCCCTCTCATACTTTCTCTCTCTCTCTATCTCTCAATTAAATAAATAAAATCTTAAAAAAAATAAAGGCTCTGTTTTAGATGCTTTTACCGAATCCCCCAGTAATCAGATCCATACTCTGGTCTCTGCCTTGGAAGGTACCTACAACTCCCAGTTTTTGAGTCTTTTAGGATTCTGCAATTTGTTTCTTAGACAGTTGGTGTTTAGTTTCTGTGGTCTGATCAGTGTCTGTTTTCCAATTTCCAAAATTTTGTTCAGATTTTTTTTTGTCTTCTGTCCTTTTTTCCCACCTTTTCTTCATTTGAGGAGGTTTTCTACTGAGATCAAAAAAGCATTTGTATTCCATTTTCCAGGAATAAGCAGAAGTTCATAAATAGATTTTTCTAATAGTTCACTGTGCTTTCATTTCTGGAATAAATCTTTTGTGATCTTATTTCTTTATAAGATATTGGTTAGTTCGGTTTGGTATTATTTTACTTAGAATTTTTACATCTATAATTATACATCTACTATAATTTCCTTTGCTTATACTGTCTTTTTCTAATGCTTAGTGTCCAATTTTACTAGAATTACAAGAGAATATTTTTAAATCTTATTGACTTTAATGATAAATGTTTTCTCATCTGGACTAATTGGTGGATATAAATATATCTGAATAAATAAAAAGAATAGTCTTAACATGTGGAAAGGGACCATTACTATTTCAAAAGCACTGCTCTATGAAAGGAGGCAAAAAAAAAAACAAAAACAAAAAAACCTCCTCAATACATGGACTATTACCAATGAAACTGGGATAAAATGTTGCTTTGTTCAGGGGATTTCATTAAACTGGCTTTGTTATTATGATGTATATCTTGAGGAAAAGCCAATAAATTATGTTTTTTATTAGGTATTAGTGTTTTTTAAGTTTTTATCTAAATTCTAGTTAGTTAACATACAGTGTAATATTAGTTTCAAGTGTACAATATAGTGATTCAGAATGGCTAAAACTAACAACACAAGAAACAAGTATTGGTTAGAATGTGGAGAAAAGGGAACGCTCTTGCACTGTTGGTGGGAATGCAAACTGGCACAGTCACTCAGGAAAACCATAAATTATAAGTGAATAGAGTCTTGCCTGTTCACTTCCATGGTACTATTGTAAAATAAAAGTAAAGCCCTGAATGGATCTTCACAGTGCTCAGCTTTCCTCCCAGGTCAGGCCAGAACAACTCTTCACAGTGGCAGACCCAGGAGAGAGTCCCAATGTTCTCCCTTATCTTTCCTTCCATCCTGAATTAATATCTACTACAATTATTCCTCTGCCTATGTTATCCCTTAAAATGCGCTGCCTTGGTACTAGGCATTTAGATTCAGGTGAGAATCATGGTAGTTAATTTTATGTGTCAACTTGACAAGGCCACAGGGTGCCCAGATATTTTGGTAAAATGTTGTTTCTGGGTGTGCCTATGAGGATGTTTCTGGATGAGGTTAGCATCTGAATTGATAAACTGAGTAAAGCAGATTTCCCTCTTCAGTGTGGGTAGGCACCTAATTGGTTGAGTGCTGGAGCTGGAATTCTTCCAAGAGGTAAGCCTACATCATTGGACAGTGTTTCACTTCCAGTTATTTAGATAGTGGAAATGAGTAACCAGAGCAATCTCTTGATGACCCACAGCTCCCAGGCTTTCCCTTTTGACTACTTCTTCCTATTGAGTAAGCTAGATCACTTTCAGAAGCTTCACTTAATCTTTAGCTATCTCTCAGGCCACCTATGTAAGATGCTCAAGGAGTGTAGGTAGAAGTTTTTCTGAAGATACAAAGGCCAAGATCTCCAGAATGCCTCTCTGAAACTCATCAAGTTAGAGCCAAGCATAGGTTTCCCCTCCATAAATTTATGCTGAATCACTTGGGAGCACTGGCTGCATACCTGGGGTCCTGGTCTGCCAGGGGCTATTAACAGTTAAAGGGAAGAAAGATACATGCCTGGAATATAACTATAATTCATTCATTCATTCATTCATCCAAGCACCTAGTGCATGTCAAGCATAATGATAAGAAGGGAAAATAGGACCATAAAAAAAATCAGGCAATGTCCTTGTCTTCCTGAAGCTTCAGAGTTTATACAGAGAAAGAAAGGGGTTCTGGGGTAAAGGAAGTGTTTGGGTCCCTATAGTGTCTAACCCCAGTTTATAAAGTTGACTCTTCCCCCTCTGCATGTCTCATAGACAAAGCTGTGACATGAACTAGAACAGAAAGCTGTTCACCAGGAGCCTGTCCATTGTGTAAATAAAAGGTTGAGGAACTAGATTTCTCAAAATTCCACCCAATAGAACACTTAGTCCTTATTATATGCAGAAATACACTTAAATTTCATTTAATTCTTTTAACAATTTGAGGAGTGTAACTAATTATTTTATCTCTATCTAATCAGAAAGTTAAGGTTAAGGAAGATTGAGTGTCTTAAAAGAAAATAGGAGGCATATTGATAATAGGAAAGTGTTAAACTTTAAGCTATGAAATCTTAACTAATACAATATACTGGCTCCCATCCTTTGGGTCCAGGTCAAGGTAGTGGCAAAGCAAATTTCTCAGTCCAAAGCTTGGAATTTACTGGCCCTTAGAGAGTCATATGAACTGGAGAATCTATAGTATATTGAAAGCCTAACATGCCATCCTCCTGCCTGCTCTGTGTACTTGTTCCTGTCTCTGTTCTGTTGTCTCATAATAATGCCATCTTAACACTGGGCTTTATTTTGACTGGATTATTTCTCCCAAAAGTCATATGTTGAAGTCCTAATTCCCAGTGCCTCAGAATATGACTACATCTGGAAATGGGATCTTTAAAGACATGATTAAGTTAAAGTGAGGCTGTTATATGCCTTAATCCATTCTGACTGGTGTCTTCATACTAAGAGGAGCTTAAAAAAATGCAGAATCAGACCCATAAATACAGAGAACAAACAATTGTTGCCAGAGGGGAAGGGAAGTGGGAGATGGGCAAAATGAGTGAAGAGGAGTGGAAGATACAGACTTTCAGTTATGGATAGAATGTCACGGGAATAAAAGGCACAGCATAGGGAATATAGTCAGTGATATTATAATAGCATTGTATGGTGACACTTGTGCACATAGCACAACCTATACAGATGTTGAACCACTATGTTGTACACCTGAAACTAACATAAAATTGTGTGTCAACTATACTCAAATATAAAAATTTTAAATAAGTAAATCCATTTTGTTTTTTTTTTAAAGGAGCTTAAGACACACAGACGCCAGGATCGTGTGTGCATAGAGACCATCATGTGAAAAAACAGCAAGAGGGCACCCATCTGCAAACCAGGGAGAAAAGCGTCAGAAGAAACCAAACATAACAATACCTGATTTTGGACTTCTAGCCTCCAGAACCATAAGAAACAAATTTCTGTTGTTAAACCACCTAGTCTGAAGTATTTTTGTTATGGCAGCCCAAATAGTCTAATACAGGCATTATGAACATGTTGCAGAGTTTTGCAGGTTATAAAGCAGGTATAATAGCCTGTCACAGAAAAGATGAAAATAAAGTGATGATCAATGACCAGTAAAACTAAGAGAAAGATTTTTTATTTATATTATTGTCAGGCACCACCCCCCATGTGTATTAGAGTGTGCTGACAGGCACTCATTGATGTAACTAAACATTTTTTTAATCCTAAAAAATTCCTGGTAATCATCTCAGAGGAAAAAATATATGATATGACTATCAGGTCTGACAGGAGAAAATCTGACTTTTCTGAAGAAAAGTTATAATTAGAATTTCAGTGTTCATCTTTTAATGAAAGAAGCTGATCTTGATCACCATCAAAATGTCTAAGTATCGCTTGAGCATAAGTGGGATAGGTGCAATTCTGCTATGTCTTACACTGTGATCTGTCCATCTGTAAGTACTTACAGAGACTAGAGTTGAGCCAGGCATCAGATCTTGATGTCAGACTCCTGTGATTGTACATAGAGGCTTCCTAAATCCAATTTGAAGTTTCATAATAGGTTTTATTGTAAATACATGGCTTCATTTTCATAACCTGCATTTACATGTGTTCCATAAATGATTCTTCCAAAATTATCTATAGAACACAAATTTTCACAAATTATAGTCACTTGAAAAAAAATCACAACTTCTTTCAGTAGTCTTAGAACTACAAACACACGCAGGGCACCTGGGTGGCTCAGTGGGTTAAGCCACTGCCTTCAGCTCAGGTCATGATCCCAGGGTCCTGGGATCGAGCCCCGTATCGGGCTCTCTGCTCCCCAGGGAGCCTGCCTCCACCTCTCTCTCTGCCTGCCTCTCTGCCTACTTGTGATCTCTGTCTGTCAAATAAATAAATAAAATCTTTAAAAAAAAAAAAAAGAACTACAAACACACAGTCTGTTGTCATCCTTACTAAAATATTCAAATTTAACCATAGTACAAAATTTACTCTGTCGAATTTTCTTCAGCTTATTTATGTAACTATGTTATATTGCAGGTATTTGGCAAAATAATACCATTGCTTTTATAACACTTTTTTCCCAAGTCAGCAAACCAGTAAGGCCACATCAAATTTATTATGGATATACATACAAAAGCTTCAGTTTCCCACACAAATCCCACACAAAGCAAAAGAGGTGTTCATAAAACTGCAATTAAAAAAAAACTGCATTGTATATTCTTCTTTGGTCTTTCTAGGAAAGTTCATAGTATATCTAATATACACAGTAATACCTAATTCAGATTCTACTCATTTTTAATTTTTGTAATTCCAGCAAAAGCCAGGTATTATGTTTAAATTCTGCAATATTTCTTTTTTTGGTATTTATCTAAAAGGAGATGTTTTCAACTATCATTTAACATTATATACCACATATTATATAAATGAATATTATATATATTATTACAATTATATTTATACATTAAAATAAATCTAAGGGTCTTAATTAGTTTCAATTTTGTTTTATTAGTTCTAATTACTGGTAGTACCTGAAATTATTTAAATGGCATTTCAAAGAGGTCCTCCATTATCTCAACTTTTCAGAAACTGAAAAGTTTCTGGCTGTCCATTTATTCTGAATAAGGAAGACTGAATTAATATTAATTTTTTTGGAGAATCTAGTAGGTGATCAAAACACAAAGTTTGGATCCAGAGTGTCTGGAAGCAATCCCTGGCTTGACATCTATAAATTCTAACTTCTTAGGCAAGTCACTTAACACATATGTGTTTCAACTTCTTCATCTGTGAAAACTGAAAAAATAAAGATAGTACATACTCCATAGAATTACCACTATTAAATGAGTTAATATTTTTAAGCCCTTGACTCTTAGTAATTATTATACTTTTTTTTTTCAAATTAACAGCTAAAATCCACTTACTTGGTTTACTTTAGTTTCCTTTAGACTTCCACAAAATTAAATCAACATTGCTTCTCCGTAACCACTCCTTAGGCTTTTGAAGTAATCGCCACAATATGGCAATTGTTATGGTTTTAGGGAGGACCCATTTCATCGTTGTGTATTAATTTGTGTCTTAAATTTCATGTATTATTAGGAAAATAACAGAATTAGCACATTAAAAAAAGGGTGGGGCAGGAAAAGCCCAACCTTGTGTGCTGAGGAAAGTCACTTGGAGCCACCACCATCACTAGGGAGCCCAGGAATGTGGGCAATCTCAGATCTCCAGATCTCATGAAGAGAATGGTCTCCTAAAACATGCAGATTGGGAGAATCCTACCGTTGTTGTACCTAACTATTACCAAGCTGCCCCAGCATTTGAGCACTGTGGGATCCTAAGGCTGTTGTCACATGAATACTGTCATCATGTGAACACTACAATTATGTGGCAGGCCCACACATACTGGTCATGTCAATACCATGGGCTTCTAAACCCTAAGGTCACCTGGTCTCTCTAAACCGGTTGCCACTATGATCATGTGGTAGATTCAGCATCAAGTCACTACAGAATCACGGACTCTTAAATCCTGCCCATCAGGTGATTTTTTTTCCTGTCATGTGGCATGTGGAAACTTGAGCTCTCAAAATCATATGGGTGTCCTGTTTCCGAGGTCATAAGGATGATGGTCATATATCAGGCTCGGTTGTCTCTATCACTGAAGACTGTGGACTACCAAACTGTAAATCTACGAGTCAGCAACCATGTGGCACCTACCATAACGTAGCAGTCACGTGAGCAAAGCAGCTACCCAATCGCTTTTGGTTACCTATATCCTATGGTCACGCGAGGCTCAGATTTCGCAGTCACGTGAAAATTGGAGGCTTCTGAACCCTGAAGTCACTTAGATCTTTCTGTCATGTGGACCCTGCCAGTCAAGTCTCTGGAAGTCAGGTAGACCCCCGATAGCTGTGGATTATGGGGATCCTGCAGTCCCGTGATCCCCCTATAGTCGTGTGCGAGTGTCTGTGTTTTTAAGTGTGTGGAGTCTCCTGAAGTGTGGCTCAACTTAGCTTTCTGAGGAGTCAGACCTATACATAAAGAAGACCCTGTGGTCTGCATCCTGGCAAAGGGAGAATTTTCCTGAGACTCCGGTTCAGATCCCTTCCTTTCCACCAACTTTTATGTCCTGGCGTGGTGAGCGGCACTTGGGTGGGCGGGGCACCAGTAAATACTTGATCTTTACTCAGAGAGTTGGCTTGAGAGGATGCCCCTGGGGTTCATGTACTTCTCTCAATGGCCAGTCTCTAGAAATGCGGTGGGACCCCGTTGCCATTCCTCTTCCCCAGCCCCACACTAAAGCCCTACTTTTTTTTTTAAAGATTTTATTTATTTGACACAGAGAAAGAGCGAGCGCACGATCAGGGGGAGCGGCGGGCAGGCAGAGGCAGAGGGAGAAGCAGGCTCCCTGCTAAGCAGGGAGCCCCATGTGGGGCTGGGATCATGTCTCAGCCGAGGCGCCCCTAAACCCTGCTCTTGATTATCACCCTGCCGTATTAGCTTGTCTGTATTGGACTCCTCTGCCATTGTCTGTGCTGTTATCAAAGATACCAGAGACCTCTTAGATGCCAATTTGTATAAATGATTCCAAATCTGATTTTAATTTCTTTCTTCTTTGATTCTGTGGAGAGAGGGAAGAAGAGACTTTCAAAGAATCAGATATTTTGGGGGCGCCTGGGTGGCTCAGTGGGTTAAGCCTCTGCCTTCCGCTCAGGTCATGATCCCTGGGTACTGGGATCGAGCTCTCTGCTCAGCGGGGAGCCTGCTTCCCTTCCTCTCTCTCTGCCTGCCTCTCTGCCTACTTGTGATCTCTCTCTGTCAAATAAATAAATAAAAATCTTTAATTAAAAAAATCAGATATTTTTTCAATGAAAGTGTGAAAGTTCAAATGTATTTAAAAATATTTTTAAGTATGACAGTAGCCATTACCTGAAGTTTTAGAATGTTTTTATTAGATTTACTTTGTAGTCCAACAGTTTTTCAAAGTGCACATTGGGTGCATATATTTTTGTTCTAGGGATCTCTAAGTAGCTTAAACTAATCCAACCAGACACCATTAGCTTCTGATTTTTCTCCTGATTTTCTAACCATTGCTTCTTAGAATCCTTGAAAACTCTTTTCCTTCCTCCTGTTCTTCATGTGGAAAAAATAGTAAATTTATTTAAGAAAAACATATTAAATTATGGGTGATACATAAAAATCACACAGGTGGTAGTGGATGAGTAAAATTCAGCAAATAAAGGACTGTGTTTACATTTGTGAGGTTTTGAAATATCGTTTGATAGGCACTTAAAGAATATTGTCATGTGTAATATTTTTATTTCTCATATCCACTTTACCTTTTCTCTCATTTCAGCACTTCCAGGTTTGATACACAAAATACTATGTCCAAAAGACAGCAACAACAAAAATATGTTCTTCCATCAGATAAATATGAGACATATAGAAATAAAGGTAAAAAGATTTTTATATTGTCATATTTTTAAGATAACTATGCTAATATGCAATGTGAATATCAAAGAGAGAGGTAGTGTCTTAGTCCTTTCAGGCTGCTTTAACAGAACATCATGAAGTTTATAAGTGAGAGTTGCCAAGAGAGGCAGTTCACAGAATATTTCACAGAACCAAATCTTTTTGCTATTGTAAATTATGTATTCACAATGATATATTATTTTCTATTTGTTACAATTCTTTTGTATATATAGTATTACATCCAGTAAACTGGTCAATCTCTAGTCTTATAATTTTCTGTAGATTCTCTGGAATTTTTTAAGAAGAGTTTTGTTTCTTCACTTTTACAGTTATGAATTTATGTATATATGTATGCATTTACTTATTTTGGTTAACTCACTGCCTAGGAGACTCAGATGTTGAAGAGAACTGATCATATGAGGGTGACTGGGTGGCTCAGTTGGTTGAGCATCAGACTCTTGATTTTGGCTCAGATCATAATCTAAGGGTTGTGAGACTGAGCCCCACGCTGGGCTTTGTGCTCAGTGCAGAGTCTGCTTGATATTCTCTCCTTCTCCCCCTGTCCCTCCCCCTACTCGTGTTCTCTCTCTCTTAAATAAATATTTTTTTAAAAAAAGAACTGATTATCTGATTTAATATGGAATGCTTTTAATGTTTCACAATTATGTATGGTGTTTGTTGTAGTCTTTTTAAAAAAATACATGTTATCAGTTTAAAGAAATAGCTCTCTATTCTTGGTCAGCTGAGAGTTGTTGTTTAATCTTGATTGGTTACTAAATTTTATTTATACCCCTGTTTCTGAAATCTTTGTGATGATTATCCTCTTCCTGCTTTATCTTATTAATGTGATGGATTATATTATGGATCTCTTAATGTTAAGTCACACTGCAAGTTTGGGATAAACACAACTTTGTTATGTTATCTGTTTTACCCATTGCTGGATTTGGTTTGCTATTATTTCCAATTTTTTTGCATTTCTAAAACTAATTAAGATTGAACAGTAATTTTGCCTTTTCATGCATTATTTGTCAGGAATCCTTTTTAAATTAAGAAAGAGAACTCTTGGGGTGCCTGGGTGGCTCAGTGAGTTAAAGCCTCTGCCTTCGGCTCAGATCATCATCCCAGGGTCCTGGGATCCTGCCCCACATCAGGCTCTCTGCTCAGCGAGGAGCCTGCTTCCCCCTCTCTCTCTGCCTGCCTCTGCCTACTTGTGATCTCTCTCTATGTCAAATAAATAAATAAAATCTTTATAAAAAAAAAGAAAAGAAAAGAAAGAGAACTCTTTATATTATTTTCTATTTCTTCAATTTAAAACAGTATTATTTTATGACACATGAAAATTATTTGAAATTCTCATGTCTGTAGCCATATATAAAAAGTTTTACCAGAACAGAGCCCATGCTATATGCATGGCAGCCTTTGGCTAAAAACAATAGATTTGAACAGCTCCATCAAAAACTGAAAAGCCGGGACGCCTGGGTGGCTCAGTTGGTTGGGCGGCTGCCTTTGGCTCAGGTCATGATCCCAGCGTCCTGGGATTGAGTCCCGCATCGGGCTCCTTGCTCATCAGGGAGCCTGCTTCTCCCTCTGCCTCTGCCTGCCATTCTGTCTGCCTGTGCTTGCTCTCTCTCCCTCTCTCTCTCTCTGACAAATAAATAAATAAAATCTTAAAAAAAAAAACTGAAAAGCCTGCAAAGTCTCAAATATTTAGGATTTGACCCTTTCCAGAAATAATTGTTGAACTCTGGCTTAGAGCACTTGTCCTTAAAACAAGTGCACAGTAACTGGTAAATGGCTGGAAGTCCCTTTGGCTAAGCCCAGGAAGATTTACTGTAGTCAATTGTGACTTCATTCTAGGGTTTTTTTTCCTCAGTAGTCCATTTGCTTGTGGTATTATGGCTCAGGTGTGGGAATTGATTTTTCAACCATTCAAATATGTAAAAGCCATTCTTAGCTTGCAGGGCCCACAAAAACAGGCCACAGAAAAGGTTTGGTCCATGGGCCGTAGTTTGCCAATTCCCTGCCCTATGCTAATGGAATCACTAGGTCTCCAAAATAGCCATAAGTGGAAAGTCAGCAAATGAGAGGGAAATCATTCCTAGGATCTTCTGGCAAGCATAAACCAAAAACTGACAGTTTAACATAGTAATTTTCAGTCTCGGTTGCACACTGCAGTCATATGGAGAGTTTAAAAATGTAGTTGTCTAGTCTGATTCCAGTTCTGCTTTAATTGTTGTAGGTATACCTTGGTGCCAGCATTTTTTCACTTTTTAAAATTTCTTTTTCTTAAATTTTTATTTAAATTCTAGTTAGTTAACATATAGTGTAATATTGGTTTCAGGAGTATAATTTATGATTCATGACTTACATATAACTCTCTTATGATTTGTTTTCCCTTCTATTTTTCCCCTATGTTTATCTGTTTTATATCTTAAATTCCACATAGGAGTAATATCATATCATATTTGTCTTTCTCTGACTGACTTATTTCACTTAGCATAATGCATTCTAGCTCTATCCACATCATTGCAAATGGCAAGATTTCTTTTTTTTTGATGGCTAAGAAATACTTCACTGTATGTATATACCACTTCTTCCTTATCCATTCATCAGTTGATGGACATTTGGGCTCTTCATAGTTTGACTATTGTAGATAATGTTGCTATAAACATAGGGGTTCATGTGCTTATTCAGATCAGTACTTTTGTATCCGTTGGGTAAATACCTAGTGGTGCAATTGCTGTATCTTAGGGTAGTTCTATTTTAACTTTCTGAGAAACCTCCATACTGTTTTCCACAGTGGCTGCAGCTCTGTTTGTATTCCCACCAACAATGTAAGAGGGTTCCCCTTTCTCCACATACCAATATCTGTTGTTTCCTGTGTTATTAATTTTAACCATTCTGACAGGTGCGAGGTGGTATCATATCATGGTTTTAATTTGTAGTTCCTTGATGATGAGTGATGTTGAGCGTATTTTCATGTCTGATGGCCATATGGATGTCATCTTTGGAAAAATGCCTATTCATGTCTTCTGCCCGTTTCTAAACTGGATTATTTCTTTTTTGGGCATTGAGTTTAAGAAGTTCTTTATAGATTTTAGATACTAATCCTTTGTCAGATGTGTCATATTATAAATATCTTTTACCATTCCTTAGGTTGCCTTTTAGTTTTATTGTTTCCTTCATTGTGTAGAAGATTTTTATCATGATGAAGTCCCATTAGTTCATTTTTTGTTTTGTTTCTCTTGCTTCTAGTTCTAGAGTCAGCTAATAGAGTCATGTCTAGTAATAAGTTGCTATGGCCAAGATTGCTGTTTGTGTGTTCCTCTAGGATTTTGATGGATTCCTGTCTCACATTTAGGCCTTTCATCTGTTTGGAATTTATTTTTGTGTATAGTATAAAAAGTGTTCCAGTTTCATGCTTCTGCAAGCTGCTGTCCAGTTTTCCCATCATTATTTGAAGAAACTGTCTTTTTCCATTGGATATTCCTTTCTGCTTTGTCAAAGACTAGTTGATCATATAGTTATAGGTCCATTTCTGGGTTTTCTATTCATTTCCATTGATCTCTTTGTCTGGTTTTGTGCCAATATCATACCGTCTTGATGTTTACAGCTTTGTTTTTTTTGTTTTTGTTTTTGTTTCTGTTTCTGTTTTAAACTTTTTTTTTCAGTGTTCCAAGATTCATTGTTTATGCATCACACCCAATGCTCCATGCAGTACGTGCCCTCCTTTATACCCACCACCAAGCTCACTCAAACCCCTACTCCCCTCTCCTCCAAAACCCTCAGTTTGTTTCTCAGAGTACACAGTCTCTCATGGTTTGTTTCCCCCTCTGATTTCCCCCAACTCCCTTCTCCCAATATCCTCCATGTTATTCCTTATGCTCCACAAGTAAGTGAAACCATATGTTAACTGACTTCCTTAAGAAATTAAACATATGGGCGCCTGGGTGGCTCAGTGGGTTAAGCCGCTGCCTTCGGCTCAGGTCATGATCTCAGGGTCCTGGGATCGAGTCCCGCATCGGGCTCTCTGCTCAGCAGGGAGCCTGCTTCCCTTCCCCTCTCTCTGCCTGCCTCTCTGTCTACTTGTGATCTCTCTCTCTGTCAAATAAATAAATAAAAATCTTTAAAAAAAAAAAAGAAATTAAACATAGGAGTACCTGGGTGGCTCAGTGGGTTAAGCGGCTGCCTTAGGGTCATGAATCTCAGGGTCCTGGGATTGAGCCCCGCATCGGGCTCTCTGCTCAGCGGGGAGCCTGCTTCCCCTCTCCCTCTGCCTCTCTGACTGCTTGTGATCTCTCTCTGTCAGATAAATAAAATCTTTTTAAAAAAAAGAAATTAAACAGAGAACTACCCTGTGATCCTGCAATTGCACTACTGGGTATTTACCCCAAAGATACAGATGTAGTGAAAAGAAGGGCCATCTGTACCCCAAATGTTCATAGAAGCAATGGCCACAGTCACCAAACTGTGGAAAGAGCCAAGATGCCCTTCAACAGACAAATGGATAAAGAAGATATGGTCCATATATACAATGGAATATTGTGCCTCCATCAGAAAGGAAAGAATGAATACCCAACTTTTGTATCAACATGGACGGGACTGAAGGAGATTATGCTGGATGGATACAGCTTTGTAACACAGGTTAAAGTCCAGAATTATGAGGCCACCAGCTTTAGTTTTCTTTTTCAACATTCCTTTGGCTATTTGGGGTCTTTCGTTGTTCCATACAAATTTTAAGGTTGTTTGTTCTAGCTTTTTGAAAAATGTTGTTGGTTATCTGTAGATTTCTTGGGGTAGTATAAAATTTTTAACAATATTTGTTCTTTCAATCTATGACCATGGAAAGTTTTTCAGTTTCTTTGCTGGTTATGGTTCCTGTTCAAATTTTCTATTTCTTCCTGTTTCAGTTTTGGTAGTTTGTATGTTTCTAGGAATCTGTCCACTTCTTCACTGCACACTTTGTTGGCATATCATTTTTTATAATATTCTCTTATAATTATTTGCATTTCTGTGGTGTTGGTTGTGATCTCCCTCCTTCTATCATGATTTTATTTATTTGGGTGTTTTCTTTTTTTCTTTTTGATAAGTCTGGCTAGGAGTTTATCTATTTTGTTAAATATTTCAAAGAACCAGCTCTTAGTTTTGTTGATGTGTTCTACTGTGGGTTTTTTGTTTTGTTTTGTTTATATCATTTATTTCTGCTCCAATCTATTACTTCCCTTCTGCTGGCTTTAGTCTTCATTTGCTCTTCCTTTTCTAGCTCCTTTAGGTGTAAGTTTAGGTTGTTTATCTGAGGCTTTTTTTGCTTCTTGATGTAAGCTTATTGTATTGCAATATACTTCCCTCTTAAGACTGCCTTTGCTGCATCACAAAGGTTTTGGACTGTTGTGTTTTCATTTTCATTTGCTTCCATGTATATTTTTTATTTCTTCTTTAATTTCCTGGTTAGCCCATTCATTCTTTACTAAGATGTTCTTTAACCTCCATGTATTTGTAGTCTTTCTAAAATTTTTTCTTGTGGTTGATTTCAAGTTTCATAGCATTGTGGTCTGAAAATATGCATGGTGTGTGATCTGTTCTGGAGAATGTTTCATTTAGACTCGAAAATAATGAGTATTCTGCTGCTTTAGGATGAAACGTTCTGAATACATCTGTTAACTCAATCCAGTCCAGTGTGTCATTCAAAACCATTGTTTCCTTGTTGATTTTCTGCTTAGATGATCTGTCCATTGCTTTAAGTCGGGTGTTAAAGTATTGTATTATTATCAAAGAGATTCTTTATGTCTGTTGTTAACTGATTTATATATTTGGCTGCTCCTGAGTTCGGAGCAGAAATATTTACACTTGTTAGATCTGCTTGATGGATGACCCTTTAATTATGATACAATGCCCTTCTTCAACTCTATTTACAGTCTTTGGTTTAAAATATAGATTTTATGGTACAAGTATGGTTACCCGAGCTTTATTTTAATGTCTGTAAGCATTTATTTTCACAGTCCATCCCCTCACTTACAATCTGCAGATGTCTTTAGGTCTAAAATGAGCCTTTTATAGGCAGCATATAGATGGGTCTTTTTTATGTATATGCATTCTGAAACCCTATGTCTTTTGATTGGTCCATTTAGTACATTTACATTCAGAATGATTATTGAAAAATATTAATTTAGCACCATTGTATTACCTATAAAGTTACTGTTTCTGGTGATGTTCTCTGTTCCTTTCTGGTCTTTGTTGCTTTTGGTCTTTTTTTCCCCACTCAGAGAGTCCCCTTTAATATTTTTTGCAGGGCCAGTTTAGTAGTCATGAATTCCTTCAGTTTTTGTTTATCTGAGAAACTCTTTATGTCTCCTTCTATTCTGAATATCAGCCTTACCAGATAAAGTATACTTGGTTGCATGTTTTTTCCACTCAGCATGTTGGATATATCATGCCACTCACTTCTGGCTTGCCAAGGTTTCTGTGGACACCTCTGCTGCAACCTCATCTATCTTCCCTTCTAGGTTAAGGACTTTTTTCCCTTGCTGCTTTCAGGATTCTTTCCTTTTTTGTGTATTTTGTGAGTTTGACTATGATATGTCTTAGTGATGGCCAGCTTTTGTTGAATTTAATGGGAGTTCCCTCTGTTTCTCGGATTTCAATGTCTATGGCCTTACTCAGATTAGGAGTTTTCAGGTGTAATTTGCTCAAATAAACCTTCTGCCCCTTTTTTTCTCTCTCCTTCTGGGATTCCTATGATATAAATATTATTAACCTTTAAGGAGTTACTGAGTTCCCTACATCCACATTTGTGATCCAATACCTCTCTTTCCCTCTTCTTTTCAGCTTCATTATTTTCTAGAATTTTATCTTCCATATTACTGATTTATTCCACTGCTTCATCCATCGTCATTGTCATGACATTTAGTCAGTTTCGCATCTCAGTTATAGCATTTTTAATTTCAGCCTGAATAGTTTTAGTTCTTTTATCTCTGCAGTAAGTGATCCTCTAATGTTTTCTATGTTTTTTTCAAGCCCAGATAATATCCTTATAATTGTTGTTTTAAATTTTGGTTCAGACATCTTATATCTGTATTGATTAGATCCCTGGACTTTAACTTCTTCCTGTTCTTTCTTTTGGGGTGAATTCCTCTGTCCTATTATTTTGTCTAGGTCACTGTTTTTTTGCATGTTTGTTAGAAAAGCCTGATATATTCCTGCTTCTGAGAGTAATGGCTATATTAAGAAGAGGTCCCCAAAAGGTCCCCCCCAAAAAAGTCCTATATGCACTCTGCCTCTGTGTTTTGGCTACTCCTACCTCAGGTCAGTCCTCTGCAGAATTTCTTTTTGCTTGCAGTAGGGGTTGTTTGGACCTTGTCCACTGTATGGCAAGTTTTAACTATGTGTCTTTTGGTCTGCTTGTTAAAAGAAACTAGATTAAAAAGAAGAAAAAGAAGAAGAAGAAGAAGAAGAAGAAGAAGAAGAAGAAGAAGAAGCAACGACAGCAACAGCTAGATCCTATTTCCCCCCAGAGCTGAAGCTTTGCAGCACTCTATGATCAGTAAATTTGGTGCCTATGAGGGGTTGTTCTGGTCTTCTAGTGGTGGGGCCTGCTGCACTTATTCCAGGAGAACTGCTGAGGAAAGATGCTCCTGCAGGGTGCTGGGGGATGGGGATTGCTATAAGCAGCTTCAGCCTCCACTGGCGGCACTATGTTGCTCACTGAACTCTTTCAGGGCTGATGGCAGGGATAGGGAATGGCTTCATCCCACTCTTGTCCCTGAAGCAGGGAGTTTACACCTTTCACTGTTCACAGAAGAACAATCACCCATCTTGTGCCCCTGGTTTCTGTCATATCCATGCCTTCCCCCTGTCTGTGTCTGAGCTATCTGCCTGCCAGGTTGCACAGTACACCTGTGTTTTATCTCAGACCTGTAGCTGGGTTTCAAAACTCCAAATTTTAGGAACCCACATGGTCTGGACCTACACTGGTCCTCTGGGGGAGGGTCTAACCGCACTTTTCTCGTTTGTGGGTTGCACAACTGCAATGTGATTCAGACATTAATAGTAAAGTGCGGCAAAAAGTCGGCACCAAGGTTTGCTGCCCTCTGCTGGTGTCTTTGTTCTTATGCTAGGGAACAGGGCAGCACATTGCCACTGCCAGTTCTTTTGTCCCCAGAGAGGCTATGCCACCATTCCCAAATGCACTCCAAGAAGGCGAATTGTTTCTCCCCATGCGACTTCAGACCACACTGCCCACTCTCAGATCTCTGCCCTCCTTCCCCACAGGAGCACCGCTAAGCCCACCAGGCATGACCCTGGTGATGGCATGGACTTCTAAAACTTCAGACTTTGCACTCTGATGCTTATAGTAACTTGTGGTATTCAGTCCCCCTTCCTTTTCCCAGTCAGTGGTTTTAGGGAAGAATTTTTCTTGTGTAATCTCCTACCTGCTGCTTTCTCTCTCTCTCCTCTCTGTGGTCAAGGCTCCCTCCACTTAATAGCACCTACAGTCTTTTCCCCTCCAAATCAACTCTCTGCAGCTCCTAACTTCCATGGGTGGTCATTTTTTAACTTACAGATGTACAGCTTTGTTCTCTCAATCCTCAGATCGATTTCTTGGGTGTTCAGAATGGTTTGATATTTATCTAGCTGTGTTCGAGGGATGAGGCAAGCTTAAGGTTCCCCTACTACTCTGCCATCTTAACTCCTTCCTCTTTTTTTCAGTCTTCCCAAGTGGCTCTAGTATGTGAACAATGTCCAGAACTACCTGAATGATTTAAATGATGACAGTGCAAATATTTAACAATATTTCACTTCAAATTTTTATAATTGTGGTTTTGGAATAATAATATTACATTAATAAATACATATGATATGCCAATAGTAACAAACAAGGTGTAGATGAAAGCTAAATACCCATGAGCACAATGCTGACTTGGCAGTGAAGCTTTCTTTGTAGGAGACAATCATGACCCAGGGTAAGGATGGAAGAGACAGAAAGAACTCAACAAATCAAATGATTTGTAATGAAAGAATATAAAAAAAATAGGAAAAGTAGAATAGGACCTTAAGATAATATTTTCTAGAGAGAGAAAAGTATGATAAAGGAAGAAATTATATATATTGTAAAAGAATAGAAAACTGATCAAGAAATATGGCTGATTTAACATAAAAATCTACTTTCACTTATTCCTGAAGTCTCATTAAAATAATATTAAAGGTATACAGATACATATGATAGGATATTACTCAGCAATTAAAGACAAAAACATGGGTGGATCTCAAAAACATTGTGCTGACTTAAAGAAGCCAGACACAAAGGCATACTGGATATATGATTCCATTTAAAAAAAATGAGATTCTAGAGCAGGCAAAATGAATATGTAGTGACAGAATGTAGATCGAGGTTTACATGCGAGAAAAAGAGACTAATTTGGTATGGTATATACCCATGTGGTTTATGCTTTATATCTTGATCAAGGTGGTGTGGTATATACTTTATACCTTGATTAAGGTGACAGTTAGCTTTAATCCTTGATTTTTACATGTAAGTAATTTGAGATCAGGATAAATTGGGTGAATTTTCCAAATTGTTGCAGCTTATTAATCAGAGAGAAGACGGGGGATCTGATTATCAATAATAAATTGTTTCTATTGTGCTGCATAATGAGTCAATAAGAGTAGTGCTTCCCCCTCAAACACCTGACAAAACTTCAACCCAGCCTTGTATACAAGTGAATCGTGGACATGAAAGTATAAATATCTGCATTCCAGCCAACCATTTTTAAACACAGTTGACATTCTTATGTTCCTTTACCTTGACTTCTTTATGTTTGTATTTGTAAATCAAAACATAAACTTTCTTTTTTTTTATTTAGTAACATATAATGTATTATTTGTTTTAGGGGTACAGGTCTGTGAATCACCAGTCTTACACATTTCACAGTACTCACCATAGCACATACCCTCCCCAGTGTTCATCACCCAGTCACCGCATCCTTCTCACTCCCCTCACCTCCAGCAACCCTCAATTTGTTTCCTGAAATTAAGATTCTCTTATGGTTTGCCTCCCTCTCAAGTTTTGTCTTGTTTCATTTTTCCCTCCCTTCCCCTATGATCCTCTGCCTTGTTCAAATTCCTCATATCAGTGAGATCGTATGATAATTGTCTTTCTCTGATTGACTTATTTCACTTAGCATAATACCTTCTAGTTCATCCATGTCGTTGCAAATGACAAGATTTCAGGTTTTTTGATGGCTGCATAGTATATACAGACATTTTCTTTATCCATTCATCTGTTGATGGACATCTAGGCTCTTTCCATAGTTTGGCTATTGTGGATATTACTGCTATAAACATTCGGGTGCATGTGCCCCTTCGAATCACTACATTTGAATCTTTGGGGTAAATACCCAGTAGTGCAATTGCTGGATCATAGGGTAGCTCTGTCTTCAACTTTTTGAGAAACCTCCATACTACAAAGCATAAACTTGCACTAATATTTACTTCTCAGTAATGTATTATAATGTACATTTTTAAAAATTGTGGCAAAAAGCACAGAACATAAAATTTATCATTATAACCATTTCTAAGTATATAGTTCAGTACTGTTAAGTATACTCACATATTTGTGAAACCAATCTCCAGAACTTTTTCATCTTGGAAAACTGAAACTATATGAAACAGCAGCTTCTCTCGCCCTTTTCCACCAGACCCTAATAACTACCATTCTACTGTCTGTTTCTATGAGTTTGACTACCTAAGATACACCATAAGAGTGGAATCATACAGTATTTCTCTTATTGTGACCGGCTTATTTCATTAAGCATAATGTTTTCAAGGTTCATCCATCTTGTAGCATGTGACAGGATTTTCTTCCATTTTAAGGTTGAATTATATTCTGTAGTATACATATACCAATATTTGTTTATCCATTCTTCCATCAATGAACATTTTACCATCTAGCTCTTGGCTGTTTATGAATAATGTTATGAACATGTATGTGCAAATATCTCTTTGAGACTCCACTTTCAATTCCTGTGAATATATAACCAGAATTGTGATTTCTGGGTTATATGGGAGTTCTACTTTTAATTTTTTTGAGGATTCTTCATACTATTTTCTATAAAGGCTATATTGTTTTGCCTTTCCACCAAAAGTGCATGAGGCTTCCGATTTCTTCACATACTCACAAACACTTACTCTGTTTGTTTTTTTGTAGCCATCCTAATAGGTGTAGGTGGTATCTCATGGTGGTTTTTATTTGCATCCCTCTGCTGATTAGTGATGTTTCCTTCTATCTCTATTTTGCCAAGTGTTTTTTTTTAATTATGAAAGTGTCTTAAATTATGTAAATTGTTTTCCTACATAACTTTGATGATGAGTTTGTTTTTGTCCTTCATTCTGTTAATGAATGATGATTGATTGATTGATTATCAATGATTGATTATCACATGTTGAACTATCCTTGCATCCTAAGGATAACTTTCACTTGGTCATGGTGTAAACCTTTTAATGTGGTGTTGCATTTGGTTTGCTCATATTTCTAGAGGGTTTTGAATGAATACTCACCAAGGATATTGGCCTATAGTTTTCTTGTAGTGTCTGTCTGGCTTTGGTATAAGGGAAATGCTGGTGTCATAGAATAAGCTTGGAAGTGTTCCTTCTTCAATTTTTTGGACAGGTTTCATTTGGCATTCATTCTTCTTTAAATATTTGATAGAATTCGCCAGTGAAAGGCATCTGGTCCTGGGCTTTACCTTGTTGGGATGTTTTTGATAACAGATTCACTCTCCTTACTCACAATTGACCTGTTCAGATTTTCTATTTCAGATATGATTCAGTCCTGGTAGTTGCTGTTTTTCTAGGAATTTATTTCTTCCAGGTTTTCCAATTTGTTGGCATACAATTGTTTATAGTATACTCCTACAATACTTTTCATTTCAGTGGTATCAGTTGTAATGTCCTTCTTTCATTTCTGACTTTTGTTATTTGGATCTTTATATTTTTTCTTAGTGAATCTAACTAGAGGGTTGTCAATTTTGCTTACCTTTTCAAAGGACCGACTCAAAAGTTTTGTTGATTTTTTTCTATTGTTTTTCCTTTCTCTATGCCATTTATCTTTGCTCTTATTTAATTACTTCCTTCCTTATGCTAGTTTTGGGTTTTGCTTGTCCTTTTTCTAATTTCTTGAAGTATAAAAGTTCATTGTTGATTTGGGATCTTTCATCTTTTTAATGTACACGTTTAAAATTATAAGATTTTATTTATTTATTGACAGAGAGAGATCACAAGTAGACAGAGAGGCAGGCAGAGACAGAGAGAGAGAGGGAAGCAGGCTCCCTGTCAAGCAGAGAGCCCGATGTGGGGCTCGATCCCAGGACCCTGAGATCATGACCTGAGCCGAAGGCAGCGGCTTAACCCACTGAGCCACCCAGGCGCCCCTTAATGTACACGTTTAAAACTATAAACTTCCTTGTTAGTGTTGCTTGTGCTGCATCCCATAAGTTTTGGTATGTTGTATTTTCATTTTAATTTGTCTCAAAGTAGTTTCTAATTTCCTTTGTGACTACTTCTTTGACCCATTGGTTGTTTATGAGTGTGCTGTTTAATTTCAGTACATTCATAGATTTTCCAGTTTTCCTTTTACTGCTGATTTCTAGTTTCATTCCATTGTGATTGGAAAAGATACTTCGTATTATTTCACTCTTCCTGAGTTTGTTAAGACTTACTGCTCTGGGCACCTGAGTGGCTCTGTTGGTTAAGCGACTGCCTTCGGCTTAGGTCATGATCCTGGAGTCCTGCATTAGGCTCCCTGCTCGGCGGGGAGTCTGCTTCTCCCGCTGACCTCTCTCCTCTCATGCTCTCTCTCTCTCATTCCCTTTCTCTCTCAAATAAATAAAATCTTTTTTTAAAAAAAAGACTTAATTTGTGGCCTTGCATGCAGTCTATTCTGGAGATGTCCCAGTGCACTTGAGAAGAATATATGCTGTTCTTGGGGGAGTGTTTCATATATATTTGTTTGACCCAATTAATCTATACCGTTGCTCAGGTCCTCTATTCCCTTATTGATCTTCTGTCTGGTTGTTCTGTCTATTATTGAAAGTTAGGCATAGTCTCCTACTATTATTGTGTTGCTGTCTATTTCCCCCTTCAATTTTATCAAAGGTTGCTTCATATATTTAGGAACTCCGTAGTTTAGTCCATACATACGTAAATAATTGTCATATCATCTTGGTGAATTGATCCTTTTACTATTATATAATGTCCTTCTTTGTCTTTTCTGGCAGTTTTTTACTTAAGGTATATTTTGTCTGGTATTAGTATAGCCACTGCTGCTCTCTCTTGGTTATTATTTGCATAGAATATCTTTTTCCATGCTTTCAGTTCCAGCTTCTCTATGTCCTTAGATTTAAAGTGAATCTCTTATAGACAGCATATATTTGGATCAAGTTTTTTAAAATCTATTTGGCCAATCTGTGTCTTTTGACTGAGGAGATGAATCCATTTACATTTAAAGCAATAACTGATGGGGAAGGACTTACTATTGCCCTGTTGTTCATTATTTTCTGTATATCTTGTAGCTTTTTTGTCCCTACTTTCTTATCTCACTGTTTCCCTCTGTATTTAACTGATGTTTTGTAGTGATATGGTTTGATTCCCTTCTCATATATTCTATAGATTTTTTTCTTTGTGGTTATCATTGTAGTTACATAAAACATCTTAAAGTTATAGCATTTGTTTTAAATTGATAACAGTTTAACTTAAATTGCATACAAAAACTTAACTGCTTTACACCTCCACCTGCCCTACATTTTGCTATTGAAGTTGGCATTACATCTTTATATATTGTATATTCCTTAACATAGATTTATAGGTTTTTAAAAATATTTGTCATTTAAATTCTCATTGTCATTTAATGCGCCAAAATTACAATAGTACAGGTTACTCTATTGGCCCATGTATTTACCTTTATTTCAGAATCTAATATTTTCACACAGCATAGTGTGTCTGTCTACTATCCTTTTATTTTAACTTGGACTCCCTTTAGTAATTCTTGTAGAAGAATTCTAGTGATAATGAACTCCCTCAGTTTTTGTTTATCTGGAAGAGTTTTAATTTCTCCTTCATTTGTTAAAGGTAATTTGCCAGATACAGTATTCTTGGTTGACAGTTATTTTTTTTTTTACTTCAGTACTTAGAATATATCATCTCACTCCCTTCTAGCCTGCAATGTTTTGGCTGGCAAATCAACTGGTAATCTTATAAAAAGTTCCCTTGTACATGATAAATTTCTTTTCTCTTGATGCTTACAAGATTCTCTCATTGTCTTTGACTTTGGGCAACTTGATAATGTAGTTTAGTGTGATTCTCTTTGAAGTCATCCTAATTGGAGTTTCTTCAGCTTCTTAAATCATCATGTTCATGTCTTTCCTCAGATGTAGGAAGTATGGAACCATTATTTTTGCAAAAAAAATCTCTCTGGCCCTTTCTCTTTTCTTTCTGGGATTCCCCTACTGCATATATTGTTCTTCTTTATAATGCCTCATAAGTCCTATAGGTCTCCTTACTTTTCTTTATTCTTTTATCTTTTTGCTCCTCTGACTCAGTGATTTCAGATAACCTGTCTTCGTGTTCACTAATTATATCTCCTGCCTTACCAATTCTACCTTACAAATTTTCAGTTGTTCTTGTATTTTGCAGCTCCAAAATTTTTACCTTTTTTTGTAGTTTCTATCATCTTGATGTACTCATTTTGTTCAGACATTGTTTTCTTGTTTCATCCAGTTATCTGTCAGTTTTCACTTTTAGCTTATTGAGCATCTTTAGGATATTTATTTTAAATTCTTTGTCAGACTGGGGGCACCTGGGTGGTTCAGTTGGTTAAGCCACTGCCTTTGGCTCAGGTCATGATCCTGGAATCCTGGGACTGAGTCCTGCATCAGGCTCCCAGCTCTGTAAGGTGTCCGCTTCTCCCTCTGACCTTCTCCCCTTTCATGTTCTCTCTCATTCTCTCTCAAATAAATAAATAAAATCTTTTAAAAAAATTCTTTGTCAGATTGCTCATAGATCTTTTTATTTTACAGTCAGTTTCTGGAGTTTTATTTTATTTATTATTTTATTTAGATTATTTATTTATTTTATTAATGTGTTTATATTATTAATATTTATTAAATATTTATTAATATTGTAATATATAAATATATTAATGTGAGTATATGGATGTTTATATTAATATAAATATAATTAATTATAAATATAATTAATATAAATATAAATATATTAATATATACTTATTAATATTTAGTATTTGTTTATTATTTATATTATTTATTTAGTTTTATTTTATTCTTTTAATTGGACCATATTTCACTGTTTCTTTATAGGCCTTGTAATTTTTTGCTGAGACTTGGGCATTTGAAAAAGCAACCAGCTCTGCCAGTTGTTGTGTACACGTTTCATTCAGGGGATGACCTTCACTAAGGTCAACCTTGCTGGAAGTTCTAGGACCTTTCATACCTTTCTGGTCTCTTGCTCTCCCTGGCATCTGCCTGTGAAACTGAAGCTCTCATTTACTGCTTGCTTCTGTTTTCAGCACTTTCTAAACTTTGATGCAAGCCCAGTAAGTTTTCTAATTTACACAAGACAGAAATTCATCCCGAATCAGCCCCCTAACAAGCCAGAATGTTGGATACATGGTCCACTCTTAATTCCATCCCAAGGGAGGAGAAGGAATATGGGCAGCTTCCTCCCAGTTGTTCTGTGGTATGTCACAAAGGCAAAGGGGCATGAACAATCCCACAAAACAACATGAATTTCACTACCTCTTTAGCTAAAATCCCTGGTTTTATAACGGCTTGAATGCTGTATTTTTTCTGTTCACCTCCAGAGTCCCTACAGAGATATTCTTGTTCATATATTGTTGTTAACTCAGTGTCTCTTTGGGAGAAGGAAGCCTTGTAGCTTCCTAGTCAATCTTGTTGCTGACATCACTCTGTAATATACAATTTTGTATCCTGACTCTTTTTTCTTTCACATAATGGCATAAGGTATCAGGAGTATTCTATCTTGCTTTTTGAGCCTGCCACTTGAACTTGAATCGTTTTTTTAGAAAAAGAGCATGAGTGGGAGGGAGGGGCAGAGGGAGAGGGAGAGAGAGAATCTTAAGCAGCATGGAGCCTGACATGAGGCTTGATCTCACAGCTCTGAGATCATGACCTGAGCCAAAATCAAAAGTCAAATCCTTAACCAACTGAGCTACCCAGGTGTCCCACCATTTTTTAAATAATAATACATTTTTAGCAAAAATACTGGAACTCAGAATGTAAGCCCCCTTTCAAACCGGTCTGTATGCCTGTATCAGAGTGTAAGCATTTTATTTTGGTTCTCTTGATTAGATCAATGTCAGATCATTTCCCACCAAGCCTGTCCTGTTTTTACTGTTGCTACTTTATAAATACATTAATAGTTGACACCATGATCTTCTCCCATACACTCATCTGTTTTCCTTCTCATTTCCCAGAGGACTAACAACAATGAATGTAAATAACACCCATCCATCCTTTACTAAACACCAGATGTTGTACTAAGTACTGGCCTAATAATAGCTAACTTACTTATAGTGTTTATTTGGTCACAGGCATTTCTCCAGGTGTTTTCCATGTATTTCCGTATATTAACTTTATTTTCACAATTATAAGGCAAAACTGTTACTATTTTCAATTTAAGGGGAAAAAATAAGGTGAGTCACCATGAAGTCAAAGTTACTTTCCCTGGAACATAGAATTTAGCACTAGGATTCAAACCCTCATTGATCTGACCTCTAGTCCTGCGCCCATAACAAATGATGTATGACTCTGTGTTAGGGCTGAAATGAACACGGAGATGGTACCCAAAGTCCAGTGGACAGTATTGGCTATGGTGTCTGGGACCAACACGCTCTGAACTCTAGCCCTTCGTCCAAGAAACTCATCACTGTATGCTCTTCCCCCTGTATGATCTCTCCCTTCTTAGACCGTAGGAACTCTTTCTCTGGTGTTCAGCTTGAAGATGAAGTAACAAAGACAGACAAGTTATACATGGAAAGAAAGAAAGGTTTCCAGTGAGGTGCATATTGCCAGGATTTTTCAGTTCCTCATAGGCCTTTCCCATTTATGTTTCATTCTCTTCCAATGCTCACCCTTATCTTTCTGACTGGCATGTCCATCCCTTGGCCTTTTTGTTCTGTATGTCAGGTACCATGCCTCTTCTTTCCTATCCTTGATTCAAGGGACAATCATTTCTACCTCTCTTCTGTCAGTATCAGCCACTCCCAGATCCCATTGTTTTTCTGTGTCAAAGAGCATATAAAGCACAGCCGTATAATTATAAGTATATATTTCAGCATAGGACATTTTGAGGTGAAATGTCTTGGTCAAAGTGTAAGAATGGTTAAGCATACTGTAGGAAATTAGACTCTCTTGCACTGTTAGTGGAGAAATATATTGGTGTAAATATTCTTAGGAAATTGTCTCTTATAATTTAAAATATGATGTACTTCTTCTGGGAAGCTGTAAAATACAGACTGAAATCTTGGAACTGTCCTAAATCCCAAGCCATGCTCTACTGGGTAATTTGGCTTCCCTCATTAGAAATACCTTGTATAGAGAATTCCAATACTTTAAATTTGAAAATCAATTCAAATATTAAAATGCAAAGATGTAAAAAATTAAAGGGCATATTAAAAACAAGAAGCAAAAATTGGATATATATATAGTATATAATAAATGAAAAGAAAATGTATATTAGGTCCTGTTTTGTGTGGCAATGAACTTTTCAGCATGATTTGAAATACATGTATCTGTAATCTAACTATATAAATGTATACAAATGTAATCTAATTATACAAATGTAAAACAGATAATATTAACACATGCCCATGCACACACACATGCTCATGCAGACACTCTTGCTTTCCTCTGAGACAAGTACAGTACTGGCCGTCACAAAGCTGAGCACCCACAGACATGCATGTAGGTCCAGAACATTCTTCGTACACATACCAGCACCAGCTATATCTGCTAGATTTAAGGAAACCCTCTCTTCATTTCTGCCACCAGTTTGCAAAATCCTCCTTTCCTCAGATCAGAAAAGCAGTAGTTTCAGCATTAATCAAGAGGGGGGTAATCAGCTCTAGATCTAACTGTACACTAGTGAAAAATACTAATTTTGCAAAAGACAAATCCAACACATGGTAGCTTTACAAGCAGTTTATGAAATAGTTCTGCAGCCCAATTTTTTTTCTGGAATAAGTAGATGTGGGTGGAAGTGGTTGAGATGTATGGATTCTCAAAAGTGGTTTTATCACAAATCTACATTGCCTACATTCATTTAACAAATACTAATTAAGCCCTGTTATATGCCAGACAATGCCACCTCGAAGTGACTCTTAATTGGCAAACTCTGTGATCCAAACAGATTTATCCATCTAGTTCAAGACCTATATCTCCACTTGGTCCAAGACACCTGGATCCGCCCAAGCAGGAGACTAACTCCTGCTCACAAAGCATCATCCTTTGTCTGCTCACAGAAATTGGTCCTTGAGATCTAAAAGTCCACTAATAAAGGAGACGCAGCCCAGTAGCTGGAGGAACACTTAGGATATGAAGGCAGACCAATCGATGAGGACACAATTTCTGCTCCACCACTGACTTGGCTGAGAAATCCAGGGAAATGTACCTAACCCCTGTGAGCCTAATATTCATGATCTAGAAAGGGACTGTGGATACAATCATTTTTAGACTTCTGTGAGGAGGTCAAAAAACTCTAGTGAGGGACGCCTGGGTGGCTCAGTTGGTTAAGCCGCTGCTTTCGGCTCAGGTCATGATCCCAGTGTCCTGGGATCGAGTCCCACATCGGGCTCCTTGTTCTGTGGGGAGCCTGCTTCTCCCTCTGCCTCTGCCTGCCACTCTGTCTGCCTGTGCTCGCTCTCTCTCTCTCTCTCTCTCTCTGACAAATAAATAAAATCTTAAAAAAAAAAAAACTCTAGTGAGTCTGCCCAACTCTGATTAAGTATTGGTTCCCACCAGGCAAGTGTTGGTTTACTTCTCACCCTGTTCACCAATGGCAGGGACGCCATTGTCATGTGCTCAATGGCATAGCAATGATGTAGGCAGAATTCCAAATCAACACAAGAAGTACCATGTGAACACACATGATGTCATAAAGGATACTCACAACCGTTTCTTTGTGTATCAGTTAATACTGTAGTAGAGACTGAGGGGAAACCCAGGCAGCCTGGGTGAAAGGCACCAACTGATTTCTGATGCTCCTTGTTGTTATCTTTGACTTTGGCACAACGACAGTGAGACAGGGATTGTACTGAGATGCAAACCTTCAGTAAGTGGATATGCACGTGCACGAAAGTGTGTGTGTGTGATCTCTCTGATTTTTTAGTCACATGCCCACTCTCCTATGAGATTCCCAAAACAAGGCTGTGATTGTGATTGCTTCTGTCAAATCACCTTCTTTAGGGAGGCCTCTGGTCCTGTTTAGACTTAGCTGGTCAGTCTGGGGATTGCTATAGCTGTTAGGTAGCTCATTTTTAACACTTCCCCCTTGACAACATTATTTCTGAAGTAATGTCAGTTCTCAAAGATGATTCTGATGCTCTGTACACTGTATGTTGACTATGGACCATTATTCCTCTTTCTAATATTTGATTGTTTCCTTTCATTGGTGGATTTTTATGAAAACACATTGTTTTCCTGGAATTCTCCAAAGGTCACTAATAAGGTTTCTCTTTGTTGTTGTTATTGTTGTTTAGTATCATTATGAACTCATGGCTTTTTAACATGTTGATGGGCTTCAAACCATTGTTTTGAGCAGAAGAGTGAAATGATTTATGTTCCACTCTTGGGCTGAAAACAGATGGTAAGGGAGCAAGGATGAAAATAGAAGGATCAGTTAGAAGACAGTATAATCCAGGAGATAGATGTTGGGGTCTTGGCCAGGGTGGTAATAATAGTGGTGGTGAGAAATGGCTAGATTATGGATGTACTGGAGAGAGGAGGCAAGAGAATTTCCTGAATAGTTGGATGTGGAGTGAGAGAGAGAGAGAGCACTCCAGGCCACTTCCAAGTTTTGAGGACTGAGCCATTGGCATTTCAGCATCAAATGCTCTGCCCATGTTTAATTCCACTTCTGGTGCCACACAGGGAACGTCCCAAAGGTTGTGAGTAGCAGGGTTGTCATGACAGCAAGGCCACACACTGAAAGCAGTGACTCCCCAGAGAAATTAATCTGAGGCATGGTTGTAATCAGTATATCATGGAGTAATCACCAGTGAACAGATTTTTACTCATAAGCGTGCCCTAAAACAGCATGGAGTAATTAATGTACAAAATGTACAACACACAAACTGAGAGAGCCTTAAATATTAGAACCCAAAAGGAAGCTGTTTTCTACCAGTCTAGGTACCTTAATTCTCTCCTCACTGCCTACCCAAACCACTACCATTATTATGTGCTGTTTCACTGTTTCAGTTGAATGTGGTAAAAATAAAATACCCTTAGTGAATCCACTGTGAGAGAGAGAATTGGGCCTCTTCTGTAGATACCAGAAAATTTCCAAATCTTTCCAAATGTAAATTATATATTTTGGCAGGGAGTATTTGCAGGGGGAATGGTGAATATCAGTACAACTCCTAGGAGTGAATACAGGATGAGATAGCACCAAGACACTAAGTGTACTTGTGGTTACAATATCCAAGAAAGTAGAACTCAGATTAAAGGAAATTGATAAGAGAAAGAAAGAGGCACTACATAATAATAAAGGGATCAGTACACTGGGGAGTCATAATGATCCTAAATGTGTATGGGCCAAACAACAGAGACTCAAAGTACATGAAACAAAAACACTAAGAGAGCTGAAAGGAGAAATAACCACATCCATAATTAGAGTTGGGGCCTTCAACAGCCCCCTCCCATTTAACAAGGGATAAAATTACTAGAGACAAAACCAGCAAGAATATAGGAGATCTGAATAACACAATAAACAGGATCTATGCGACATAAATATAGTACTCCAACCAATGACAGCAAAGCACGTCCCCCCCAATATCTATCTAATATTCATCAAGCTAGAGCATCTCTTGGACCATCAAACAAACCTCAACAAATTTTAAGAGAATTGAAATCACACAGGGCATGTTCTCTAACCATAATGGACCCATGTTAGAAATCAATAATATAATGAAAAAAGAAGAATCCCTGAACACTTGGAAATGGTAGTTGACATATCATCCCAGTTTGTAATTCAGATCCTTGTTATAGAGGAGCTGAGGTTAGGAGGAGTTGTCCCCTCACCTGAAAGGCATTTCAGGCTGGGCAAAAAGAAAACTCACTCTGGGTATTTCAAACTGAGTATTGTTGACAACAAGGCTGGAGGGAGGGGAACAGCTTAGGAGGCTATTATATCAGTCCCACCTGACATTAAAGCTTGAACTACACCAGCAAAGGAAGTACAGCTTGCTGAGTGTTAGTGGGATCAGTATGGTGGCTGACTGAATTTGGGAAGCATGAGAAAGAATGCTTCCCTGGTATTGGTGTGGTATTTAGACAAGCCTGAAAGAAGGCATAATTCAGATGTCTTCCTACTGTATGGCTGGTTTCCAGTCTAACCCATGGATGCATAGATCTCTGTTTTTTTATAAGTCCTGCTTCATTCTTTAAAAGGTTCAATACAATTTCCTCCTCCTCCTCTCCCAAGATCCTCCCCTGATAGTCCCATCTGTCAAATAAGGCTCTCCTATCTGGACAAGCAGAAGAGTTTCCTTTCTGGGGTTTGGGGGATTGGACCCTTAGGGCAGGTTGACACTTTGCTTGCCCTACCATGGTGTTAGCCTAAGATGGATACATGGCAAGTGGACCACTGACATGTCTTCAATCTTGTATTTTTCCCCTTTTGAGAATACAATGATGGTGATAGCTCATCTCAAGGAAGAAAGAAAATTTGGAGCTCATTCCGAGGTGATTTTGTCAAGAGGAACCCTCATTATGAATGTGGTGGATATGAGCCTCATCCTTCATACCTCCAGGAGAATGATGGAAATGTGTTGATGAGGGATGTCCAAGAGGACCCCAAAATAAGACAGTAAGTGACCAGGCAGACTGGTTTGCATGTAGCGGCCCCTGGGACTAGGTGACTCTTTCACTCTCCCTGGTCTTCTTTTTCTTCTCTCACTGGAAAACTGAAGGATACCAGAAGTGGAATAATGGTTAAGCAATCCTAATTGTATTCCTGGTGACAGAGAGGTGAAGGTGTATAGAAGAAGACTTTCTTAGCATTTATGGTCCTACCTTTGTCTTTCCACTTCTCCTCCACAGCACTCCCTATAGCACCCGGCGCAACAAGAGGAGAGTGAAATGGCAAAATGAAGGCCATATCCATATTACTGTGTGGAGAGATAGAAAAACTCTGAAGAGAGAAATGGGGGAGAACACACAAGATGGAAACCCAGGGAAATGGTTCAAGATCAACGTGAGTGTCTTGGCAAGGTCTGCATTAGATAGACTATCCTGGAACCTTATAAAAAAAGGAAGACCACATTACACAACCTTACATCAATTATTTGGAGGAGAGCTTTCCAATGGAGATTTCTCTTCTCCATCGGAGGATCTAGGAAATCCATATCTGGCACAAAAATAAGAAATAATGCCAGTGGTCCCTTCTTTCGAAGTTCTATGCAGATCAATAGAAGGGCCGATAAGAACGCTGTTGGGTCTGTTTCCAGCTTTAATTCTATGTTGTCTCTCCTCACTCCCATCCCTTCTTTTCACCTTTAGATTCCCTATGGGAGAAAGTATGACAAGACATGGCTAATGAATTCAATCCAGAGCCATTGCAGTGTCCCCTTCACTCCAGTGGATGTAAGAGAGGATGGTGAAACCAGACGAGTGGGCACAGGGAAGTGTGGGTGGGGGAAGCCAACTGAGCCAGAAGACTCTATTCTCCAAAATTATTGTTGCCTCCCCCTCCTGCAGTTTCACTACGTGAAAAACCAGGCTCGGTTCTTTGTCCAGGATGTTGGCACTGCCTCTGCACTGAAGGATGTCAGCTGCAAGATTTATGATGAGGAGAACCGAAAGGTATGTGTTGAGGGCATTACCTCTCCCTAGTTTCTTCCTGGGGCAGGAAGAAAGGGCAGGGGCTGGTTGTCTTCTTTGGAATTAAAGTTCTTGGTGTTTACCCCACCTCTCCTTCCTGCAGATATCTATCTTTGTCAATCCCTCCTCTGTACCCTACTCTGTGAGGTATAAGTTGGAGCCAGAAGAAATGGAGCAGCTAAAGGTAACTCAGACTCAAGGCCCATTGTGTGCCCAGACCCAGACCCACCTCTTCCTCCAGCCCCTGATTTCCCTATCCCCACTAGAGCCTCCCAGTGGCTCTCTGCGTCTCTCTCTGCAGCTGACCATGAACAAACGCTATGACGTCTCCCAGCAAGCTCTTGACCTCCAGTGTCTCCGCTTTGACCCAGGTACACAACAGCAAAAATTCTAGGGCAGGTGAGGGCACAGGGATCTTTCTGGGAGGGAGACTGAGGGATGGTGATATGAGAAGGGGTTGGTGCTGGCCCTAGACCCCACTCTCAGCCTTCTGATTGCCTCCTCTCGGCTTCCTGAAGACTTAGTAGGCCATGATATAGATATAATCCTGAACCGAAGAAACTGCATGGCTGCCACCCTGCAGATCATTGAAGAGAATTACCCTGAGGTGAGACCTTGGGCCCAGTGCTGTTATTAATGGTAGGGGGTGGGACACATGGGGTGGAGGACAGAGTTGTCTCTGAGTCCCTAATAATAATTGTCACTCTAACTCTTCTTCACCAACAGCTGTTGTCCTTGAACTTGAGCAACAACAAACTGTATGGGCTGGATGGCCTGTCTGACATTATAGAGATGGCCCCCACAGTCAAGAACCTGAACCTCTCCAAAAATGAGGTGGGGAGAGGGAGCCAAATCAAAGTTGGGGTTGACAGTGGGTGGTAGTGCTCATCAGAGTAATGACAGGAGGCAACAGAAGGTACCTGTGTGGTAAGGTGGGAGCTTGGGTGCAGGGCCTGTGTGTCTCTTTCCCGGGAATCTTTTCCAGTTTCTTCCCCATATTTCTCAGCTGAACTTGGTGTGGGAGTTAAACAAGATGAAAGGACTGGAGCTTGAAGAGCTTTGGCTAGAAGGAAACCCCTTGTGTGACACCTTTCCAGACGAGTCCACCTACATAAGGTCAGTGTGAACACCTCTCACACTTCCTGGGAACCCTCGATCCTGGGAGCCTGAACTGTCCCTGAGAATGCATGTATGCAGGAAGCTACAACCATAGTCCTCTAGAAGGACCATAGGTCCCACCTACTCCTCTCTCTGTGTCCTTCAGCTGTAAGGAGTTTCCTTCCTATGACCTGCTCACCTGCTCTCCTGGTCTGGAGTCTGTTTTCACCTCACTGCAGTACAGAATTCTTTTTCTTTTTTTTCCTTTTTTTTAAAAACCATCTTTTTAAATTTTTCTTATTTAAATTCAATTTAGTTAACATTTAATGCATTATTATTTTCAGGGGAAGAATTTAGTGATTCATCAGTTACATATAACACCCAGTGCTCATTACATCAAGTGCCCTCCTTATGCTTTCAGTGTTCTTTAGAATGCCCTCCAAGAGTGTGCTCCAGGAAGCAAGTCTCCTCCTCCTCACCAGGACCAGGAGGGACCAGACTTGAGCCAGATGTTAGTACTTTGAACTGAGAAGGGTCCTCCAGTTCAGGGCCTCGGTGCTGAGACAGGCTTTCCTACTCACTGCTGAGATGGAGTTTCCCTCCCTTGTTCTGAGAGGGGACCTCCTTCTCTTACTCCAAAAGGGTTGCCCTCTCTAATTTCAGGCTATCGTGGTGGCTTTCCTGCCCCATGCTGAGGCCAAGGTCCTGGAGTCCTACCATCACGATATCTATTCCTCTGACCCAATGCCAGTAGTAAGGCCCTGCTTGGGAGAAACCAGGGTTCCTGAGTCAATGGGCCAGAAATGGGTGACTGCCAGTGAGCAGAGGCCTTTCTGAGGCAGGAATGGAAGTCAGAGGGCAGAGGTGCTTGAGGAGACAGAAGGACAAACCTCTCAGAGGCACTGCCCCCTCCTTTCCCTCCGCACATCACATCTCCGCAAATGATCCTTCAGAGAAGCCCTGGGTAGTCCCGCACAGATATGATTCCTCAGGCTAGGAATCAACTAAGACAGGCACACGTGCACAGGGTCCATCAGGAGAGAAGGCAGTGATCATGAGAAGGGACAACAGACCCTCAGCCCCATGCTGACCTGGGGGTTGACCCTATACTCCCTCTGGGGAAAATATCCTGCCCCTGTGGTTGTCTCATTCCCCAGCTCAGACTGAGCTCACACAGGTGACAGAGTTTCATCCAGCATGCAGTGGGCCCCCAACCCAACACCTGCACGTCTTCCATTCCTACCTTGGGTGCCAGGGCCTGCCAGGGCAGATGAAGGATAGGACTGCAACCAGGGAGCCATTTCCCCATTCTTCTCTCTTCTTTCTGATCCCTACCACCATGGTAGAGCTTCTTTCCCCTCCCTTTGCTTTGCTTTCTCTTACTCCTTAGTCTCTGATTCCATTATGTCTCTCCTACCTCTCCCCTCCTACATTCATTGCCTCTTCTGTCTTCATCCCCCCCTTCCTGCCTCATGGGCCTTGCCTCACACACCTCCCTGCCCCAACATCCTGGACATCCTTGGGGGATATCAGGGTCTTGCAGGATGCTAGACCCCTAGTGATGTAGCAGAGCTCTGGGCTCCCATTCCATTCCCTCTTCTCTTGGGAGTCTTCAGTGGGGATTTGGAGGAAGTAAGGAAGGCAGGGAGGGGAAGTCATCCCTGGAGCCTGAGCTCCAAATGTTGCTTCTGGTGGCACTGAAGAAGGGAGTCAGAGCAGTATAGGTGGAAGCTCCCAGTGGAAAGGAGAGGGAGGGGAGGGAGGGAAAGGGTAGGAGGGAGGCTTTGCAACCCTGACCTATCAGTCACTTCTTTCTATTTTGGATTTTGGACAGTGCCATCAAGGATTGCTTTCCTAAGTTGTTACGCCTGGTAAGTGACTACACTCATCATTGTCTCTTACTAATATTGATCACCACCACACCTTTGGGTGTTCTCTAGATTACATGTTTGTGTCAGACCTTTATCCATTTTAGGGTACCAGGACTCCTGAAAATGACATGAATATGCTCTCTGGAGAAATGTGTGCGTACACACACATACACACACACGACAGAAAAATGTTGCATATAATAGTAAATACTTTCCAGACGTCATGTTGAAGACACACACTCTAATCTTGTCCATGTAATTTCCAGTGCGCTTTCATACCTAACCTCTGACCCTCACCCTCTCTTGGGCTCATCTTTTCCCCTGATCATCCAGGGCCACCTCCCTGGTCTCCACTGCTGACTTCTTCTTCCCTTCTCCAGGATGGCCAGGAGTTATCACCACCAGTTATCACTGATACTGACACACCCTGCTTGTTAAAGCCCTGCAAGGTGAGGGAAAATTGATCAAACAACATTTGGGCTATTACAAGGGAGGTTTTATCAGCCACATAGTCTCAAATGTCTTTTGATTCCAGGAAAGCTACAAAGGATCTGATGCCCTGAAGAGTCTAGTCCTGCAATTCCTGCAGCAGTAAGTACTCCTGGGAATCTGGAGAAGGGGATGGCTAGGACGGGTGAGGCCACACAAGCTCAGAACTGCTTACTGGTTCTGGAAATCTCATTTGGGGTCCAGACCACAGAGATAGACTGTCTTCATTACTCTCCCACAGGTACTATTTCATATATGATTCTGGAGACCGTCAGGGTCTCCTCGGTGCCTACCATGATGAGGCCTGCTTCTCCCTGGTCATTCCCTTAAACCCCAAGGACCCAGGCCCGTAAGTAGCAAAGCCCAGTCTCTGTTCCTGGGCTCTGTGGCTCCCCAGAAGACACAGGGCAGCTCCTGGAATCACCCACACCGGCCACACCACCACTTTCTGTCCTTCTTTCTCTGCTAGAAGCAGCTTGTGGGAGTACTTCAAGGAAAGCAGGAATATGAAGAAGCCCAAGGACCCCTGTGCGTATGTGATGAGGAAGATTGGGCAGGGAAACAGGGTGTGCAGGGGTTAACTATTATGGCCCAGGGTGTGGCGACCCCTGAACTTTGCTTGCTTCTCCTCTCCCCCTAGCCCTGTGTGTTCAGCCGCTAAAGCACACAAAATATAACATCGTGGGCTCTCTCTGTGTGCTGCCCAAAACACAGCACGATCTCAGCTCCTTCTTGGTGGACATGTGGCTCCAGACGGTGAGCACCTTCTTCCTCCCGAGGGCAGCCCCAGAAAGCCATGGGTGGGTAGGAAGTTTAGGTGACTTAGCACCTGGGCTCTTCCCTTTCAGGAAAGGATGCTCTGTTTCACTGTCCATGGGGTATTCAAGGAAGGTGAGTGTGCATAGAGTCCCTCCCCAGATGCCCCACTGCTCCCTCCCCGCTGGCTGGAATCTCTCTCAGAACTGCCCCAGCTTCCCTGATCCCTTTCCTTCTCTTCCTATTCCCACTGTGTTCTGCCTCCACTCTGTCCCCAAACCATCCTGGTCTGAACTGGATCTATGCTGGTCTGCCCCACACAACTTGGGGATTAAGGACACATTCTGTGGAGTTTCATGGCTGTCATCCCAGATCCTTATTCCGAGAACTACTTGAGGTGTTTATTTAACCTCTAAGTTTCCTCATTTGCAAAATGGAGCTAATAATGCCCACCTCTCAGAGTGAAAAATGAATCAAATGAACTTGTGGAGTGGTTGTCACAGCACCTGCCACCTAGTAGAGGCCCTGTCACTGGGAGTAGACTGTCCCTACTGTTGGCATCCCCATACCAGACACCCCAACTCCCAGTGAACAATAGTTCCCTTCAGCATGAGTATCGAGTCAGACCCTGACTGGGTTTCACTGTGTGGGCATGTGACGTATGTGTGACTCTAAGAGGGTATTATTGTTTGTTGTTGAAGTGGAGGGAATGTCTCAGGGTTCTGTTCGTGCCTTCACCAGGACTTTCATCACCATCCCTGCCAACAATTCCAGGTGAGTGCTACGTTGTAGGTGGGAATGCTCATCCCAGCCTGGGCTCAGGGTTGTGGGAGCATGGTGGTGAAGACATCTTGGTTTTCTCACTATTGTGGAAAGCCAACAAGTAGATCCAAGAAGCAGTCTAGTGTGGTGGTTAAGAGTATGGGTTCTGGGGTTAGAGCACTGGGTTCTCTTCTTGACCCCAGCACTCACTGGCATCACATGATCTCTCTGTGACACATTGTCTTCATTGGAAAATGGGGATTAGCTGCCCCTTCCCTTAGGCTATTGTAAGGGTTAAATGTGGGTGTAAAATCATCCCTGGGTTGCAGGTTAAGTACACATCTAGTGATGTTGGTAGATAGTCCCTGCAAAGGTGGGCTCTGTGAAGGGGTGGAGGCACAAGACATGGAATCTGGGGAGGATGGCAGGCATTCAGTAGGGGTAAGGAAGGAATCTAGTTGCTGAGTGGCAGTGGAAACAGGATCATTGATCTGGATGTGGAGTTGTACATTCATCTACTTGTCTAAGGGCCCATTTTCTCTCCAGTCTATGCATCGTGAATGATGAGCTGTTTGTGAGAGATGCCACCCCCAGTGAGACTTGGAATGCGTTCTCTTACGGAGATCCTACACCAACTTCCAGCTCCATGCCTACCCTCTCCCAGGAGCAGCAGGAAATGGTGTATGCTTTCTCCACTCAGTCTGGGATGAAACTCGAGTGGTCTCAGAAGTGAGTGGTGGGTGTACATGGGAAAGGGCAAGTTGCGACAGCGACTTGAGTGGAGGAGTGTGAATCAAAGAAACTCACAGGAAATTTGGAAAAATAACATTTTGGATAGTTTGCTTCCAAAAAGAAAGAAAGTGAGTCCATGGAGAAGGTGTCATACTATTATATATGTGAAGGATTAAAAAAAAATAGTATAATGCTCAATGACATTGTTTTATATATAGAAAATCTGAAAGAATCCACCAAAAAGCTAATAAAACTAATAAATTCAGCAGGGTTGTAGGATAAAAAACCAATATACAAAACTCATTTTTATTTCTATGTACTTGCAATGAGCAGTCCAAAAATGAAATTAAGAAAATTTACATTTACAATAGCATCAGAGTAGTGAAATATTTGGAAACAAATGTAACAAAAGAAGCACAAATCTTACACTCTGAAATCCATAAAATGTTAAAAAAATTTAAAAATGGGAAAGACATTCCATTTCCATTGGTTGGAATATTTCTAAATAGCTTAATATTGTTAAGATGGCAGTAATACCTAGAGCAATCTACAGATTCAGCACAATCCCTGTCAAAATCCTTCTTTGTAAAAATTGACAGGGTTATCCTATATTTCACATATAAGTGCACCAAATAACAATCTTGAAAGGTAAGAACAAAGTTAAAGGACTCACACTTCCTAATTTCAAAACTCGCTAAAAAGGTACAGTAATCAGAACTATGCAGTGCTGGCATATGGACAGTGCATGAATCAACGGAGTAGAATTGAGAGTGCACAAATAAACTCTCACATTTACGGTCAATTGATTGTCAGTGAGAGTGCTGAAAAAAATGTGATGAGAAAAAAAATAGTCTTTTCAGCAAATGGTGCTGGGACAACTGGATATCCACATGCAAAACAATAAATTTTGACCCTGGATTCACATCATGTACAAACAGACTATAAGTGGATCAAAGATCTAAAGGTAAGAGCTAAAACCATTAAAAAATTGGAAGAAAACATACATGTAAGCCTTCATTAATTAGGCAAGTGTTTCTTATATATGACACCAAAAGCACAAGCAACCAAAGAAAAAATAGATAAACAGGGCTTCATCAAAATTAAAAGGTGTTGTGCACCAGTGAGCACTATCAAAAGACTATAAATCCCACCAAAGGAATGGGAGAAAATATTTGCAAATCACATATCTGACAAGAATGTATGAAGAATGATTGCAGCTCAACAATAAAAGGACAAACGACCCAATTTAAAAAGTGGTAGAAGTGTCTGAATAGACAATTCTCCAAAGAAGATACACAAGGGGCCAAGGAGCCCATGAAAAACTTCTCAACAATTAGTCATTAAGGAAATGTAGATTAAAACCACAATGACTTACTACTTTACACACCACTGGTATGGCTTTGATCAATAAATGTTTAATGAGGTTTTTTTTAGATACAATTATTTGGGAATTAGATAATGGTGATGATTGTGCAATCTTGTGGCTATACTAAGAAAACACTGAATTGTACACTTTAAAACTAACTAAAACTAAAACTAAAACTAAAAACTAACTAACTAAAATGGTATGTGCATACAAAAATAATAAAATGGTATGTGCAGGGCACCTGGGTGGCTCAGTTGGTTAAGCGACTGCCTTCAGCTCAGGTCATGATCCTGGAGTCCCGGGATCGAGTCCCGCATCAGGCTCCCAGCTCCACGGGGACTCTGCTTCTCCCTCTGAACTTCTCCTCGCTCATGCTCTCTCTCACTGTCTCTCTCTCTCTCTCTCTCTCTCAAATAAATAAAAAATGAAATATTTTTTAAAAAATAGTATGTGCATTATATCTCAATAAAAATAACTGGAAACTTGTACTTTTAAATTTCCCATTTATTTTCTTGAATATCTTTTTTTTATCAATATATATTAAGTTCCCTGGTTCTTTTGGAAAGGTCTATTTTTCTGTCTTGAATTCTAGTGGGCATGAACGCCAGTGATAGACATTTTCACTAGGTCTTTCCTCATTATTGCACATAATGTTCATTCTGGTACATGCATCCCAGCAAAGAACTGGCACCGATTTAGCATCCCACGGTCAGCATGTCTGTACTGTGATACTAATGGAGATCACCTGTTCTTCCACTCCAGGTGCCTTCAGGACAACGAGTGGAACTATACCAGAGCTGGTCAGGTCTTCACTATGCTCAAGGTGAGGTCTGGGAATCATTAAGCGGGCTACCGATGGGCATTTCTGGGCCTTCAGGGAGGCCAAGAAAATGGAGGCTGGGTGGCCTGGGAATGAAACTCCAGATCTGGCTCTTCTGATGTCCCAACTCCTTCCCTCCAGAATGAGGGCAAGATCCCAGAGGAGGCTTTCAAGCAAATCACCTAAAAGAAGCCTTAGATGTCCACGTCGTCACTGTTTCTCTTTTCTCCAGCCTAAGGCTATACCCATGACTGGGGATGGAGGCCTGGCTGACCAAGAAATCAATATTACCTTGCAGGCCAGGTAACATAAGCACCTGAAGGATCAGTTGTTCCATGTACTTTCCTCACACATGATCGCTGTTTATTTTCATAATAAAGAGTTATGTTGCACATTGTGTGTTGTGTGTCCTAGATCACTCTTTTCCTGCCCCAACCATGAGCCAGTGAGTCCAGGACTGAAAGGTCCTGTCCTCTTCCAGACATTGTTCACCCTGGCACAGCAGGTACACAGGCTTGACTCCACAGGTAATATGTCAGTAAATTCTGGTGAGAAGGTACACACACTAATTCCAGAGATTAGCTTTTGGAAACAGTGTGACTCAGATGCTCTACCTGGAGGCCTGCAGAAGCAGGCATGTGGCCTGGAATAATAGGGGCTTTGCAAGGGCTGCCTACCAGCTAGTGAGGGCAGTGGAAGGAAGGAAGATGACTCACATGTATTTACTTCTTATTCCTAATCACTTGGATGCATTCAAAGGCATACCATCAACAACTTTATGACTTGCACACCGGTGAATGGGAAATGGGCCACGCTTGCATTTGTCTTCTCATCTATCCACTGTACTCCCCCCTCCCCTTCTCTGAAGGTGCACTGTGGGAGAGTTCTTACTTTAGCTCCTGAGAGTGAGGGAGAGTCAGCCTGTTTGCCCAGTGCATTTGTTAGAGAGGCGACAAAGGTGCTCCATGTCCGTGTGCTTGAGGGTGATCAGACATTTAGTTTCACATCCAAACAACAGTAACATGGAACCTCCCATTATGGTTGGCTTTGTGGGTAATTTCTCAATGATCAGCAATTGGCAGTTCAGAATCACAGGTAAGAGTTGAAAAGGACACTTGTGCAATTTATTTTCCATACTTCTGTAACATTTGGACTTTAGACCACAAGCAGTCATAATTCTTGAAATTAAAGTAATAGCAGTACCAAGTTTCACATTACCATCCTATAAATGATGGAATAGGTGAGGTATCACCAGTGTACAAATTATGCCTCTATTGGCAGGTCTCACATAAGTCATTTCCTACTACTTGCCACTTTTCAACTCTATGTACATTTACAGAAGGAATATAGAGGTGTGTGAATTTCTTAGATCTATGAACTAGGAGAATAATTGCATTACATAAGGAATAATTCCATGCTATTCCAAGCAGTACCTCAGGGGTCAAAGATAAATCTCTGACTCCTTACCCAGAGAAGAGAGTCTGCATTGTGAGGAATAGAGGCAGTCTCACATGTTAGCAAGCAATTGCTGTGTCTGGCTCAAATTAAGCTCTCTGAGCTGAGTTCTCTCATGGGCAAGGACTACAGAACCCATTACATGGTGCCTTTACTGCTTTTCTCTACATGATTAGGTTTCCACATACTTTGCCTCCTTCCCTAGCTAGCTCAGATGCCATGGTCTTCCAGTCACTCATTCTTCGGCCAATTCTCCCAATTCCATTGGTCCCATGGTACAAAGGCATCAAGTTTATGGACACCTCCAATGAGATGCCCTTCTCACAAAGGCTACTACTGGGGATGGGTGGTGGACCCCTTCCCACACGCCCTCAGGCCAAGAACCTCTGTGGGGAAGGAACCCCAGAAGCAGCTGCAGGAACTCTAGGAAGAGTGACCTTGATGATGACTCTTCCTATCTCCCACTAACTTCTGTGCCTTTACTAAAAATCCCTCTGACTCTAGTGTGTCACTCTGCTCCCAACACTTTGTCCCAGAGCTTGCTCTGAACTGATACCCTTATCCCTAGGATTCCTGCCCAGATACTCTACCCCCAGCTCTAGTGTATAACTGCTGCTTATCTTTCTTTTTTCAACATTTTAATTTAATTTTTTTCAGTGTTCCAAGATTTGTTTATGCACCACACCTAGTTTTCCATGGAATACGTGTCCTCCTTAATACCCACCACCAGGATCACCCATCCCCTCACCCCCTCCCCTCCAAAACCTTCTGTTTGTTTCTCAGAGTCCACAGTCTCTCATGGTTCATCTCCCCCTCTGATTTACCCCAATTTACTTTTCCTTTCCTTCTCCTAATATCCTCCATGTTATTTCTTATGCTCCACAAGTAAGTGAAACCATATGATAATTGACTTTCTCTGCTTGGCTTATTTCTCTCAGCAAAATATTCTCCAGTCCCATCCATGTTGATACAAAAATTGGATATTCATTCCTTCTGATGGAGGCATAATATTCCATTGTATATATGGACCATATCTTCTTTATCCATTTGTCTGCTGAAGGGCATCTTTGCTCTTTCCACAGTTTGGCAACTGTGGCCATTGCTGCTATGAACATTGGGGTACAGATGGCCCTTCTTTTCACTACATCTGTGTCTTTGGGGTAAATACCCCGTTGTGCAATTGCAGGGTCATAATGTTGCTCTATTTTTAATTTTTTGAGGAATCTCCACACTTTTCCAAAGTGCCTGCACCAACTTGCATTCCCACCAGCAGTGTAAGCAGATTCTCCTTTCTCTACATCCTCTCCAACACTTGTTGTTTCCTGTGTTGTTAATTTTGGCCATTCTAACTGGTGTAAGGTGAAATCTCGATGTGGTTTTGATTTGAGTTTCCCTGATAGCTAATGATGATGAATATTTTTTCCATGTGTCTATTCTGCTTATCTTTCTACATATGGATTCTATTTACCCTATTTGCCTGATCATAAGTCTTTAATGGTACCATTTCTTTAATGACCAGAGAATTTCTCTTCAAACATTGCTCCTTATGATTCTACCACCCTGTAACTATTGTGCTGGAGAAAATCAGCCATTGGATGTGAACACATCACCCCTTCAGTGAGCATAACCAAGGGCTTGGCCCTTGATCATACAAGGTTGGGCACTGTCTCACATCCCTGCTGAAATCAAATAAAGCAGAGAGAAATGGTGTCTGGTTGTTCTTAGCACCCTATCCTGCATCAAAGAAATGTAGTAAAATAATGGTAAGATGGCATGATTTCTGGGTGTTAAGGAGGACAGTTGTCTGTGGCAGGGTCTGAAATTTTGCAGTTGTAACAGGATCCCAGTTGTGATGGTTAATTTTATGTGTCAATTTATGTAGACTGTGGTACCCAGATACTTGGTCAAACATTATTATGGATATTTCTATATAGATTGTTTGGGATTAGATTAATATTTAAATCAATAGACTTAGAGCATAATGGATTACTTTTCATTATGTGGATGGGTCACATCCAGGCAGTTGAAGACCTGAATAGAGAAAAGACTGACCTCCCTGAAGGAAGAGATAATTCTGCCAGCAAACCACTTTCAAAATTGAATTACAGCTCTTTCCTAGGTCTCCAACCTACCAGCCTATCCTGCAGACTTGGAGCTTGTCAGGTTCCACAATAGCAGGAGCTAACCCCTCAATTAAGGGGAAAAAAAGAATAAACCATACAACAAACTACACAAACCAGAATAAATGGAAAAATTCTTGGAAACATACAACCTACTAAATGGAAACAGGAAGAAATAAAAAAAAAAATCTGAACAGACCAATTACTTGTAAGAAGATTGGATGATCATAGAAACAAAAACAAACAAACAAACAAAAAATCCCAGTGAACAAAACTTCAGGACCAGATGGCATCACTGGTGAATCTTACCAACATTTATAGAAAAATTCATGTCAATCCTTCTCAAACTCTTCCAAAAAATAGAAGAGGAAAGAACACTGCCAAATTCATTTTATGAGGCCAGCATTACCTTTATATCAAAACTAGGAAAGGACACTATTAAAAAAAAAAGGCCAATATCCTTAATCAATATAGATGCATAAAATATCAATAAAATACTTGCAAACTAATTCCAGCAGCACACTGAAGGATAATTCACCAAGTGGGATTTATCCCTGGGATGCAAGGATGGTTCAATATATGCAAATCAGTAACTGTGATACATCATATTAATAGAATGAAAGAAAAAATTGCATGATCATTCAATAGATGCAGAAAAAGCCTTTGACAAATTCCAACAACTGTTCATGATAAAAACCTCTTAACAGATTAGTTATAGAAGGAACATACCTCAACATAACAAAGGCCATATATGACAAGCTGACCAGTAACATCATTTTCAATGGTAAGAAGTTAAAAGCGAGAGTGCCCTGTGTCTGGGGACCAGCATTAACTTGGAGTCTGGTTGAAAGCACTCAAAAATAGCAAAGGATCGTGGGGGGAAATTGTGGGAATCGGGGTGGTTAGGGACAGGGGCTTAAGTCCCCAGACCCAGGACAGCCTCCCCTGGCTCTGAGCCAGAGAGAGTGTGGCGAAGAAACCAGGTCTTGGTCCCTGAGCCACCAGCACGCCTGAGAATGCCTGGGGTCTGGCTCCCATGAGGGGCTGGGACCCGCGCAAGCCGGCAGAACGTCGTGCTATCAGAGCCTGAGATGCACACACCCCACACCCTCCCCTGAGAGAGGTGCGCACAGGGGCCAGCTTGGTGCTCTGGGACCTGGAAAGACCAGGCACTCCCAGCCCAGGCCAGCGGGAAAATCTCAGTGTGCGATCACTGCTTGGAACCTCTCTGGCGCTCTGGAGCTGCCCAGTTGCCCAGTCACCACTGTGGTGGTTTTGGATACAAGCGGGAGTTCCTGTGTCCCCAGGGACTGCAACTCGGAACTGCTCTGCCAGCAGCTGGGGGGGAACTTACTGTGCTCTGGAGACCCAGAGGGGAACAGACTGAGGCTTCTCTCTGAGAGGGAGGTCAGGGTGCAATTTGCTTTCCTCTAAACCTCCAAAAACCATCAAAAGCTGTCAAGGCGAGAGAAAAGAAACAACAAACATAAAAACCTCCAGAGAACAAAAGCCTGAAAAACCAGTTTCTTCAGAGCCCACCCCCTTGAGGGGGGCGGGAGGACTTAACTCAGGGAACATTGTCTGAAAACCCACGTGGCAGGCCCCTCCCCCAGAAAACCAACCAGGAAAAAAAAAAAAGGGAAAAAAAAGAAAGACTACAAGAGAACAACCACCACTACTTCATAGATACAACTTTTGTTTTTGATTTGTTCCCACTATTCTGGTTCATTTTTTTAATATATAGATAATTTTTTAACCTACTTACCATCACAGTGAGATGTCCAGTATATCAAATTCCATAATAACCTTTTAACCTGAACTTTTTGATACATATACCCGTGTTTTTCTTTTGCTTTTCTATTTTTAATTTTTTTAAATTTTAGTTTAGTTTAGTTTAGTTTATTCTTTTTTTATTTTTATTTTTTTAATATTCATATAGAGTTAAACTTCAAGGTAGTCCCCTTTCCCCAATCAATGATACCCCTATAGGTAAACCAATTTTTAATCCCTCTTTATCTTAGGAAAGTTGAGTCCTTTAACAAAGATATCAAGATACATCCAGGAAGAATCAAAATAACCTTCCTCACCCACACTGAGAATTTATAACAACTCTCCCATCTTTTTCTTTCGCCAGTGTTTCTGTGTATTTGTGTTTGTCCTGATAGTATATAAATCTTATACTTGGGGTTCTTTTTGATGAGGTTCTTTTTTTTTTTTTTTTGCTTTTATATATATATATTTTTTTCTCTTCTCATATACTTTTATCAGTCTTTTTGTTGGTCTGTTTTTGTTTGTATACTTCATAAATCTTACCTTGGGGCTCATTTAGGCTGAGCCTTCTCTTTTATCTTCCCTTTTTTTCCCCCTCTCTCTCTCTCCATCTCTCTTTTTTTTCTTTTTATTTTCTTTTTTCTCTCATTTGGGTGGGAAATCCTGATTGCTCAGAAGCGTTCCAGGGTGCACCTTGACTGCACCACAGTAGATACATCCAGCTATATCCGTTCAGCCATCTCTCACCAAAACGACTAGGAGGAGGAATGCCCAACAGAAGAAAAATACAGAGGATGGGCCTTCTGCAACAGAGCTAATGGCTATCGACATAGACAATATGTCAGAAAGGGAATTCAGTCTAACAATTATCCAGACAATAGCTAGGTTGGAGAAAGCCATGGATGATCAAACAGAATTGATTAGGGCAGAACTGAAAGCCACCAGGGATGATGTTCACAATGTTAGGGCAGAACTGAAAGCCACCAGGGATGTGCTCTCAGTGAGTTCCAATCTAATCTAAATTCTCTAAAAGCTAGGGTAACTGAGACAGAAGATCGAATTAGTGATCTGAAGGACAAACAGATAGAGAGAAAGGATCAGGAGGAAGCCTGGAACAAACAGCTTAGAAGCCATGAAAACAGAATCAGGGGGGCGCCTGGGTGGCTCAGTGGTTAAAGCCTCTGCCTTCGGCTCAGGTCATGATCTCAGGGTCCTGGGATCGAGTCCCGCATCGGGCTCTCTGCTCGGCAGGGAGCCTGCCTCCTCCTGTCTCTCTCTGCCTGCCTCTCTGCCTACTTGTGATCTGTCTGTCAAATAAATTTAAAAAAAAAAAATCTTAAAAAAAAAAAGAGAAAACAGAATCAGGGAAATAAATGATGCCATGAAATGTTCCAACATCAGAATTATTGGAATCCCTGAAGGGGAGGAGAAAGAAAGAAGTCTAGAAGATATAGTGGAACAAGTTCTTCATGAAAATTTTCCCAATCTCGTGAATGGAACCAGTGTTCATGTACGAGAAGCAGAACGGTCTCCCTCCATGATTAAAGATTCTAAAAAAAAACATCAAGGCACCTGATAATAAAATTGAGAAGTCATAATTGTAGATATAATCTCTTGAAAGCCGCTAGGACAAAGAGGCTACTTACATACAGAGGAAAGCCCATCAGAATAACATCAGTCCTGTCCACAGAAACCTGGCAAGCCAGAAAGGGCTGGCAAGATATATTCAGGGTACTAAATGAGAAGAACATGCAGCCAAGAATGCTTTACCCAGCAAGACTGACATTCAAAATAGATGGAGAAATAAAGAGTTCCCAAGACCGGCAAGGCTTAAAAGAATATGCAACTACCAAGCCGACACTGCAGGAAATATTAAGGGGGGGTTCTATAAAAGAGGAAAAATCCTAAGAATAGCCTTGAACACTAATATAGAGACAATCTACAGAAAGAAAGACTTCAAAGGTAACACAATGTCAATAAAAACGTATCTATCAATAATCACTCTCAATGTGAATGGCCTAAATGCACCCATAAAATGACACAAGGTTGCAGATTAGATAAAACGACAGGACCCTTCCATATGTTGTCTACAAGAGACCCATTTCAAAACTAAGGATACACCCAGAGTGAAAGTGAAGAGATGGAGAAGAATCTTTCATGCCATTGGGACTCAAAAGAAGGCTGGGGTAGCGATTCTCATATCAGATAAATTAGATTTTAAACTAAAGACTGTAGTCAGAGATACAGAAGGACATTACATAATTCTTAAAGGGACTATCCACCAAGATGATCTAACAATTGTAAATATCTATGCCCCCAATATGGGAGCAGCCAATTACATAAGAAAACTATTAATCAAGATAAAGAGTCATATTGATATGAATACATTAATAGTAGAAGATCTTAACACATCTCTCTCGGTAATAGACGGACTACTGAAGCAGAAAATCAATAAAGAAACAAGAGCATTGAATGACACATTGGACCAGATGGACCTCATAGATATATACAGAACATTCCACCCTAAAACAACAGAATACACATTCTTCTCAAGTGCCCATGGAACCTTCTCCAGAATAGACCACATACTGGGTCACAAATCAGGACTCAACCGGTACCAAAAGACTGAGATTATTACCTGTATATTCTCAGATCACAATGCTTTCAAACTGGAGCTCAATCACAAGGAAAAGTTTGGATGGAACTCAAACACCTGGAAGCTAAAGACCACCTTGCTTAAGAATGCTTGGATCAACCCGGAGATCAAAGAAGAACTTAAAAATTCATGGAAACCAATGAGAATGAAGACACTTTGGTCCAAAACCTATGGGATACAGCAAAGGCAGTCCTAAGGCAGAAATACATAGCCATCCAAACCTCCCCCCAAAAAATTCAAAAATCCATAATATGCCAGGTGTCTCTACACCTTAAAGAACTGGAGAATCAACAACAAATCAAACCAACTCCACATGTAAGGAGGGAAATAATCAAGATTAGAGCAGAGATCAACGAGGTAGAAACCAGAGATACAGTAGAACGTATCAATGAAACTACAAGCTGGTTTTTTGAAAGAATCAATAAGACCGATAAACCATTGGCTGCACTAATCCAAAAGAAAAGAGAGAAAGCTCAAATTAATAAAATTATGAATGAAAACGGAGAGATCACAACTAACACCAATGAAGAAGAAACAATCATCAGAAGTTATTATCGACAGTTATATGCCAATAAGCTAAGCAACCTAGATGAAATGGATGCATTCTTGGAAAACTATAAATTCCCAAAATTGAACCAGGAAGAAATTGGCAACCTGAATAGACCAATATCTAGTAACAAGATTGAAGCAGTGATCAAAAACCTCCCAAAAAACAAGAGCCCGGGACCTGAGAGATTCCCTGGGGAATTCTACCAAACTTTCAAAGAAGAAATAACACCTATTCTCCTGAAGCTGTTTCAAAAAATTGAAGCAGAAGGAAAACTTCCAGACTCTTTCTATGAAGCCAGCATTACCCTTATCCAAGCCAGCAAACCAGGCAAAGACCTTACCAAAAAGGAGAATTTCAGACCAATATCACTGATGAATATGGATGCTAAGATTCTCAACAAGATCCTAGCAAACAGGATCCAACAGCACATTAAAAAGATTATCCACCCTGACCAGGTGGGATTCATTCCTGGGCTACAAGGATGGTTCAACATTCACAAATCAATCAATGTGATAGAATAAATCAATAAAAGAAGACAGAAGAACCACATGGTCCTCTCAATTGATGCAGAAAAAGCATTGGATAAAATCCAGCATCCATTAATGATTAAAACGCTTCAAAGTATAGGGATAGAGGGAACATTCCTGAACTTCATAAAATCTGTCTATGAAAAACCCACAGAAAATATCATCCTCAATGGGAAAAAGCTTGCAGCCTTCCCTTTGAGATCAGGAACACGACAAGGATGCCCACTCTCATCACTCTTGTTCAACATAGTATTAGAAGTCCTAGCAACAGCATTCAGACAACCAAGAGAAATAAAAGGTATCCAAACTGGCAAAGAAGAAGTCAAACTCTCTCTCTTCACAGATGACATGATTTTTTATATGGAAAAACCAAAAGACTCCACCTCCAAACTACTAGAACTCATACAGCAATTCAGTAATGTGGCAGGATAAAAAGTCAATGTACAGAAATCAGTGGCTTTCTTATACACTAACAATGAAAATACAGAAAGGGAAATTAGAGAATCCATTCCATTTACTATAGCACCAAGAACTGGGAATAAACCTAAGCAAAGAGGTAAAGGATCTGTACTCGAGGAACTACAGAACACTCATGAAAGAAATCGAAGAAGACACAAAAAGGTGGAAGATCATTCCATGCTCTTGGATTGGAAGAATAAACATTGTTAAAATGTCTATACTGCCTAGAGCAATCTATACTTTTAATGCCATTCTGATCAAAATTCCACCGGTATTTTTCAAATATATCTGGAACAAATAATCTTAAAATTTGTATGGAATCAGAAGAGACCCCGAATCACTAAGGAAATGTTGAAAAACAAAAATAAAACTGGCGGCATCATGTTACCTGATTTCAAGCTTTCCTACAAAGCTGTGATCAACAAGACAGCATGGTACTGGCATAAAAACAGACACATAGACCAGTGGAATAGATTAGAGAGTCCAGATATGGACCCTCAACTCTATGGTCAAATAATCCTCAACAAAGCAGGAAAAAATATGCAGTGGAATAAAGACAGTCTCTTCAATAAATGGTGCTGGGAAAACTGGACAGCTATATGTAGAAGAATGAAACTCGACCATTCTCTTACACCGTACACAAAGATAAACTCAAAATGGATAAAAGACCTCAACGTGAGACAGGAATCCATCAGAATCCTAGAGGAGAACATAGGCAGTAACCTCTTCGATATCAGCCACAGCAACTTCTTTCAAGATATGTCTCCAAAGGCAAAGGAAACAAAAGCGAAAATGAACTTTTGGGACTTCCTCAAGATCAAAAGCTTCTGCACAGCAAAAGAAACAGTCAACTAAACAAAGAGGCAACCCACGGAATGGGAGAAGATATTTGCAAATGACAGTACAGACGAGAGGTTGATATCCAGGATCTATATAGAACTTCTCAAACTCAACATGCACAAAACTGATATTCATGTCAAAAAGTGGGCAGAAGATAGGAACAGACACTTCTCCAATGAAGACATACAATTGGCATTCAGACACATGAAAAAATATTCATCATCACTAGCCATCAGGGAGATTTAAATTAAAACCACATTGAGATACCACCTTACACCACTTAGAATGGCCAAAATTAGCAAGACAGGAAACAACATGTGTTGGAGGGGATGTGGAGAAAGGGGAACCCTCTTACACTGTTGGTGGGAATGCAAGTTGGTGCAGCCACTTTGGAGAACAGTGTGGAGATTCCTCAAGAAATTAAAAATAGAGCTTCCCCATGACCCTGCAATGGCAGTACTGGGTATTTACCCCAAAGATACAGATGTAGGGAAAAGAAGGGCCATCTGTACCCCAATGTTTGTAGCAGCAATGGCCACGGTCGCCAAACTGTGGAAAGAACCAAGATGCCCTTCAACGGACAAATGGATAAGGAAGGTGTGGTCCATATACACTATGGAATATTATGCCTCCATCAGAAAGGATGAATACCCAACTTTTGTAGCAACATGGACAGGACTGGAAGAGATTATGCTGAGTGAAATAAGTCAAGCAGAGAGAGTGAATTATCCTATGGTTTCACTGATTTGTGGAGCATAACGAATAGGATGGAAGACGAGGGGAGTTAGAGAGGAGAAGGGAGTTGAGGGAAATTGGAAGGGGAGTGAACCATGAGAGACTATGGACTCTGAAAAACAATCTGAGGGTCTGACGGGGCGGGGGTGGGAGGTTGGGGGAACCAGGTGGTGGGTATTGGAGAGGGCACGGATTGCATGGAGCACTGGGTGTGGTGCAAAAACAATGAATACTGTTACACTGAAAAGAAATTAAAAAATAAGTAAATAAATGATCAGAATTGAAAGGAAGAAGTGAAATTATCTCTATTTGAAGATGACATGATTTTATATGAGATAATCCTTAAGATTTTACCCAAAATTTTTAGTTCTAATCAGTGAACTCAGTAGTGGCGGGACACAAAATTAATACACAAAAATCAGTAGCATTTCTATTTGCCAACAGTGAATTATCTGCAAAAGACATAAAGAAAACAATCTCATTTACAACAAGAGAATAAATGAACTATTGAGACTTCATCAAGATAAAAACTTCCACACAGTGAAGGAACCAATCAACAGAGCTAAAAGTCAGCCTATGGAATGTGAGAAGATATTTGCAAACTATATATCTGATAAGGGGTTATTATCCAAAGTCTGTAAACTTATCAAACTCAACACCAAAAAAATAAATGACCCAGTTAAGAAATGGACAGAAGACATGAATAGACATTTTTCCAAAGATGACATTCAGATGGCGATCAGACACACGAAAGGTTGCTCAACATCATTCATTATCAGGGAAATTCAAATCAAAACCATGATGAGATACAACCTCACACCTGTCAAAATGGCTAAAATTAACAACACAGGAAACAACAGATGTTGACAAAGATGTGCAGAAACGGGAAACTTCTTATACTGTTGATGGAAAAGCAAACTTGGGCAACCACTGCAGAAAACAGTATGGAGGTTCCTCAAAAAGTTAAAAATAGAACTACCTTACAACCCAGCAACTGCACTACTAGGTTCAAAGGGGCACGAGCACCCCAATATTTATAGCAGCATTATTAATGATAGTCAAATTATGAAAAGAGCCCAAGTGTCTATTGACTGATAAATGGATAAAGAAGAGGTGGTATGGGGTGCCAAGGTGGCTCAGTTAGTTAAGCGTCCAACTCGTGGTTTTGGCTCAGGTCATGATCTCATGGCTCTTGAGATCAAGGCCCGCGTGGGACTCTTTGCTCAGCGGGGAGTCTGCTTAAAGATTCTCTCCCTCTGCCCCACCTTCCACTCTCTCAAATAAATAATTTTTTTTAAAAAAACGAAGAGGTGATACTATTATCCAGCCATCAAAAAGAATGAAATCTTGCCATTTGCAACAACGTGGATGGAGCTACAGTGTATTTTTTTAAGTGAAAGAAGTCAGTCAGAGAAAGACAAATACCATAGGATTTCACTCATATGTAGAATTTAGGAAACAAAACAGATGAACATAGAGGAAGGGGGAAAAAAGGGAGAGGGAAGCAAACTGTAAGAGACTTAACTATAGAGAACGACTGTGAGATGATGGAGGGTAGGTGATCAAGAGTTGGACTAAATCAATGATGGATATTAAGGAGGCCACTTGTGTTGAGCACTCAGTGTTACAACTAAGTGAAGAATCACTAAATTCTACTTCTGAAACCAATATTACACTTTATGTTCACTCATTAGAATTTAAATAAGGAGCACCTGGGTGGCTCAGTCATTAAGTGTCTGCCTTTGGCTCATGTCATGATCCCAATGTCCTGGGATCAAGCCCTGCATTGGGCTCCCTGCTCAGCAGGAAGGCTGCTTCTCCCTTTCCCACTCCCCTGGCTTCTGTTTCCTCTTTTGCTGTGTCTCTCTCTGTCAAAAAATAAATAAATAAAATCTTTTAAAAAAAGGAATTTAAATAAAAATCTGAAACAAACAAAAAAGAAGTAATCTCACGTACACTAGCACCAAAAACAATAAAATACTTAGGAATAAATTTAACCAAGGAGGTGAAAGGTCACTACACTGAAAACCACAAAACACTGAGAAAGTATCCTGTTTCATAGATGGAAAGAATTAATATTGTTAAAATCTTCATACTACCCAAAGCTATCTATAGATTCAATGCAAACTATCAAGAATTGAATGGCATTTTTTTACCGAAATGGAAAGAAAAACAAATCTCAAATTTATATAGAACCATAAAAGACACTGAATAACCAAAGCAATCCTGAGGAAGAAGAACCAACTGCGAGGCATCACCTTTCTTGATTTCAAGCTATATCACAAAGCTAGAGTAATCAAAACTACATGGTACTGGCTTAAACACAGATACAAAGATCACTAGAAAAGAGAGGGGTGCCTCGGTGGTTCAGTGGGTTAAAGCCTCTGCCTTCAGCTCGGGTCATGATCTCAAGGTCCTGGGATTGAGCCCTGCACAGGGCTCTCTGCTCGGCAGGGAGCCTACTCCCCCCACCCCCGGCTGCCTCTCTGCCTACTTGTGATCTCTGTCAAATAAATCAAAAAAGAAAAGAAAAGAAAAGAAAAAATTGAGACCCCAGAAATAAAGCCAAGTATATACTGTCAACTAATATTTGACAAGCAAGCCAAGAACACTCAATAGAGAATAGACTATCCCTTCAATGAATGGTGTTGGGAAAATCGGATATTCACATGTAAAAGAATAAAACTAGACTTCTATGTTACACAATTTGTAAGTACTTAAACCAAAAAACTCCTAGGAAAAAAAGAAGAAAGCTCCTTGACATGAATCTTGGCCATGATCTCTTGGGGATGACACCTTAAGTGCAAGCAACAAAATAAAAAAAAAAAAAAAAAGCAAGTAGAATCACATCAAACTAAAATTCTTCTGCGCATGGGAAAAAAAAAAAAAACAAGATCAACAACAAAATAAAAAGCCAATCAATGGAATGGGAGAAAATTTTGCAAATCATATGTCATATACCCCATATATCATATAAGGGGCTGGGCAAAAGTGTAGGAAAAAAACAAAATGTCCCTCAAAAGTGGTCCCCAAAACACACTGTGATTCATTCTTACAGTATAATATTGTATAGCAATAAAACTGAGTGTCTTTGAACTATAGGAATCAGGCCCTATATACATCTGAAAAATGCAATGTTATATCAAGTTATCAAATGGAAGATAAAGGCACCTACAGCATGAATATATATGTGTATTTACATATGTGTGTGTGTATACAACATTTTTTAAGGATACTTTCTTTCACAGTTCAAATATGAAGCAATTTATGGAGTTTACAAACACCTTATTCTGGTTATTAGTTACATCTCCGGAGGCATAACCCATTCCCTGAACCACTGTTCCTATGTTATATTTCTTCTGAGTTATGGCTGCAGCCCGCACGGGGGACCGACTCACCCAAGATCTTGGGGTTTGGCGTGGGGACAGGCCTCCTGAAATTACTCTTCTGTCCAGGAGACCTTTTATTGGCTTGTTCCCATATATGTTCTCTTTTTCTGAGGCTCAGTTAGAAACTTCTCCACCAGTAACAAACTAGAAGGGAAAAGAAGGGAACAGGAAATCACCTGGAATAAAAGTAATTTATTTTCTTACCTTTCTCAAAATTCCTTGCTTAATTCATCCCACAACACAGGAATGATACCAAAGCTCATGCACCGGGTAAGTGTCTGTACGTTTCTCTCCCTTTGCTACATTTCTGGATACTCTCTATGAGAGATATCCTTTTTGGTTTCTCTAAGAGTCCATTCTTTTATGAGAGGGAGGAGGCTGGCTGGGCAATACTGTTATTCCTACTTTACAGATGACCAAAATGGGCTCACAGAGCACTATGCTTTTCCAGTCACACATCAACTCAGGAGCAAGAATGGGGTTCTTTCTCTCTCACTTCCCACAATATACCCATAGGCTTCCCTTTGGAAGGTTGGGTTTCCAAAGCTGAAGAACCAATTGTTTTAAACCCTCCTAGAACTATGACCACATGACTGCTCAATGTGATGCTGATTATAGAGATGAAACCTTGTGCCAGGAGGACCAGATGTATGAACCACGTGTTCCAGCGGGTCTCTAATGTGGTAAGCAAGGTTGATGTGACAGCAGAGCTGTTGCCCTTTTCTGGAGGGTGACCTGAGAAAAGGTTGTTGGCATTTACACAGGGACTTTAACGAATGGGTACTTTATACTTTAACTTAATCCTTACAGCTATTCGAGTTACTGTTCATTGTTGACATTATTCAGATTAGGACACAGGAGTTATGAGAAGTGAGGTAACTTCCCCTGGGGAAAATAACCTTGTAAATTAATGCTCAGGAGCTTAAAACCTAGAATTACACAAAGTGCCAGTGCTTTTCTGCTCTGTGATGTGGGCAAGGAGTTAATGGAGCTAAGTGTATTATTCAGGGTTTTGCTTTAACAATGAGCTTTCACAGCTTTTACATTTGAATATATATATTCATATATATATGTATATATACATGGCGGTATGTGTCTGTATATATACTACAGATATATATAGATATATGCACTATATACCTGTATATATCTGCTATACAGATGGTACATAGCAAAATTTAAAAGTACAAAGTATATAAAAAGGTGGGTGAAAATTTTTGGAAGACACATTGGAGGTATAGGGTTAACATCTTCAGTCTTTCAGTCAACAGAGAAATGAGCCAAAGATTACAACAGAGAATGCTCATTCAAAGCACCATAAATGCCCCATAAAATCCTTAAAAACATTCCCAACCATATAACTGATGAAATGCCAAATGAGCTCTTATTCGAAGTGAAACAGGTAAATATCAACACGATATGTAGAGAGGGGACACAAGTTTGTAAAATATATAATTTACATTTGGATAAATATCTGTGCATTTTATTAGGATATATACTGGGGAAAAACAACAGAATATGCATCAAATAATTAATAATGAGTATCTTCTAGTTAGTGTGGGAATCCTGGCACAAGATTAATATCCTGATATATTAATTTGGCTAAGAGAATAAAATCCCCCAAATGTTTTTTTTTAAAGCTTGTTATGAAACACTCTTCAATAAAATAATAATTACCCTTATTCTGAAATGACTGTTTTCCTTCTTTCTTATTTTAAATTGCACAATTCATAGTAAGAGCTGCAATATTTAAATGTCTACAGCCCTGTGCTGAGAAGACCAGCGAACAAAACTGCCTAGGGTCAGAGCAAAGAGACCACAATGTACACAGAAGTAATGCCCCTAGAACAGCGCTCTAGATCTCAGAATTAAGAACTAGGTGCCAATATATGTCACCTCCCTAAAGGCAGAAGGGACCAGATGTATTTTATGGTGACTAACATAACCCAATTAAAAAAAAAAAAAAGAAGGGACCAGTCACAGTTCAGTAGTGTAAGTCCAGGGGGAAAAGAGGCAGATATGGAATCAGTGCAGATGGAGGGTTCTGTATCAGACACAACACACTGGCAACATGATTTACAGACATAATTAATATACCATTAATTTCCATATAATGAAATCTGACTAGTTGAACAAGTCATGTTCACATGTACCAACAGATAATTCAAGAAAGAATAATAAATGGCAATCAGACATGTGTAAAATTGCTCAACCACACCAAAAACTAAATGAAAGTAAATGGTAATAGAAACATCAGATATATAAATATATAAAAAAGGTATTGAACATAATGTGCAATACAACCTAAGTTTTGAAAAATTTATATTTTCATAAGAATATATATTATGTCATAATTTAAATGATAAACAATCCCACACAAACATGTATGGGGAATATTAACAAATATATTGGCTGCTTATTTTGAGGTGGGACATAGAAGTTAAGAGGGGAATACAAGATAATTCCTCTCACAAATGTATATTTCTTCAGTGTTTCCAGGGGCTTCAGAGTACATGTGTGCTGATTTTTTTGAAAGTTATATTTATTTATTTTAGAGAGAGAGAGAGAAGAAGAGAGAGAGAGCACGTGTCCCCACGCATGGGGTGAGTGGCAGTAGAAGAGGGAGAGAGAAACTCCAAGCAGACTCAGTACTGAACATGGAGCCCGACACAGGGCTTGATCTTATGACCCCAAGATCATGATCTGAGCCAAAACCAAGAGCCAGATGCTTAACCAACTCTACTACCCAGGTGCCACTGTGTACTGAGTTTTAATTACTAAAATAACTAAGATAAAATTATGACAGCATAAGATAAGCCTAGCTGTGCTTTTATTTACAAAATTAATGTTAGGTCGCCTGGGTGGCTTAGTCAGTTAAGCGTCCAACTCTTGATTTCAGCTCAGGTCCTTATCTCAGGGTTGTGAGATCAAGCCCCACATCTGGCTCCGCACTCAGACCAGAGTCGGCTTGAGATCCTCTCTCTCTCCCTCTCTCTCTTCCCCTCCCCACCCCTCATGTTACAAATAAATAAGTCAGTAAATAAATAAGTAAATAAATAAAATCTTTTTTAAATATTTTTTTATTTTTTATAAACATATAATGTATATAATGTATTTTTATCTCCAGGGGTACAGGTCTGCGAATCGCCAGGTTTACACACTTCACAGCACTCACCATAGCACATACCCTCCCCAATGTCCATAACCCCACCCCCCTCTCCCAACCCCCCTCCTCCCAGCAACCCTCAGTTTGTTTTGTGAGATTAAGAGTCACTTATGGTTTGTCTCCCTCCCAATCCCATCTTGTTTCATTTATTCTTCTCCTACCCTCTTAACCCCCCCATGTTGAATCTCCACTTCCTCATATCAGGGAGATCATATGATAGTTGTCTTTCTCTTATTGACTTATTTCGCTAAGCATGATACCCTCTAGTTCCATCCACGTCGTCGCAAATGGCAAGATTTCATTTCTTTTGATGGCTGCATAGTATTCCATTGTGTATATATACCACATCTTCTTTATCCATTCATCTGTTGATGGACATCTAGGTTCTTTCTATAGTTTGGCTATTGTTGACATTGCTGCTATAAACATTCGGGTGCACGTGCCCCTTCGGATCACTACGTTTGTATCTTTAGGGTAAATACCCAGCAGTGCAATTGCTGGGTCATAGGGTAGCTCTATTTTCAACATTTTGAGGAACCTCCATGCTGTTTTCCAGAGTGGTTGCACCAGCTTGCATTCCCACCAACAGTGTAGGAGGGTTCCTCTTTCTCCGCAATAAAATCTTTTTAAAAAGGATTTATTAAAATAAGAAGAAAGGGTAAGTAAGTATCTTAGAAAATTCTTATTGTTTTGGATATATTTGCTTAAATAAAATGTATTATTAAAGTGAATTTCACCTAAAAAAAAGGTAATGGTGAAACACGTATTTCTGGAGATTAAATGTTTTAAATATACTATAAAATGAGAAAGTTATACACAGGGGCACCTGGGTGGTGCAGGTGGCTAAGTGTCCAACTCTTGGCTTCAGTTCAGGATCTCAGGGTCCTGGGATAGAGCCCCCGCATTAGGTAGCAGAATCTACTTGGGACTCTCTCTCCCCATTCCCTCTGCCCTCTCCCCATGCCCCACTCCATGCTCTCTCTCAAACAAATAAATAAATCTTTTTTTTAAGGTTTACACACAGCTTTATATTTATAATCACACACATACATGCATTCCTTTGTTTGAAAGAAGGGCCAAAATAAACATCCTGTCACAGGACCCCCATGGGCTCTGCATCACCGCTTAATACTTCCTGTGCCATATAAATCCCAGAAAGTTTTCTCCAGAGGGCTTCCACAGGGAAGACCGTTTTTCCTGTCTACCTCCTTTTCAGCCTTCTTGCTTGAGACCAAACTGCAATTCTGGATTTGGTCACCAGGTGGCACGAGCCTCCAATTAAATTTTTTTTTTTTTTCAATGGGAAAAATATTCATTTGGAAAGATGAACAAATTCTACTTTGAATGGAGGTTATGAAACAGCATGTAAAATAAAATCATGATTAATTCCTTAATTCAGCAATAAACACTTTTAAAAACACTCCTTTAAAACTTTGATAATGAATTGACAATGTCAAATGAGCTCATCATAAAAGTCAATGAGATTTAAAGATTAAAAGATGTATGAAAAATTAGAGGGAACTTATTCACATTTACTGCAACACAAACTTTGTATACCAGGAGCTCTCTTGAATCAGGAAAGACATAAATAAATGAAAACGAAAAATCTCATAGAAAACTATAGGAATGCAAAGAAACTTATGAAAAGATAGCCAACAGCAATAAACGGACAAATATAAAAGTCCTGATAATTTTATCTTCAGCTAAAAAAGATACATTGCATGATAAGGTTTGCTGCCACCCCATTCTTACAAAAAAGTGTGTATATCTGCTCACACGTATTGTGCATCTGCACATATTTTGCACATATACATTTGAGAAAAGCATCTGCAGAATGCGCTCCAGATCATTAACAAAAGATGGCTCAGCAGGATGAAAGAAGGTAGATACAAGATCATTTTATTTTCCACATATACATACCTATATTGTTTGATTCCTTTCAATTACAAACATACATTAGCTTTATAATTGAGGAAAATAAGTGAGATAAATTTTGGAAAATAGGAAACAACTTGTTATGATCTGATCCCTGATTTCATATAAATCTACTGACCTGAAAAGTAGTTCATAGCTAATTGCTAAGTTAAAAAAACAAACATGAGATATATGCAATATAATCCCAGTTATTGTTTATAATACACCAAAGTGCAAAAGTATGCATATATGGGTAAGTGCAAGTGTGTCTAAAAGGATATGACTAAAAATAGACATACACACACACACACACAAACACAGATACACACTTCCTCAGAGACCCTTAACACTGGCAGCTTTCTCTTCATGAGACAGGGGTGGAACTTCCTGTCAGAAGTTCAGAGAGCTAGGTAGCATCTGATTCTGCAGGGAAGCCTGCCTGTGCCATTCAAGACTCCAGGTTGCCCAGTCAGTGGGTCAGAACAATGGCCCTGACCAGTTGCCCTCCCCAAATTCTTGCATAGCACCTCCAGAGATATTGAGAGATGTAGTTCTGGTTCTAACCAGCAAGTGCTGTTTATCTCAATATGGTACCTTTGTTGCAAAGGAAAATTATCAATTTTTGTGAAAAGAGACAAAGAAAATATGAAATAAATAGACCTAAATATTTTTAATTCATATGTATAGGAATTTATACATATACAGGAAAACATATATAGGAATATATAAAGAACACATATATTATATATATATACATAGAGAGAGAGAGAGAGAGAGACTCAAACAGTATGTATGGTTTCATTTGTTGATAATGACTCCCAAAGCTGAGTACCCCACAACCATTCATTTATTCAGCACACATATATGGGACACCGGTAGCCCAAGTCCATGTGTTCATCCCACTCTTTCCTCTGATCCCCAGACTCTCATTTCCAACTACCTACAAAACATATTCACTTGGAGACAAATGACTACAATTCCTTTCTATATGTATGGAGTGAGTGTGTGTACATGTATGTGTTTCTCTGCTGTTGAACTGAAAATTAAAGAATCAGGATAACTTATTAAATAATAAAAAGAAATGGCACAATTACCCTTTCCTCTTTCCAACTTCATATGCTGTAATGAAAAAAAATAGCACCAAAGCTCATAACTGTGTATACATTTCATGTCTTTTGTGTATAATTTTTATGCTCTTTATTACATTCATGCTATTTCTTCTACATTAAATCCCATTTTTATAGAAAAGAGAACACTGGAACTAGCATTTTTAACATTTCTTAAAGTCCTAGTATGTGCCAGACACTTTCTACTGTTTAACTGATATTTTCAATCAAAATCCTGTTAGGCAGCAATTTTGCTACTCAGCAATATCTATTTCCTCCACTATTATTTTCCATCTATATATACACTTGATGAAATATTGTATGTATGTACATGCAATAATAAAGATACATTTAACCATTTTGAAAACTCTGCATTGATTAAAGAGCTGGGGGGAAAAAAAGTTGCAGCCAAAATCTGTCATCTCAGCAGTCACCAATGCAGGGAGCAACCTGATGCCCAGAATTAAGTAAGCCACCAATGCTTTTTGCCTCCCCAACCCATCCACAACCACTCATAACCAAAACCATGTGATGGAGAATGGTTGGGTGGAGGGCAAGGCTAACCTGAGAGACTGTATTTTCAGGGAAAGAGAAAGTGCTAAAATAAGCAAGGCCAGGTGCAACCAGAGCCAATGAGGACAACTGGAGCAATTATACAGAGTTCTGCTGATCTAAGTGCATTGTGATCAATATTGGGCACCATTGTGCTAGAAGATAATCAAATTGGAATTATCAGTTTAATGTTCAGTTTATAAGTTATATTTATAAGTTAATATTTTCAGTAGACTGTCAATTGTCTATTCATTATAGACATTCATTTCTTCACTTTAAACTAATACTGTTCTCATGCCTTCTGCCAAACCATTTTTGTTCCCAGTGTATGAAAATGAATTGTGTCAATGGGAGAACAAGGATGCTTTGTATTCAGCCATATTTTTTTGAGAATTTAATAGAGAGTATTCATAGCGAGACTACTTTCTTAGGGGATGGGAGTCAAACATCCTTTTTTTTTTTTAGTCTTTCAAAATTTACTAATTTTCATTATTTTTTCCACTTTCTTTTTTTTAATTTTTTAAATTTATTTTCAGCATAACAGTATACATTGTTTTTGCACCACACCCAGTGCTCCATGCAATCCGTGCCCTCTCCAATACCCACCACCTGGTTCCCCACCTCCCACCCCCCGCCCCTTCAAAACCCTCAGATTGTTTTTCAGAGTCCACAGTCTCTCATGGTTCAGCCCCCCTTCCAATTTCCCTCAACTCCCTTCTCCTCTCTAACTCCCCTTGTCCTCCATGCTATTTGTTATGCTCCACAAATCAGTGAAACCATAGGATAATTCACTCTCTCTGCTTGACTTATTTCACTCAGCATAATCTCTTCCAGTCCTGTCCATGTTGCTACAAAAGTTGGGTATTCATCCTTTCTGATGGAGGCATAATACTCCATAGTGTATATGGACCACATCTTCCTTATCCATTCGTCCGTTGAAGGGCATCTTGGTTCTTTCCACAGTTTGATGACCGTGGCCATTGCTGCTATAAACATTGGGGTACAGATGGCCCTTCTTTTCACTACATCTGTATCTTTGGGGTAAATACCCAGTAGTGCCATTGCAGGGTCATAGGGAAGCTCTATTTTTAATTTCTTGAGGAATCTCCACACTGTTCTCCAAAGTGGCTGCACCAACTTGCATTCCCACCAACAGTGTAAGAGGGTTCCCCTTTCTCCATATCCTCTCCAACGCATGTTGTTTCCTGTCTTGTTAATTTTGGCCATTCTAAGTGGTGTAAGGTGGTATCTCAATGTGGTTTTAATTTGAATCTCCCTGATGGCTAGTGATGATGAACATTTTTTCATGTGTCTGAGAGCCATTTGTATGTCTTCATTGGAGAAGTGTCTGTTCATATATTCTGCCCATTTTTTGATATGATTGTCTGTTTTGTGTGTGTTGAGTTTGAGGAGTTCTTTACAGATCCTGGATATCAACCTTTTGTCTGTACTGTCATTTGCAAATATCTTCTCCCATTCCATGGGTTGCCTCTTTGTTTTCTTGGCTGTTTCCTTCAAACATCCTTTAAATAGGAATGAAGGCAACCTTAATTTGTTCTCAGTTTGTATACTCCTTATTTATATTATCCACGAAAAAATTTTGCCATTCAATCTTTCATTAATGAGTGTATTAAAATATTTAATTTTGAGAAAAATTATTCAGTAGGAAATTATGTTTTTGTATGCTTCCCCCTTAGTTTTGACAGTGAGATTTTTGAACAGATGGGTTTGTTTTTTCCCAATCAAATGACTAATAGGTTTCTTTCTCTGCAAACACGGTCCACTTACTAGCCGATAAAACTTTAGAAATGAAGGGAAAATGTGTCCTGAGTCTTTTACATTAATATGATTTTAAAAATGTTATTCATGGCTCAGCAAAGACTAGTTCTGACTTTCTGTATTCTAGACATCCAGTTGACAATTCCGGCTTCACTATGTGAACTTGTAACAGATTTGCATGAATAAAAGTTTACTTATTCCTAGTCCTTTCTCTGTAACATGGTTTATGCCCTCGATTTCCTGGTCTGTGAAATACAGATCATCACTCCTTGCCAAAAAAGAGACTGTGGTCATTATACAAGAGCTTATAAATGGAGAAACCCTATACTATACAAGAAAGCCATTTTTACACTACTCATGGCATGTCAAAAATGAGACCCATTCTTATTCTAGGAAGGCTCTTGAGGGATGGCTGTAGTGTCACCATTTTTCTTGTTGAATATTATAGTTTTCCTTGACAGTTTTGAAATTTCGGTAAACATTTTCATTAACCTCCATAATAACCCAAGTAATGAAAAATCTTATCTTATGTATCTACTTATATATAGTTACTGTATCAACTATATCTGGATGAAGTATGTAATGCCAGCTTCTTCATGTCTGACTTTAATTTCATTCCTTTCTTTTTCTATTTTTGCTTTTCTAATTGAATTTCATGTATACAAAGATAATTTTGAAATATTAATCAAATCCGTCTTTTGATTTTAGCTTATCTGGTTTTAGATGCCTTATATTCATTCAATTAATATTAGTGTACAACAAAGGATAAAAATTAGTGACCAGAGGTCCACAATTTTTTCCACATAATATTTAATTATTTAAATAATTGTCAACATCTAAAAATTGGGGTATTTCACATATAATACAGCTTTCTGGCTTATCTTGAAAAGTGGGGTTTGACTACATGGGGCCTACATTTTTACATTCCCTCAGGAAAACAACTGGCTAGAACTGATAGCAGTTTCCTCATCAGGCATTCACCATAATATTTATCACTCCCTATTCTATGACTCCGCACACTGATACAGAATGTTAGTTTTTATTTTGCTGTTAATGCTATTGATCTTCTTAAAGAGAAAACTGAAATATTTCTTGCCTCCATTTAACCAAAAGTGTGGGACCAAAAGACCAAGAATGTTGTTCAAGAAAACTGTGGTTCAAGAAAAGCGTTTCAGAAAAATTGGAGGGGGAATATTCACCTGTAGAAACAAAGGTTCTTCCCTTGATCTTTATATACACCAACTTTCGTTATTTACATTACCAGTGTGGCCACCCTAAGCTTTGAGTTTAGTCTTCCTGGAGTTAAAAGTCTTCCGTGTCATATCACTAATATGCCATACAACCTTTCTGAGGAGAATATGATATATATACACATTCTAGAATATTTAAACACTTAAAGGACAAATATATTTAAGTGACATTTTAAAAACAGACTAGAAGAGTATTTGATAGGCTATAATGAACTTTCGTCTATTACACTTAGTACTGCCGTATTTTCTTATCAGAAAAAGAATTATATTCTTCCTCCTGGCAGGTCACAATGGGTAATTGAATATGATATGTATTAGATAAATTCAATTCTGTGCCAAGTTACCTCTGGCCATCATATTTTCATCTGACCCAATGAATGAAGTTATACAACAATAGCATTTCAATTGTGCCAGCTCAGTTTTAGAGCTAGACAGTGGTCTGAATTAGGAGACGCTAAGATAGGATTCGCCTATTTTCAGAGTGGTTTGCTTTATGCCTTTACCAGAATTGTATTGCAAATATTCAACATAAGTTTAAGTGCCTAAAATCAGGGAATGGACTTAATGGATTTAGATTTTCAGTCACGGAAGTAAATCTTGCTGCTTTCTATATGTGTAACTTTTGTTTGTGAATTATGGGAAAGCATTAATTTAACTGCTAAATGCCCTCTCTCAAAATTTCAGGTATTGTATTTGTCCGCATCCCATGCTGGCTCTTGTTCATATCCAGCTATTTGGTAATGTCATGAAAGCAATTTTGTTTATTCACTCGTGCATTTGTTTTAGTCAGTTATGCATAAATAATATCTGCTTTGGTTTAAAAATGAACAAGTGGCCTGCAATTCTGCTCCTAGGTATATACAGAAAACAGTTCAAGAGTTCAAATAAAAACTTACACACTAATCTTAAGAGCAACAATATTTATAATAGCTAAAAGGTGGAAATAACCCAAATGTCCATCAGTGGATGAATGGAGGAATGAAATGTGGTATATGCATATAATGAAATATTATTCATACATTTAAAAATTACTGGCGCCTGGGTGGCTCAGTGAGTTAAAGCCTCTGCCTTCAACTGGGGTCATGATCCCAGGGTCCTGGGATCCAGCCCCACATTGGGCTCTCTGCTCAGCAGGGAGCCTGCTTCCTCCTCTCTCTCTGCCTGCCTCTCTGCTTACTTGTGATCTCTGTCTGTCAAATAAATAAATAAAATCTTTTTTTTTTAAAAAGTACTGAACTACCACATGGATGAACCTTGAAAACATTATGCTAAGTGAAAGAAGCCAGACACAAAAAGTCACATATTATATGATTCAATTTATATGACATGTCCAGAATAAGCATAGCCATATAGACAGAAAGTACATTAGTGGTTGCTTAGGACTAGAAGAAGAATGAGGGGATAAGAGAGTGATAGCCAAAGGGTATAGAATTCCTATTTATGGTGAGGAAAATGTTTAAATTGTAGTTGCATATATCTGTAAATATAATAAAAACCATTGAATTGTATACTTTAAATGAGAAATTGTATGGTATGTGATTGCTAACTCAATAAACTGTCACAAATATATAAATTTTTAAAATGAACACATGAGCCCACTGGTTTTAGTCAATGAACTCTTAGTTTAAGCAGTACTTGGGTCCACCATGTTTAAGTTTTCAGACTGACTCCCAGTGCAACTGTAGCAGGGAAGAAATTTTTGCTTGTTTTGTTTACCACTCTATCTGCTTCATCTAGAACAGTGCCAACAAATTTCTTTTTGAACACCATGGGTAATTTTCCAACATTTAAAATCAGTGTCCACCAGAAAATAAGCCCCAGGATGGCAGGAATCTGTGACTGTTTTCTTCACTGCTGATTCTCCTGACCTTGGACAATGCCTGGCACAAAGTGGGCACTCCACACATAATTGTAAAATGAATGTATTGCTTCTTCTGTTCCCAGCTTAATGGAACATTGTCCTTAACATCCATCCAGACAACAAAATGGTGGAAGAGGAACATAAATGAAAGAAAATGAATTGGCAATGAATAAAAACAGATCACTCAAAGTAGAAATGGTGATCAAATATGTGAAAAGTTTTTCACACCTCTAAAAATTGAGGGAACTAAAGGACAGCAAAGTGTAAAGTTGATCCTGCTTTTTGCGCTTGCTAACACTTAAGGCTTCTGTCACCATTTCAGTAAGATATTTTGTATACCTCCCATACAGACACACAAACACAACAGGAGATACAGACAAGAGAAACAAAAGACTTCAGGCTTGATGAAAGTGGAAGTGCATTAAGGGTGGTCCAGATAGTTGACTGTTCTGATGGTGGGCCTTTGTTGTCATACATATCACACATCTAGGTCCCCTTCTCTTCTCCTTACACTTGACACCCCTATTGGGATGTGTGTGCGTGTGTGTGTGTGTTTATGTGTCTGCTGTGGAATGAATCAGATTCAGGTCTTGGAAATCCACTTCAACCAGAACCTCTCATCTCACATCTGTTCATCAGATAAGATTTAGTTTAGACAAGGTCCACACCTGACATTCTTAAGTGAGTGCCTGTACATTGTTACATTCATTGCCAAAAGGAGGAGACAGTAAAACATTAAACTGATGCAAAAAGAAGAAAGAGGAGGAGGAGAAGTTGGGGGAGGAGGAAGAGGAGGAGAAGAAGTCAATGAGGACTAGAAGATTCACCCCAAATCCAGGGCTTTTACACATAATTCAAGTGGGGAATGAGAGGTCCAAGGAAATGTCCAGGATGATGCAGTTATCTAATCAGAGAGAAAAGACTGGGACCTAATTATCAAAAATAAAGAATATCCACTACTGTACAGAGGAAGTCAGTATATCCATATCACCTGATTTATAACCACTGGATTTACAGTTGAGGTGCCATGGTAACCTGAAAGGAACATAAGATTGTCAGTTAGGACTTTGGTTCTCTTCTCTGATTACCTATTTAGTATCTGTGTGATCCTACACAAGATAATCCACTAAATTGCACTCGAATCTCTTCACCTAGGAAATGGAGGTGATAACTCCTCCTACCACAAGAATATAGAGGATAAAACTGAAAGGCCAGACAAGGTAACAGCCACAGTGCCTGGCATGCAATAGGCACTGGGGTATCCCTCAGCTCCCAAGCAGGCAGAAGTCATATGTCTTATGTCTTACCTTTCTGCTTCTTCTCTATACCTCAGGCTTCTGTGATCCTAATTGCCTTCCCCAGCACAGTGATTAAATGCAGAAAAGCCTATGATGTCCTCCAGGAGAGAAACTCCCAGGGAAAAAACTAATTTAAGTATGAATTTTGCTGTTCAATTCTATTGCCAATACTCTTGCTGATTTTAACAATAACTTCCAGATTGGCTACCTCCCTCTGTTCAACCCCCACAGTCTCCATGAATATCAGCCCCCTTCCTCTGCTAGGCAGCCTCAATGTCATAATGGGCTATTGCTTCAACAACTCTCCTGACAGTTATCTCAGTTTTCTCACCCCATTCTCCTTTTATCCCAACCACACACTACGAAGTACACAGTGGCATTATTTATCAAGCAAAATCCTGGAAACAAGACAAGGATAAATTCCCACAAATATAAAGTCAGAGGTTCAATACATTTCATTTATTTTTTAAGTTTTTATTTAAACTCCAGTTAATTAACATACAGTATAATATTAGTTTTAGGTGTACAATATAGCAATTCAACACTTCCATACAACACCTCATGCTCATCACAACAAATGCATTCTTTAATCCCCATCACCAATTTAACCCATCTCCCCACTCCTCTCCCCTTTGGTAAACATCAGTTTGTTCTCTATTGTTAAGAGTCTCTTTTTTGGTTTGCCTCTCTCTCTTCCCCCCTGTGCTCATTTGTATTATTTCTTAAATTCCACATACAAGTGAAATTATATGGTATTAGTCTTTCTCTGACTGACATATTTCACTTAGCATAATACTCTCTAGCTCAATCCATGCCATTGCAAATGGCAAGGTTTCATTCTTTTTGATGGCTGAATAATATTCCATTGTACATATGTACCACTTCTTTATCCATTCATCAGTCAATGGACACTTGGGCTGTTCCAAAAATTTGGTTATTGTAGATAATGCTGCTCTAAATATCTGGGTATATGTATTCTCTTTGAATTATTATTTTTGTATTCTTTGGGTAAATGCTAGTAATGTAATTGCTGGGTCATTGGGTAGTTCTATTTTTAACTTTCTGAGGAACCTCCATACTCTTTTCCAGAGTGGCTGCACCAGTTTTCATTTTCACCAAGAGTGCAAGAGGGTCCCATTTCTCCACAACCTCGCCAACACCTGTTGTTTCCTGTGCTGTTGATTTTAGTCATTCTGAGAGGTGTGAGGTGATATCTCAGTGTAGTTCTAATTTTTATTTCCCTGATTATGAGTGATGTTGAGCATCTTTTCATATGTCTGCTGGACATCTGGATGTCTTCTTTGGAAAAATGTCTATTCATGTCTTCTGCCCATTTTTTAAAGATTTTTATTTATTTATTTGACAGACAGAGATCACAAGTAGGCAAAGAGGTAGGCAGAGAGAGAGGAGGAAGCAGGCTCCCTGCTGAGCAGAGAGCCTGATGCGGGGCTCAATCAGGATCCTGGGATCATGACCTGAGCCGAAGGCAGAGGCTTTGACCCACTGAGCCACCCAGGTGCCCAATCTTCTGCCCATTTTTAATTGGATTATGCATTTTGAGGATGTTGAGTTTTATAAGTCTTGTCTTGGAGCCAAGATATCCTTCAACAGCTGAATGGATAAAGATGATATGGCTCATATATACATTGGAATATTACTCAGCCATCAGAAAGGATGAATACATGGATGGAACTAGAGGGTATTATACTAAGTGAATTAAGTCATCAGAGAAAGATAATTATCATATGGTTTCACCCATATGTGGAATATAAGAAATAGCACAGAGGATCATAGGGAAAGGGAGGGAAACTGAATGGGAAGAAATCATAGAAGGAGCCAAACCATGAGAGATTCTTGACTCTGAAAACAAACTGAGGCTTATGAAAAGGGGAGGTGGGGAGGAATGGGGTAACTGGGTGATGGGCATTAAGGAGGGCCCATGATGTAATGAACACTGGGTGTTATATGCACCTAATGAATCATTGAGCACTATACCAACAACTAATGTTGTATTATATGTTGGCTAATTGAATTTAAATTTTAAAAAAGAAAGATACTATTAGTCTTATTTTACATATAAACCAACTGAAGCACACAAGGACATCCATCCTGTAAGAGACAGAAGAAGGGTTCTGGATCTTGACCCCCAACACCCAGAAATCTCTCATTGGAAGCCTTGTGGTCTTCCAGTGTTGAGGATTGGTTGTCTTAACTTGCTGGGTTGCCTTCATACATTGTATCATGCAGACAAGGAGTTGGGTTGCCTTCATACATTGCATCATGCAGACAAGGAGTAAGTGGCCTTTGCGTGGTGGCCTCATGATTCAGTCAGTCCTCAAGTTACTAAGATAGTTTTATAAAATCACAGTCTTTACAATGGGGAAAGAAGACCTGTGGGAAGGGTGATAAATTAACTATTTTAGAGTCTCTCCTCATGCCTGCATCGTTTAGACCCCTTTAATTCTAAGTACAACCAATGGAGGCCAGTCTACAATTCCCATAATACAAATGAGGAAAGTAAAGCAAGGACAAAGAGGGTAAGGTTCTTGAAAGCTGAATCAAGCCTAAAACATAAGCTCCTTTCACATCATCCTGATGCTTTTCCAATATGAAAATAACTCTGAATTTTGTAAGAATGTAATTTACACCTGAGGGATTATGTTATAGCTGAACTTGGTGGTATCCTGGAGGAAATATGGGGTTGGCAGTCTGAAAGGCATTGGTTACTATCTCTGTCTTTTTCTCCAGGGGTTGTGTGACCCTAGATAATATTCCCCTTGTTTTCAAACTTTAGTTCCCTTAACTAGAGAATGGAGATGATAATTATCTTCCTCACAGGAATAAATAAAATGACATACATGGAACAAATGTTCATAATTCCCTGAGTTCCCTACAGGGCAAGAACCAGAGAACCCATCTGCAATGGAGCCATGTACCAGTGGACATTTAAATGGCAGTAGTAATAGTAGTAAATTGCTGGAGTACAATCAAGTATAAAGGTAGTAATAACCAGAAATTCAAATACCCACTGATAAACAAAGTTAATATTTGGATACAGTTTCCTTATATATATAGATAGGTAGGTAGATTTATAATTTATATAACTATAGTAATACATAACATAGATGAAAGCAAAGGAAAATATAAGATAATAACATGTTTTGGGCAAACATATCAATTTTGTAATCAGTGAAAATAAACAAAATGAAAATTTTAAAATATAGGATAAAATTATTTTAGAAATGTATTCAATTACTTGGAAAATATGTTGTTATCTGAAAAAGACATGTTGCAAACATATGAAATGGTAAGACTGCATTTTCCTTTGAAAATATATTTATCTTTATATTTCTATTTATATATATATTAATATCTCACACATGCATGTGTATGTGTGTGCTCACATATATGCAGAATTCTCTTTAGGTAAGAGTATAGATGAAAGGAACTTCCTATCACTTGCTGTGGTTTAAGACAGTGTACATTGTGGAGGAAAGACAAGTCCAGTGATTTATTATAAAAGCTCACGTATTTCCAATTTAAGGTACTCTGGTAAAAATAATTCATTTTAATTTATGTTTCACTTTTCTAAATATAGGGATCTATATATGAAACTGATATATTTTTTATTCATACTAACTGAAGAATTCATCTCTGTGTTCTCCATCTCCACTTAAGTAGGCAGTCCTCACTTAAACAATTAAATTGCTCCCAAACTCTTCAGGCAAGAAATCCAATGATTCATTTTTTTTCCATAATTAAAGGCACAGTATATGTTTCAAGCCCAGTAATGGCAGAGTAACTCATGTTGGACCAATCCTCCCATAGCTCACAATTACTAACTCTGGAAAAAAAATAATGTAACTATCTGAAAACACTTGAAATGGACTGAAACCAAGTAGAGATTGGAGGGAAGTTAGCATTTGGAAGAGGGAATAGAATCTGACTTCCTGTTTTTATGCCATTTTGCCTGGTTATATGTGGAATGTCTAAAACTCAGATACACATCTCTAGTCTTACTAGTTTAGGATTCAAATGTACAGATTTTGGGACAATCACAGCAGCTGGAAAATGAGGAAGAACTCACAGAAAGGTGAAAGCCACAAAGAAGGTACCACAGATTCTGTGTAAAATCTTGGCCCAAACCTCTGGTTGACCCCTGAACTGCATACACACAGTGAGGAAAATGTTAAGTTTCCTTTCTTTTAGACTAAGCTGAAATATTTCAGCTAGTGCTAATTTCAGGAGAGACAGAGTTTGGATTCAAAATTAAGCCAAGTTAACTGCTCACTGAAACAAAAAAAAAAATAGTTTTTAGAGAAACAAAATACAGATTCTACATGGTAACATTCACAATACTGATGATACAAACCAAATTATTTAACATTTGAAAAAACAAAACAATATAACCCATACCAAAGTGGAAAGGTAATCAGTAGAACTGACCCCCAAATGAGCTAAATGTTGGAAACAGCAGAAAATCTATTATAGTTGTGCTCAAAAACATAAAGAAAAATATTCTCATAATGCATGAAAACAAGAAATTTCAACTGAGAAAAAAAATACTTATAAATGGAAATGTGAGATCTGGAAAATATATCTAAAAGAAAAAAAATTCCTGAAGAGCTTCACAGAAGACTGAAGTTAATGGACGAAAGTGAGATCAATAGAAATTATATAGTTTGAATAATAGGAGAAGTGTTTGGGAAAAAATTGAGTCACAGTGACCTGGGGACAATGCCAAAGGGCTAACATAATGTGTACCTGGAATGCCAGGAGAAGACAAGGGTGACAATGGGGAATAAAAGTATTTGAAGAAATGATGAGGGAAATTTCCTCAGTTTGGTGAAAGACATATATTTACAGATACAAGAAGCTGAGAAAATCCCAAGCAAGACAAAGACCAAGAATACCACACCTAAGCACATCATGGACAAATTGGTGAATGCTTAAGACAAAGAAAAAATTCTTAAAAGCAGTTTCAGGTCAAGATAACCCATTATATACAGAGTAGCAACAATACAGATGATAACTGACTTCTCTTCAGAAAAAAATGGAGGCCAGAAGACAGTGGGGAAACATCTTTAAAGAACTGAGAGGAGAAAAAAAAACCTATCAGTCCATAAACTTCTATTCAGCAAAAATATATGTCACTAGTCAAAGTAAAAAAAGTATCATATAAAGAAAGAGTTAAAAAAAGTCATTGTCAGTACATCTACAATAAAAACTAAATGATACCAAGTATCTAATCTAAGTTATCTAAGTAAAATCTAATCTACAGGAGGGAATAAAAAGCAGAAGAAATGGTAAATATGTGGGTACATATTTTTTAAACTATCTTTTTATTTCCCTCTTAATTTCTTTAAAATACAAATGACTGTTTAAAGCAACAATTATAACATGTGTTGTAGAATTATAATTTATGTGGATGCAATACATATGACAATTATAGCATAAAAAAGAGATGTGGTGAAAGGAAATGTATGACAACATGATTCTTTCATCTTATGTGAAGTGGTACAACATGGATTCTAAAAACACTTTAAAAGGTTAGTGATTTATATTGTAATCTTTAAAGCAACCACTTAGAAATGCAAGAAGTATCGTTAAAAAATCAAGTAGAATGGGGCGCCTGGGTGGCTCAGTGGGTTAAGCTGCTGCCTTCAGCTCAGGTCATGATCTCAGGGTCCTGGGATCGAGTCCCGCATCGGGCTCTCTGCTCAGCAGGGAGCCTGCTTCCCTCTCTCTCTCTCTCTCTCTCTGCCTGCCTCTCTATCTACTTGTGATCTCTCTCTGTCAAATAAACAAATAAAATCTTTAAAAAAAAATCAAGTAGAATGGAATTCTAAAATATATCCATTTAATCTAAAAGAAGACAAGAAAGTAGAAAAATTAAAAGGAGATACATTAAAATAACAAAATATTACAATTAAATCTAATTTTATTGATATTTATTTTAAGTGTAAATAGACTAAACACCTTGGTTAAAATATAGGAATGGATTTAAAATGCAAGATCTAAATATATGCTATCTATGGAGATGCAGTTTAAAAATAAAGGTTAAATAGGCTGAAAATAAAAGGAAAGGAAAAGATATATGATGTAAACAGCAGGTAGCTATATTACTATCAGATTTTTGATGTGGTGGCTACAGGACTCTGTGCCTCTGCTTTAGGATATAACCATGAACAAAATGAACAAAGTCCTTGCCTTTATGGAGCTCATGATATAGTAGAGTTGATAATAGTAAACAAAATATAGAGTATATGAGACAGCATAGGTGCTTTGGAGAGGAGCAAGAAGGTAATAATTAAGGTCAGGGACTTTGGAGGGACTATGATAACTTTCAGTCATAGCTGTGCACATGTAACAGCTGTGTGGTCTTAGGGAAGGTACTTAAACCTCTCAGTGCCTAACTTTCCTCATCTCATAGATGGATATAATAACAGTAACAATACTAATAATGGTAATGATAATAGTGCTTCCCTTGATGTGAGAAATAAATGTGTTAGTACACATGAACACATAAGTAAGCACTACCTAAGTTTTTCCTATAATTTTTATTTTGGAAAAATTAATTCAGGGAAAGGGGAGAGGGAGTGCCTGGAATGGAGTGGGGGTTGAATTTTTTTTAAGTAGTGCAGTCATAAAAGTTCTCTGAATAAGGTGACATTTGAGTAAAGACATATCTCTATATAAAGGATAACTGTATGTTAGAGCAGAGGCCAGCACAGGGGCAAATGACTCACTACAAGTCTAATGATCAGTGAGGGGTCTGGAATCTGTGGCCTAGATACCTTGATTCCAGTCCTCTGTTCATCATGACTATCACTTCTCTCTCAAATTTAATGGGAAATTGTTTCTTTAATATTCAACTAAAATATGAAATAACAAAGAAAATCACACAGACTAAAAAGAAGTTTCAAGGATGAATTCTGCTCCTCAGAGGTTTTTGATGTTTCATTCTTATTACCAATGCTCGTCCTCACATTAACATCTTAACTTTCTCACTGTTATCACTTTCATAAATATCTTCTTTACCATCCAAACTTATTTCCAGAATTCATCATTTCACATACTCTCCTGACAAAATCCTCAACTCCCTCAGTATCAGTAAAGTCACAAATTTTCTTTTTAGCAATCATTAAGAATCGTCAATAAGTACAAATGGACATTAACTGGTTCCAATATTTTACAGTGAACTATACTATGAATTTATTTAGAAAAAATAATGAAAGGTTTAAAAAAACTTTGTTTACCCATAAACCAAAAGAAGTAACATTAAGGAAGTGTGAATTATGGCAAAAGATTTCCAGCATATTTCACAGGCAGATATTAAATAATCTCAATATAAAAATAAATTTGAATACCTAGAAAGGTGTTGTTCAAAACCTACAATGAAATAATTTAAATAAAGTTTCTGCATCACAAACATATAAAATTAAATAACAAATAATTTAACATACTAAGTAAAAAGGCATATTATAAAATAGAATATATATAAACACTCATATATATGTAGTGATTAAAACTTAGAAGAACAATACGTATGTTCATGTGAACCTACTTATACAGTAATATACACATAGAAATATATTCGGAGAATATAAGCTAAATTACCAAGTATGGCCATCTTGCTATGTAATAGGATCAAAGAAATATAACAAAATTTTTTCAATAGCAATACATATTTTTCCACTGTATTTAATTTTGAAACAAATACATATAATTTTGAAATCATAAGAAAAAGTGAGATAACATTTTATAACATTGTAGTTTATTCCTGATTGGGAATTTGATCATGAAAATATTGCCAAAATACAATATATCTTTATATTATACATACACACACATTTAATATACATACACACATAATTTAAAAAGAGAGGTTATGCAAAGTTTAATAAAATTTATATTTGTATAATAGATACATTTTTTAACATTATCTCTCGCTCTCTCTCTCTCACACACACACAGAGCTTTTTTTAAAGATTTTATTTATTTATCTGAGAGAGAGAGCATGCACACAGGGGTAGAGTGTGAGGGAGAAGCAGACTCCCTGCTGAGTGGAGAGCTCAATGTCGGGCTCCATCCCAAGACCCCAAGATCATGACCTGAGCTGAAGGCAGATGCTTAACTGACTGAGCCACACAGGTGCACACACACACAGCCTTTTATATCCTGGAAGAAGGTGAAGAAAACTTCCTGTCGCATGACTTAATGTGATTTAATGTCTGGGGGTTCTGTCTAGATTGCTTCATTTTCAAGTAAATGTCCAGAAAATTCTTTCTGATGGAGCCCCTCCTTTCGTGGTAAATGATGTCCAAGCCACCATTCTGGATTTTATCATTAGATGATACTAATCTCCAATTTCTAATTTTCTCCAATGAAAAATATTATTTGGAAAAAGAAAGTATCTATTAAGTTATCTTGCATCGTGAGTTGTAAAAGAGTATATAAAACAAAAGTGTAATTAAATCACTTTACTCAGCAATTTTCTTCTTTTCTATGGTTCCACAGATAAAAATCATATTACAGACCTAGGGTCAGAACACAGAGAGAAGGGGTACAGGTACCTCTACAATTACACTGTGAAGGTACACAGAATTTTCCAGAGATGCTCAGCTTCTGGGTAGTGGTTTTCAACACAGGATTTCCTCAGGAACAAACCAAGTCCTAGAGTATTTCCTGACCATGATAGCTGTTTGGGGTCTCAGATTAGCTCTCTTCTCCCCTCTTTCCCTGTTTAGTTTCCCTGGGTAGCTTCCCTCGGGTCTCAGTTTAAACCTCACTTCCTGTGGGAAGTTTCCTCAGACACAGATAATGGCTTGATTATCCTGAATCATCTAGTCATTCCACGAGGTCACCATTTCCAGATACACTTTTTCATTTGCAAGGAGTCTGATGAGAGTGACTTCCAAAAGTCTCACAGGCTGTGTGGATTCATACAATGCACTGAAGAATCTAGAGGTTTCAAGTGTCCTACCTGAAGCTTTGTCCCAGAATTCAACTTTTGTACTTTTTAAAAAAGATTTTATTTATTTGTCGGAAAGAGAGAGAGAGAGAGAAGCTAAGCACAAGGAGGGGGAGTGGCAGGCAGAGGGAGAAGCAGGCTCCCTTCTGAGCAAGGAACCCGAAGTAGGACTTAAACCCAAGACCCTGGGATCATGACCTGAGCTGAAGGAAGATGCTTAACCGATTGAGCCACCCAGATAACCCAACCTCTTGCACTTTTGAGAGGAATGCCCAGGACATGGGCCAGTTGAGCAATGGAAATACAGGGTTGTTCCAAGGAGAACAACAAGGGCGGGTGCTGTAAAGAAGCTGTGGAGGTTGTGGGTGGATGCTCCCTCCTCTTAAAGTTCCCATGAGAACTCCTAGATGAGTCTATTCTTTTTACCAAACACGGAATTCCACGGCAAAGACCACAGGAACCTTCTGGAGGTAGAATTATGGGTTAGAAAGTTTTAAACCATTTACTTTGTGGAATACTGTTGAAAATATATTCCCAAAATACATAAATGGACTCAGAAAAGAGGGAAAGTTAAAGAAACAAGCAAAAGTCTCTATTAAACTCTGGTGACTTACAATCAATCTCTATATTCTTATTAACTGTGTGCATAATAGGACACTGACTTAGTTTCTAATCTACATAATAATATAGAATCTCTTGGCGTAACTGTAGGGTAAACATGGTGTTTCCCTCTTTACAGATGAAAAAGCTGAGCCTCACATCCCAGGCATGGCTGAGGCCATAACACCTGTGTGACCTACACTGCCCTTGTGATTTCATCAAATGCCCACAAGGACCCCATGAGGGAAGGTCCTGTACTCAATCCCTGAATAGGAGGCCTGAGGCTTGGGGAACTTAGCGCCCCATCCTATCATCTTTCCATTTCCTGGAACCCTCTGCAAAATAACCAAACACAAGCCCAAACCCCTAATAGTTTACTCCTAATGCCCTCTTATTGAGACACCCCATGGGTCTCTGTGGTGTGCATCTTCCCCAACTATAATGAAAGAAATGCCCAGAGGCAGCTGCTCCGTTCATTTCCCTGAGTCCTGGCATGCTCTGCTTATAGAGACATGAGGCTGTGGAATTCATGTGGGCTTAAGTCCATGAAAAGGCATTATTTCCAGTACATAGCTTCTTTTCCTGAGCATTATGAACAAAGGCATCAAGTTCACTGGACACCTCCAAAAAGGTGCACATCTTACAAAGGTTGCTGGTGGGGTGGGTGGTGGACCCCATTTCAAGTCCCCTTTCAGGGCCCAGTGGCCTCTGTGGGGAAGGAGTCCCAGAAGCAGCTGCAAGTCAACAGGGGGAGTGGCCATGATGAAGCCCTTTTCCATTCCTTATCTCCAACTAGCTTGTGTGCCTTCACTCAGAATACCTCTGCATCCTGTGTGTTACTCTCTCCACCCAATATTTTGTTCTGGAATTTATCTCTAACTGGGATCCCTGCCTGTGGCCCCTAGTCCCAAAATACTGCAGAACTGCTGATCTTCCTAAATATGGATTCCTTTGATCCTGTTTGACTGCTCATAAAGCCTTAAGGCATCATACCCTTAATGATCCCAGAATTTCCCTCCATTTACAGTGCCTTAACATCCCACTATCCTGAAATTCCTATGCTGGAAAAAACAGAGGTTAGGTGTGAACACTTCACTCCCTCAGAGGCCATATCCGAAAGCAGAAACCCCAGACCTAGAGCAGACAAGGTTAGACACAGTCCCCACTCCTCCAAAATAAAATACGGTGGGAAGAAGTGATGCCTGGCTATTCATAGTAACCTAGTCTGCATCAGAAAAGGTAGTGGTGGAGTAATGGTAGGAGGACAGGCCCCTAACCAAGTATCCCCTAGGTCAGGCAAGACTTTGGTCTCACCCAGACTTCCTAGAAGATTGTGTAATATCTTAAAGAGGCAAATATGTAATAATCCTGCAATTACTCCTAAGCCAGCATGGTCTCAGCCCCCCTGTAGTGTCCAATCAGTTACCTCTGAGCTCCTGACCCGCATTTCAGTGTCCCTCCCAGTAGGTCCCCAGTCACCTCTTCTTAGGCATGAAGATCTTCCCAAACACCCAGATCATGTGCACTCCTGATATAAACATAGAGGGTACAAACTGAGGAGAGGAAAAGCAGAATCATTCCATGGAAAAGATAAGAACTTTGTTCCAGTGCAGCTCCACAACACTGCATGTCAAGAGATGGCACTGAAATACTTATGTTAAATAGGTAAGTACATGTGGTTCTCTTCTTACACTCACAAATGCTCACTAAAATGTGGTAATGCTATTGATGTTGAGAGACATCTTTGTTAAAGACTGGAGCAGTAGGGATGGGAAGGAAGCAAACATTGGCATTGAGGGTAATGCACCAAATAACATGTTGGAATCTTTTTTTGTATTTTTTTTATTGCATTATGCTAGTCATCATACAGTACATCATTAGTTTTTGATGTAGTGTTCCATGATTCATTGTTTGCATATAACACCCAGTGCTCCATGCAATCCATGCCCTCCTTAATACCCATCACCAGGCTCACCCATCCCCCACCCCCTCTCCCTTCTAAAACCCTCAGTTTGTTTCCTGGAGTCCATGGTTCGTCTCTCACTCCAATTTCTCCCCCTTCATTTTCCCTTCCTTCTCCTAATGTCCTCCATGCTATTCCTTATGTTCCACAAATAAATGAAACCATATGATAACTGGCATGTTGGAATCTTTACAAAGATTTCTTCTTGAACTATTCACAGTGCTCCCTTGTGTTAGGTATCATAATTTCTTTTTAAACCTCAAGAAGGTGAGGCTGAGGGAAGTTAAGTAGATTCCTTAGGCTCACTGTTTGCCTAACTCCAGAGCCCAAGTTAGGAACCAGAAATGCAACCTCCCCTTTAGATGCATGATTTGGGCAAACGGAAATGATAGGTACTTCTGGTGAGTGTGCAGCCACTCTAGAGAGCAATCTGGTAACTGTTAGTAAGTATGTAGTAACAATCCTACATAATGATCCAGCAATTGCACAACCTTGGTACACAATGTGAAAAAAATAATTGACAGGTGAGCATAAGGAAACAAATAATAAGAATATTCTTTGATACATTATAATAAATCTTCAGGGGGAAATGCCCATTAATAGAACACCAAAAAGTACATTGTGGTATAATCATTGGAATCATGCATAGTGGTGAAGCATCAGTGAAATATAACTACAGGAATCAGCACATAGAGCATCTTATAAATATAAAGTGGTATAACAATAGTAAGGAGTGCAAGGACACGGACATTATGAGATCCATTCTGATTAGAGATGCAGTCATTGGTAATGAAAGTATAAAGAAAACCATGAGAATTTAAAAAAAAATTTCAATAGTGTGTTTGTCTCTGAGGAATGGGAAAGTACAGTAAGAGGAGTAGACAGTGGGATTCCAATGTAAGCGAAGTTACAAATTTCCCTCTTAAAGTATTTTAGCTGCATTGCATATGTCCTGGTATGTTTTGCTTTTATTTTGTCATTCATGTCAAAGTGCACATGGAACACTCTCCAAAATAGATTATATGTCACAATATGAGCCTCAAAATCTTTTAAAAGATCAAAAACATACAAAGTGGGAAGAGTCAAGATGGCTGAGAAGTAGCAGGCTGAGACTACTTCAGGTAGCAGATCAGCTAGATAGCTTATCTAAAGATTGCAAACACCCACAAATCCAATGGGAGATCGAAGAGAAGAAGAACAGCAATTCTAGAAACAGAAAATCGACCGTTTCTGAAAGTGAATCCAAAGCGATGGGAAGATAGACTGCGGGGGGAGGGGCCGGCTCCCGGCAAGCGGCAGAGCAACGGAGCACAAAATCAGAACTTTTAAAAGTCTGTTCCGCTGAGGGACATCACTCCAGAGGCTAAAGCGGGGTGAAGCCCACATGGGGGCAGCGTGGCCTCAGGTCCAGCAGGGTCACAGAAGGATCAGGGGTGTCTGAGTGTCCCAGAGCTTGCAGGTATTAGAACAGGGAAGCTGGCTACAGAGATAGAGCCGAGGAGTGAGCTCTTGGCTCGGGGTTACCTTGAACCAGTCGCAGGCTCGGTGAGCTCAGAGCGTGGCCAGAGGCCAGGGAGACGGGAATAATTGGGCGCTATTCTCTGAGGGCGCACTGAGGAGTGGGGCCCCGAGCTCTCGGCTCCTCCGGGCCAGAGACTGGGAGGCCGCCATTTTTCATTCCCGTCCTCTGGAACTCTACGGAAAGCATTCAGGGAACAAAAGCTCCTGAAAGCAAACCCGAGCTGATTACTCAGCCCGGCCCCTGGTAAGGGCAGTGCAATTCCACGTGGGGCAAACACACTTGAGAATCACTACAACAGGCCCCTCCCCCAGAAGATCAACAAGAAATCCAGCCAGGACCAAGTTCACCTACCAAAGAGTGCAGGTTCAATACCAAGGAGAGCGGCGGAATTCCAGAGGAGGAGAAGGCAAAGCACGGAACTCATGGCTTTCTCCCCATGATTCTTTAGCCTTGCAGTTAATTTAATTTTTTTTCTTTTTCAATTTTTTTCTTCTTCTGATAAAATTTTTTTAACTTTTACCCTTTTCTTTTTTAACGTTTTTAACTAGTTTATCTAATATATATATATTTTTCTTTTATATATTTTTTCTTTATTCATTTTCTTTTTTTAATTGTTTCTTTTTTTTCTGAACCTCTTTTTATCCCCTCTCTGCCACCCCCCCCATGATTTAGGATCTCTTCTGATTTGGTTAAAGCGTATTTTCCTGGGGTCATTGCCACCCTTTTATTATTTTACTTGCTCCTTCATATACTCTTATCTGGACAAAATGACAAGGCGGAAAAATTCAACACAAAAAAAAGAAACCAAAGGCTAGGAACCTAATCAATACAGACATTGGTAATATGTCAGATCTAGAGTTCAGAATGACAATTCTCAAGGTTCTAGCCGGGCTCAAAAAAGGCATGGAAGATATTAGAGAAACCCTCTCGGGAGATATAAAAGCCCTTTCTGGAGAAATAAAAGAACTAAAATCTAACCAAGTTGAAATCAAAAAAGCTATTAATGAGGTGCAATCAAAAATGGAGGCTCTCACTGCGAGGATAAATGAAGCAGAAGAAAGAATTAGCGATATAGAAGACCAAATGACAGAGAATAAAGAAGGTGAGCAAAAGAGGGACAAACAGCTACTGGACCACAAGGGGAGAATTCGAGAGATAAGTGACAACATAAGATGAAACAACATTAGAATAATTGGGATTCCAAAAGAAGAAGAAAGAGAGAGGGGAGAAGAAGGTATACTGGAGAGAATTATTGGAGAGAATTTCCCCAATATGGCAAAGGGAACAAGCATCAAAATCCAGGAGGTGCAAAGAACCCCCCTCAAATAGGTCCATACCCTGTCACCTAATAGTAAAATTTACAAGTCTTAGTGACAAAGAGAAAATCCTGAAAGCAGCCCGGGAAAAGAAGTCTGTAATATACAATGGTAAAAATATTAGATTGGCAGCAGACTTATCCACAGAGACCTGGCAGGCCAGAAAGAGCCGGCATGATATATTCAGAGCACTAAACGAGAAAAACATGCAGCCAAGAATACTATATCCAGCTAGGCTATCACTGAAAATAGAAGGAGAGATCAAAAGCTTCCAGGACGAACAAAAACTGAAAGAATTTGCAAACACCAAACCAGCTTTACAGGAAATATTGAAAGGGGTCCTCTAAGAAAAGAGAGAGCCTAAAAGTAGTAGATCAGAAAAGAACAGAGACAATATACAGTAACAGTCACCTTACAGGCAATACAATGGCACTAAATTCATATCTCTCAATAGTTACCCTGAATATTAATGGGCTAAATGCCTCAATCAAAAGACACAGGGTATCAGAACGGATTAAAAAAACAAAACCCATCTATATGTTGCCTACAAGAAACACATTTTAGACCCAAAGACATCTCCAGATTTAAAGTGAGGGGGTGGAAAACAATTTACCATGCTAATGGACATCAGAAGAAAGCAGGGGTGGTAATCCTTATATCAGATCAATTAGATTTTAAGCCAAAGACTATAATAAGAGATGAGAAAGGACACTATATCATACTCAAAGGATCTGTCCAACAAGAAGATCTAACAATTTTAAATATCTATGCCCCTAACGTGGGAGCAGCCAACTATATAAACCAATTAATAACAAAATCAAAGAAACATCGACAATAATACAATAATAGTAGGGGACTTTAACACTCCCCTCACTGAAATGGACAGATCATCCAAGAAAAAGATCCACAAGGAAATAAAGGCCTTAAATGACACACTGGACCAGACGGACATCATAGATATATTCAGAACATTTCATCCCAAAGCAACAGAATACACATTCTTCTCTAGTGCACATGGAACATTTTCCAGAATAGATCACATCCTCGGTCCTAAATCAGGTCTCAACCGTTATCAAAAGATTGGGATCATTCCCTGCATATTTTCAGACCACAATGCCCTCAAGCTAGAACTCAATCACAAAAGGAAGTTTGAAAAGAACCCAAATACATGGAGACTAAACAGCATCCTTCTAAAGAATGAATGGGTCAACCAGGAAATTAAAGAAGATTTGAAAAAATTCATGGAAACAAATGATAATGAAAACACAACGGTTCAAAGTCTGTGGGACACAACAAAGGCAGTCCTGAGAGGAAAATATATAGCAGTACAAGCCTTTCTCAAGAAACAAGAAAGGTCTCAAGTACACAACCTAACCCTACACCTAAAGGAGCTGGAGAAAGAACAAGAAAGAAACCCTAAACCCAGCAGAAGAAGAAAAATCATAAAGATCAGAGCAGAAATCAATGAAATAGAAACCAAAAAAAAAAAAAAATAGAACAAATCAACGAAACTAGGAGCTGGTTCTTTGAAAGAATTAGTAAGATTGATAAACCCCTGGCCAGACTTATCAAAAAGAAAAGAGAAAGGACCCAAATCAATAGAATCATGAATGAAAGAGGAGAGATCACAACTAACACCAAAGAAATACAGACAATTATAAAACATACTATGAGCAACTCTACGCCAACAAATTCGACAATCTGGAAGAAATGGATGCATTCCTAGAGACATATAAACTACCACAACTGAACCAGGAAGAAATAGAAAGCCTGAACAGACCCATAACCAGTAAGGAGATTGAAACAGTCATCAAAAATCTCCAAACAAACAAAAGCCCAGGGCCAGATGGCTTCCTGGGGGAATCCTACCAAACATTTAAAGAAGAACTAATTCCTATTCTGTTAAACTGTTCCAAAAAATAGAAATGGAAGGAAAACTTCCAAACTCATTTTATGAGGCCAGCATCACCTTGATCCCAAAACCAGACAAGGATCTCATCAAAAAAGAGAACTACAGACCAATATCTTTGATGAACACAGATGCAAAAATTCTCACCAAAATACTAGCCAATAGGATTCAACAGTACATTAAAAGGATTATTCACCACGACCAAGTGGGATTTATTCCAGGGCTGCAAGGTTGGTTCAACATCCGCAAATCAATCAATGTGATACAACACATTAATAAAAGAAAGAACAAGAACCATATGATTCTCTCCATAGATGCTGAAAAAGCATTTGACAAAGTACAGCATCCCCTCCTGATCAAAACTCTTCAAAGTGTAGGGATAGACGGCACATACCTCAATATTATCAAAGCCATCTATGAAAAACCCACGGCAAATATCATTCTCAATGAAGAAAAACTGAAAGCTTTTCTGCTAAGGTCAGGAACACGGCAGGGATGTCCATTATCACCACTGCTATTCAACATAGTGCTAGAAGTCCTAGCCTCAGCAATCAGACAACAAAAGGAAATTAAAGGCATCCAAATCGGCCAAGAAGAAGTCAAACTATCACTCTTCACAGATGATATGATACTATATGTGGAAAACCCAAAAGACTCCACTCCAAAACTGCTAGAACTTGTACAGGAATTCAGTAAAGTGTCAGGATATAAAATCAATGCACAGAAATCAGTTGCATTTCTCTACACCAACAACAAGACAGAAGAAAGAGAAATTAAGGAGTCAATCCCATTTACAATTGCACCCAAAACTTTTAGATACCTAGGAATAAACCTAACCAAAGAGGCTAAGAATCTATACACAGAAAACTATAAAGTACTCATGAAAGAAATTGAGGAAGACACAAAGAAATGGAAAAATGTTCCATGCTCCTGGATTGGAAGAATAAATATTGTGAAAATGTCTATGCTACCTAAAGCAATCTACACATTTAATGCAATTCCTATCAAAGTACCATCCATTTTTTTTTTCAAAGAAATGGAACAAATAATCCTAAAACTTATATGGAACCAGAAAAGACCTCGAATAGCCAAAGGAACATTGAAAAAGAAAGCCAAAGTTGGTGGCATCACAATTCCGGACTTCAAGCTCTATTACAAAGCTGTCATCATCAAGACAGCATGGTACTGGCACAAAAACAGACACATAGATCAATGGAACAGAATAGAGAGCCCAGAAATAGACCCTCAACTCTATGGTCAACTAATCTTTGACAAGGCAGGAAAGAATGTCCAATGGAAAAAAGACAGCCTCTTCAATAAATGGTGTTGGGAAAATTGGACAGCCACATGCAGAAAAATGAAATTGGACCATTTCCTTACACCACACACGAAAATAGACTCAAAATGGATGAAGTCCTCAATGTGAGAAAGGAATCCATCAAAATCCTTGAGGAGAACACAGGCAGCAACTTCTTCGACCTCAGCCGCAGCAACATCTTCCTAGGAACATCGCCAAAAGCAAGGGAAGCAAGGGCAAAAATGAACTGTTGGGATTTCATCAAGATCAAAAGCTTTTGCACAGCAAAGGAAACAGTTAACAAAACCAAAAGACAACTGACAGAATGGGAGAAGATATTTGCAAACGACATATCAGATAAAGGGCTAGTGTCCAAAATCTATAAAGAACTTAGCAAACTCAACACCCAAAGAACAAATAATCCAATCAAGAAATGGGCAGAAGACATGAACAGACATTTCTTCAAATAAGACATCCAGATGGCCAACAGACATATGAAAAAGTGCTCCATATCACTCGGCATTAGGGAAATACAAGTCAAAACCACAATGAGATATCACCTCACACCAGTCAGAATGGCTAAAATTAACAAGTCAGGAAATGAGAGATGCTGGCGAGGATGTGGAAAAAGGGGAACCCTCCTGCATTGTTGGTGGGAATGCAAGCTGGTGCAACCACTCTGGAAAACAGCATGGAGGTTCCTCAAAATGTTGAAAATAGAACTACCCTATGACCCAGCAATTGCACTACTGGGTATTTACCCTAAAGATACAAACGTAGTGATCCGAAGGGGCACGTGCACCTGAATGTTTATAGCAGCAATGTCTACAATAGGCAAACTATGGAAAGAACCTAGATGTCCATCAACAGACGAATGGATAAAGAAGATGTGGTATATATACACAATGGAATACTATGCAGCCATCAAAAGAAATGAAATCCTGCCATTTGCGATGACATGGATGGACCTAGAGGGTATCATGCTTAGCGAAATAAGTCAATAAGAGAAAGACAACTATCATATGATCTCCCTGATATGAGGAAGGGAGATGCAACATGGGGGGTTAAGGGGGTAGGAGAAGAATAAATGAAACAAGTTGGGATTGGGAGGGAGACAAACCATAAGTGACTCTTAATCTCACAAAACAAACTGAGGGTTGCTGGGGGGCAGGGGGTTGGGAGAAGGGGGTGGGGTTATGGACATTGGGGAGGGTATGTGCTAAGGTGAGTGCTGTGAAGTGTGTAAACCTGGCGATTCACAGACCTGTACCCCTGGGGATAAAAATATATTATATGTTTATAAAAATTTTTAAAAATTTAAAAAAAAAAACATACAAAGTATCTTTTCTGACCACAATGGCACAACACGAGAAATGAATAACACAATGAAAACTAGAAAATTCACAAATATGTGAAAATTAAACAATGACCTCTTAAACTATCAATGGGTAAAAAAATTACAAAATAAATTATAAAATACTTTGAAATAAATGAACGTGAAAACACAACATACCACAACACCTTATGGGATGAAGTGAAAACAGTACCCAGAGGGAAATTTATAGCTATAAATGTTTACATTAAAAACAAAAAATATTTCAAATCAGTAACATACTTTTACACCTTAAGGAAAGAGGAAAAAAAGAGAAAACTAAATCCAAACATAGTAAAGGAAAGAAGTAGTAAAATTAGAATGGAGGTAAGTGAATAGAGGATAGAAAAAGAATACAATTGACAAAACCAAAATTTGGTTCTTTGAAAAGATCAATAAATTGACAAATCTTTAGCTAAAATGACAAGAGAGAGAAGCTCTGAACAACTGAAATCAATAATTAGAATAGGGGCATTACCACTGACCTTCCAGAATTAAAAAAAAAAGTTATAAAATACTGTGAACAATGATATACCAACAAGTTATATAACCTAGGTGAAATGGACAAATTCCTAGAAAAACATGAATGACCACAACTGACTCGAAAAGAAAATCTCAACAGATCTCTAACAAGTAAATAAATTAAACTGGTAATTAAAAATTTCCCAAAGAAGAAAAGCCTCAGACCAGATAACTTCATTGGTGATTATTACCAAACATTTAAAAAATAATTAATGTCAACCCTTCTCAAACTCTTCAAAAAAAAAAAAAAAAAGAAGGAAAGGAAACACTTCCTAACTTATTCTAAAAGGCCAGTATTCCTCTGACACCACAAAAAAAATAGACCAATATCCCTTACTAATAAAGATGCAAAAATCCTGAATGAAACAGTAGCAAACTAAATCCAACAGCATGGTGAAAGCATTACACACCATGACCAATTGAGATTTATCCCATGAATGAAGGATAGTTCAACATAAGAAAATCAATAAATGTACTATACCACATTAATAGAAAAAAAGGGGAAAAACACACAATCATCTCAATTGAGGCAGAAAAAAGCATTTGACAAAATGGAACACCCATTCAAGATAAAAGCACTAAAATAACTAGGAATAGAAGGGCACTTCCCCAACATCATAAAGGACATTTTTAGAAAACTTGGAGCTAGGGGTGCCTGGGTGGCTCAGTGGGTTAAAGCCTCTGCTTTCGGCTCAGGTCATGATCCCAGGGTCCTGGGATCGAGCCCCGCATCGGGCTCTCTGCTCAGCAGGGAGCCTGCTTCTTCCTCTCTCTCTGCCTGCCTCTCTGCCTACTTGTGGTCTCTGTCTGTCAAATAAATAAATAAAATCTTAAAAAAAAAAAACTCGGAGCTAACATCATACTCAGTGGTGAGCAACAGAAAATTTTCTGCCTAAGATCAATGACCTGACAAGGATGCCTGCTTTCACCACTCTATTCAACATAGTACTGAAAGTTTTAGTCAGAGCAGTTAGGCAAATAGAGAATTAAACTATTACTAACAGGTGACACGGTCATATATACAGAATCCCTAAGAATCCACAAAAAAACTACTCTAGCTTATAAACTAATTCAACAAAGTTTCAGAGTATAAGATCAACACACAAAAATCAGTTGTATTTTTATACTCAAGCAATGAGCAATTTGAAGAGGAAATTAAGAAAACAATTTCATTTACAATAGCATTCAAAGAAATAGAGTACCCAGAAATAAATTTAACCAAGGAGGTGAAAGATATGTACAATGGAAACTACAAACATTGCTGAAAAAATTAAAGACCTAAATAAATGGAAAGACGTTCCTTCCTTGTTTATGGTTAGTAAACATAATATTGTTAAGATAGCAATATTACTCAAAGCAGTCATCAGATTTGACAAAATCCACAAAGATATAAAAACACAAGCTCACACAAAAACTTTTACACAAATGTTCATTGCAGCATTATTTATGATAGAAAAAAGTGGGGGAATGCAAATGGATAAACAAAGTGTAGTATATTCATTCAATAGAATATTATTTGGCAATTACAAAATGAAGTTCTGTTGTAAGGTACAGTATGGGTGAATTTCAAAATAATTATGCTTAGTGAAATAAGCCAGACCACTGCCCCAAAAAGAATATTTACTATATGATCCTTTTCTATGACATCCTGGGAAAGATTAAACTATGGGGAAAAAAATAAAATCAGAGTTTGTCAGAGACAGGTGGAAGGGGTGAGGAAATTGAACTTTACCCAATGATAATAAATGTTTATATCTCCATTGTGGTGGAGGATGCCAACCAATTGTATGCTTTGTCAAACTTATAGAACTAAATGCCTAAGAAAAGCCAGAGTGACTATATGTAAAGTATATTTCAATAACTTGAGCTGAAAAAATAGACCACATTTAAGACCAGTTCTGAGTTGAAGAGGCTGGTAGAACACTTAGAGAAAAATACTTGTCAGAAACCACAGGAAACATTTAAAAACAATTAAGACAGCAATTATTAACATTCAGTTATTTTCCTTCCCCTCTATGCAAACTTTCTGATTTTAAAATACAGTGACCAAATTATTTTTAAAATGTAATCCTAATAGTAAGTTATTTATAAGTAACTTATAAGTAAGTAAGAAAATAATAGTAATAATGTATAATTTCAAAGAAATAGAATTAAGTCACGGAGTTTAAAGGGTAAAAAGCCTAAAAGAATCCATAAGATTCCAAGAAACTAGAAAAAAGAGGAGCATAGAAAAAGCAAGAAAATAGAAAGGACAAAATCAAATGGCATAAATAACTCCAAATACATAAGAAGTCATACTAAATATAAATAAACTAACCCAGCCACTTGTTAAAAGACAATATTTGATTGATTTGCAAGAGATGTCTAAAATACAATAGCACAGAAAGGAAAAAAAAATTCCAGATATATGGAGTTAACAAGATTTACTACTGAAAAATAACAGCATCAAAATGTTGAAAGTAAAAGGACAGAAAAAGATATGTCAGGCAAATACTGAACAAAGAAACCTGATGTAGCAATATTATTGCCAAAAAAAAGTCTTTAAGGCAAAAAGCATTATTAAAGATAATGAGGGTCAGTACAGAATAATGAAAGGTATAATTCTCCTAGAAGTTATCACAGTTATATGCTTTTATGCTTCCTAATAACATAGCTCCAAAACCTACAAAGCAAAAATCGACAAATTACAAAGAAAAATTGACAAATCTACCATTATAGTGAGAGTTCTTAACATTCCTCTCCCAGTAATTGACATATCAAGCAGGTAAAAAATCAGTAAAGATATAGAAGACTTGAAAAATGAAATTAACATCTTGATCTAACAGACATAGGATTCTACACCAACATTTAGAGAAATCAAATTCTTTTTAAGCATTTTGTAAATGAAACATTTACAAAAATTGACACACTAGCTCATAAAATAAATGTAAAAAATTTTACAAGCTGATTCTAAAGTGTATTAGAAAGAGCAAAAATGCCGGGAATAGCCAAGATAATTCTGAAGCCAGAAATAAGATAGGGAAACTTGTCCTACCAGACACCATGACCCATTAGAAATCTACAGTAATTAAGACAGTGTGATATAGACACAGCGACAAATAGTTTTGCCAGATAAAATACAGAAAGTCCAGTTAAACTGGAATTTCGGATAAACAATGGTATGCATTTTATATGCTAAATCTGGCAACCCTATATATATTTAAGCTATTGGAACACCAGAGAGAAATTAGAAGCAGAGCCATACACATGGGGACTCTGCCTTTTACAGAGGTAGCAGATCAGGTCAGGAGAAGGAGATAAGTTATTCAATATGTATTGGGACAATTCTTTATTTATATGCAAAAAGTACAGTAAAATTGCTTCTGTATCTCACACCAATAAAAATTCAGTCCCAGATGGATTAAAGACTCAATCTAAAAAAAATCTTGAAACACATAGAGGTAAATATAGTAATTAAATTTTGACACTGGGGTAGGATAACTTTCTAAACCAAGACACAAAAAGTACAAACCATAAAGCAAATGAATGATAATTAAATTACAATGAAATATAAAACTTGTGTATCAAAACATGCATTTTTTTCCAAAATATGCATTTTAAAATGCATGAAAAAGCAAGCCCAAGTAGAAAAATATATTTTGCAATAATATAATGAACAAAGGATTCATATCCAGAATTCATGAAGAATAGGTAATCTATTATATAAATCAATAAGAAAAAGACACCACGCAGTCTATGAAAGTTTCTAGAAGATTCAAATATCTTGACTGTTTTCAGTTTTGGGTGGCCTCTGCTCTTCAACCTGTAGATCTGGCCAGGGATGGACTTCTAGAAGCCCCTTAGACTGAAAAGGGATGGAATGTTAAGTAGTGTGAAGTTTCTTTTTCTGAATGCCTGCTATGAGTGATAAAAATGCATTCACGTGGGTCAGAGGCAACATGATGTCCCACTTTTGTAAACAAGAAATAGTTTTTCAGAGTCCTTGTAAAAACAATACCAGACAAATGCTTTGATCTGCAGGCACACAGAAGGAGATGCATAGCATTATACAACAAGGTCTTGGTAAGTCATGGATATTTCCAGATTTTACTTTATATGCTCACTTATTTTTCGAATTGTTAAAGGCACATATGGTGAGCAATATTCTTTTATAATGCACACAATATAAACATTAAAAACGGCCTTATTTTGTATTTTGTAGCTCTCTCATTTGTCTTTCTCCTGGAATATTTATTCTGCACTCTACTCCTTTCTGAAAGTGCAATTTGTGACGTGTCTCACTTTAGCACATTTAACCACTTGGTCCCTACACTTTTAAGAGGAGAAAAACAGTGATCCATGTCCATGCACATAGGGAATTTTAAATTTTATTTACAAACAGTGACAATCTTATGCGAGAATCATTTCTGTAAGGATAGTAGTTAGCAATCCAGAGTGATCTGGAAATACAGAGACAGGGAAACAATAATCTGTAAGTTTACTTTACACATGTCTGTATTGTCAACATTAAAAGGATAATTTTTATTAAAATATAAATTTTTAGAATATAAATTTTAAAATATATATTTTAAATATAAATTTAATAAATCATTTAATAAATTAATTTATAAATTTATAAACAAATATATTTATGAATTTATAAATAAATGAATTTAATGAATTAATTTAATATAAATATAAATTTTAAAGTATGAATTTTTAATAAAATAATGGTATTAAAAGGAAATGAATAAAAATTCTAAATTTTTGAATGGCCTTGCTTGCATCTTCCCTCAGCTTTCTTTTTTTTTAACTAGAATTTTAAAACTCAACCAAAGCCACTTATTTTCTACCTTTTAGTAATCTTTCCACATATTTTATACAAAAGCCCTTACCAGGTTTTGCTTGACTTGCTTCCAACCTTCTGGCACTTTCCACTTGTTTCTGTATATACGAGATCTGCATTAAGAAAGCTCCATATAGCATAGACATTTTCACAATATTTATTCTTCCAATCCAGGAGCATGGAACATTTTTCCATTTCTTTGTGTCTTCCTCAATTTCTTTCATGAGTACTTTATAGTTTTCTGTGTATAGATTCTTAGTCTCTTTGCTACCTAAAGCAATCTACACATTTAATGCAATTCCTATCAAAGTACCATCCATTTTTTTCAAAGAAATGGAACAAATAATCCTAAAATTCATATGGAACCAGAAAAGACCTCGAATAGCCAAAGGAATATTGAAAAAGAAAGCCAAAGTTGGTGACATCACAATTCCAGACTTCAAGCTCTATTACAAAGCTGTCATCATCAAGACAGCATGGTACTGGCACAAAAACAGACACATAGATCAATGGAACAGAATAGAGAGCCCAAAAATAGACCCTCAACTCTATGGTCAACTCATCTTCGACAAAGCAGGAAAGAATGTCCAATGGAAAAAAGACAGCCTCTTCAATAAATGGTGTTGGGAAAATTGGACAGCCACATGCAGAAAAATGAAATTGGATCATTTCCTTACACCACACACGAAAATAGACTCAAAATGGATGAAGGATCTCAATGTGCGAAAGGAATCCATCAAAATCCTTGAGGAGAACACAGGCAGCAACCTCTTCGACGTCAGCCGCAGCAACATCTTCCTAGGGACATCACCAAAGGCAAGGGAAGCAAGGGCAAAAATGAACTATTGGGATTTTATCAAGATCAAAAGCTTTTGCACAGCAAAGGAAACATTGAACAAAACCAAAAGACAACTGACAGAATGGGAGAAGATATTTGCAAATGACATATCAGATAAAGGGCTAGTGTCCAAAATCTATAAAGAACTTAGCAAACTCAACACCCAAAGAACAAATAATCCAATCAAGAAATGGGCAGAGGACATGAACAGACATTTCTGCAAAGAAGACATCCAGATGGCCAACAGACACATGAAAAAGTGCTCCATATCACTCGGCATTAGGGAAATACAAATCAAAGTCACAATGAGATATCACCTCACACCAGTCAGAATGGCTAAAATTAACAAGTCAGGAAATGACAGATGCTGGCGAGGATGCAGAGAAAGGGGAACCCTCCTACACTGTTGGTGGGAATGCAAGATGGTGCAACCACTCTGGAAAACAGCATGGAGGTTCCTCAAAATGTTGAAAATAGAACTACCCTATGACCCAGCAATTGCACTGCTGGGTATTTACCCTAAAGATACAAACGTAGTGATCCACAAGGGGCACGTGCACCCGAATGTTTATAACAGCAATGTCTACAATAGCCAAACTATGGAAAGAACCTAGATGTCCATCAACAGACGAATGGATAAAGAAGATGTGGTATATATACACAATGGAATACTATGCAGCCATCAAAAGAAATGAAATCTTGCCATTTGCGACGACGTGGATGGAACTAGAGGGTATCATGCTTAGCGAAATAAGTCAATAAGAGAAAGACAACTATCATATGATCTCCCTGATATGAGGGATAGGAGATGCAACATGGGGGGTTAAGGGGGTAGGAGAAGAATAAATGTAACAAGTTGGGATTGGGAGGGAGACAAACCATAAGTGACTCTTAATCTCACAAAACAAACTGAGGGTTGATGGGGGGAGGGGGGTTGGGAGAGGGGGGGTGGGGTTATGGATATTGGGGAGGGTATGTGCTATGGTGAGTGCTGTGAAGTGTGTAAACCTGGCGATTCACAGACCTGTACCCCTGGGGATAAAAATATATGTTTATAAAAAGTAAAATTAAAAATAAAAAAAAAATTTTAAAAAAAGAAAAAAAAAAAAGAAAGCTCCATATAATTGACTCTCTCTACTTGACTTATTTCACTCAGCATAATCTCTTCCAGTCCCGTCCATAGTGCTACAAAACTTGGGTATTCATCCTTTCTGATGAATAAGAAATTCTTGAACCATGAGGTAAACCCCTGCAATATATAACAGTGATGATTGTCGTGCAGGAAAAATATCTTACAAAAGGAATTGCTGGGTCAACATGCACAAACCCCTTTTTAACCTACTGGATGGCTATGGGGAAAGAGAAGCTTTCACCCATTATTGGTGGGAGTGGAAATCAGTACTGAACATTGTAAATCTACATTTGACAATGCCATATGCTTTGGTTGAAAATTTTTACTGTCAGGAGTTTATCCTATGGAAAATCTTACAGAAGTTCTAAAAATATATGCACAATCACCATGATTGTACCATTGTTTCACATAAGAAATTCTTGAACCAAGTTTGCTGTAAGATAAATTCCTAAGGACAGAATGGCTAAATCAAGGCTTCTCAATATTTCTCAAAAAATATTTAATTTGGGGCACCTGGGTAACTCAGTAAGTTAGGCATAGGACTCTTAGGTCATGATCTTAGGTTTGTGAGCTTGAGACCCAAGTTGGGTTCCATGCTCAGCAGGGAATCCCCTCAGGATTCTCTCTCTTCCTCTGCCCTTCCCCCAACATGCACACTCTCTCATTCTCTCACTCTCAAATAAGTAAATCTTTAAAAATACTTAGTTTTTAATACTTAAAAAAGAAGAAAGTAAGAATCGTTTGAAAAAATAATAATTACCATTAATTCTTCTGCCACTAGTCAGAAATAACCGTCTCTTCCTTTTCTATTACTAGTATATGTAATATTCATGGAAATAGTCACCCAGGGAGAGTGCCTACTATGACACTGCTTGACAGCTAACATATATAATTTTTCAAGATCAGTATTATCACTACATTTAAAGATATGAAAACTGAGGTTCAGCAGGGTGAAGAAACTTGCAGAAGTATGTAACAGAGTTGGAATGGGATCCCAGGTGTACTTCAGGATAAAACACAGCATTTAATCTACATTCTGATATTCCATCAAATTACTTCAATAACCCTGTGAAGAAAGGGTTACTTTCCTCCTTTTCAGAATAAGGAAACCGAAGCACAGAGGGGTTAAGTATCTTACCTTTGGGTCACTCCTTAGTAATGTGCAGAACTCAGATAACACAAAGTGTCTATGACCACAAAGCCTTCTTCTCTTTTCAACTCATCACACTGCCTTGTATTCTTTATAATGTGTATAATATTATGTAATAATAGCATACATGAGCTTTGTTTCTGACTATGAAAGTAATTCATGTTCATTTAAGATATTATCAAAAGCAAGGCAACTATATAAATACACAAATAACCTCCAATCTCACTCTCATTAACAAACAGTTTTAATGGTTTGCTGCATTCCCTTGCAGTTAGAAACATCCACATATATTCATATACAAGTCAGCTACACATATCTTTTATGTGATTAGAGTCACATCGGATGGATATATGGCACTGTGCACTAATTTTTGACCTTCACATTATATTATTTGGTGTAAGGATAAGATTTCCATTTCCTTTGTAGGAATTTACCAATGATCCAGCACCAATTCTTAGTGACTTTGAATCCTGAAGCAATTGGAAACAGCGCATTTATCAAATATTCAGTGTTTCCATGCACTTGGTTCTACTGATTATTTTTCTATTCTGTCTCATTAACATATATGTCAATTCTTGCAGCAGGATTGAGCTGTTTTAATACTGCATCTTTATAGAACCTTGTCATCCAAGGTAATACTTTACATCCCTTTCAAGGCACAAGCTCTTTATTCTTCTTTTGATCAGCTTGAGAAAGCTAATAATAAAGGAACATAAAGATAACATTTATGGAGCACTTAGTGCCAGACATTTCACCACATGTTTTACATGTGTTTTTTTTTATTTAACTTTCACTGCAACTTAATTTGTAGGTTATTGCTGTTATAACAGCCATTTGAAAGATTTTTTTTAATGGGGCTCAAATAAATTAAGGAATTTGCCAAAGATCATGCAACCAGAAAATGGTAACACCCAAGGCCCAAACCCCTAACCATAGTCATATTGCATGTGACTCCATATTAGAGGTGAGGCCAGCACAGGGAAACGACTCATCCAAGGTCCTGAGGTTCATTACCGTTCTTGATTCGCCTGTACTGTCTCCTCTCAGGGAAAACTGTTTCTTCGGATGTTCAAACAGAAAGTGAAGTAACAGGGACAGGAAATCACATGGAAGAAAAGGAAATAAGGCAATGGCTGTCTTCCCTTTCCCTAATTTCCTCAGATAACTCATTCCACAGCACAAAAATGGCACCCAACTTCATACATTATGTATTTAAACATTTCATTTATTCTTGCTACATTTCCCAATAATCTCTCTGACAGTTCTGCTCTTTGTTTTATGTCAGTTTCTTTTATTGTACAGAAAAGTCAAGGTGAGCAGGACAAACTTTTTTTTAAGTTGCATACTATATGCCAAACACTTCCTTAAGTCTTCTCATTTTCCCCACACAATTCCATGGGAAAGCTATCAAATTCTTCTCATTTTACAGCAGAGGAATTCAGGTTCACAGAGAGTAAATAAATTTTTCAGAGTCACACATAGATCTTGTAAAAGGCAGGAATAGAGGTTCCAGCTCTTGCCCTCTCCCAACAAAAGACACAGAGCAGCCTCCCTTCTGAAAGCTGGGCTTCTGAGGCTGGAGAAATGGTTGGATCACACTCCCCTGCCATTGTGGCCCCTTGAGTACTCATTCAGCAACCCCTCTGGGTGATGAAGATGACAGAGTAGGTGAAATCCCACCCCTATGCTAAGGAATCTGGATATGGGACCAAATCTGTTGGCTGATCCCTGAGGCAATGAGTGGAGCTAGTACACAAGCTCAGCCTTTTAAACAACTAGGAAGGTGACCTGGGAGATGAAAATAAACATTCACAAAACTCATTCTCTGTCATAGTAATTTCATATCTCATTTCATTTAATCCTAAAAACAAACATTCAAGATAGAGATTACTATACTCTTCATAACCTAGAGCTCAAGCCAATAGAGTCAGGTTAGTAGTATTATAAATTACAGACCAGGAACTCTAAACCTGGACTTGTTCTAAAACCTGAACTTTTCCCTCCGCTTCCTATGGCCACACAGGCTTTGAATGCTTTCTCTGTCTAACCTCCCAGTAGACTGGCAATTACTCCACCCCAGTGTATTCCTCAAACATTTATAATTAACCATGTTGTCTTTTAATAATAAAAATCAATAAGGTTTTAGAACACTTGCATTGCAAGAAAATAAGACAAAATATAAAATGGGAAGGAAATCATTCACATATACTATAGACATTGAGTCAGTATTCATGATACAATACGGTATTCTCGTGATACATGAGAAAGTGACCATATGGTTTAAGATGCTCCCAATTTATGTCTGTTGTTTAACAGTGCATCCTTCACTCTCAAAAGTGCCCAGTTCAAACAAATTTTACAGGCATCTTCAATATAAATAATTCTTTTTGAATAGTAAGAGATGGGCAAAGGGTAACTTGTAATTTTCATAAAAAGCAATTTAAGTGCCCAACCAATCAATGAAAAGATAACCTAAACACAATAATGAAAGAAATACAAATAAAAATCTTAGATTTCATAGGAAGAAAAAAGGAAAAATGAAGATTATCATGTTGTCTTTTTTCTTCTTGCTGAAAAATATGTATAGCTGTATATTTATATTGTGCATGTATTTGCACAAAAGTATTTATATATGCTAGTACCATTGCATTAGGATGAAAACATTTGTAGAATACATTAACACTCTATTAAGAACTTAAAAAAAAAAAAGAACTTTTATCTTTGGAGGAGGGCAAACAGCAGTTTCACCTCTGTTTATACATTTCTCTATGATTTGATGTCCTTTATGTACATATGTTTCAATTTTATAATTCAGAAAAGTAATTGGAATACAACTTCCAAAGCACCAGAAACATTTCGTTATGATATAGCTCATACAAATAATGTTATAGATCTATTAGAACAGTATTCACTATTAAGCAATAATAAAGAGCAGATTATACTCTATGTAAAATATGATTCTATTTATTGTTGATAATACAGTTACGTGTATGAGTAAGTACATATAATAAAGCAAACGTGTCTAAAAGACGTGACCCAAAATCAAAATATGCACAAACACGCACACACCACACACCTACCCCTACACACAAAGATACACACTCCCTCAGGAACACTCACACTGGCAGCTTTCTCTTCATCAGAGACAGGGGTGGAACTTCCTGTCAAGAGCTCAGAGAGCTAAACAGCATCTGATTCTGCAGGAAGGCCTGGCCTGTGCCATTCAGGCCTCCAGCAAGCCCTGTTTGGTGGGTCAGAACAAAGGCTCCTCCCTCCCCAAATCCTTGTATAGCCTCCTCCCTTAGATATCGAGAGATGTAGTTCTGACTCTGACCAGCAGGTGGTGATTATCTCAATATACAACCTTTGCTGCAATAGAAAAGCCTTGATTTCTGTAACACTAGTAATCGTTGTACTTTTTAATAACAGATTATGAAACAGTATGTACACTACGATACAAAGTATTTGAAGACTTTTATATGGACAGGAAAAAATTGAAATAGTGTATTCTTTTTATTTGCTGATGACGACTCCCAAATCTGTACCTCTCTTGTTCATTCATTCATTCAAGAAATACTTATTCAAAGAAAAAAAATTTTTTTTTTGCAAAAAGGTGATTTTATTAAAACACGGGGACAGGACTCGTGGACAGAAAGAGCTGCTGCCCAAAGAAACACATCTGAGCTGTGTTACATTTTTTTTTTAAGATTTTATTTATTTATTTGACAGAGAGAGATCACAAGCAGGCAGAGAGGCAGGCAGAGAGACAGGAGGAAGCAGGCTCCCTGCTGAGCAGAGAGCCCGATGCGGGACTCGATCCCAAGACTCCGAGATCATGACCTGAGCCGAAGGCAGCGGCTTAACCCACTGAGCCACCCAGGCGCCCCTGTGTTACATTTCTATACAAAATTTTCTCACAGATAAAGAAGTGACTTGGTGGATTATTTGGCTAAGTTTCATGTTTAGCTCCTCCCTCTGCTTTTTGTCTATCTACTTGTCCCATCTTGTCAAGCTGCGTTTTTGATCCATGGGTTTGTTGAACTTTGTGGTCACCTTATTAAAAGGGTTTCCATTGAATATAGCTGACTAAGACCTACAAAACCTTACTGAAGAGTCAGTTCAATGCAAGTAAATTGGACAAATATTTGTTGAGATCTAATCATGATCTGAGCATAGTGAATTCTCATAAAAGAAAGGGTTTCTATGTAGCTGTTTCTGACATACCACAGTGGTAGATTTCCGGGAGATATTTGGGCTTACCTCACCCCTGGAAGGGTGACCTATGCAACTTAGAATTCCTTTTGTTCTTTATGTCCAATGTGCTCTCCTTAAAGAGAAATGTTTTTCTGCTTCAAGTCAGAGTTCCCTTCCCAAGGGCACAGGAAATTCTAGAGGGTAGTGGAGGGAGGTAAAAATAAATAACATTATGCATGAGCTTCTTATGCTCCATGTGCTTTCCTGCCTTCTTATTTTACTTTCTAAATGTTAACATCAGAGAATCATTTTCCTTTGTCCCTTAAAAGGCTAGACACTCATAGCGGGGCGGGGGGGAGCCTTCTTTGGCATGGCTTCTGGAGAGTCCAACTAAGTTGGGAGAACTTTGAGGGTCCTAACAGACCAAACTCAGTATTTCTGTGACAACTTTGGGTAAATTCCTTCACCTCTTTTGACCTCACTTATCTGAATTCTACTTGTCCTGCTTTTCAATCATCCAAGATTGTGAAGGTTAAAAATGAGCTGTACATTATAATCAAGTGTCCCCAACTGTAGGGAACAAATATATGGTATCTTGGAACTAATTGCTGCCTAAGGCACAGGACTTAGAGTCTACCATGAGTGCCATTCCAGCTTTAGGAGAAGAATGTGAAAATACTTTAAATCCCCGTGAATTAAACTTTTTAGATTATCATTTTACTTCAAAATAGGACCCAGTTAAGCATTCAGAGTTCATTCAAGTCCCTACCAAACTGAAGTATGTCCTTTTCTTTAAGAGATACAATCTAGATGCCCTCTCATTATATATATGGTGTCCTCCTCTTCTAAATTGGAGGCCCCCCTTCTGTATTCAAGTGATAACGGAGTAATGAGGTACACCTCTGTCCCTTCTCACCAACACCAGAATTTAAACTTCAGACCAGGTTCGTTCTTCAAAATAGACCTCCATTACCATGAAACTACACACTTGGACAATGAGATTATCAGTGATCAAGACTTTGGCAACTGGCTTCACAACCAGTTTATAATCCTAAAAAAAAAATAATAATAACCAGGGTTATTATTTTATAGTCACAGCCAATACACTCAGGTTTTTTTTAAAATATTTTATTTATTTATTTGACAGAGAGAGAGAGAGAGATCACAAGTAGGCAGAGAGGCAGGCAGAGAGAGAGGGGGAAGCAGGCTTTCTGCTGAGCAGAGAGCCCAATGCGGGGCTCGATCCCAGGACCCCAAGACCATACCTGAGCTGAAGGCAGAGGCTTAACCCACTGAGCCACCCAGGCGCCCCTACACTCAGGTTTTGATTTATTTCTTAACTTTTTGTCTAGTATAATCCCAACTCAAAGCCACAAAATATTTTCTATATCCTGAACATTTCCAAATAAATATACCCTGTCTTACTCTATATCCATATATGATATTCTGTTACATAAAACAGAAGATTTATAGTCTCATTTTTTATATTTTCCTTTGTAGAGGCTTGAGAGAGTTCCACTCCCAAAGTTTTTAAGGACATTTTGCACGTTGTTGCCATGTAACAAGAGAAAGAAGGCAGAAAAAAACAAAGCTAAAGGATAGGCACTGTAAAATAATAAATTATAGGAGGTAAAATAGGGAATTCTTGGCAATGACATCTAACTTGTTTACTTTTACAAGTGACAAAATGGAGCCCAGAGAAGTTCAATGACTTGCCCAAAATAAGATAATTGGTGAATGAAAGAGAAAGGACTAGGACCTACATATCAGAAAAAAACATAGCATTTCAATTTTGTTACACATGAACACAGTTAGAAAATATCCCCTGGTTTATAAATGTGGAATTTATAACTGAGGCTCTGTCATATATTGGAAGAAACATGGAGCTGACAGTCAGAAGGACATTTCTCATCTCTATTTACCCACTTAGTAAATGTGTGGCCCCAAAAATGTACTTCATTTTTCTGTGTCTTGGTCTCCTAATCTGTGGAATGGAGGAGACAGTTACCCACATCAGAGTTATGAGTGATGAATAAATTAGGTAAAATACATAAGGGACAAATCGCAGTGCCATGTACAATGCAGATGCTCAGAGTTCTCTGGTTTCTCTAGTAGGCAAAAAACTAAAAAAAAAAAAAAAAAAGAAAAAGCATACACCTGAAATCCTGTTATGGACCAGGGTGGGGCCTGCCTGAAAGAAGCCCTCCCTCTCAAAAAGACACTCCATATTCTCCAGGTGTGGAATCAGCATTTGTACTATCCTGAGAGTGAGTGCCCCCCTAAGTTGTGTGCTCTAGGTGCCTCACTTAACTCACCTACCTCATCTTCATCCTGGCCCTGGTTGAGAGGAACACTAATAGCACTAATGGCTAAAATTAACTGAGCACTCACTATGTGCTAGTTATTATGCTAAGACTGTTACATGTGTTATCTATTTAATTCTTCCCTACCACCATGTAGAATAGGTAGTACTATTATGTTCTGTTTAGAGATAAAACAGTTATTGGCAGAGTTATGGTGACGGACTGTGTGTATTTAAAATCCATGTTATTAGGGGGTAGGAGAAGAGTAAATGAAACAAGATGGGATTGGGAGGGAGACAAACCATAAGTGACTCTTTTTTTTTTTTTTTTTTAAAGATTTTATTTATTTATTTGACAGAGATCGCAAGTAGGCAGAGAGAGAGGAGGAAGCAGGCTTCCTGCTGAGCAGAGAGCCCGATGTGGGGCCCGATCCCAGAACCCTGGGATCATGACCTGAGCCGAAGGCAGAGGCTTAACCCACTGAGCCACCCAGGTGCCCCCATAAGTGACTCTTAATCTCACAAAACAAACTGAGGGTTGATGGGGGGAGGGGGGTTGGGGGGGTGGGGTTATGGATATTGGGGAGGTTATGTGCTATGGTGAGTGCTGTGAAGTGTGTAAACCTGGCGATTCACAGACCTGTACCCCTGGGGATAAAAATATATGTTTATAAAAAATAAAATTAAAAAAATTAAATAAAATAAAAAGATCAAAAAAATAAAATAAAATCCATGTTATTAACAATTTATGGATAGCATCATTTTGTTATGAAAATGAAGTTGAAAGAAGATAAGTGACTTAAATATAACTGCAACTCAGTCACCTGAATCTCAATGCAAATATCTCTCAAACAGACCAGCTCTTTATGCTTTGTTCTCCTGTAACATCTTGCCTTTCCAGGACTCAATGGGAAACCTCTGAAATTAACTGGAAAGTGAAACAACAGGAAAGGGCTCAATTATTTTCTTAGTGTGTCATCTGTATCATGTACATATGATAAATAATGCAGCACTCTTTTGTATTGATGACTGTAGGCTGAAATGTGCACCTTATGCTAAGACAACTAAGCAAGGGGTCACATGAATTAGCTGGTTCCTGAGATGGTGTAGGGTTCAGGCAGAAGTACTGGTGTTGCAATTTGGGAAGGTGAAATAAGAACAAACATAGCATTTATATAATTTCTACTATATGGGATAAACATTATATTTCATCTCCTATATTCTTAATAACCACCATTCCAGGTAGCTAGAATTATTGCCATTAAACAGATAAAGACTATAAGATTCATAGGTTAAGTAACTTGCCGCAAGTCTCCAGGCTTGTAAGTGACAGAGGAGGGACTCAAAATCTATACTGTCCCTTAGGCCCAAGATCTTACCAAATAATCTGCAGCCTCCTAGGCTTTGAATCTAATTATTTAGGGCACTGGAATTTACCTAGAGATGTTCAGGACAGTGAAGAATGGCCACCAGTGCATTCTCTCTCTCTCTCTCTTTTTTTTTTTTAAGATTTCACTTATTTATTTGAGAGAGAGAGGGAGAGAGAACACAAGTAGGGGTAGCAGCACAGGGAGAGGGAGAAGCAGGCTCCCTGCTGAGCAGGGAGTCCATCTAATGCAGAACCCCTGTATCATGACCTGGCTGAAAGCAGATGCTTAATCAACTGAGCCACCCAGGTGCCCCCATCAATGGATTTTTAGACACTTGCTTTATTGCCTTATAAGTCAAAAATTTATAAATAATAATGGAGATAAATGGAAATTTATAAATACTAAGAGGCAGAAATTTCACAGAGGAATACTATTGGCAATAAAACGTGAAAAAATTTAACTACAGTTAATTATAGAAATGAAAATAAAACAGACTATTTCAGAATATTATAGATATAATTTCAGAACATTGTGGATATATGATCCCATTTCAGCAAAGGAATATAAAATTCTATGTGTATCTGTATAACCTGTTGATATATTTAAGTTAATAAGTAATTAGCAAGGAAAAAATTCTGGAATGATACATAATCTACTAGCAATAATGGTTTTATGGAGTAAAGGGTTGTGAGATAAGAGACAGAAGTTAAATTTTACCTTCAAATAATGTATTGCTATATTGTTTCATTTTATTTCAAGAAACACATATTGATCTCATAATGTGAAAAATAATTGTATTGATACTTCTAACACACAGAAAACAGCTGATTTTAAAATGAATCAAAAAACTGATCATGAAAAATATATGTATTAATATTGAAAGGTGTTCACAGTATACTTTACAATGGGAAAAATTCTAATTATAAACTCTACAGTAAGGTCCTATTACTTGAAAATAAACCAGTATATGTGTAAAGTAAGTTAAAATATATAACCCTAAATATTTACACACAAACACACACATCTCTTTTTTATGTTTTCATTTCAGTTAGTTAACATACAGTGTTATATTAGTTTCAGATGTACAATATAGTGATTCAGTTCCATATGACTCCCAGTGCTCATCACAACAAGTGCACTCCTTAATCCCCATCATCTATTTCACCCACTCCACAAACCACCCCCCGCCCGTAAACATCAGATTGTTCTCCGTAACTAAGAGTCTGTTTCCCAATTAGCCTCTCTTTGCTCATTTGTTTGGGTTTTTTTTGCTCATTTGTTTTTTTTTCTCTTTGCTCATTTGTTTTATTTCTCTTTGCTCATTTGTTTTATTTCTTAAATTCCACGTATGAATGAAATCATATGGTATTTGTCTTTCTCTGACTGACTTAGTTCACTTAGCATAGTACTCTCAAGCTCCACCCACATCATTACAAATGGCGAGATTTCATTTTTATGACTAATATTCATATATATATGAATATTATGAAAAATTATATATATATATCTCACTTCTTCATCCCTTCATCTATTGATGGACAGTTGGGCTACTTCTGTAATTTGGCTATTATAAATAATGCTTCAATAAACATCAGTATTTTGTACCAAGGTAAAAACATGTATCCCTTTGAATTAATTTTTTTGTATTCAGAGGGTAAATACCCAATAGTCTGATTACGGGATTGTGTTGTAGTTCTGTTTTTAACATTTTGAGAAAACACCATACCATTTTCCACAGCAGCTGCATCAGTTTGCATTCCCACCTGCACCATTTTGCATTCCCAACAGTGCAGGAGGGATCCTTTTTCTCCTCATCCTCACCAATGCCTGTTGTTTCTTGTGCTATTGATTTTAGCCATTCTGACAGATGTGAGGTGATATCTCATTATAGTTTTGATTTGCATTTCCCTGATGCTGAGTAATGTTGAACATCTTTTCATGTATCTGTTGGCCATTTGGATGTCTTCTTTGGAGAAATGTCTCTTCGTGTCTTCTGCCCATTATTTGCTTTTGGGCTATTGAGTTGTAAAAGTTCTTTATATATTTTAGATACTAGCCCTTTATCACATATGTCATTTGCAAATATCTTCACCCATTCCTTAGGTTGCCTTTTAGTTTTGTTGATTGTTTCCTTCTCTGTGCAGAAGCTTTTTATTTTGATGTAGTCCCAGAAGTTCATTTTTGTTTTTATTTCCTTCATCTCAAGAGACATAGCTAGAGAAGAGTTACAGTTGATGTCAAAGACATTAGGCTCTCTTCTAGGACTTTTATGGATTCAGGTCTCATATTTAAGGTCTTTAATCTATTTAAAGTTTGTTTTTGTGAATGATGTAAGAAAGTGGTCCCGTTTCATTCTTTTGCATGTAGCTGACTAGTTTTTCTAACACAATTTGTTAAAGACATAGTCTTTTCCCCATTGGATACTCCTTCCTATGTCATCAAAGATTAATTCACCTGTATAATTGTGAGATTATTTCTGAGGTGTATTCTGTTCCATTAATCTGTGTGTCTATTTTTGTGTCAGTACCACACTGTTTTGATGATTATAGCTTTGTAATATAACCTGAAGTCTGGAATTGTGGTACCTCCAGCTTTGCTTTTCTTTTTCAGAATTGCTTTGACTATTAAGTCTTTGTGTATCCATATAAATTTTAGGACTTTTTGTTCTAGCTCTGTAAAAAAATGTTGTTGGTATTTTGATAAGGATTGCATTAAATCTGTATGTTGCTTTGGGTAATATAGACATTTTAATAATATTCTTCCAATTCATGAGCATGGAATGCCTTCCATTTCAGTGTTTTGTGGTTTTCAAACTACAACTTTTTCCTTCTTTGGTTAAGTCTATTCCTGAGTATCTTATTATTTTTGGTTCAACTGTAAATGGAATTTTTTTCTTAATTTCTCTTTCTGCCACTTCATTATTAGTGTACAGAAATTCAGCAGACTTCTGCATGTTGATTTTGTATCCTGCAACTTTACTGAGTTCATTTATCAGTTCTAGCAGTTTTTTGGTGGAGTCTTTCAGATTTTTTAAATCATTTTTTTAATTTATTTTCAGCATAACAGTATTCATTGTTTTTGTACCACACCCACTGCTCCATGCAATCCGTGCCCTCTCTAATACCCACCACCTGGTTCCTCCAAGATTTTATATGCACAGTATTATATCATGCAAATAGTGAAAGTTTTACTTTTCCTTTGCCAATCTGGATGCCTTTTATTTCTTTTTGTTGTCTGATTGCTGTAGCTAGGACTTCCAGTACCATGTTGAATAACAGCAGCGAGGGTGGACATCCTTGTCTTGTTCCTGACCATAGGGGAAAGCCCTCAGTTTTTCCCTGTTGAGGATGATGTTGAGTTTTTCATATATGGCCTTTATTCTGTTGAGGTATGTTCCCTCTAGACCTACTTTGTTGAGAGTTTTTATCATGAATGGATGTTATACTTTGCCAAATGCTTTTTCTACATCTATTGAAATGATCATACTGTTTTACCCATTCTCTTATTGATGTGATGTGTCGTGTTGGGTGATTTGCAAATATTGAGCCACCCTTGCATCCCAGGAATAAATGCCACTTAACCATGGTGAATGATGTTTTTCATGTATTGTTGGGTTTTTTTGGCTAATATTTTATGGAGAATTTTTGCATCCATGTTCATCAGAGATATTGGCTTGTAGCTGTCTGTTTGTGCATGTGTGAGAGATGTCTTTACCTAGTTTTTGTATCCGGGTGATACTGGCCTCATACAATGAATTTAGGAGTTTTCCTTCCTCTTCTATTTTTTTGGAAGAGTTTGAGAAGATTAGGTATTAACTCTTCTTTAAATGCTTGGTGGAATTCACATGTGAAGATACCTGGTCCTGTACCTTTTTTGTTTGTTGGGATTTTTTTTAAAGATTTTATTTATTTATTTGACAAAGAGAGAAAGAGCACAAGCAGGTGGAGAAGCAGGCAGAGGGAGAGGGAGAAGCAGTCTCCCCTAGGAGCAGGGAGCCCAATGCGGAGCTTGATCCCTGAACTCTTGGATCATGACCTGAGCCAAAAGCAGTCGCTTAACAAACTGAGCCACCCACCCAGGTGCCCCTGTTGGGATTTTTTTTTTTTTTTTTTTTTTGGTTACTGATTTAATCTCCTTGCTGGTAATTGGTCTGTTCAAATTTTCTATTTCTTCCTACTTCAGTTTTGGTAGGTTATATATTTCTAAGAATTTATCCATTTTTTCTAGGTTGTCTAATTCATTGGCAATAGCTTTTCATAACGTTCTCTTGTAATTCTATTTCTGTGGTGGTGTTCGTAACCTCTCTTTCTTCCTTTTTTAAAAAGATTTTATTTATTTATTTGACAGAGAGAGACACAGTAAGAGAGGGAACACAAGCAGGGGGAGTGGGAGAGGGAAAAGCAGGCTTCCTGCCAAGCAGAGAGCCAGATGTGGGGCTTGATTGCCAAGCCTGGCATCATGACATGAGCTGAAGGTAAATGCTTAACTCAACGGAGGAGCCACCCAAGCGCCCTGTTACCTCTCTTTCATTTGTGATTTTGCTTAAATCCTTTCTCTCTTTTTTTGTTTTGATGAGTCTTGCTAGACTTTATCAGTTGTGTTGATCTTTACAAAGAACCGGCTCCTGGTTTCCTTGATCTGTTCTATTGTTTTGTTTTGTTTTGTTTTTGAGTTTCCATATCATTTATTTCTGCTTTAATCTTTATTGGTTTCCTTCCTTCTTCTGGTTTTGACTTTTGTTTGTTCTTCTTTTTCTAGCTCCTTTAAGTATAAGATTAGGTTGTTTATTTGATATTTTTCTTGCTTCTCAAGGTAGGTTTGTATTGCTATAAACTTCCCTCTTAGAACCAGTTTTCCAGCTTCCCAAAAGTTTTGGACCATTGTGTTTTCATTTTTGTTTGTGTCCTTGTAATTTTTTATTTCTTCTTTGATTTCCTGGTTAACCCATTTACTGTTAAGGAACATGTTATTTAACCTCCCTGTATTTATGGTCTTTCTGGATTTTTTCTTGTGGTTGATTTCTAGCTTCATATCATTGTAGTCAGAAAAGATGCATGGTATGACTTCTATCTTTTCTAATGTGTTGAAGCTTGTTGTATGGTCTAATATGTGATCCACTCTGGAGAATGTTCCATACACACATCTTCTTCTTTTTTTTTTTTTTAAAGATTTTTTATTTATTTATTTGACAGAGAGAGAGCACAAGCAGGCAGAGAGGCAGGCAGAGAGAGAGGAGGAAGCAGGCTCCCTGCTGAGCAGAGAGCCCGATGCGGGGCTCGATCCCAGGACCCTGAGATCATGACCTGAGCCGAAGGCAGCGGCTTAACCCACTGAGCCACCCAGGCGCCCCAAGGGAATAGAGTCTGATGCGGGGCTCGATCCCAGGACCCTGAGATCATGACCTGAGCCGAAGGCAGCGGCTTAACCCACTGAGCCACCCAGGCGCCCCCACACATCTTCTTCTAAGATGGGTTCAGGTTGCCTATTCCTTCTCTCTCAAGTCGTAGACAGTTCCTGAGTTCCTTAGCATTATCTTGCTCTAGAATACTTCCAGAAAGCTCTTTCTGGTTGACAGCACAAACAGCTTTCTTATTCCCCAAATTCCTACCCTATGATATTCAAACTACAACCCACATTAATGAAAATGGGTACTTTTATTGAAAGGAAAAAATGACTTTCTAATAATAAAAATCAACAATATTTTTTTAAAAATCAGATTAGAAAGCAGATATATAATATAATTGTAATCTATCTCAAAAGATAAGTATGGAGGGAAACTCCCTGAAGAGATAAACACACAGTTTCACTTTCTGCTTTCTCCAAAATCTTTCATTCATTCATTCACCCTTCCATTCATCAGGTAGTGTTTTGAATGTCTCCTGTTTGCCTCCCATGGCCATCCTAAATCTTGGCTTCCTGAGCTCATCTTTCCTGAGTTCCAGAAGTATAATAGTCTACACTCCACCAGATATGCCCAGTGTTAGTGTTCACTTGTACACATGTAACCAGGATCAGACATTGCAGCCCACTAGCATAAACCAGAGTCCAGGAATCCTGGAAGACAGACTTCTAAAGGGAGGGGGCAGTAGTAGAGTAGAATCATCCTGGTGTTTTGAGCATTTAAGCTACCTTCTCACTTATGCATTCACTTTTTTTTTTCTTTGAGTACAGTTGACACACAATGTTACATTAGTTTCATGAGTACAACATAATAACCAGCAACTCTATATGTTATGCTATGTTCACAATTGTGGCTACCATCTGTGATTTGTGTCCTTCTGACTAGAACTCACTGCAAAGATGGTGTAGAAAGAGTTAAAGATAAGACAGATCTTGGGAAGTCTCCTTCGTGGTTTCTCTCATGGGCATGAACTGCAGAGTTCAGGCACTTTCTACAATTGTGCTGTTAAGTTTCACGCACTTTTCCAGACATGCCCAACGGCTGGGAGTGGATTCCACACAGGATTTCCCTGGGGATGAAGCAGGTCATAGAGTATTTCCTGACTGTTATATCTGGCTTGGGTCTCAGATTAGCCCAGCCCTCTCTTTACTCAGCTAATGCCTTGTTATCCCTCAGGTCCTAGATTAAACATCACTTCCGTGGGAAGCCTCCCCAACACACCCAAGCCCAGTTGGGTAATTGTGCTATCTACTCTGCTCCCACAGCACACTGACTTCCCCTGTCATAGCAGCTACAATCCTTCATCATTATTGCTGGCTTCACTATCTTACCCTTTAGACTACAAGCTTGAGGAGACTGAGACTGATATCTATGGGCTTTTGTTTCTTTACCATTGTAATGTGTTATACCTCTAAGTCTTCATTTCTGTATTTTTATTCATGTTCAAAAGTGATGTGGATTTTTAGTGCTGATTTTTGCTATACTGAAGAATATCCTCACCCTTTCATAATTTCATTATAATTTAATTTGATTTAGGTCATACCAAATGAGTTTCCACATGTTATTAAAATTACAGAAGATTGTGTACTTATATTAATGAGAAATTCACAATTTTTGACTGATAGATCTCCATTCTTTACGTTTTATCTCATAACACCTACCCATAAGGAAAAAAATAATTTAAAAAATCAAAAGAATACAAATCTTTCATAATCCTACCACACAACTAATGCATTTTTCTTATAATAAATAATGGTGAGATGAATGACATTGTCAGTTTCTATCTCTAAAGAAGGCATTTCACATTTGTGTTTAGAATAGATCTAGCTAATTAAAAATAGAGCTACCCTATGACCCTGCAATTGCACTACTGGGTATTTACCCCAAAGATACAGATGTATTGAAAAGAAAGTCCTTATGTACCCCAATGTTCATAGCAGCAATGGCCACAATTGCCAAACTGAGGAAAGAGCCAAGATGCCCTTTAGCAGACAAATGGATAAAGATACGGTCCATATATACAATGGAATATTATGCCTCCACCGGGAAGGATTAATACCCAACTTTTGTATCAACATGGACAGGAGTGGAGGAGATTATGCTGAGTGAAATAAGTCAAGCAGAGTCAATTATCATAGTTTCACTTACTTGTGGATCATAAGGAATAACACGGAGGACATTGGAGATGGAGAGAAGTGAGTTGGGGGAAATCGGAGGGGGAGACAAACCATGAGAAACTGTGGACTCTGAGAAACAAACTGAGGGTTTTGGAGGGGAAGGGGTCAGGGGTTAGGTGAGTCTGGTGGTGGGTATTAAGTAGGGCACATATTGCATGGAGCACTGGGTGTGGTGCATAAACAATGAATCTAGGAACACTGAAAAAATAAAATTAAATTAACTAAAAAAAAAACAAAAACAAGAAGAATAGATATAGCTCATTTATGAGTTTGTCCTTCTTGTGCACCTGAAACCCATATAGGTACTTTTTAGGTTTTTATCAGCAGAACTTGGTGACTAATTTGATGTGTGTACACAAGAGTGTTCATGTGTGTTTGTGTGTTTCTAGAATACTTATCTGTGTTTCCATATATCCCTTCATTGATAGATATCCTTTGTTTTCTTTTTATATTTCAATAAATATACATTTGTGGTAAAGACAAAAATTAGGAATTTAAGTTGATGAATTTTATTGTTTCCATGCTCTTCACATCCTTAACTATTTCCTTAGGGTACATTTCAAGACATGGAATTGCTGCCTCAAATGGTATACACATACTTAATTTAATTCCCCACCTGCCACCCAGAAAAGTTGTACCAATTTAAAGTCCATAAACTGGAATTAAGTGAAAAAAAGCCTCAGGGAAGTAAGGAGCATGGCTCTCCTGATGTTCTGTTAGAAAATGCAGGCCTTAGATTCCACTGAACAGCAGCTTTAAGGTCACAATAGCAGTAAATACACCTCAAATTGATCAGTAGTGAATAGCAATATTAAACATAAGCACATCGTGTAACAGCATGGGGTTAAATTATGGAAAGAGCACAAGACTTGAAGTCAGTCATCTTGGATTACAGTGGCAATTTGATGAAGAAGATATAAAACTGTTTTTAAAATCCTTGTATTATAGTTAGTATGAGACAAATTGTACCCTCAGGCCAACATCATATTTAACCAGAGTTAATTCAAGTTCTCATTGAACCAACGTGTGGGTCAAATGCTCTCCTACTTTATCTCCTCAGCAGGAGACTATTCTGTCCACTGATCACAAGGATCTTCTGAAAGAAGCACATGGCTCTGTTTTATTATCTGAATATTCATTGCCAAACATTCCTTGATAAAGAGAAAGATGCTTGGATTTTTTAAAAAGATTTTATTTATTTATTTGACAGGCAGAGATCACAAGTAGGCAGAGAAGCAGGCAGAGAGAGAGAGGAGGAAGCAGGCTCCCTGCTGAGCAGAGAGCCCGATGTGGGGCTCCATCCCAGAACCCTGGGATCACGACCCGAGCCGAAGGCAGAGGCTTTAACCCACTGAGCCACCCAGGCGCCCCAGATGCTTGGATTTTGAAAGATATTTCAGATGCCTGTTCTGAAGGCTTAGCACCTGTTTTGAAATGTAAAAGTTGGTACTTTCATTTTTGATGTCTAAGAGATAGAATGGCTCAAACAAATGACTTGGGCAGAGATTGTTGATTTTGGTGCTGTACTGATCTGGCTTGGTCCCCAAGTGAACCTTCTGAATAGTAAAAGGTTTATATAAGGGCCAGATGACTGAGGCAGAAATCAATTAAGCAACTCCAGACATTCTGCTTTAGACCCTGGAAAGAGGGAGGCATTACTTTTCCTACTTGAACATAAGCTCTTCTTTCTTTTTCAGCAGATAGAGTCTGGCATAGCAGAGTCCTTCTGAACACAGTACTACTCAGCCAGATGCTATAGAAAGAGGTCTGAAAAATCAAGTTTGTTTCATTGTATTACATGACAATTTGCAAGAGGTAGACAAAGACATTACATAATACTGTTTGCTTATGAGGGTTAGACTTTCACATTTTACTTCAGACACTCCTAAAATAATTGAAATTTTTACAATTACCATCAACATTTTTTTCATACTTTACCATATATTACTTTTTGTGATTTGGAATTAAAAATAAGGTTTTTAGGGGCGCCTCGGTGTCTCAGTGGGTTAGGGCCTCTGCCTTCGGCCCAGGTCATGATCCCAGGGTTCTGGGATCAAGTCCCGCATCGGGCTGTCTGCTCCGCAGGGAGCCTGCTTCATCTTCTCTCTCTCTCTCTGCCTGCCTCTCTGCCTACTTGTGATCTCTGTCTGTCAAATAAATAAATAAAATCTTTAAAAAAAATAAGGTTTTTAAATGGCCAAGTTATAAAATAAGAGGGAAAATAAGAAAAAAAAAGGATTGTCATGATAAACTGGGTTTTACACCAGGCTTCTCTGACCTTTTTTCAAGTAAAATTTCAGTGTTCGACAAAACGCCATTTTCTACTCTTTCATGTTTTATGTTCTTCCATAGACACTCACCATAAGGCTATCTATATTTATAGTATTCTGAATAAGTGAATTACGAACTGGTTATTCTTATTACATAAAGATCTTACAGTAGAGATTCCTTTGAAAGAGAATCAAACTCCTAATATTTAAACTACTATTCAGAGTTATTGCCCATTATTCTAATGTTAAAAGGGCAGAGCCATGAAAACATAAAGGTTTATGGAATGTCCATTGAAATAATACATCAGAGGATGTAAAAAGGATAAGTGGATTTACACTTTCCTTATTTTTGGTTGAGGAAAAAGAAACTAGAAGGAGTTCAGTGTCTTGTTGATGACAGAATTGATTTATGGATGAGAAAGGACTACATATCAGAAACAGAAATCAGCAACGGTTCTGAAAAACAGACATGTATTTTCCACCATCCCTGTGATAGACATACAACTTGCCTTCAATTTCCCACCACCACAATTATAGCCTTATACATATTCTCTTATTTAGCTATATAAAAAAGGACTCTGAGATATATATCCAGGAGCAGAATTGGTGGGTCATTGAGCATGCATACCTTTGCTATAACTAAGCACTTCAATTTCAATCTCCAGAATGAATGCACTAGTATGAACTTCTTCCAGCGATGTGGCAGGTCCCCATAACCCGCAGAAACACTTGGCATTATCCACCATTCTAATTTTTGCTTGTCTATGAGATAAAAGATATTTCATTTTTGTTTAATTAGAAATTACTAAAGAATTTGAGTGCCAAATACTTAAAATACGCACAGTGTAATGTGATTAAACTTCTGGGTTTTTAAAAATTCTTTTTTTAATTATTATTTTTTATTATGTTAGTCACCATATAGTACATCATTAGTTTTTGATGTAGTGTTCCTTGATTCATTGTTTGCATATAACACCCAGTGCTCCATGCAATCTGTGCCCTCCTTAAACTGTATATTAGTTTTTGTTCAAGTACCATGGTGGGTTTGTTTTTTTTTTTACTTCGTATTTTATGGTGTGAGAAAAGGATCAAAGTTACATTTTTTAATGAAAAGTTTATCAACTGACCCAACACCACTTCCTGAATAATACATGTTACCACTGGTTAGAAAAATACATGTTACCTACTGGTTAGAAATGCCAAGTTTATCACATTTTAAAATCTTCTGGGGACTGAGTTTTATTCTGTTCTATTTCACTATATCTCAGATTTTTCCACCAGTCTTATCCTGTTTTAATATTATTTCTTCATAGAACATTCTAATAGCTAAAAAGTAACATTTCCCCCATTACTTGCTCTCTGGAAAGTCAAGCATAATAACAACAACACAACAATAAATGTAACTAATATTTATTGACCATTTGCAATGTATCTAACACTTTACTTATGTTATTACGCTTAATTCTCGACTACACAAAGTGGTGTAGATAGAGTTCTTATCCCCATTTGAAAGGTGAGAAACTTGAGGTACAGAAGATTCAACTAGCTTGATGTGGAACCTTGTGTTAAACCCAGGTCTTATCATAGCAAGCCCATACTCCTACTCACTGTTATATTAAAATGAATTGTATGAAATTTTCAATATTAGAGCATTTCTGGCCAAAATAATATCAATTTCTTATTGCCCAATCTAATATACAGCATTTCATATTTTGGAAATGAGGCCATCCCAGAGGAAGAAACATGCCCATCTAAAAAATAGTTGGTAAGAGGTCTGCTATCTGGATCCCTGATCTTCTATCTCTGGTCTTCTAATGAGCAGAGTCATTAGCGTCATTCATTTCTTGGACTCAGTAGGAAACTATTTCTCTAATTATCCACAAGAAGGTAATAGAAGAGAAAGGAAAACACACAAAATTAAAGGAAACAGCATAATGGTTATTTTTCCCTTCTCCCATATTTATCAGGTGATCCATCCTACAACTCAAAAATAACACTGAAGCTCACAGATTATTAAAAATGTATTTACATTTTCATATGTTGCTGTCAGCATCTTTAAATATTCTCTGTAATAAATTTATTATTTAATTTATATGAAAATCGTATCTTTAATGGGAAAAACAAGGCAAGGAGACAGAAGTAGTTGTTGTTCAAAGTTTACTGTGTTCTAGACAATACTAAAAGTGTTACAGTTTTTACCTTGCATTAACTTTGTGAGTGTACAATGTATTACATCTACTAAATATACCATTTTTCACAACAAAATGTGAAACAAAACAAAAGAAATACACTTTTTTAAGATTTTATTTATTTACTTTAGAGATAGAGGGAAAGAGAGAGATAATGAGCAGGGGGAGTGCAGAGGGAGAGGGAGAGAGAAAATCTGAAGCACACTCCACACTGAGCCCAATGCAGGGCTCGGTCCCAGGACCCTGAGATCATGACCTGAGCTGAAACTAAGAGTCAGACGTTCAACCAACTGAGCCACTCAGGCACCCCCAATTTCCTTTACTTATAAAAAGCATGTTATTAAATAGTTTGTATGGAATTATCCCAATTCTGTTTTCAATCACATAATTTTTAAAAGGAGATTTTTTTAAGTTTTATTCTCTAACTGATGACTAACAAATACAAATTTATTTTTTCTCTCTTTCTTTTACTCATTCAACAAATATTTACTGTACACATAGTAAGTGCAAGGCACTACCAGACCAAATCGTATCTCTATCACAGGCCTTTTCTTCAGAGTTCCAAGCCCTATTATCCAACTACAGCATAATATGTATTTACATGTATGATCAAGTATGGATGCTTTATCAAGCTAATTCAAATTATACAATCCTTGAACTCCAAAAGCTTACCATCTAAATAGAAGTCTATATGGTATTAACATGGGGAGAGCATAGGGTTTAAATAGGCAAACATAGGTTAAAATCCTGTTCTGCCACTCATTTAAGGTGTGTAAACTTGGAAAGTTTACTTAGCATCTCCAAGACATAACTTCTTGGTCTATACAAAGGGATTTTTATCCAGGTTTCAAAGGAACCATATGGAATGTAGTGCACTCAACCATTCTGTCTGAAAATTTAACACATTACTTTTTCCCACTCCATCTCTTCTCTTTTTTTAGCAAATATAACTCTGCCCTGAACTCAATAACATAACTATGTCATAGAGAACATTCAGAAATGTGACAACAAAAAGAAAATTAAACATCTATTTATATCATGAATGTGATCCAACATCCTTTCTGTATAATGGAACACATTGGCTGATAAAGTTCAATCATTGTGCTTTTCCTAACCCACTTGGACCTTTTAGATTGACATGATAAATACACATGGCTTGGAAGATTCTATATTCCTTGAGCCTCAGAATATTAAGATATAGTAGAAACGGCATGCATAATGATGAATCTGCAGGCAGAAGACAAGAACAAGAGTCAGGAATGCTGTCTGGGTCCCAGCTCCTAGTGATAGATGATAAAAAGACAAAGCACCCACAAGCATTCAGAAATGTTGTGGAGATCAATGAAATACCCATTTTTGCAAGCACTCAGAGTCCTCAGAAGGGAAGTAAGAAGCTCTTTCATGTACAAGGAATCAATTTAACTAGAATTATATGTAGGAAAATTAGGCCTCTAGAGAATTGTCACCCAATATATGTCTTTTACTAATTATTTATCTTCTATAATTATCTTTTAAAGAGCTTGTTTATTTAAGTGATCTCTGCACCCAACGTGGGGCTCAAATCCACGACCACGAGATCAAGAATCACATGGTCTACCTACTGAGCCAGCCAGGTGCCCCTAATTTTATCTTTTAAATCCCCAGGGTACCTGGTAGAATTCAGAGGCCACCCCAAAACCCATGAAGACTGCCCATTAGGGAACAAGCTGAGGGAACTCTCACTATGATTACTTCTCTATATTGTCTGTTCATTTAATTATTCCAACCGGCCTCGAGATAGAGATTGTTCTGAAAGAGGGATTGTTCTGAGACAGCAGTGTTCTATAAATACACACACACACACACACACACACACACACACAGTGTTGTTTGTATCTCTGCCCCTGCCTACAATTTTCTGCATGCCTTTCTGCAGTTTCATTGCTGTCCTCTTGTTGGGGATTCTCTTTTATCTCTAAATCTGGGCCTTTATCAGATAATTTAAGCTCACTTATATGTGATTATAATAAAATCATACCTGAACTGAGTTCAGGGTATGCTGACCCTGACACCACCTCTGCTAATGGGGAATGGATGTACTGAATGTTAATGAATGTTATTTTGACTATCTGGGACAACTATACATCCCACTCTAGAGATGCAATCATGACAGCAAGGTGTCCAAACAACTAATATTCAGAATTCTTTCTATTAAAATATGGTACTTTTTTTTTCTTAGTCTAAGGTTTTTTTTTCTTCTCTTCTCCCTCACTTCTGCTATGTAACAAATTGAATTTTAGCAGGAGCATGTACAGTCTTTTTCATTGGATTCTATAGTAAGGGTCTGTTGATGATTATGGAATACTGCAGCACCCCCTGGATGTTGATCGACTTCTTTCTTTCAAAATGAAAGAAGTCAGTCCAGGATAGGGAATAATCAGAGAGAATGAGGCCATTTCTTTCCTTTCTTTATGTTTCAAAACCATGGGACCATTCTTACCATGCTCAAAAAAAAAAAAATACAGTCACAAGGTATCATATGCAGACATTAGGCTCTTAAACTCATTAACTATGTAGTAGCCTCTGTAAGCAACTCCCTGTCTTTTAGAATTTTGAAATATAATCTGAAGCTTGTGTCTCTTTTCTGAGAAGTCCCCATATAGGAGACACACTTTCATGAGGTGGTTCAGGGAGTCACAGTTTGTCAGATCTTGAGAACATAATATGTATTTACATGTATGACCAAGCATGGATGCTTTATCAAGCTAATTCAAATTATACAATCCTTGAACTCTGAAAGCTTACCATCTAAATAGAAGTCTGTATGGTATTCACAAATATATACATAGTCTTTCCCTTATTCAACCAATCCAAATGTAGGCAGTATTTGGTTATCTACTGATTCATAACAAGTCACCCCAAAGATAGAGGCTTAAAATATCAACAATTTATTATTATTGTTTGTAATGATGCTTTGGTTTGGCTAGGGGGTTCTTTGGTTTTAGATGGTCTCAACTGGATTTCTGGGATGGTCAAAAGTTCAAAAAGAGCCTCAGTTGTTCATACTAAAGGTTGATGCATGCTACCGACTGGAAGCTCAGTTGGAGCTGGCAGCAAGGAGACTTTCAGATTTATATAATTAAGAGAGTGGCTTATACATTTAGTAGTCATGCACTGTTTTTGATCCAAATTTATTTATGCTTAACTTTGTACATAAGCAAAATATCAACACATTCTATATGACAAAAATCATCATGAATACATTTAAAAGCCATAAAAAATCTTGAAAGATTTGTGAAGTGTATTATAAAAGTGGTCAATATTCTTAATATATAAACAGCACTTACTCCGATTGACTTATTTTGCTAAGCATGATACCCTCTAGTTCCATCCACGTCGTCACAAATGGCAAGATTTCATTTCTTTTGATGGCTGCATAGTATTCCATTGTGTATATATACCACATCTTCTTTATCCATTCGTCTGTTGATGGACATCTAGGTTCTTTCCTTAGTTTGGCTATTGTAGACATTGCTGTTATAAACATTCGGGTGCACGTGCCCCTTTCGGATCACTACGTTTGTATCTTTAGGGTAAATACCCAGCAGTGCAATTGCTGGGTCATAGGGTAGTTCTATTTTCAACATTTTGAGGAACCTCCATGCTGTTTTCCAGAGTGGTTGCACCATCTTGCATTCCCACCAACAGTGTAGGAGGGTTCCCCTTTCTCTGCATCCTCGCCAGCATCTGTCATTTCCTGACTTGTTAATTTTAGCCATTCTGACTGGTGTGAGGTGATATCTCATTGTGGCTTTGATTTGTATTTCCCTAATGCCGAGTGATATGGAGCACTTTTTCATGTGTCTGTTGGCCATCTGGATGTCTTCTTTGCAGAAATGTCTGTTCATGTCCTCTGCCCATTTCTTGATTGGATTATTTGTTCTTTGGGTGTTGAGTTTGCTGATCTCCCTGATATGAGGGAGAGGAGATGCAACATGGGGGGTTAAGGGGGTAGGAGAAGAATAAATGTAACAAGATGGGATTGGGAGGGAGACAAACCATAAGTGACTCTTAATCTCACAAAACAAACTGAGGGTTGATGGGGGGAGGGGGGTTGGGAGAGAGGGGTTGGGGTTATGGATATTGGGGAGGGTATGTGCTATGGTGAGTGCTGTGAAGTGTGTAAACCTGGCGATTCGCAGACCTGTACCCCTGGGGATAAAAATATATGTTTATAAAAAATAAAATTAAAAATCAAAAAAAAAACCAGCACTTACACACCAACAGAAAAATAGGGCAAGGATATGAACAATTTTGTGTGTGTGCATATATACATAGATGTTAGTACAATAAAAGCAATGAAATTATTAAAGAATTTTTAAATCAAAGGATATCTTCGGAAGAAGGGAAATACAAAAAAGTTCACCTTATGCATGTCTGCATTATTTAAATTTTTTACAACTATGTAGTTCTTTCACATGTCTTAAAGAGTTCTGAAAATAACTGGGGATTCTAGCAATATCTCCTTTACCGAAAAAACTTTCAGATATGTCTTCATACAGGCTTAGAGCAATGATCCTTCCCTTCACCCCTTCTTTCCCTCTTTTGTCTAAGATATTTAAGCTTCATTTCTGGCTCTGATCAAAAGCTGAAATTCTGCTATGTTTTATAAAATTCCTCCAATAAATAAATATAATTTTTACAAGGAGGAAAAAATATGGCAGGTATGAATTTTCAAGACATAGCAAAGCACAGAAGTACAAGAAGTGTAATTTTGTATACTTTTCTACATTGTAACTGAATCTAATCTCTATTTTGAGCCCCAATTCTTTTGTAAGAAGTATACAGTCTCTAATTCAGTGTAAATTCAGTTCTTCTCATCTTTGTTTGTGAATGTATGATAAATCCAATTAATTTATGTCTCTACTTCCCATCATATGATACTTAAATTTTCAGAGCTTATGTAGTGTCTTGATCTTTACTGTCCTTGGTGACATCCCCTAAGATATTTGAATTTGAATTCCCATCTAAACCTATATGGTTCGTGTTGCGATTCTGCAACATCTCATCCTGACCTTGAGACTGGCTCAGGACCACAACCACTCTTGTTCAGCTAGCTTTTTTCCCTTGCTGTGAACACAGAAAGATTGGACTGTGTGGCACACCTCTGAGGGATATGGTAAACTGAGTGGATCTACCTTGGGCCTTCTCTGACCCTCATATGAAAGGAAGCCATTCCTATTATACTATAACCCACATTATGGTGACACCTAGAATTCCTGTGAGGCTATAGTTTCTCAGATATCCAAATAGGGAGAGGGAAATATCACAAGTTAAAAGATATATCGGACTATATTTCATCTTGCCACACTTACTACCCCTAGGAAATAATTTTCCCTTACAAAGAAAATATATTTCTGTAGGTATCACCCCTCAAAGAAAGTAAGAACAAAGTTGGTGTACAAAATTTATCTACAATAGTAATTTGCATATACAAACCAACAAATAGGTGTTATCATCTTCAGGGTCCCCTTTTGTGAGGTGGATAAGGATAGATACTGATTATATCCCCCCCAACATCATTTAAGGGTGGTTACTTGTTCTTCCATGCCTAACTGCTGCCAGACAAATTATTCTTACTTACTCACACCCATTCATGATTCAGTGATGTAGTATAAGTCCCCCACCTACGGGACTTAAATTCCAGCCTCAATTGATTTATCTCACACTGAATTGATTGAGAAAACCCTAAGATGACTGAGGTCATGACCTTCAGCTGGCAAGATTTTTTTTTTTTTTTTGCAATAGGTAGAGTGGGGTTCAAAATGCGTACTAAGATTAGTTATATAAAAACAGAGATTTGTTTACCAGCTGAGTTTTAGATCCTGGAAATTTGTACCCACTAAAAATCAAATAGAAGTTATTTCTAAAGAGATGATGAAACAGTTTGTATAGTATGATCTCAAACAGTTTAAAAATGGATATACATAGAAAAAAATTAGATGGACACACATTTGATTTTACTTGCTGGTGACTCTCAAAATCTATAATTCATCCAATAATTCATTAACTCAAGAAATACCTATTGGATATTATTATGTGCCAGGCAGGGGGAATCCAATTCCATAACTTCATCCCATAACTTACTTCTCCTAAATTCCAAACTCATATAGCAAACTCCCTACTACACAGGCCCATTTAAAGAAGATAAATACTACTAACCAACTGAATGTCTATGACTCCATTTGAACTATACCAAACAAGTTTAGATCAACTTTGGCCCTGCATTTGGAGCACTGGGTTTTGTACATAAACAGTGAATCTTGGAGCGCTGCATCAAAAACTAATGATGTATTTTTGGTGACTAACATAACACAATAAAAATAACAAAAATAAAAGTTTACCCTAAAGGGAAAGCCATATGGCAGTGTGAAGAGAGCTTAGGCCTTTAAGTCAGGCACAACTGGATTAAAACACCTCCTCTGCTTTTTATTGACTTTGTAAACTTGGAAAATGTAACTAACTTCTCTGAGCTTCACAGCACATACTTAATTTCAAAGTGAATAATTAAAGAGATACTGGTGTCTACTGTGCATTTTTGAGCATAGAGAAAAAGTAGGTAAAATGCTTAACAGAGTTTCTGGCCCATACTAGGTACTCAGCAGAAGTTTACTTCTCATCCCATCCCCTCTATTCTATAGCAGAGATAGCATTTCCATAAATGCAGTTGAGCAACTATATGTTTAAAAGCATTTGGAATGGCTACAAAAGGAAAACCACAGACATTTACATTATGTAGGAAACAGTACATTATTTGTTATATTTAACCAAACCACATGAAATTGCTGATGTTCAGTCATTTTTGACCTACAAAAACAGTAATTTCATATCTTTCAATCTAATAGAATTATTTGTGTGTTGAGTTCAATTAGGAGAAAAATATTCATTCTTTTTCCTTTGAATTTCCCACCTCTCCCTTTTCTGTATCTAAAGGTAAACATTGGGAAGGTCCAAAATATGGTTGACACTCTTATCCTTTTAGCCCCAGAAAGACTATAGGAGCACAAAGCTACAGTGATAAATGTGCTGGCAGGATGCTAGAGAGAGGGTCAGAAGAGCTGCCTGGTTTCCAGGACTGGAAATACCCTGAGGATAGGACCCTCGGTGAGTCACTTCTCTTCTTTCAGCCTGGATTGATCACCAAGATGAAATTGGGAAGCCTACCTAACTATCCTGGAGTGCTGTGGAAACCCTTAAGACCCAAGCTGGACAAACACTCTGGGTTTTCAGCTGGGAAGATCTGTTTAGGCCAAGGAATTACTTTAACAGAAATGAATTTGTATGAATAGCAAAACACTACATATTGGGCACTCAAATGGAAATCATTTATGAAATGTCAACAAACATTTATAAAACACAAATGAGACTCAGGTGGACATGGATCCTGCTCTCTACAGATCTAAGAAAACTCATATGAACTGTACTTGTTAGTGTGTTAGAAGATTTCCATGTGCCATCTTCTCTAATACTTAAAGTAAGCCTAAGGGGCAACATTTATTATCTCAATTCTTCAGATGAGCATTCTTACATTTCATTAATTGAATATTATAGTAGTATATAAGTGACAGAACCTAGAATTCATATCTGGCCTTTCTATTTCCCCAGTCGGTGCTCTTTCCATTCCAAAACACTGGCATGAGGCTAATTCAAGTTCCTGGAGTGTCTAGCCCTAGCTTCTTAGCCCAATGAAAAGCATGACATGACTATTATCAACACCACCAAGAAATAAAAAACACTGAGTGAGTACTGGTGGGTATAAGACACAGCATGCAGAGGTAACAATGTGAGCAAAGTTACGGAATTCAAGAGAACATCTGGCCTGCTCAAGAACTGGAAGTGGACTGCTGGGGCAGACACCGCAGAAAGGAGTTCTTTGGACTAAGACAGTCCTAATAAGTCAAAAGCCAGTTATATATCTCAGGCAACGGTTTAGCACAACTGCAAAGCCAAATGAGCTTTAAAATACATTTCAGACTTAATGTTTTTCACTATCCATTCTACACTCATAAATTAGTGCAAATTTTAACAGAAATAGAGCTAAGTATGGGTCAGATACTTCAATGGGTCTTCATAAATCTACCTAGAACAGATGGCAAAATTTGGACGAAATATCTCTGTCTTTATTACTACCCTGTAACTCACATTGAAGGTTGAATTTTCTCATCAGAATTGTGGAACATGTCCTCCTTGTTCCTCTTCAAATGCCCCTGGTTTAATAATGGGCTGGGTGATGATAGCCCCACCAGCAGTAAGGTATAGGGAGTGGAAGTCCAAAACAGTTTTTTCTGTTTATTTCTATGTTTGTGTGAATATGTGTACATGTGTGTGGATTTCTATATAGAGCAGTGTTGTACCTTCCTCTTTCTTTGTTGTTGCCAGTCTTGCCAAGTGTCTCTTTTGTTCTATAATTCAGAACTTTGTCAAAACAGTTAAGGCAAAATTTAGATGGATACAGCAAATTGTATTTGGCCTGATTTCCTTGTCAGTTATGTATAATGTGTCCTTGATGTCAATCTTGCTGAGTGAGGAATGGACCCACAAAATGCTGATAGATATTATGGTGACAAGCTAAGACATCTGTCAAAAGGCACATAACATTTTAGAGATATAAATCCAGGAGTAAAAGAAAGAGACTTAAGGACAAGATAATGAAGTTTCCAAGCAGTTAATTTGAATTCGGATGCTCTATTCAAGAAAAATAGAGTGTTTACTTTTAGTTTTTCCTTATCCAGAATAGCCCCCATCATTCATTCATTCATTTTTTTATTCACTCTTATATTATTCCCAATGCTGGTACTATCTAGTATTCAGTTCTTTTCACTGGAGTTTCTGCTCATATTTTGTTGATGAATTTAAGTTGCTACAACAGTCCTTGTATATTGGTACCATTTTTCCTTAACAAATTCAAGGAAAGATTCCAGTATTTAAAATGGTCACTGAGAGAAAGAATCCTTTTCATTTCCTCATTTCTTTTCCAAACTCACTCCTACAAACAAACAACTCCTCTGAACAATCCTGGCAGTCAGAGACATCATTTGCAGATATTAAGCTCCAGACCCACCACCTGTCCCTGCTGTGACTCATAATATAAACACAGACCCTCTGTGTAGCCTGTTTTCTAGAACTTTAAAATATAACTCACAGCTGGTGTCTCCCCTTCTGAGAGGCCCCTGTGTATAAGAGGCCCTTTCATGGAGTGAGCCAGAAAGCTCAAGGTCCAGCAAAGCCTTGCATAAATTTTCAATCTTAAGAGCCTTCACACACTTATGTTTTTCTCTAAATGTACTAGTATAATCTGAAACACCATCTCTCCCAGATCCCTACGAAGTCCTAAGGTACATCCCCATCATTCACTTCAAGCTTCTGCCACAAAGATCCTGTCCCTTCTCATCCTCATCAAGATGCAGTTTCACTTGTTTCTCTCCTAGATATTTGTATTCTGTTAGAGTCCTCAGGTCTCAGTCATCCATATCTGTGACTTTGATGCTGCTTGCCACAATGACAGAATGTCCACGTCCAATTGCTTCTCATCCAGATTTGATATGAGGTATTTTTGTTTGCTTACTTTTAAAAAAATATTCTTTAGAGCTCTTTACTCAGGCCTGTGGTGCCGGCAGGATGGGCAAGAGTCCTGGTCTTAGTACTTCCAGAAAGCTCCGTAGCTGCTGACGAGATCAGAAATGGCATCATAAACAATACAAGAAAGCCCTTTTGAGCACAGTTCTGAAGATCAACACTTTTGGAGGCGCTGCCCATGCAAAGAGAATTGTGCTGGAAAAAATAGGGGTTGAAGCCAAAAAGCCAAATTCTGCCATCAAGAAGTGTGTCAGGGTCTACGTGATCAAGAATGGCAAAAAAAAAAAAAAAAAAAATCACAGCCTTTGTACCCAATAATGGCTGTTTGAATTTTATTGAGGAAAAGGATGAGGTTCTGGCTGCTGGATTTGGTCACAAAGATCATACTGTTGGTGACATTCCTGGAGTTCATTTAGGGTAATTAAGGTAGCTAATGTTTCTCTTCTGCCCTTATGCAAAGGCCAAAAGGAAAGACCAAGATCATAAATTTTGCTGATTAAAACATGACAATAATAAATTTTCACATGCCAAAAAAACAATCAATCAATCAATAAATAAATAAAATATTCTTCAGAAAGAAATAAGGGTTATATTAATCTCTTAAACCTATTATCCCTAAGATGACTAATTCATTGAGAATTAAGATACTAGTTCCCAGGCTTGTATAAACAATTACAGAAAAATAGAGGATAGACAAAAAGAACAGAAGACCTAATACAGAATTTCAGCAGGAGTGGACCTGCTGAAAGAATTATATTGGTTGGTTTCTATCTACTTTGACCATCTAGCCTGAAGAATGGCAAAATTTTTTTTTTTAGTAAAAGGCCAGATAGTGAATATTTTGGTCTTTTGGGACTATGTAGTTTCTGGCTCAATTACTTAACTATGCTGTTGTAGTGCTAAAATATTGTCAGTGTGTTCCAATAAAACTATTTTTAAAAACAGAGGGTGGGCTGAATTTGACCCACAGGCCATACTTACAAACCCTGATCTAGCAGATGGTATAGTCCATAAATACATGTAACTGCATATCCAAGCAATCAATACTCAAATCCTAAATAAGAGTTGAAAAATGTGGCTCTTATTCTTCAATTCAGTGCCTATCATCTCACTGATTCATGTTATAAATGGGTCCTTACTATTGGTTAGTAAGTTGATGCTGAGTTTCCATTGGGGTACTTGTAAATCACTACAGTATCTCTTGGAAGCTGAAGTTATTATCTTTTCACAAGTGAAGGAAAGGGTTCAGGATACTAAACACTAACAGGGAAAAACAGAAATTTTCATTTCCTAATGCTTGGCACCACTGCTATAAATAACTCTTCAGTGTAGTAACAACACTCAGAAGTAATATTCCAGATCAGCCACCTGTTTCTGTTGCTACTCTATAATGCAAACACAAATAACCTTTAGATTCACTTTCTAGTTGACAGTATTCTTGCCTCCTTTTAAACTGTAAGTGTGGCTAATATTATGTTAATGTTAGAACCTCAAATTTTGAATGTCAAAAGAAGAATAAGATAAAATTAAGAGATAATAATGATGATAATGATATAATTTTTGTTCCTTCATTATTCCAAGATTTACTTAATCACACCACTATAATTTTTGCTCTCAAGTTAGGGAATCCCACCTTTAACATTTAAACTGACTAGGCACTATTTACATCATATTGTATAGTTTTCAATTGCTTGTCTTTCTGAAATTGATTTAATTCAGATTTAGAGGGAGAGGGTTTGCTTTCACAGTCTCCCAAAGAGATGTTACACCTTCTTTATTTTATTCTTAGGCAAACCTTATTTTCATCTTGTGTATTCATTGTCAGTCTGATCATATCGCCCATGTTGGGCGAGATGGATATACAGTTCTCTTACATCACTTTCCTCTAATTTCCTGGAGCTGTGCCAAAGTTCTGGAATGTGAAGTCTTATATAGCATGAGAACATTGTTAACGGAGAACTTTCCGGTCTCTGAATCTCCTGCCAAGAAGATATCTGCAGATACATCTCTATCCCATCTGTTGCTTGGTCATCTGTTAGTGATCAGTGGCCCCACGAGAACTGGAGTCTATCAACCTGAATATATAGTCCTTCACAATAAAGTTCTGCTTACTGTCTCTGTACCAGGCTTCCTCTGATTACCTAGTAGGCTTTCTCACTACAGGCCTGTGTTGATCCACAAGGATGTTGTATAGTATGGGGCTTACTATGGTCATCTTCCCTTGCAGATGCCTTCTCCTTAAAGGCCAGAGATCCACAGTATCTTAGGTATGGTTGGGTCATTCTACCTCTCCTTTCCGTCTTGAATATTTCTGAAGTTCTACCACCTCATGAGTCAAACTTATGCCATCCATTCCTTCATTTTCTTCCAAAAATTTCTACATTTTCTGTATGATTTCTGATGTCTGCCACTTATTACTGCTTTTATTGTGTCTCCTGGACAGTTTGGATTTGGATTTTTCTCAGTAAATGCAAGTGCATTTCAGCCCTGCCACCATAAGATTACTGCTGGTTCCCTTTGGTTGTAGAACTGAAACACAGATCCTTCAGTAATACATGTAGTGATTATCTCCATCTTTAGTCCAGGAGTTAGATAACAATCAACACTGCCAGTAGATAATTCTTATTCTTATTCTTATTCTCATACTCATTCTCATTCTCATTCTTCTCCTTCTCCTTCTTCAGTAGAGAGAGAGAGAGAATGCACACTAGTGGGGAATGGAGGGACATAGAGAGAGGGAGAGAGAGAATCCTCAGCAGTCTCCATGATCATCATGGAGACCAGTGTGGGTCTCAATCTCACAACCTGAGATGAAATCAAGAGTCAGATGCTTAACCGACTAAGCCACCCAGGTGCCCCAGTAGATTATTCTTCTTAAACTCTCAGGTTGTATGCTTATTTCCAAATTATTTGGGGATTTAGGAAAGCACTCCACTGTAGCTTCCATGTATTTATATTATTGTTCTTATTTTTTATCTTTTTTAAAAAAATAACTGATGAGGGCGCCTGGGTGGCTCAGTGGGTTAAGCCGCTGCCTTCGGCTCAGGTCATGATCTCGGGGTTCTGGGATCGAGTCCCGCATCGGGCTCTCTGCTCAGCAGGGAGCCTGCTTTGCTTCCCTTCCTCTCTCTCTGCCTGCCTCTCTGCCTACTTGTGATCTCTCTCTGTCAAATAAATAAATAAAATCTTTAAAGAAAAATAACTGATGATAAGCCTATGACCAGTTCCATCAAACTGGTTAAGGAAATGGTTGTACTTTCCTAGTCACAAGAGGCAGAATTTGCACAAATATTTCTCTAATTACTGGGTAGGTTTTCTTATTATAGGTCTCTGTTCAATCCCAAGTCTCTCAAGGCATGCTCATTGTCATCCTTAATGCTAGTTTCCCTTGCAGAGGCCCTTTCTCTCAGAGGAAAGCAGGACATTTTGACTAGGCTGATTTAATGCAGCTGTTATGTCAAGGCTGCTTCAAAATGTCAATGTTGAATGTCAAAAGAGTATTTTTGATTACCAAGCTATGTATGCAACAGCCATCCTTGACCCTCACCCTATCCTTGACCCTTTCTTCCAGAGAACAGACCAGCTTTTCTCTTAACATTTTCCACTTCCAGCATCTGTGGTCAGTAGGTCTCTGTGGGATTGGAGTTATTTTCCAAACCCTCTTTATTCAATCAGCTTCTCATTGGAAAGTCTAACATGATATTTCCCCATCATTCACATCTTAATGAGACTGTTGGCATTTCTCCTGCATCGGATTTACATAGTCTAGGGGATTTATACTTTCCCCTTCTTAAATGTTATTATTACCTGAAATTCATACTTTATTCAGATTTTACTTGGTTTTACCTAATGCTTCTCTGTTCCAGGATTTCATTCAGGATTCCACACTACATTCAATTGATGTGTTTCCTGCTAGACTTCTTTAGATTATGACAGTTTCTCAGACTTGCCCTGTTTTTGATGATTTTAAAGATTTTTGAGGAGTACTGGAGAGACATTTTGTAGAACAAATCTGCATTGGGATTTCTTTTTTTTTTTTTTATGATTAAGCTGGAGTTATGGGTTTGGGGGAGAAGAGCCATGAAGGTAAGATGATATTCTCGTCACATCATAGCAAGAGTTCATGCTACCAACATGATATCACTGTGGATATAAACTGTGATCACCTGCCAGAAGCAGTGTTTATCTGACTTATTCACTATAAAATTACTCTTTTTCCTCCATTCTATAATGTGCTATTTGGAAGGAAGTCACTATACACATGTCCCACTTAAGGAGTGGAGAATTATGTCCATTCCCCACACCTTGAGGAGGGAGTATCTATATAAATTATTTGGAATTTTTCTGTAAAGGAAACTTGGCTATTCTTCTCTATTTGTTTTTTTTTTATTTATTGATTTAATCACTTATTTACCTTAATATGGGTTTATGGATATTTATCTCATACTTTGTTATAATCCAATACTATATTACTTATTTGGCCCCTCCAACTATTCCACCTTTGTCTATAAGAAGCTCTTTCAGTTTCTTCCGTGTCTTTTGACATTCTCCCACAGTTGTGTATGGCATTTTGCTTCATTTTGTTTTTAGTTCTTCCTACTTTGTGGCACTACAATATGCTCCAGGTTTATCTTGTATGTACCTATCCCAGTCCTAGAACTAGGCTTTTCTTCAAAGAGACTTGGCTCCTTTTATTTGAAGAATACTGCTAGAAACCAAGAGCTTCTATAAGTTCATCTATGTCTTTCACAGAATGAAAGATTTTAAGTTTAACAAAGTTTAATTTATCATCTTTTTTCTTTAATAGATTGTATTTTTTGGTGTTTTATTTAAAAGGTCATCACAAACCCAAGTTCACACGGATTTTCTTCTATGTTTTCTTGTAGAATTTTTATAGTATTTTTACATTTTACAATTTTACAATTTACCTGAATTTTACATTTAGGTATATAACACACTTTAGATTAATTCTGTACAAGGTTTAATATCTGTGATTAGGTTCATATTTTTGTATGGACTTCTAATTGTTCCAGCACCACTGGTTGAAAAGACTACTCTTTCTCTATTTAAACAAAAAATGTATTCACTTCATTTAAAGTAAAAACATGAAATTTGAACAGTTCACTCATTTTGCCCACCCCCATCCTCTGCCTCTGGCAATCACAATGTATGTGCTTCAGAAAAAAAATAGATGATAGATAGAAATATATATAATATAAATATAATACATACTTATACATACATACATATATGTACAATATAAATATACATACATATATGTACAATATAAATATATATATACAATACACATATAAAAGAGATCATAAGGTATTTTTCTTTGTCTGACTTACTGCACTTAGCATAATGCCTTGAGTTCAATCCATGTTATCATAAATGGCAAGACGTCATTCTTGTTTATTGCTAAATAATATTCCATTGTGCATATATATTATACAATGTCTTTCCCTGTTATTTCATTGTTGAACACTTGGGCTGTTTCCATATCTGGGCTATTGTAAATAATGGTACAGTGAATGGAAGTTCATGTATCTTTTCAAGTTAGTATTTTTGTTTTCTTCAGAAGAATACCCAGAAGCAGAATTGCTAGATCACATGGTAGTTCCATTTTTAATTTTCTGAGGAACCTCCATACTGTTTTTTTGTAGTGACTACACCAATTTACATTTTCACCAACAGTACACATTTTCACTGTGTGCATTTAGTTCCCTTTTTGCCGCATCCTTGCCAACATTCATTATTTCTACTCTTTTTGATAATAGCGATTCTAACATATGTAAGGTGGTTTTGATTCGCATTTCCCTGATGATGAATAATGCAGAACATCTTTTCATATGTTGCTGTTCATCCATATGTCTTCCTTAGAAAATTGTCTATTCAAATATTCTGTCCACTTTTTTATCAGATTGTTTAACTTTTTGTTATTGAGTTGTATGAGTTTTTTATGTATGTTGGATATTAGCTCTTTATCAGATATATGATTTGCAAATATCTTTTCCAATTTAGTAGGTTGCCTTTTTATTTTGTTGATGGTTTCCTTTTCTGTGCAAAAGATTTTTAGTTTTATGCAGTCCCACTTATTTATTTTTGTTTTTGTTACTTTAACTTTTGGTGTCAAATTCTAAAAAAATAATAATTACCAAGACCTATGTCAAGGAGTTATCACCTATGTTTTCTTCTAGGAGTTTTATGGTTTCAGATGTTTTTTTAATTATTTTTTTATTTAAACTTTATTTTATTTTTTCAGTGTCCCAAGATTCATTGTTATGGTTTCAGATGTTATGTCCAAATCTTTAACCCATTTTGAGTTAATTTTTGTATGTGGTGTAAGAAAGTGGTCCAGTTTCATTCTTTTGTATATGGCTGTGCAGCTTTCCCAACACCACTAATTGAAAAAAAGGTTCTTTCCCTATTGTATATCTTTGTCATAAATTAATTGACCATACATATGTGGCTTTATTTCTGGGCCCTCTATTCTGCTCCACTGACAAATGTATCTGTTCTTATGCTCATATGATACTGTTTTAATTACTATAGACTTGCAATGTAGTTTGAAATCAGGGAGAATGATGCATCCAGATATGTTCTAAGGTTGATTTGGTTATTCAAGTTCTTTTACAGATTTACACTTTCCTATTTATTTTTCTTTTATTTTCTGAAGTAATAACAATTCTTGAAAGTAGTTTTGGATACACTTTCCACTGCCACCAAAGTGTGGCCTCACCCATTTAAAATGTCACATATAATTTCTCTGAAGTTATACTCTAATCTATACCATGAAGCTAAAAAAGAATTTACAGCATACTGAATGTATTGGATATTATATAACCTAGACTTCCACTAACAGACCCTAATAATTTCTGATGAAAATACATTCTCAATCTTTAACTTTTTATTACACAAATAGTACGTTTTCATTATAGAAAATTTAGAAATACATAAAAGCAAAAAGGGGAAAGTCACTCTCTTCTACTTCCCAGTTAAAAATATTATTAATATTTTATGTATTTTTCATTAATTTGACGGTGCATATATACGCTTACATATATTTTTTACAAAACAATTACAACTTTGTTGCAAGATAATTTCTCCTTTAATGTATCTTGGACATATTATTGTCGATACAAAGAAAGCTTCTTTATTTCTCTTTAAATCTGTGGAATATTTTATTGTTTGAAAGTACTATACTCAAATATATCTATCTTTTCTTCCATTGGTAGAGATTTGGTCATTTTCAGGTTTCCAATATTTTTTGATGTTTCACTTGTAATTTTTTTGTGTTGTAACTATTACCACAATTAATTTTTAAGCATGCGTGTTTTTATATTTAAAAGAGGATTTTTGTAGGATAAATTCCTAAAAGTGGACTTTCTGAACCAAATGATATGAATACACTAGCAGGTAGTGCCATATGATCTTCTGGGTGGCTCAGTGGGTTGGAGCCTCTGCCTTCGGCTCAGGTCACGATCTCAGGGTTCTGGAATCGAGCCCCGCGTCGGGTTCTCTGCTTAGTGGGAAGCCTGCTTCCTCCTCTCTCTCTCTCTTCCTGCCTCTCTGCTTACTTGTGGTCTCGCTCTGTCAAATAAATAAATAAAATCTTTAAAAAAAATCCAGCAATTTAATGTCTTCCATAGAATGTGAAAATATCTGTTTTGCCAATCCTGAATAGTTCTGGCTGTTATTTACATTTTTCATCACTGTTATCCTGATAGGTACAAAAAGTACTTTTATTTTTATTCATAATTTTTAAATGATTAATACTATAGAGCATCTCTTTAAATTGATTTTTTTCTCTAAATCTCTTGTTACTTTCCTTTGATAATCTCTCTGGTGTAAAATGTATGAAATATTTACATATTAAATATATTAGCCCTCTGCCTGTAATATATGATGCAAATGTTTTATTACTGTTTCTCATATGCCTTTCAATGGTGGTTTAGGCCATATAGAAAACATTTTTTTATTTATTTTCTGATTATAAAACACACCTTATTGTGAGATATTTAATAATAGGTTGATATAAATTTAAAACAGTTTTATCAGTCTAAGGATATTTTAGTGCTTTAACAATCCTTACATAATTGAGACTGAATCCAAAACTGGTAGTAACCAGGATGAGGACTGCATTAAACTTCTGACAGTCTGTGGGTGAATATTAGCCAACTGAGCTTCAGACTCTATTTGATATTATTAGTTCCTTACTCAGTCACTTCCTAGCTGGGTGACCTAAGTTAAGGAACTTAACTTTTAAAGACTTAATGTTCTCAGCTACATAATGGAGATCATACCTACCTCAAAATATTGTTATGAGATAAAATTTAAGTACCTTACACATATTAGCTTTTTGCTCTCATGCTTTTCTCCTTCTGAAAGCCATTTGGCCATGCTGACCATCCAATCCATGTGGCCCACAGATCCAGGTTTCTTAGTCTAAGAGGCAGGATCACTAATCCACCACTGATATCAAGAGATGCTTATTCATTCATTCAACAGATATTTATTGAGCACCTACTATGTGCCAAACATCATTTTATGTGCTGGGGGTACAATAATTAACAAAATGGAAGAACATCCTACAGCTTATATTCTAACTGGAGAAAATACACAATAAACAAATACCTATTTAAAGTATTTTAGAGAGTGTAGCACTTGAACGTAATAAAGAGAGCAAATTATGGTTTGAGGGTTCAAAATTTCAGAGGGATAGGCATAGCCCAAAAAAACATGATTCAATAAGCAAACAGAGTTATGTGGTATCTGGACAGCTGTACCTATCAGAGAATATCTGTATAGTTCTCTTACTTTTGCTCTTGTTTTATGAGTATTCATCAGTTTAGGGATTCAAAACATTTATTGATTGCATACCATGTAGCAGGCACTGTTTCAGGCACAAAAGATATACAGAAGAGAACAAGATATACATAGTCCTCAACGATCTGTATGTTACTGTCTAGCTTCTGGGATAGATACACAAAATAAAACAAAATTTTTAAAATAAATAAGTAAAAAGCAACAGGTACTATGAAGAATATAAAACAGGGTAAGGGCTAGAAAGTAATTCTGGACTCCTTTAGGTTAGATGGTCAGGAAAGCACTCTCTGAAAAATGACATTTAAACTTAGCCTTGAATGACAAGAAATCAGTCAAATGAAGATCTGGAAGAAGAGTTTAAACAAAAGGAACAAATGTGCAAATACGAGAAGGCAGGAAAGGAAAGGCCTACAGATATAGAAAATAATGGAACAAAATATACCAAAATAGTAGTTAGTAGTGGGTGGTAAGATAACTTGTTATGTACATTTTCTTATCTAAACTTGATTGTGGTTTCTACAATTTCATAAATGAGAGGAAGTTACTTTCATAATCATAAAAATCCATAAAATATTAATAGTAAGAAGACATGGAAAATGTAATCTAGAGGAAAACACATAGGCTTTGAAGTCAGACCCAGGTTGGAAACTCAGCTTTGTCAGTTACTCATTGTTGACCCAGGGCAAGACATCTAACTCTCTCAAAAAGTCTCAGTTTTCCAATCTAGAGAATGGAGATAATAGTTCCATGTATTGCACATGTAGGAACACTAGCACAGTGCCTTGACCAGAATGCAAACTCTTAAACTTACTAGTCATGTGACTGTCGGTAAGTTTCCTCATCCTCTCATAAACTCAGTTTCTTAAGCTATAAAATTGTATATAATAATGTTGACCCTTCAGGACTGTCATAGAGGTTAAATGAGTCAATGTATTACAAAATGACAGCATTATACCACTTTAGACACATATTAAGTGATAAATAATATTAGTTATCTATGGATGGGAGATTGGTGGTGATTTTTATTTTCTTTAAACTTGATGTATTACCCAAACTTTTTAAATAACCATATGTTTCTACTAAAATAAAAATGACCTCCTTATATCATTTACATGGTTTAATTCTAGCTCTACAATTTTGTCCCACAGAAACATTTACACAAGTTACAAGGATGTTTACTGCAGCATTGTCTGTAATTGCAAGTATTTGTAAACAAATACCCATTAACATAGGAGAGTTCCATAAATTACAAAAAATCTTTGCCTTGAAAAATGATGAATCAATCATAAAAAGAATGAGGCAAACTATAATATGGTCCAACATGGGAAATGGTCCAAGATATAATAAGTTACAAATGAGGTTGCAAGACAATTATGAATAATATAAGCCCTTTTCACCAAAGATTATTATTATATACAGTATATTAGTTTGGGCATAGGGGAAAAAAGGCTTGAATAATAAACACTGATCTGTTAACAATCCTGATTACAGGGCTTTTCCATTTCTGTACTCTATAATTCTAAAGTGTTTAGATTGTTTAAAAAGATATAGAACATAGAAAAAGAAAATGTATAAAGGAAGAGGTGACTAAATTCTAGCAAGAGATCACTTAGATGTAAAGACTGAGTTATCCATTTGATTCTGCAAAAATGAAGCTATTTATGGCCTTAGTGAGAACAATTTCGTAAAAGCAGTAGTGATACAAACAGGGTGGAAAAGGGGAAGGTAAGAAATTGGAAACAGAAAACTTATATGATTCTTTCTGGTAGTTTGGCTAGGAAGTGCAGGAGAAAGGACAATAGCTGGAGATGGGCATAGAGACAAGGAAAGGCTTTGATTTATTTTTTTCATTTTTTTTCTGTGAACAATCTGAGTATATTTAAAATCAATGGGGACAGGAGGTGAAAGAGAGATTGAAACTACAGAAGAAATTGAGAATAATTGATGGAGTAAGTCACAGAAGAGGCAGTAGGGGAAAAGATCCAAAACAAAGATGAAGGGCTTAACCCTAAACAGAAAGTAGAATAAGATGGGGGTGGGGGGAGTTCAGAGGTTCAAGAACACTGGAGAAAGTCCGACATGGTCACTATAAAAATTCACTGAAAGACAACAGCAATGAAACATTGAAGAAACGCTGGGCACATCTAGACTCTGAGACCAAATCTTGAGATTATGTGATTTTTTTTCTCAGCAGCACTCACAAATAATATTAAGAACACAAAAAAATGGGAAGTGGATTGATTCTTTCATGGATTGAATATTTCCAGGTAGTTTTAAATAAGGATAAAGAAGTAAAGGAATTGAAGACATTGGCTTGCCCCCCCCAAAAAAGGGTAGCATATGTATAGGGCTTGTGGAAGGACAGAACATGTTGCATTTTAGATCCTACAAATGATTCATGTAGCTATTGTGCAGAGAGTTTTTAAAAAGTAAAATGAGATAAGGTTGGAGAAAATAGCATAGAGGGCCAAGAAAAATAATTTGGAATTTATTCTAAGTACGACTGGAACCCATTGGAGTATTTAAGAAAGGTAATGACCTGGTATAATTTAACTTTTTAAATTTTTCTCTAGATAGACAATGAGTCAAAAGCAAAATTAGATAAATACACTAAGATCAAGAACAAAACCAGGATCCTTGCTTTGCCGTATCTATTCAACATTGTACTACATGTTCTTACCAGGGAACTTAGGAGAGAGGAAAAGAAATAAAAGTCATCCAAATTGGAAGGGAAATAAAACGATCTCTATTTCCAGATGACATGATCTTGTGTATTGAAAATCCTAAGGAATCTTCAAATAAACTATTAGAATTAATAAAGAAGTTCAGCATGGTTCCAGGCTACAAGATCAATATGCAAAAATCATTTGTATTTTAATATGCCACCTATGGACAATCCACAAATGAAATTTAAAGTAATTCCATTTACAGTAACATCAAAAAGATTACGATACTTAAGAATAAATATAACTAAGGAAATGCAAGAATTTTACACTGAAAACTATAAAAATTGCTTTTTCTAAAGATTTTACCTATTTATTTATCAGAGAGAGAGAAAGAAAGAGCACAAGCAGGCAGAGAGAGAGGAAGAAGTAGGCTCCCTGTGGAGCATGAACCCCCCCGCCCCCAATGTGAGACTAGATCCCAGGACCCTGAGATCATGACCTGAACTGAAGGCAGATGCTTAACTTACTGAGCCACCCAGGCATCCCTATAAAACATTGATTTAAGATATATTTAAGAATTTAAGAAAATATTTGCAAGTCACATATCTGCAAAGGGTTTAGTATCCAGAATATACAAAAAACTCTTAAAATTCAACCACAAGAAAAACTCAACAAGAAAACAACTCAATGTAAAATGAGAGAAGATTGGGGGCGAGTTTGCATTTTCCTTGATCATAATAATGCTCTGTTCAAGTGGTTTATCTCTCCAATTAGAATGCATTTCCAAGGGAGAAATAATGAATGGCTCCTGTGAACTTCCTCTGAACCTGTGCTTTCTCCAAAAAGAACTACTGCATTTGTGTTAGTGGCTTGTATTAGGCATCTGTTACTGCACTTTGAATAGATGCCATTCCCAATATTAATATGTATGACAAAGCACTTTATATAGGCAAATTCAATTGAACATACAAGGTATTATTTATCCCTGAAATTCAATGAGTTAAAAATTAAAAAATCTATGGAATAATTAGATATTTCAATAGATTAAAGGCAAAAAATATGGTCATCTCAATAAATGCAGAAAAGAGGAAAAAATGTCAACAATAATCTTGACTATTAATACTCAATAAACTAAAACACCCAAATAAAAGTAATATAAAATTACCATTTTTCATGTTAATAAAAACCTACAGAATTTCAGTTTTGGTTTTTTTTTTTTTTTTTTTAATGAGAAAAGGACTTGAAGGCGGCTGGATTGCTTAGTCGTTAAGTGGCTGCCTTTGGCTCAGGTCATGATCCCAGAGTCCTGGGATCGAGGCCCACATCTGGCTCCCTGCCTGGCAGGAAGCCTGCTTCTCCCTTTCCCACTTCCCCTGCTTGTGTTCCCTCTCTCTGTGTCTCTCTCTTTCAAAAAAAATAGATAAAATCTTTAAAAAATAAATAAAAATAAAAATGAGAAAAGACTTGAATAGATATTTCTCAAAAAAAGATACACAAATGAACAATAAGCACATGAAAAGATATTCAAAATCATTAGTCATTAGGAAAATGCATATTAAAACCGCAATGAGATATCACTCAATACCCACTGGGTTGGCTATAATTTAAAAATGGACAATAATAAGTATTGACAAAGATGTGGATAAATTGGAACCCTCTTACTTTGCTGATGGGAAAGTAAAATGGTACAGCCACTTTGGAAAACAGTTTGGCTATTCCTCAAAATTTAATCAGAGAGATACTATATGACTTGCCAATTCTACTCCTAGGTATATATACCCCCAAAATTGAAAATATATATCCACACAAAAATTTGTATATGAATGTTCATAGAACTCTTCATAACAGTTCAAAAGAGGAAATAACCCAAAATGTCCATCAATTGATAAATGGATTTAAAAAATGGTATATCTATACAGTGAAATAATATTCAGCCTTAAAAAGGAATGAAGTATTGATATATGCTACAATGTGGATGAACTTCAAAAACATTATGCTAAGTGAAGGAAACCATATTCAAAGGGCCTTATATTTTATGGTTCCATTTATATGAAATGTTCAATGCAGACAAATCAGGAGAAACAGAAATAGGTTGTTTTCCAGGAGATAAGGAGAGGGGACAATGGAGAGTGATGGCTAATATATACAGAATATTTGGGGGGTGATGAAAATATTGTGATATTAATGATAGTTGCAAAACTTTGTAACTACAATAAAAACCACTCAATTGTGCAATACTTTATTTTATGGTGTATGAACTATATCTCAAAAAAAAAGACAGGACTGGAAGAGATTATGCTGTGTGAAATAAGTCAAGCAGAGAGAGTTAATTATCATATGGTTTCACTTATTTGTGGAGCATAAGGAATAACACGGAGGACATGGGGAGATGGAGAGGAGAAGGGAGTTGGGGGAAATTGGAGGAGAAGGTGAACCATGAGAGACTATGGACTCTGAAAAACAATCTGAGGGGTTTGAAGCGGCGGGGGGTGGGAGGTTGGGGGAACCAGGTGGTGGGTATTAGAGAGGGCACGGATTGCATGGAGCACTGGGTGTGGTGCAAAAACAAGGAATACTGTTATGCTGAAAATAAAAAAAAAATTGAAAAAAAAAAACAATCAGGGTTTTGGAGGGGTGCTGGGGTGGGAGGTTGGGTGAGCCTGGTGGTGGGTATTATGGAGGGCACATACTGCATGGAGCACTGGGTGTGGTGCATAAACAATGAATTCTGGAACACTGAAAAGAAATTTAAAAAATAAATAAATTTTTTTAAAAAAGAAAGGAAGGAAATAAAAGGAAAAGAAAGAAGAGGGGGAGGGAGGGAAGAAGAAAAGAAAGGAGTGTGATAGAGAAATTGGTTAGAATAAGGGTAAAGAAAAGTGAGCATTTTCTGTCTGCAATTTCTCAGTTAAAATTATAATTCCATATATGCATATATTTTCCATTTACCTTAAACATTTAGGAGAAGTTACTGTTTATTTGTTTCCACAACCAGAAAAAGAAACATTAATTTTGCATTCTGAATTCTAGACTTCTCCCTAAGTCTATGGTATTATCAGAATAGATAAGATTTGCATGTGATCACGTGTCTAATAATATTTCAAAAACCAAAAAAGAATTGCATATTGTTTTATCAGTTATGTTGGAAACACCTAATTTTTTTTCAAGAATGGTAACATTATGGGACGCCTGGGTGGCTGTTGATTAAGTATCTGGGTTCAGCTCAGGTCATGATGCCAAGGTCCTGGGATCAAGTCCCACAGTGGGCTTCCTGTTCAGCAGGGAATCTGCTTCTCCCTCTGCCCCTCTCCCCCACTGGTGCTCTCCCTCCCTGTCTTTCAAAAAAATAAATGAAATCTTAAAAAAAAAAAAAATGGGCGATGCCTGGATGGCTCAGTCAGTTAATCATCTGCCTTTTGCTCAGGTCATGATCCCAGGGTTCTGAGATAGAGTCTCATCAGGCTACTTTCTCAGTGGGGAGCCTGCTTCTCCCTCAGCTGCAGCTTTCCCTGTTTGTGCTCTGTCTCTCTCTCTCTCTCTCTCTGACAGATAAATAAGTAATATCTTTAAAAAAAAAAGAATGGTGCTATTACAATGTTCAGGTTTTCTGTTTGCTCACTCTGACACTTTGCTCATTAGTGGCATCTAGCTTCAAACAGTGAAAGTTAGTGTCTTTTGCATATTTTAATAATATGAGGCTAAATATTAAAAACAGTGCAAGATGGGGAAATTCAGTGTTTCTATGTGGATTGTGATATAATTTGCCTGATGTTTCATATTCCTGGAAGTTCATGTAATAAATACCATTTACTCTGGGATGTCTGGGTTGCTTAGTTCCTTAAGCTTCTGACTCCTGATTTTGGCTCAGGTCATGATCTCAGGGTCCTGAATGGAGCCCCAAGGTGGGCTCCCTGCTCAGCAGGGAGTCTGCTTAAGATTCTCTCTTCCTCTCCCTTTGCCCCTTCCCATGTTCTCGTGCGGTCTCTTTCTCCCAAATAAATAAACCTTTTAAAATATATAAATAAATAAATGGCATTTATTCTGAAAAAAAAAATGGATAAAGAAAATCAGTTAGGAGGACCTTATAGTAGTCTGGCTAAGAAAAGATGTTATTTTGGACTAGTATGATAGCAATGGTACTGGAGAGAAGCAGACAGATTTAAATATATTTAGAAGATAGAATAGGAGATAGGACTTGGAGTAGACTGGAAATGAATGTGACAGAGAGATAAAAGTCAACACTTCTGGTTTTTAAAAGTGAATGAAGCTGCCTGCCATTCACTGAAATTAAGAAAGATAAAGAAGGACTATGCTGGAGGATGGGAGAGAACAGAAATGACGAGTTTAGCTTTGGACATCTTGAGTTTGAAATTTTAAGGTGAAAAAAGGTTGCTTATTATCAGGTCTAAATCTCAGAGGAGTCTGCACAATAGATAAACGGGAGTTACATGCATATAAATGAAGCTTTTGGCTTTATAATATACTTATCCTTTCATCCTGCAATCCTATGTTGAGGAGTTCATCCTAAAACGATAGTTCAGGGGTGCCTGGGTGGCTCAGTCAGTTAAGTCATTGACTTCTTTTTATTTTTTTTTATTCTATTTTTTTATTAAATTCAAATAGCCAAGGTATAGTACATCATTAGTTTTTGATGTAATGTTCAATGATTCATTAGTTGAATATAATATTCAGTGTTCATTATATCACGTGCCCTCTTTAATTCCCATCATCCAGTTACCCCATTGCCCCCAACCACCTTCCTTTCATCAACCCTCAGTTTATATCCTATAGTTAAGAGTCTCTCATGGTTTGTCTCCCTCTCTGATGACTTCCCATTCAGTTTTCCCTCCCTCCCCCTATGATCTTCTGTGCTCTTTCTTATATTCCACATATGAGTAAAACCATGTGATCATTGTGTTTCTCTGATTGGCTTATTTTATTTAACATAATACCCTCCAATTCCATCCATGTCGATGTAAATGGTACATATTCATCCTTTCTGATGGCTGAGTAATAGTCCATTGTATATATGAACCACATCTTCTTTATCCAATCATCCGTTGAAGGACATCTCTTAAGCTACCAGCCCTTGACCTCAGCTCGGCTCTTGGTCTCAAGGTAATAAGTTCAAGGTCCACATGGGGCTCCACACTTGTGGAGCCTACTTAAAAAAAAAAAAAAAGCTCAGAATATGCACAAAGGTAAAGTTACAATAATGTTCATCTCTATAAATCCCTGGTTTCAGTATTTAGGCATAGACATGAATTTAAAGAAGAAGTAATTACCATCCAGGAAGAGCAGCAAAGAAAATGCAAAAGAAAAAAGAGTTCTAGGCAGTTGCATAAATAAGCAGAAACACAAGTACACCGCTACTATCAGCAATACTACCAATAAGAAAAATTGTCAGGTTCTACTCTTAAAAACCTAGGATTCACATGTGTGATTTTGGCGGGGTTAGGAGACAAACATTTCTTTAAATATATTGATGAGATACAGTGTTGCAGAGTGTGGAAAATTGTCATTCTCATACACCCTTGGTAGAATAATAAATTGCTTCAAACTTTTGAAGGCAAATTTAAAATGTGCATGCTCCTTCAAAATATGAGGAAAATGGATGGCATAAATATTGACAAATTAAAATTTTAAGTAATACATATTAGACATGAGATTATTTCTATAGCAAGAGTTCAACTGTTGCTAAAATAAAAAATACATAGTTAAAAATAAAGATTTCAAACTGTATTCACATATTAATTCTTAACCTTGGTGAGATCTTTCAGAGGAAAAAATTAAGATATAATGATATACACCTAAAGTTCAATATAGTTTATAGATTCATTTCAATTAAACTTAAGCTAAATCAGATAAAATTCCAATATTTTGTTTAAAAATCCACACATAGTAATAACCAGTATTTATAAAATTATTACCTAGACAGTATCTCTCCTCCTTGTGTGTATGGATAGACTGATGAATGCTATACAGTAAGTGTTAATTATGGTTATTTTTGAATGATAGGTTAAATTATCACTTCCAATTTTGTACTTATTTAATGGTTATAATATTTTAAAAATTATATATATGTGTCTAAACAAATAAACAGATTATTCAAAAAATCTGAAAATTTATGTAATCATTAAAATTATTGATTTGAAACCACATTGATTATGAATTTAAAAATATAATGTGCATGTTCTTTGAGACACCAATTTCACTCATAAAAATTTATCACACAAAAGTAATGGGCACACTTAAGTAAAGATAAGTGTAAAAAATATCCACTTCAGCACAATTTGTAACAGTGAACAATTTTTTGAAGGACCTAAAACACGTATATAGCTGATTGGTTAAATTAAAATTTATACATTCAAACAATGGAATCCTCTAAATGGATTAAAGGAAATTAGGTGGAACTATATGTACTATCATGTAAAGATGTCTAATATATATTGTTAAGAAAAAAAAGCAATTTGCTACACAATATACCCTGTAGGATTCCATTTTTTATGCACACACACACACACACACACACACACACACACACACACAGAATGAGAGAGAGAGAGAGAATGAGAGATTGGTATTTTGCAAAGAAAGTAACAGGAAGAATAGACACCAAGACCTATCTTGATAAGGGAAGGGAGAGATACAGGAAAATTCCACTTCCCAATTTATGTAATTTTGTGTCATTTGAATTTTTACAGCAAGCATATATAGTTTGCAACCAGAAAAAAAGCTTCGTTAAAAATTTTAACTAAGGAGGGGGCGCCTGGGTGATTCAGTGGGTTAAAGCCTCTGCCCTCGGTTCAGGTCATGATCCCAGGGTCCTGGGATCCAGCCCCACATCGGGGCTCTCTGCTCAGCAGGGAGCCTGCTTCCTCCTCTCTCTCTCTGCCTGCCTCTCCGCTTACTTGTGATTTCTGTCTGTCAAATAAATAAATAAAGTCTTTTAAAAAAAATTTTTTTAACTAAGGAGGAAATCTTATTGAATAGTGAGTGATTCATAAAAGAATGTAAAAATGTATTTATTGACCTGAAATACATTCACAATTCGTTGCTAAGTAAAAAGAGCAACCTGCAAACATTGTAAGCATGTGATAGAATTAGAAAGATATACGTAGAGTAATATTTTTTAGTATGGTCTCATTTATGTGGTACAATATATGTGTGTATCCCTAAAAACAAAACAAAAAAACTCTTCTGAAGAAATGTTCTTCAAGCTATAAATAAAGAATATTTCCACAGACTTCACAGGTGAAGGAGATGCGAAGACTATATTATACGTTCCTATTTCGTTTGACTTTTACAAGGATGTTTTACCTTTGAAATCAGAAAAATAGAGATTAAAATTTGAAACATGAAAAGAATTTGTTTTACAAATTTTTACAAAATGAGGTACAAGTATACTTACTGACATTGGAAGACATTCACTACACATGGCTAAATATAAAATGTAAATGTAAAATTGCATGTACATATATATTTGTACATAGAATATTTTAAAGTAGGGAGTGCTAATTAATAATCCTGCCAAATAGTAAAGCTGCTTTTGAACTGCAAAAATAAATTCTTAATACTTTGTAAAAAAAATTTTTTTTAAACTATGAACAAACCTGCAGAAACACAACTGAACATTTAAGTTATAGGTTTCTAGGTAACTTATATATTCTTTATCTTTTCTGAATCCTACAGGTTTTTCTCAATGAACAAGTATAATTTCTATAATTAGAAAAAAGCTGCAAACATAATCCTATTTTATCTTTAGTAAATCCTTTATGTTTTTCTCAATAAGCAAGTATACCTTTTACAATAAAAAACCTGCAAGCAAGATCTTAGTTTTTCTTTAAATCCTGAATGTGTGTCTGTTCCTGCGTGCGTGCGCGCGCGCACACACACACACACACACACACACACACACATTCTTTTTAGTTGGGAATGTTAGATTCCATAAGACTGAGATGGCTCCCTGGCTTCTCTGAATGGCAGTTGCTCCCACTCTGCTTTGTGTATGTTGTGGGAGGAGTAAGCTGGTGAGGAAGAGAGGAGGGAAAACAAGGGGGAGGAGAGTGAGGGAAAGAAGAAGGAAGGGGGAAGAGGAGGATGGGAAATAGGAGAAACCGACACCATAGACTAGAGGAAATAGGAGAAACCGACACCATAAACTAGACGCAAGTCAGCTGAGAAAATCTCAGTGGAGGCTGCCAGTCCCTGATGTATTTCTTCTGCTAAACAAACTTCTGGAAAGCTGGGTCTGGAGGTTAAAGTAGCAGTCCCTCTTCCCTTTATTCCTTCCTTCCTACCTTCCTTCCCAACATTCCCATTCTCTGATGTTCAAGCTGCAGTTCTGACTCTAGGCTCCAAGCAGCACTCATTTGTATTTTCTAAATATTTCCCAATTCACATGTATCATTAGTACAGGGTGACTTCCTGTTTCCTTTAGGAGATACACATGAACTAGATGTCAGTGTTGTCTTTAAACCCCAGAATATTAAGATACTATAGATCCACAAAGCACAATCTTGGTTTGATGAACAAGACATTGGAATGAGAGTCAGATGATATAATCAGGTCCTTGAGTCCCTGGGAATGTCGCTACTATCTTATTGTTAAAATTATTTTATGTTGAAATTTATTCCTATAATTCATTTTACTTTTTTCTCTTTATGAAGCATCTTTTTTTATTATTAAAAGGTATAATTCAGTGCTTGAAAGGATAAAATGACTTACACTAATTACAGAAAATCAGTTGAGTCTATAAAGCTGTGGACTAAAGAAGGATTCCCAAGACACTGGCAATGGCCTGCTTCTCAAGAATTACTTACTAGCCATGTTAATGACTGGGTAACCATGACAACCATAAGGACTCTGACACCAAACCCACACTCTTCACCACTAGATTATGCTGCATCTTAATGTACATGTCTAGGAAGGCCCCACCAGCAGGCTCTGGCAGACAGAATCGCATAAACAGCCCAAAAGAGGGAGGAAAAAAGGAAAAGGAAATTGCCTTCCTCAAGAGAAGAAGAACACCAAGAGCCCTCAAAGGTCCCAAGGATACAAGGAGTATAAAAGTACGACACACTCCCACCCCAACCCAGCCCACCCGGCCTCCAGAAACACAGACCTACAGTAATTAGGAAACCAAAGTAGTACGGAAAGAAACGATATTGACTTGGGAGGTCACAAAAGTTCTCCTTTTCCATGCCATGTGATACACATTTGGCCTCTGCTGTCTGAGCCTCTGGTTTTCTCCTGTTTCCCATTTCCCTTCTCCATTTCCATGATCTGGCTTCCTATAGCCAGCTGATTCACCCTCGGGGTCTGTAAGCTGATGATACCCACATCTTTTATCTTGCACCCAAAGTCCAGATCCATGTGATCAACTGGCCAGTGAAGAACTCCATTTGGACAACTCACCGACTCCTAAAATTCAACTTTTCTCAGCCTGAGCTCCTCCTCCTCCTCCTCCCACTGTTCCTCTTCTTCCCCTTCCTCCTGCTCTCCTCTTCCAAGGGGTCTCACTCAACAACCCACCCCATTGCCCAAGCCAGACTCCACTTCCTCCACTTCATGCCCACATCCCATCCATTTACCTCTGCACTGTCTCTCATCAGTCCACACTTCCCGGTTATCACTTCTGCCAACCTTGCCCAATCATCGCTCTCCTGGATGATGACAACAGCCTCCTAAACTGGTCTACCCACACTAGAGGGTGGGAGTGAGAGTGGCTCCAACACACTCTGCAGCCAATGTGATCTGCCTCAAATCTGAGTTCCTTCACATCTGACTTAAAATACCTCAATGCCTGGCTTCCCACTGCACTGGGGATAAGGTCCAGACAACCTTAGGGGCAGGCAAGGCCTTCCATAGCCCCATCCCTGCCTACTTCTCCTTCACTGTTCTGGCCATACCGAACTTATTCATGTTCTCTGAATGTGTCATTCTCTCTCTCGCCTCCTAGCTTTGGTACATGTTGTCCCTTCTGCCTGGAACACACTCTTTCTTCCCCTCCATCTGGCTGGTCCCCAGGGCTGGTCCCTCAACCTTGACTAGCAATGTTGGATGTGTACATATTCTGCTCTCATACCTGAGCAGGCAAGTCCTTTAATTGTGTTCGATAGGGTACTCATCACATCCATTATGGCTGGCTTTTACTTGTTTAGCTTTCACCTTGTTTCCAAGCCCTTTGATTATGTGTGTGTTTACCTCAATGAAGCTTCCATCTACCAAAATAATTCCCCTCCTTTAGGATCTTTTTAAAAATTATCTATAGTTGCATGATTTATCTCATCAAACCAGGTGAAAGAATGATTTCATAATTTACTGCCAAAGTCAGATTTCACCTCATTTTCTCAGTCAAGTATTTTTTTTTAATTATCCAGTTTGCTTTCTCATTACTGGTCATTACTGATAATCAGGGAACTGTTATGGTCTAATAAGTCATATCTGTAATGTATCAATGTTGTCAACCTGAATGCCACATTCTCAAACTGAAGTGAATTTTCTTCAAGATACCATAGTAGTTCTTGCAGAAATATCTACCTTTAGAATCTTTAGCCATCACATCTCTGAGCAGCTTTTTGTTTCATTTTTATGTCTGAATCTCCTTTTTGCTTTCAAATAAACAAGAGTGTCTCCTTTCTAAGTTTAAGAATCTGATTTCTTTGTGTTGGGAATGCCATTTGGCACAAATTAATATATATATTTCTTTTTTTACTCTTAGTTTTTAACATTTATAAAGCAAGTTTAACACTATCATGCCCTGGCTAACAGTTAAATTATTCCTCTTACAAATTCTTTTTCAATCAAGTTCAGTTAATTTATTCTTTTTCTGAGATTATATCTTCATCTCTTTTTAAAAATTCTTTATTTAAATTCAATGTAGTTAATATATACTGTATTATTAGTTGCAGGGGTAGAGTTTAGTGATTCGTCAATTGCATATAACACCCAGTGCTCATTATATCGAGTGCCCTCCTTAATGCCCATCACCCAATACCCCATCCCCCCATCCACCTCCCTCCAGCAACCCTCAGTTTGTCTCCTAGAGTTCAGCATTTATTATGATTTGCTTCCCTCTCTATTTTCATCTTATTTTATTTTTTTTTCCTTCCCCTATGTTCATCTGTTTTGTTTCTTAAATTTGACATATGAGTGAAATCATATGGTCTTTTTTTTTCATCTCTTTTAGATTGTGCTAAACAAATTATTTGGTTTCACAAGCTACTAAAACAATGTTCTCATTAATATAAGAACCCTCTTATTTCTAATTAAAGTGTATCATTTCTTTAGTGATTACTCACTTTAAATCTATGATTTTGATTTTCCTTGTTTTTTAAATTTGACATTAATTCCTGTGTTGCCCTTTCCACACGGACTAATACCTGTATCTTGCTCCCAACCAAGGATAACTCTATGTACTTCTCTTATTTAGAAACGCTGGTCTTCCAAGAAGAGTGGATAGGCCATAATAGACATGTAAGGTGCTTTTTATTTTTTATCATGCCCCTTTAAATGATTAAGTTTTCTGTTTTATAATGTACATAACGGTGAAATATTGTACACTTATTATTTATGAATAGATAAATATACATACACTGATGTACATGCTAACATTTTTTGCCAATAGAGACCCATAATAAAAAACTTTTGGAAACCACTGACTTACAGTACTAACCAACAGACTTGCACATTCTAAGATACAGAAATATAAAGTGCTCTCAGACACTGAGGCCTAGAAAACACTGAAATTTCTCTGAGTAAAATGTACAATGCATTCATCAAATGTTCCAGTACAACTTTTGTAAATTCTGGAGTTTTCATAGACCAAAACATACCATATCAAATCTTACATGATGAACTGAATACATAATTCAGCAGTACATGATTAGTATTACAATGCTACATTAATTAAATTCCTAATAAAATTGTTTCATTAATTCTGTGGGCCTAATATTAAAACTTGCAATTAAAAATTTTCATTGCTTATAACAAATAATTATTCTAATCTACAGGATAATAAGATCCTGAGCATATTAAAAGTTATTAATAATGAGTTTATTTTGAAAACCAAACTAACAAAGGCTAGGTGTACTCAAGCTAATGATTATCAGACATACTCCAATAGAAGGTCTTATGCTATTCGTCTCCAGCTGTAATAAGAGATTTGTTCTAAGGGTTTTTATTTACTCACCCTTCAAGCAAACCTAGCCATTACTTGTATCACCGGCAGTTACTTAAATTCCAAGACCATATTTATCTAAATTTGAGTTCTAATTTCTCTAAATTCTAATTCAAAGCATATATTTCCAATTACAGTGACATTCCAAAACATTACATTGAACCATATGAAACTACCATTTATACAGGTTGAAATGATAACACCATATTTGTAAGAAGATAATTTTTATTTAGTCAAAATATGAATCAATAGTATTCATAGATTTTCTTATTGGGAGAGTATAAGTAGTTCAAATCCTCCATTTACTGATTCTTGAATGAAAAATGTTTTCTTAGAAAGAAAGCCAAGTTATGAAAAATGCGGTGAACCTTTAAGAAAAGTTCCAGTGGGTACAGTAAATGTGAAAAAAATTTTGTAGCCCAATTCAGTTAATTCTCAAAAGGTGGTTTATAATGGATATAGTCAAGAGTTGCCATGCAAAAGTATGGATCCTTGTTATTAATCAATGTAGGTTAAGTTTGAATCATTTTTCTAAAATAATAAGCTTTATTGAAGTATAATTTACATACAATGGAATCAACTTTCCTTAAACATACAGTTTGATAAACTTTGACAAATACATCCAGTCGTGTAAAAATTGCCACAATTAAAATATAAAGTATTTCCATAACCCCCAAAGGAATTCATCAGCAGTTACCCACCATTTTCCTCCCACTTCCACACTCCAGCCCTAGGCAAACACAAATCTATTTTCTATCTCTGTAGATTGGACTATTGTGTATATTTCATATAAATGAACCATACAAAAATGTAGCCTTTTGTATCTGACTTCTTTCACTTACCCTAATCTTGACAAAATTCACCTATGTTTACCATGTATCTCATTCATGCAAATATTCCACTGTATGTGTATACATACACACTTATTTATCCACTCATCAATTGATGAACATTTGGGTTGGTTCTACTTTTTGGCTGTTGTGAATAATGCTGCTGTGAACATTTGTATATATTTGTACAGATATATTCTCATTCATCTTGGGTATATAACTAGGAGTGGAATTATTGGGTCATATGGTAACTCTATGTTGAACATTTTGGGGAAGTACCAAATTGTTTTTCTACAATGACTACACCATTCCACATTCTCACCAGAAATATGTAAGGGTTCAAGTCGCTCTATATCCTCTCCAGCATCTCATATTGGCAGCTCTCTAAGTATAGCCATCCTTGGGGGAATTGTGTGATTTCACTGACTTGACTTGGTATTTTCATCATGACCAATGATGTTGAGCATCTTTTCATTTGTTTATCTGCCTTTTGAATATGTTATTTGGTGAAGTGTCTGGTTCATGTATTTTGCCCATATTAACTTTGGGCTGTTTGTTTTCTTACCATAAAATTTTGAGAATTCTTTATGTATTCTGGATACAAGTCCTTTATTAGATATATGGTTTTAAATATTTTCTACCAACATTTGTCTAATGTTTTCATCTTTTAACAGTGTGTCTCACAGAGCAATAATGCTTAATTTTGATAAGACCCACTTTATCAACTCTTTAATGGATTGTGCTTTGGTGTCATGTCTAAGAATGTTTTGTCTAACACAAAGTCACAATTTCTTTCTGTGTTTTCTTCCAAGAATTTTTGAGTTTATATTTTACATTTAGGTCTATGGTCCATTTTCAGTTGAATTTTTCATATGATGTGAAGAGAAGTTCTAGAGTTTTGTTTCGTTTTTGTATTTTGCATGTGGATATCCCATTGTCCTAGTACCACTTGCTGAAAAAACTGTCTTTCCCTCATGAAATTACTTTGAAATTTTTGTGGGAATTCAATTCAGTTGACTATGGAAATGTAAGTCTATTTCTGGATTCTCTATTATTTTTCGTTTGTCTTTAAGTCCATACTTACACCAAAACCACACTATCTGGATTACAGTAGCTATACAGTTAAATTTTAAAATCAAGTTCTGCTGTACTTAAATAAGATAACTTTCCTTCCTTTAGAACCAGACAGATTCCAAATCAATTACTATTTTTATCCTTAGGCAGCAACATTTTAGGCCTGGGGCCAACCCAGTCAGGCATAATAGTATGGGACTAGACCAAACTATCTGTTCATGAAAGGAGAATACATTCTAGCTTCTATTAGACAAAGTCACTAGCAACTTTTCACTGTGTCTTTGTCTCACTAATTCCACAGTATATCAAACTACTTATCACATTGTAGCTGTTGAGTACATTAGTAGATAAATAAATAAAATAATGAATGAATTTTAGCAATTTTTCTCTATTATTTTTTCTCTTATTCCCATGGCAACACTGAGCCTGAGGTGATGTATTTTTCTTTCTTTGCTCTTCCTTGCCATTTCCAGACTATGTCTCTCCTCATCTTTTACACATTCCAGTTCTTTTGAAGCCTAAGCTGTTAAACCAAACCACTCATTATCTTCTTTGTTACAGTCATCTAAAATCCTGCTTCTTGTTATCTCTCCCTCACTGAAGACTTTACCATCTAGTTCATTGTCTTCATTTCTCCTCCCTACAAACCTTGTTTTTCTTGGTGGGTTCAACCCCATATTAACAATTCATCAACATTTCTCATCTCCATGGATCTTATCCTCCACTTGTCAGCTAACTACTCCCATTTATCATTCTCTGGACCTTATCACCACCAATAATGACACCATCTCTAAAATACTGATTTCGAGCTTCCCATTCTTCAATGATTGCTTCCGTTGTTCCAGGTCACTTGCTCTAGGATCCTTACTTCAAAAATTCTTCAGTTCCCCCAGAATCTTCAGACCATTGGCCCTACCACGTTTCATTGTTCATCACCCTCTTTCTATTCTTACTTCACTAGCTCATAACTATGTTTTAATTTCATTTGCCTACACCCTTAATTCCCTTGCACCTAGTTAAACCCATTCACCTCCAATCTTCTTCTGCTCCTGACCAGCTAAAATAAATAATCTCTGCCAACTCTTGGCCCTTTAAATTTTGACAAGTGGGCACTGAACATTGCCTGGCAATCTTATTACATTTCCCTAATAAATCCATCTTTCTAATCTCTAAGCCACCATATACCATCTTCTTGCTCTTCAAAGCCTCCAACACCAAGTGCAAAGTTTTTAACATACATTTGTATGTATTTCCACATCAGATTTTATTATTATTCTTAGGAGATATTGTAACTGACAAGAGAAAACTGCTATTCAGACAAGTTCCTGCACTTTCTTTCTGCAGTTTCACTGCTGCACTTCTCTTGTGTTTTCTCCACTAGTCTATAAATTCAAGTTCATGTCAAAATATGATAAATGAGGGAGTCCTCTTCCCGATTTTTCAGACCACTAGCTCTCACCAAAAAATATTGGATAAAATATTTTAAAACTCTTCTTAAAAGCATCAAAGAGTTGACAAGATTTTAAGACATTGCCAGGCCAAAATCTATATGAAAGCAAAAACTCAACTGTTGGGATGCCTGGGTGGCTCAGTCAGGCTCAGTCAGTTAAGTGGCTGCCTCCTGCTCAGGTCATGATCCCATAGTCCTGGGATGAGTCCTGCATAGGACTCCTTGCTCAGCAGGGAGCCTGTTTTTCCCTCTGCCTGCTCTGCCTGCTGTTCTCCCCTGCTTGTGCTCTCTCTCTCTCTGACAAATAAATAAAATATTTTAATTAAAAAAACTCAATTGTTAAGCAAAGCACCAAAACTGTTTTTACTCTGAGGGCATTTACCAAGCTACAAAACTTGAGCTAAAATTTCATGAGCTAGTGAGATTTGTGAAATAGAAAACAAAGTCCAGAATCTGCTTATGATGATCAACCTAATAAGCTAAAAGGCGACATCCCCTGATAAAGCTGTTAATGCTGAAAGTATATACAGGTGATCTTCCCCACTACAGGGAAAGTTTCTTTGGCACTGAACAAATAAGAGGCTGTTATGATGTTACAGACTCCTCTGGTACTCTCATGTAATTTGCAAACCAAATTTCTAATACCTAGAAATCAAAAAACTTCATATTACTATCAGCAAAGTAGCCTTTGAAGCAAATAGCAAAGGAAAACAACAGCAAACAAACAAAAAATTACCAGGGATAAAAAGAAACAATTTATAGGAATAGTAGTTCAATTCATCAGGACTCAATAACAATTTAAATTTGTTTGCACCTGATAACACAGCCATGGAAAGTATAAGCAAAACATGAGAGAAGTACTTGAAAAATAGAAAAATCTATAATAATAGTGAAAGATTTTAATATACCTCTTAGTAATCGATAATACAAGACCAAAAAAGAAATCAATAAAGACATAGAGGACTTGAACATCACTTTACTTTATGGGTTTATTTTTTTCCTCGTTACCTATTCTGCATGAAATAATTATTCTGAGATTGAGAATAGGGAGTTAATAATAGATATATTGATTTATATATTGATAGAGGTCAACAAAACCACATTCATCCAGTGACATATTTTGAGAGTTTTTTGAGTACTTTGTTTCTTCTAAATTGTTAATTTTTATCTTTAGTATAAATTCCTACATCATTGACTAATTTATTGAACATTTATTAATGAGTACCTATTATGTTTCAGGCACTGTTGTAGATACTGAGGAAGTACAGGGAACAAAACAAAAACCTGTGACCTCATGAGGCTTATATTGTAGTGGGGGAAGGCAAACATTAAATAGTAAATATAATAAATAAGTACACTATACAATATGTGAGAAGGTGATAAGAACTATGGAATGCAAATGAAATGTTTTAAAAGCGATTGGAAGGTCAGGAGAGGGATTGCAAATTTAAAAGAATGAAGTAAATAGACCTCATTGAGAAGGTGACATTTAGGCAAAGATTTGGAGGAGAGGGGTTGAGCCATGCAGATATCTGGGTAAGAAAATATTTCAGGTGAAAGCAACAAACAGGTCAAAAACTCTGAAGTAGTGTAGGAGAAATTGGCTTTGTTACACCCAGATCTCTTTTTTTTATTTTAATTTTTTTACATGTTATGTTAGTCAACATTTGCAACAACATGGACCGACTGGAGGAGATTATACTGAGTGAAATAAGTCAAGCAGAGAAAGTCAATTATCATATCGTTTGTGGAACATAAAGAATAGCATGGAGGACAACAGGAGAAGGAAGGGAAAAATGAAAGTGGGGGGAGACCGAAGGGGAGGCGAACCATGAGAAACTATGGACTCCCAGATCTCCTTTTATCCCTTCTGCTGTTTCTCTGCATCTATCCCGTTTCTGTGCAATTTGCCTCTAATGGCTGACATCTGTGACTTTTCTGCTCTTGGGTCCTGAAGTTGCTTTACTTATGCAAAAAGCAGGAAATCCTGGGAATTTATGTTTCCCTAGGTGGCCCGATAGGCTTGACTGACTTAGAGATAGCAAAGCCCAGCTAGCTCTCTTGCCTGGAGGCATGGCAAACCTGAGGCACAAGTTACACTTTAGAGCTCCCTTCAGGATCAAGCTGAAGCTTCCTTCCACTTTGTCTGAATTCTACCCTTGCTTGAATTCTTCCCCTTTCCTGTCCTGCCTCAACTACTCCCTTACTAGTTTGCTTCCCTGGGAGATTTTCAAATCACTTGCACATGAAGTCTTATCTCAGGTCTGCTTCTGGAAAACATGAGCTGAGACTGGTACTAAGTTGCGAAGTTATTTGTGAAACTCAGGGCTATGTCACTTTTAGGTTAATGATCTTGGATAATATGCATAGTTAACTGCCTTGAACCATACAGAGAAAAAGACTAATATACATATGCATGTAGAGAATAAATTAAAGAAAGGTATAAGAATGATATTGCTAAACATGATTTTCTGTATATTGTGAATATATGACTTGAAAAGTATTTAATTATCTATCCATTACAGAAAAACTAGAAAATAAAGTTAAGGAAACTGGAAAGCATACTAACATCCATAATCTCATTACCTGGAGAAAGCCAATATTAATGTTTTGGTGTTTAACCTTCCAGAACTATTTTGTTTATATGTACATGTGTAGCTGGTATGAATCTTACTTCATAACCTTTTGTGTGTAAGAAATGCATTGGGAGCACCTGGGTGGCTCAGTCGTTAAGCATCTGCCTTTGGGTCAGGTCATGATCCCAGGGTTCTGGGATGGAGCCCCGCATCAGACTCCCTGCTGGGGGGGAAGCCTGCTTCTCCCTCTCCTACTCTCCCTGCTTCTGTTCCCTCTCTCACTGTGTCTCTCCCTGTCAAATAAATAAATAAAATCTTCAGAAAAAAAAGAAATGCCATATTGTTATTTTTAAAATGTCAAATTAATCTGATTTCAAGATTCCATCCCACTTGACCAGTGGAAACTGCAATCACGGTTGATTATTTTTTGTTGTTGTTGGGTGGAGTTTTCCCTCCCCAAGGTTTCTTCAGAAAACGGGGTGCTATGGTTATTGCTGATATGTTCATCGTTTAAGCCTGAATTCTTTCTAGAGAGCAGGGAACCATGCTGTCTCTGTGCCAAGACACAAAAGAGGTTAGAAGTTTTGGTCTGGGGTCCAACCCTCTTAACTGTTATCAATGGAGATGTTCTCTTCTGAACTCCTGCAATCCATCTCTTTGGGAAAGTACTTGGGAGTGGAGTTGCCACCAGACAAAAGATCTGTAGTCTTCGAGCCCTCTTCCCAATCTTGGAAAACTGTCCGACTGCTTGTCTTCTCTCAATCACCTCTCCCTAATCACCCCACCCCACAACAGCACAATCCTCCTTAGGAACACAGGACTTTCAGAAAACAAAAGCCAGGAAGGGAGGTTGTTGGCAGACATCTGTTTTCAGCCTTACAGCATCAGCTTCCCCAGGGGTAAAAGAGTACAATGGAGCTGATTCTCTTTTTGGAACTGGGGATGGGAGTTGGAAGAGAAGAAAAATACCGTGAGCCAAATGCAAAATAATGAATTTATATCTCAATACGTTCTCCTGCCACACATACTTTTCTTTTTTTAGCTTTAAAAAAAATGTTGTTAGGATGCCTGGGTGGCTCAGTAAGTTAAGCGGCTGCCTTTGGTTCAAGTCATGATTCCAGGGTCCTGGAATCCAGTCACACATCAGGCTCCGTGTTCAGCAGGGAGCCTGCTTCTCCCTCTGTCTGCTGCTCCCCCTGCTTGTTCTCTCTCTCTCTGACAAATCAACTCTTGAAAATGTTTTAATGTTATTATTTTTAACAGCTTTATGAAGATAAAATTAATTTAAAATAAATAAAATTAATTTAAAATAAACACCATGTAATTCATCCACTTAAAGTGTATAATTCAATGCTTTTAGGATATTCACATTCCCTTTTATTCTTCTCAATTAATTTTTAAATCAATTTACCAAGTTCTATAGTCCACCCTTCAGAGACTTTGGTTAATACTGAATGAATTCTGCATATCAAATCTTTTCAACCAGCAGGAGCATGATATAATATTTCATTGATTCTTATCTCCTTTTATTTCTATCATAGTTTTAAAATAATTTCCTTCAAGTAAATAAAGCTTTTTTTTTTTAACTTTGACTTTCAATACTACATTTTCTTTTCTTTCCGTTTTTAAATTTTTAATTGTTGTATAGTTGACATATTATACTTAGTTTCAGGTGTACAATATAGTGGCTCAACAATTATATGCATTACAAAATGCTCAACCTGACAACTATATTACAGTATTATTGACTATATTCCCTATGCTATACTTTTTATCCCTGTGACTTACTTATTTTAAAACTGGAGTTTTTTACTTCTTACTCCACCTCACCCATTTCACCCAACTCCTTAGCTCCATTCCTTTCAGCAACCACCAGTTTGTTCTCTATATGTATGCGTGTTGTTTCTCTTTTTGTTGTTATTGTTTGGTTGTACGGTTTTTTAGTTTCCACATATGGCATTTGTCTTTCTCTTTCTGGCTTGTTTCACTTAGCATAATAGTTTCTAGGTCCACCTACCTTGTCACAAATGGTAAGATTTCATTCTTTTTTATGGCTGAGTAATATTTCGCATCTGAATTTTATATATCTATAGATAGATAGATCACATTATGTTTTTCCATCCCTCCATCAATGGACACTTGGGTTGCTTCCAAATCTTAATTATTATAAATAATGTTGCAATAAACATAGGAGTGCATGTATCTTTCTAGATTAGTGTTTTCATTTTCTCTGGGTAAACACCCAGAAGTGGAATTACTGGATCATATGGTACTTCTATTTTTAGTTTTTTTTAAAGATTTTATTTATTTATTTCAGAGAGAGAGAGAGAGAGCACAGAGGGAGAGTGAGAGAGAGAAGCAGACTCCCCACTGAGCAGAGAGCCCGATGACATGAGGCTTGATCCCAGGACCCCAAGACCATAACATGAGACAAAGGCAGATGCTCAACTGACTGAACCACCCAGGTCCCCCTATTTTTAGTTTTTTTAAGGAAGCTACATACTGTTTTCCAAAGTGAATGCACCAATCAATATATATCCCCACCAACAGTGCACAAGTTTTCCCTTTTCTTTACATCCTTGGCGATACTTGTTATTCCTTGTCTTTTTGAAATAAGCCATTCTGACCAGTGTGAGGTGATATCTCATTGTGGTTTTGATTTGCATCCCCTGATGATAAATATTGTTGAACATCTTTTCATGTGTCTGTTCTGCCACACATATTTTTTTTACCAAACTGAGAACACATTGAAAATATAGTATTTTTGCTTGATTTCTAAAAACAATACATCACATCAACAATATGCTTGAAAATATTATTGTCAGCCATACCCCATTGTTTGCAATAACCCAATCTACACTTGTTGGTCTTTAAGGTTGTATTCAGTCTTTTTGTCGTTATAAATTCTGCTGCAGTAAGCAACCTTGTAACATCTTTTCTTTCTTTTATTTTTAAAAGATTTTATTTTTATTTATTTGAGAGAGAGAGAGAGAGAGAGAGAGGGGAGAAGTTCAGAGGGAGAAGCCGACTCCCCACGGAGCTGGGAGCCTGATGTGGGACTGGAGCCTGATGTGGGACTTGATCCTGGGACTCTGGAATCACTACCCAAGTCGAAGGCAGTGGCTCAACCAACTGAGCCACCCAGGCACCCTTGTAACATCTTTTCATAATCTAATTTTTTCATATTGGCAATAGGTTTACTATTTTTGCTCAGAAATTATTTCAACTAATATAAATTTTTCAAATACAGAAGTATAAAGTGAAATATCCCCCAAATCCCTACAGCCAGAGATATTTTGATGTATAATTTTCAAGATTTTTTCTGTGCTTATTTAGCATTACTAATAAGATTTAAATTTTTAATTGAAAGAAAATTACAATGTATCATTCATAGCTTTATAAACCTCCTTTTGTCACAAAATTTAATATTGTAGGCACCTTTCATGTCTATACATATATAGGTTAAAACCACCATTTTACATGTCTTCATAACATTCCAATGTATGAATATACCATAATATTTCTAACCACTACCTAGTTATTTAGATTTTTTCTATTTTTCCCTACTATGAGAAACTTCAATAAGCTTCCCGTACATACACCGAGGTACACACTTAATTGTTTCCTAGCAAAAGAACTGCTGGATGAATGTGTAAGTACATTTTAAATTTTGATACATAATATCAAATTACCTTCAGAAAAGCTGTATGGATTGACACTGAAATCAATAGAAATTAAGAGAAACTATTTCTCATACTTTTATCAACATGGAGTATTACCATTCTTTTTCATCTTAGTTAATCCATATGCAAAAAATATTATTTTGTTAGTTGATTATTAGAGAACCTGAGCATCTTTTCCTATGTTTTTTGCTATTTGTATTTCTACTTCTTTGAATTTCCCATGGAACATTATTTTCTTTTTCTTCTTGTAAGTTTTTTTTAATACTAAAGATATTAACTCTGATATTTTTGTCACACATATTTTCCCTGTTGGGTTTTTGGTTTTTTGCCTTTTACTTTGCCTATCAGCTAGAAAGCTGATATCACATTGTTTTAATTTGTATTTATGTTTACTGGTAAATTTGAACATATTCTCATTGACATGTTTAGTATAATGTTTTTTATTGAAGTATTATAAGTCACGTATGAATTTGTTTTAAAATGTATGCCATCAAAAATGAATAGCTTTTCAATCAAACAAAACATGTAAAAAAACTGTTTCAAGCAGTAATAAAATCTGGTTAAAGGTAATATGTTTGCACAAAATAAAAGGGTAAATCTTAAAATTTTCATATATTTAACTAATAAGATCTTTCTTTATTTTTGTATTTCTAGGGTTTATTTTTCCCTTTCTGGAAGAAATATCTTTTCATTGCAAAGGTTATAAAACATCATACAATGCAGAACAGCATAAAAGAAATTTAGCAAATTCCCTAGTGTTATAACAAATATTTTGGAACACTTTCATAATAAAAATCAAGTGTCTCTCTGAGTTACCTGATCTTATTCTCTGGAGTTGAGAAGTTGCTGTTTATACTTTTTCCCATGCATGAATTTTGTTCTTTAAGTTTTTTAATTGGATCACATTACACACATTCAACCTCAAAATGTGACAGGTGAAGGCAGGGAGAATTTTCCTTGAAAACAGGTATACAGGGAAGTTCAGGGGTTCCTGCTTATTCTATTTCAGAGCTGTTAGACAACCTAGTTAGGGTAGGAAGAAGCTATCTTTGTGGTAATATTATATTCTTAGATTTGGTTCCATGAACCACCTCTCTTACCTAGTCTCACATTTCTAAGTTTAGGATCCATTGCTCCTTTTTTTCCCCCTGTGGCTTTTTTGTGGTATGGGCTTGGATCTCATCTTCAGAAGGTCAGAGGAAAAACTCTAATGTAAAACAAAGGGGTAAGTAAGGGACCAGGAAAACACAAGAATGGGGTGGATGGTGACTTCACTCCCTTATCCTGAATTCCATATATGGGGTACATGACTCAGTTGATCAAGTTATAATTGTCTTATTCCCTTCCCCCAGCCCCACCAGGGCACTCATTCCACCACACAGAAATGACATTGATTCATGGTCAAAATAAAAATACACATGTATTTTTCTTCTTCTCTCCACATGTTCTCCAGATCATGTTGTTCCTCAAATATATTCACACCTGCAGGTCACAGTCTCCTGCCTCCTCCACTGCCAGTAGGGTAAAGCTCTGCCAGACTCCTAACTCTCCGGAGATCCACCCTCAAAAATTATGAGTCCCCCTTCCTTTTCCCTTCCAATGTACAGCTCAGCTTCTGTCTTCCCAGTCCCACTAGAAGGAAGGAAGGAGGGGCCAAGGCCCCAAGTCAGGAAGTGACTACACCATCCCCACTGGACCATGGAGAGGCACTGGATGCCTTCTGAGGAGCATTTTTTCTGAGCCCAGTGGATCAATCCAGAAGAGCAGGGAGGTGGCAGAATCTACCTTTGGGAGAAGGCTGTTTCTGGGCAAGAACTGGAAATCACAGGTTCTGTTCAGTCCAGAAGTTTTAGACATGGAAAGAGTTAGACATAGAGTAAGGTGGTTCATGCGGTAGATAGTTTTCCTAAAAGAATTAATTTAAGGACTTTAAGATTCTAAAGGAATTAATTTAAGGTCTCCTGGCAAAATGAAGGGAGTTGCCTTTGAGGCCTGGGCAAAGGGCTTCTGAGAAATTACCCCTGCTCCCTGTGAACGGTTGGGGAAAAGGATAGAAAGAGGGTCCTTGGAATAGACACATGAAAAAATGTTCCACATTACTTGTCATCAGGAAAATACTAATCAAAACCACAATGAGATACCACCTCACACCAGTCAGAATGACTAAAATTAACAAGACCAGAAACAACAAATGTTGGCAAGGATGTGGACCTCTTACACTGTTGTTGGGAATACAAGCTGGTACAGCCACTCTGGAAAATAGTATGGAGCTTCCTCAAGAAGTTAAAAATAGAGCTACCCTACCACCCAGCAATTGCACTACTAGGTAATTACCCAAAGGATATGAACATGATTCAAGGAGGCACCTGTACCTCACTCAGTGTTTATACAATGTTCATGATAGCCAAACTGTGTAGAGTCCAGACATGTCCATGTCCATGGACAGATGAGTGGATAAAGATGTGGTGTATATATACACATATATACAATGGAATATTACTCAGTCATCAGGAAGGATGGACACCTACCATTCACATCAACATTGATGGAACTGGAGGGTATTATGCTAAGTGAAATAAGTCAATTAGAGAAAGACAATTATATGGTTTCACTCATAGGTGGAACATAAGAAATAATGCAGAGGATCATAGGGGAAGGGAGGGAAAGAGAGTGGGAAGAAATCAGAGAGGGAGACAAACCATGAGCGACTCATGACTCAGGGAAACAAATTGAGGGTTATGGAAAGGGAGGTGCGTGAGGGGATGAAGTAACTGGGTGATGGGCATTACGGAGGGCACATGATATGATGAACACTGGGAGTCATACACAACTAATGAATCATTGAACACTACACCAATACTAATGATGTATTATATGTTGGCTAATTGAATTTAAATTTAAAAAAAAAGGAAAAAGGGCCCTTGGATGAAGTCTCTCCTCAAGGGTCCTGAGGCAAGGGGAACCTATGTTCAGCATAATCCACCCAAAGCAAGAGTAAGGCTCCGTGGTAAAGCTGAGAAGGAGATAACCGCATGTGGTAAGGCAGTGGTTGGACACTTCCAATGAAAGCTGCAGCACTCCTGATGTGCTGGCAGAAAAGAATCACAACGCATTCTTCAGTACACAATGAGGAACACTAAATAAGTCAGCCAGTGAAACAAGGTTGTTGTCAAATTAGCAGTAGCTCCTCCACCCAAGGCTGAACTGAAAGCTCTGAGTCTGAGGAGCAGGTCTGAGTGCTAGGGTAATAAGGGAGGTTTCAGGGTGAACACAACAGGTAGGTAATAATGAAGCCACCCCGTTGCCAGGCCAACAGACATTGAACTCCTCTGGTCACACGCCCTTTAAACCTCTGGCCCAAATCACCCATCACTGTGAATTTAGACTGAGTGAAGAGGGGACAACAACCTGAAGGGTTTGTGGCTGTGGGAAGACTCCTCTTCTAGCACAAAATGATGAACTCCCTGATGCTGGCGAAGTAAAGAGAGCGCCTTCTTTGAGCGAACTACCCATCCATCACAATGGGTGGTTGGTCAGATATGATTCCCTATCACTGTTTCCTGTTGCAGCTGATTCTTTCTCTTCTGCTCCTCATCACCTTAGCGTCACGCATGGCCTTTCATGTTTGGAAACAACTTTGGACAACTTAACTCCAGGAGAGGCAGCTTCTTTAAGATGACAGATTCTCAAACTCAGTTGTCATCTGCCACTCTCAGAAGAACAAAGAACACGCTGAAAGGGAGAAGATTATGTAGTTCCTTAGCATCACCTTTTGGTACTGAATAGCTGGCTCTGGTTTTGCTCACAAAACCATGGATCTCCTCGCCATCTGACATAAGAGCAGAAAACATAAAGAAACAGCAGATTTATTTGTCTCTGCCTCTGCGTATTTTTGTCATTATCTACTTTAAAGTTTCTCATTTTGTACAGGTGTTGTAAGTAACTTTTACTGTAAATACTCCTTACTGTGTGACAGGGATTGTGTTAAGTGCTCTTCCTCTATCATCTAATCTTCACCACAAGCCTATGAGGTAGGTACCATTTTTATGCCTGCTTTACCCAAGAGGAAATGGAGGCTGGAGGGTTTGTCCACAGCACAACTACTTTTAAGTGGCAAGGATGGGACTCATACCCAGACCATATGACCCCCAGACACACACTCCTAATCCTTGGGATATTCCCTGGTGGGCAGAGTGTGTGACAGTCTTCTGTAACCCTTGGGTGTACAAACTGGGGACATGGGATGATTTCTCTGGCTCCCTCAGCTTTCCCTTAGCTTAACATGAACTCCTTTGGGGCTGTAGCCTGGTGCAGACTCAACACAACCAAGCCTCTTAGCATTTCATAAGTAGCCTCATGACACTTGTATAGATCAGAGGAATCCTTTACACATCAGCAAATAATGTTTTATTTTATTCATTTTATTTTATTTTTTAAGATGTTCTCTGTAAAATATTCATTTGCAAATTCATGTGGGAGTTATTTAAAAGATAACAAAATCTAAGTTCCTTGAAATTTTCTGCATAGGCACTCGTGTCATCTGCAAATAGGTAGTTTTCTTTCTGATCTCCATGCTTTTATTTCCTTTTCTTGTCTTACCACAATGGCTCCAGCACTATGTTGCATAAGATCAGAAACAGCGTAAAATCTTGCCTTGCTCCTGATTTTAGGACGATAAGCAGTCAGTTTCTCACCATTGAGTACAATGTTAGTTGTAATCTTTTGCAGGTGTTCTGTTTCAAGCTGAAGAACTTCCCCCTCTACTCTTGTTGAGAGTTTTTTCATGAATGGGTATTGGATTTTGCCAGATTTTTCTTACCTCTGTCAATGATACAATAACATTTTTCCCCTTTAGACTCTCCATATGGTAGCTTACACTGTTTGAGGATTTTTATTGTCATTATCTCCCTAAAAGTTTTTCATTTTGTACAGGCTTTGTACAGGTTTTTGAACCAGTCTTGCATCCCTAGAACAAACCACACCTGATCATGGTATATAATTCTTTTTATATGTTGCTGTCTAATTTTTTCATATATTGCTGAATTCTATTTGCTAATATTTTGTTAAAGGTTTTCATCCTTCTATTCATAAGGGATATTGGTTTGGTTTGTAGTTTCTTGTTTCTTTCCTTTTTCTTTCTTTCTTTCTTTTTTCTTTTCTTTTTTTTTCTTTTTTTCTTTTTTTTGGGGGGGGGGGTACTGTTTCTGTATTGGTCTTGTACCAGGGTAATATTAGCTCCATAAAATGAAAGCTTCTATTTTCTGGAATTGGTGTTAACTCTTCTTTAAAATTTTGGCAGAATTCTCTTACAGGGGGCTTCTGGACAAATTAGTGTGATTCAGCCCAGTTTTGTTTTCAATGATTTATGTTTGTCTCTGTCACTGAGGTTTCTTCTTCCATTTTTTTTTCATTCTTAAAATGGGTGTTTCATTGTAATATTACATCCACCCCAAAACTTAAGGTGTTTCATTTAGTGGGACTGTTAATCTGGCACCTTCCTCTTCAGAAATGTTGGGGAGCTATATCCATAACCCCATGTCCTGTGAGAGGAGTCACAGGGACAGGTAAAGCTGAGAGTTTCTCTGGGATGTTCTATGGGCTCAATTCTCCTCCTGGTCCACTCTCTTATGGCTGCCTGGTGAGTGATGGATTTTGGACTCCTTTTCTCAGGCTGGCTTACACAATAAAACAGACACTACAGTAAAGGTAAATCAATCTTCAACTTAGATACATAAGACTGGGGAGTAAGGGTGGTGCAGGGAACCAAACTCAGGAATATAAAGTTGCCATGGGACAACTTCCTCCTGCCCTTACCAAGTACCAAGCTGAATTCAGAATGTAATACATAGTGTTTGGTTGGACATTGGTATCATAGTTGAGAAAAGTCAGGGGAAGATCCAAGAGAAATGTAATTTATACTGACAATCTCTATAATGTCTTTTAAAAATTCTCCCTTTAAAAAATTGATTATCAATTTTTCCTTTGTTATTGTTTCAAATTCAAAATTATTCATTGTGGGGAAGCCTGAGTGGCTCAGTAGGTTAAGCCGCTGCCCTCGGCTCAAGTCGTGATCCTAGGGTCCTGGGATTGAGTCCCGCATCCGGCTCCTTGCTCAGTGGGGAGCCTGCTTCTCTCTCTGCTTCTGCCTGCCATCTGCCATCTGTCTCTCTGACAAATAAATAAGAAAAAAAAAAGTATTCATTGTGGTAAGAATTCAACAGTGTGAAAACATATAATGTAAAAAGTGAATTTCTTCCCTTCTCCTTTTTCTGCATTTTCTCTTCTTTTTTCCAGCCTCTCTCTTCCAGCTTCATGCTGAGCTTGCCCACATTCCCATTCCCTTGCTCTTCTTCCCATCTCTTTCCATAAGAGTTCTAAACAATTTCCAAAGTAAGTCCAGGCTTTCAAAAAGGTAAGCTCTATTAACATCTACTCATAGCATCTGGCTGAGCCACACCATTTTCACACTAACTTAACCACATAAAACTATTCTGGCAAACTTTCTAACATCTTAGATGAAAAATATATTCTTAGCACTTATTGAGTTGTAATTTGAAGTGGAATGTTATTATGTGGAAAACTGCTAATAAGATGGTTTTGGCAGTAAACTTTGAGGAAGAAGACTTCTAACTTCACTGCTTCCCCCATTAGCTGGCATTTAAAGCAGGATAATCTGAATGGTCAATCATCTACACAAGGCATTCCTTTGTTCCTTTACTTCCCAGTTAAAGGAGTTAGATTATTTCTGTTAAACAAACATGCCTCAGGCTTCGGAGTCAGTTATAGCTCTCCTGTTACTCAAGCACAGAAGTAGCAAAGGTGAAGTGTTCAGCTTATGGGTTCGTGGGCCATACTTTCTGCCTGTCTGCCTGCCTACTTGTCTACTTGCTTACCTTTCAAATTCCAGAACTACCATTTACTAGCTGGTGTAATTTTGGGTAAGGCAGCTAACTTCAGTGTTCAACAACTTGTTCTTCACTGAAATAGTGATGATTGTGGCATATGTATCTCAGGGGTTTGTTGTGAGGATTACATGCATTAATATGTGGAAAACACTTAAAACAGGGCCTGTCACACAGTAAGTGCTGTACAAGTATCAGCTGTTATAGTGACTAAATAGAAGATATCTTAGGTGCCTGGGTGGCTCAGTGGATTAAGCCTCTGCCTTCAGCTCAGGTCATGATCTCAGAGTCCTGGGATTGAGCCCCACATCAGGCTCCCTGCTCAGTGGTGAGCCTCTTTCTCCTTCTCCCTCTGCCTGCTGTTCTGCCTACTTGTGCTCTCTGTCAAATAAATAAATAAAATTTTTTTTTAAAATATAAATAAATAAATAAATAATTTTTTTTAAAAAAGAAGATACCTGGTATTTTATATTTGGCAGAAAGACCAGATATTCTTTTAGATGGTCATGGCTTATATGGAATATAAAAGTATAAGATAGACATTCACTAGGCAAAAGGATCAGACTCTCATCCCCACACAGCCAGGAAAAGGGTCAAAGTTGTAGCAATTATTTATTTATTTGGTGTCTTTTGATAATCATGCATTCATTCTTCCCATCCTCAGTCCACTTGATAATTTGCAAGGGTGTAGTGAAGACAGAATTCCTGGCAATGGAACTGATGAAATAGGCCTAACAATATTTATGATACTTCCTCAGGCAACTTGGATTGGGAGTGGACCTCACTTCTGTAGCATGGAAACATGCTATACTGACAGCAAAAAGAATTTACCTGCCAATAGTCTCTCTCAATTTATATTATATGAAGGCCCTAGAAGTCACAGCTATTCATTAGGGAAGAATACTTCAACCCATCTCCCACTTGAATCTCAACACCTTCTCCCCAGTTATATTCTGCCACTAAACTATCATGCCTGCCTATTCTCTTAGATTGACAGGTACTTCTTATCTTGTTTAACCTTGACTTAGTCTGGACTCACGCATTGTGGCCCTTTCAATAGTACCTTTAATTCCCTGAGCTCATTGCCATCTTAATTCACATATGTCTGTCACTTCCCAGATCAATTTTCTCTGTTGCTGTTCCAAGGAGCTCCCAAACTCTACCACCACTGCAGTTACTGCCACTGGAGAAAATCCTGATGACAGGGTGCTTGGGAGCTTCATTTACACATTCAATATTCAGCTGGGCTCTGTCCATTTTCCTTTATTCTAATAATTTCTCTGTACTGTGGTCTATGGAAGAACAAAGCACTTGGGATTTCACAAATGAAAACCCCTCCCTATTATGATGGCATTGTAATGATTTGCATAACTTGATCCAAGTGGTATGCTACTGAATTAGATGCCTTCTCACTGATGTTAACACATGCATAATTTTCCATCCATTCTTCTACCTTTGCTGTGTGTAAATAATATTTTTGAAATACTGACCTGTATTCTTATAGCTTTTCTGGGTATTTCAGTCTTGGGCTTTCCTGCCATTCATGTAGATATCCGTACTTTAGTGAACGTTTGTAGCAGGGTTTCCTGGTTTTTGTGTTTCCATAAAAACCTGAGCCCATTATTCTGGGAGCCTCTGAGGCAAACAACAAGAATAATAAGGAGAAGGATTGTCCAAGATTAGAGAAAAACCCTCCCCCAGTCCAGTGGAGAGGAGAGAAGGAAAGGAAGTAGTAAGTGCAGAGATTCCGGAAAGGAAATGAATGCAGGTTGTGTCAAGGTGGATGGGGCCCTAGACAACCCTACAGAGTTCCTGTACTTTGGCATGGGAAAGAAGCATCGTACAGAAGTTTTAGAGTTGAAGGGGCAATCAAACAGGAATGAAAGGACTTTCAGTTGCAATCTCCAAAGGACCAATGACCCAAATCTGTGTGACCTATGACTCAAGGACCAGATTTCCACTCACTTCCAACCAATATTTTTGCTCCTTTCTCCTTTTAGAACTGAAATTTAAACACAACCTTGATAGAAGGAAAGAACCCAAACTCTGGGATTAAATTTTTGTCACTCTAGAAAAGTCATAGGCTCAAAATAGAAACTAAGTTGAATAAGTAGAAAGGTTTTTATTTATTGCTCATTAAATTACATTCTTAAAAGAAAAAGTAACTGCCCAATTGAGCATGTAAATGGCTTGCACACTCAAGTTTGTGAACACTGCTTCTTTGTAGAACTCTCTCTCCCTTACTAATGTTTTAAGTATAATACAGACAGCCATATAAAACAGTGGCTTTCAAACTGTGTTCCATAGAGCTCTAAGTTCCAAGCAAGTTTCTTATAAACCTTGGAAGAGATTGATAGTATAACAAGTCAGCAGGAGTTTGGGCATCTCCCAGCACAGCTCTCTCAAGAGTACTTTCCCTTTTATCTGTTTATTATGAAGATTATTATAATACTCCCTTTAAGTAGAAGATTCAGCAGTTCAGAAAATTTGAGATTTAATTTTTTTTTTTTAATTTGAGAGAGAGAGAGAGCACAAGCAGGGGGAATAGCAGAGGGATAGGGACAATCAGACTCTGCATTGAGCATAGAGCCTGACATGGGGTTCGATCCCAGGATCCTGATATCATGACCTGAGCCAAAATCAAGATTTGGATGCTCAGCTGACTGAGTCACCCAGGTGACCCTAGCAGCTCAGAAAATTCGAAAGTCACTTATGTAAGGTATAAAATAATTTATAGCTACAATCTGAGAAATACCTAAACAGGCATAACACTGGTTTCCATTTTTGTGTTGATTTGTTTTGTTTTGCCTGTATAACTCTGGCACAAGTTCTGAAAGCAATTTTTAATGTATTTTAAAGAATGACAGGGGTGCTTGGGTGGCTCAGTGGGTTAAGCCTCTACCTTCGGCTTGGGTCATGATCTCAGGGTCCTGGGATCGACCCCACATCGGGCTCTCTGCTCAGCAGGGAGCCTGCTTCCCCCTCTCCCTCTGCCTGCCTCTCTGCCCACTTGTGATCTCTGTCTGTCAAATAAAGGCTTTAAAAAAATGATAACAGAAACAAAGGGCTTCTTTCAAAGGTAACTCTTTTAAAGGCCAATACTTGTTTGTATTTTAAGTTCTCATGTTTGTTAAAGAAGAAAGTCAGTTTCTTGACATTTTCACTGTCAGTATAGTTCCAGCAAAACAGGAATATTTCTATTCCTTAAAAGGCAAGGGCTGAGCTATGAATAAGTTATATTTTAGTAGGGAAACTGAATGGACTATTCTTTACTAGTTGAGTTTATTATCTTGACTACAATAACCTTTTCCATTTCACAAGCAAATGACGGTCCATCCTCCAAAAATATAAGAAATTGTTTTCTCTTTCCAGGGTTTAAGGAGAGGTACTTAGAAGTTAATAATCATTTTCATTATCAGCCTTCACTCCCCCAATCCAATGCTAACATACTGCGTATTTCTTCCTTTGTAGGGCTATTCAGAACTTTACCTAGGGGACCTCTCTGGATTCTGGACTGTAGCAGGGGAATATTTGCTGGAGAAAAAACAATTTCTGTCTAGATTATTGGTCTGTATTCTGCTCCCTTGGACACCACAGTCTGAGAGCATCTGGTTTTGGTTTGCTGCTAAGGAGTTCAGTACACACAACAGGTAGCTGCTGCATCTTGGAAGATTCCAAGTCTTATTTTACTTCATAAAACGCTTGGTATTGACTATTCTGGTAAAGAAGAGAGGCAGAAAGCTTCTAAGGAAGGAAATGGGCACTAGAGTTCATCTAGGAGAGCAGTTAGTTACTTTTAAATAGAGCAAGATGCATGTGTTTTAATGAAGAGCAGTGCCATCTCTGGTCTATCGCTCTCTTTTCTCTGCAAATTAGAGTCTCTAAATACCTGTCATTTGGGATTTTATTTTCCAAATTGTTTTGAAATTTAATTGATTTCCAAATTGAATAAAAGAAGCACTCATTTTAGTCTTCTCTGAATGAAACTTGAGACAATAATAAAAAGTACATGGAAATCATTTGAGCTTTTTGGTTTCGGTGAATCAATTAAGTATAAAATCCAAAGAGGACAAAATATTCAACATACTTGGACTGACTATTAGAAACTCATTACAGTTTATGTGAACCCACTTTTTTATCTTTGATAGGAATAACAAAAAATCTACCAAAAAAGCCCCAAAAAAACAAAAGATCAGTCAGAAGTTGTGGATAAATACTTCCTACTCTGCAATGAGATGCAGCTATTAATATGTATTAAACTATTTCTTTTACAAACACTCATAATTTTTATTTATAAATTTATAATTATACTTACAGAGTATTTTTCATTTTCCCTATCAGCAAATTAAATTTTTTAAAACATTATTTAATATTATAAAAATAATCTGTGGCTCAAAACATATCTTCAATCTCTAAAAAAATTATTTGGTTCCAGAATACAGAGTATACTACTCACTAACATTTCCATCATTCTTCAGTCACAAAGTTGGGAGGACAAGTTACTTAATATTTTCATATCAAATATCTCCTTCTATAAAGAAATCCTTCTTTTGTGTAATCTAAATCACTCCAAAAAATTATTTCAGCTGCTTTGAATCATGTTCATACATTCTACTTTCTTACCATCCTGTCATTACTTCAGTTCTGCAGAAAAGGAAGAAAGGAGGGTAAATTTTTTCCTTAAACTCAGTGGTGTCAGAAAAAGGTCTTACCATTGTCCCTGTTCTAAAAGAAAACAAATATAAACTTCTAACCTCATAAAACAAATCATGCGTGAATACTAAAGGTTATTCCTTCCACCACTGCTCTTTCTTCATTATTCAAAATGGTAATTTTTCCAGTTACACAATCACTGGAGTTGCCCAAGAGAAAAAGCATTTACCTATCAAAATGGGGATTGGATCACATAATCTTCCCACTTTGTCACTCAGTTAATGTTTGGTATCCTGTTTTTTATTTGGCAACCCTATTGGTTACCTAATTCTCTCCTTCCTTTTATTGAAGTGTCTTTTGCTTCCATAACCACTGCTGCAATCCCAGTATTCTCACCACTTTCTCTTTTTATCAGGTTTCATTCATCTCATACTTGTACCATTACAATAACTCCCAGTCTGTTTTCCTCTGTCAATCTTTCTCCTCTGCACATTACTGCCAGTATGGATTTTTATCTTGCCACTTCCTAGATTAAAATTTTAAACAGTTCTTTAATAAACAGATAAATTCCATGTTATTTTAACTATTCTAGAGCATAAAGAAATAATAAAGCTTCCAGATTCTTTTCTATAAAGCTAGTAACAATTATAGAAGTTATAAATATGTTTTCCCAGCAAATATCCCAAAATTAAACACTTGACTTCCTTAGGAATAGCAATGCAGAAGTATCAAATAAGTTATTAGCAAATAGGCATGCCTGAGTGGCTCAGTTGTTAAACATCTCCCTTTGGCTCAGGTCATGATCCCAGGGTCCTGGGATCAAGCCTTGCATTGGGCTCCCTGCTCTGCAGGAAGCCTGCTTCTCCCTCTCCTACTCCTTCTGCCTGTGTTCCCTCTCTCACTCTCTCTTTCCCTGTCAAATAAGTAAATAAAATTTTTAAAAAATATTAGAAAACAATACCCAACATTATATTAGAGGTAATACTCCTTATTAGGTTTTATTTCAGTAATGGAGAAATGTGGAAATATTAAGAAATTTATTGTTATGATTAATCAAAACAGTACTTAAAGAAAGAAAATCATACCACCATCCTTATAAATATAGACAAAGAATTTGCTAGTATTTATCACATAATCATTACTTTTAAGAAGAATTTATAAAATTGATAAATATATCTTTAGTCAAAGCCAGAGTCACTAATGAGGAAACACTATAGGAGCATTTTCTGCAAAATCAAGAACAAAATAACAGCGCTATCATCATTATATTTTAACATGGTTTTTGCTGTCCCAACCCAGTGCAGTTGGGTAGGAGAAAAAAAAAGGAGGTATAAATATTAGAAGGGAGGAAGCAAATTTTATCTTTATTTATAGGTTATATGATTTAATACCTGGAAAATTTAAAAAAAGAACTGGAAAGGCATTAGAAGCAGTAAGCCAGTTACAAGATTAATGTACAAAACTTTTTTTTAAAGATTTTATTTATTTATTTGACAGACAGAGATTACAAGTAGGCAGAGAGGCAGGCAGAGAGAGAGGAGGAAGCAGGCTCCCTGCTGAGCAGAGAGCCCTATGTGGGGCTCAATTCCAGGACTCTGAGATCATGACCTGAGCCGAAAGCAGAGGCTTTAACCCACTGGGCCACCCAGGTGCCCCTAATGTACAAAACTTAATTGCTCTCTTGTGACTAAATAAAAACTAGCTAGAAAACAAGGGTGAGGAGATTTTGCTCTATTACTACATTTCCTGAGGAACTCACTAAGGCTCTGTTGTCTGAATATGTGAAAATCAGTAAAATCCTGGGGATTAAGAAGCAATAATGCATCCTGATGCGGTGAACTGGCTTGCAGCTGAGGCTCAGTAAAAATTATTTCCTTCCTTCTCGAAGCTCTGATTTCACCCTCCATGCCCTTAAATTGGAGCTCAACCTTGAGCTAACTAAGGCCTCAGTAGGATCTGCTGCAGTTTTCTTATAGAATAGGAGCTTTCCTCGGTGCCTGTGGATTAATGAACTGTTACAGGCATGGCTGGGGTTGGGACTTTTTATACCTGTACCTTCTAGGTAACTCACTGATAGCAGTCCCTAAAAGTAGAGTCTCCGTGTCCAAACCAGAAGCAGTGAAAGAATCAGCCCTGAACAAGGACCTCAATACTCATCACTCCTGATTCTGGTTAGTGGTCTTCAAATGTTCATTATCTCATCATTACCACTTCTGTAACTTCTCCTCCTATACGCTTCCTTTCAAATACACACTTATACACACAAACTGATAAAGTTGTGAATGGTCTGAGGGGTAATATCTGCTCTCCACTCTTCTCAACCAGAAGCCCACGAAGTTTTCAGTAAAAGAAAAACTGAGGTCATTTATGCAGAATGTTTTCAACTACATAAAAAGGTCCCTAGATTGTAGCAGACTAATGTGGAATTAATTTCTCCTCTTCATACTTAGTTATACTTGCTAAATTGCCTTGTTATCCTATTGCCTTGTCACTGCGTTGAGTCACTGAGGTTGGTTTCTAAACAAATGATAACCAGAATAAGTCTAAATAATCAAATTCAAAGCTGTAGGTAAAAAGAAAAACAAAATTAAGTCTATAATCAGTAAGACCATATCAGTAAGAATTTTCTTAAAGCAGGATGGCAGAGTGGTAGGGAGCCTCAGTTAGAGAAGCAAACCTAGTGCTTCTGGATGGAGATAAAAGTGTTGAGAACCCAACTAGACTACTATCTGGGGCTGTGAACCAAGAATCTTCTTAAAGGTTATGAACATTTTTAGTGTCCTGATGGGACAAGATCTAGTAGAGGACCAGGAACCCAGAAAAAATGTATTTGTACTTTACTCCTCTTGAATCTCTGCCTCCTTCCCCTTCTCCTTAGTCCTTAGAGTTCAATTCTAATTTAAGGCCCTGGTGAGACTTTAAGTCAGCTAGAGTCCTGGTTTTATTTTATTATGTACAAGTGACTCTTCCAAACACTTGCTGAAACTAAGTAGAGCTGTCCAGATTGTTGTTCATCTAAAAATGTGCAGAGTAGGATACACTGGAGATTGTTTTGTGGACTGATCCTTTCCCAGATATTGGTGCACCTGTCATTCTTGATGCAGTGCCCGAGTTTTTTTTTTTGCTCGTTCTTTGTGGTCTTGCTCTTAGGGAATTCTATGACACCTATTCTTATATACATCTGTCCTCTCTCCACAGATCAGCATAGGGTTGGGAGCCATAACAGTAAAAGAGTATAAAAAAAGAAGGAGTGGAAAAGGCTAGAGAAGATCCTTCCCTTAAGGACAACTAGACAAATATTGAGTATTAAATGTTTGTGGAAGGACAAGTACTTGGCAGTTATTTATTCATGACCATGCTTGTCAAACTGCTCCCTTAGAAGACCATTCCTCTCATGGCTCCGTAGCATGTTCCCACGACCAGAAACACCAACCCAGTAGAGTCACAATTAGGGGTGTGTGGAAGTGACTGTTTGAGAATAGGAAAATAGGGAGTGGGAGACAAGAGTGGGAGGTCAGACTTCCAATTAATCTTCACCCCCTGGGCAAATGGACAAACAGAAAGTAAGGCAGCAAAGATTGCAGAGGTATTCAGAAGAAGATGTAAAATAGGCAGTACAAAGTGAAAGAGGAGGTGGCTGCCCCAGGACGCCAGTAAGTTGCAGCCAACCTCACTTCACGGACAAATGTGTATGAAGGAGAAGATTTGGTACTCAATGAATATCCAAGTACTCAATCAGCTCCAGGATACAAATCTTTAATACCAATCTTCCCTGATTGAAACATCCCACTTCAAGGTCTACCCACTGTACCCCCAAACCCCTCACTCTATATTCCTCTGCTGCCAACCCCTTCCCTAGAAATTCTTTAAAATATTCCCATTCAGGAGTGCCTGGGTGGTTCAGTCAGTTATGTGTCTGCTTTCGGCTCAAGTCATGATCCCAGGGTCCTAAGATTGAGCCCCACATAGGGCTCCCTGCTCAGTGTGGAGTCTGCTTCTCGCTCTGCCTCTGCCACTCACCCTGCTTCTGCTCTTTCTCTCAAATAAATAAATGAAATCTCTAAACAAAATAAAATAAAATATTCCCATTCAGATTAAAGAAGTTGTAACATACACACCACACACACACACACATATGCACGTGCACACGCACACACACACACAGGAATATTTCTCAACCAACAAAAAGAATGAAATCTTGCCATTTGCAACAACATGGATGGAGCTAGAGTGTGTTATGCTAAGCAAATTAAGTCAGTCAGATAAAGACATACCATTTGATTTCAATTATATGTGGAATTTAAGAAACAAAACAGATGAACATAGGCGAAGGGGGAAAAAAGAGAGGGAAGCAAACCATAAAAGACTCAACTATAGAGAACAAACAGGATTGACGGAGGGGAGTTGGGTGGGGTGATGGGCTATATGGGTGATAGGTAAAAAGGAGAAGACTTGTGATAAGCACTGGGTGTTATTTGTAACTTATGAATCACTAAATTCTACTCCTGAAACCAATAGTACACTATATGTTAATTAACTAGAATTTGAATAAAAAATTAAAAAGAAAAAAAGCAAAATACAGGACCATTTTTCTAGTGTTTTTGGGAAGGTGTTTGTGAAATAAAGTAAATAATGCTGTTAAATTTTAAAAATTTCCTTTCATAATTTTTAATGGTAATCAGGATATTTTGCTAGATATTGACAGGCATAGGTCTAAGTTTTAGGATGAAGTATACACCATGAACTTAATAACTATTCTTGCTCTTGCTCTCTCTCTTTTCCTTCTACTCTTTTTCTTTCCCTCTTTTAATATCAAGAGATTATTCTTGATAAATATGACCCTGGGCCATTGATAAACCTGAAAGAGTCAGTACGGTTGGTGGACTAAGGGGCATTCTGAAGTAAGGGCTCTTGGTTTCCAGAGAACCTTGACACCTTGATACACTGAATCACAAGGTAAGGGGAGTAGTTTAAATGTCCATGCTTCCAATACCTTTTCCTGTAGCCCACCTTCATTCACTCTTCCTGTAGTTTGGGTGCCCAGAGAAGCTTCTTAATGATGTGATTTATTCTAACTCCATTAGCAGAGAATGAAAGAAACAAAGGAAATCTATTTTGCAGTTGGGTCGTCATTCAAAACATCCCTACCTTAAAATGTCAGCTAATTAGGAGATAGTGGGTGGGGGAGTTTTTCCTTGCGTACTTAGACCTTACTATTTGGACCTTATAGTGATTATTAATATTATACTTCAACAAAATAAGCCAAAATTATGTCACACACTTAATTTTATTTGAAGACTGAATTTCTATTGCTCTCACTCTAGCCAGACATTAGATTCATAATGTTCAAAATCATAGGGAACAATTGCCAAATTAGTGTTTTCTCGATTAAGTACTGACCAGTTCTTTTTAATTCTTCTGTGGTCTTTGAAGCTGGAATAATCTTTGATATATATATATCATATATATATATATATATGATATATATACTCTCAACTTACAAATGAGCAGAAAGCTGAGACAGTAAGATATGTTTGAAAAAAATACAATTGGAAGAGACCCAGTGGCTACAGACTAAAATGCAGAGAGAACAGCTTCTCTGTTCTTTGGAGAAAAAAGCATATGCAAAGGGAAACAGCATTCAGGATGACAACTTTGGTTAAAATTTACTGAGTACTTACTATGTGCCAGGCACTGCTCTAAACATTCTACACACTGTATCATAGTTATCTCACAAATGCTGTATGAGAAAGGATATTTTCCACATAGGAAAAATGTATAAAGAGGTTAGGTGACAAGGGCACCTGGGTGGCTCAGTTGGTTATGCCACTGACCCTTGTGGCTCAGGTCTTGATCTCAGGATCCTGGGATCCAGCCCCTTAGGGCTTCTAACTCAAGATCCTTTCTCTCTCTCTCTCCCCTTCTGCCCTCTACCCCCTTGTCCTCTTATGTGCTCACTCTTTCTGTCTCTCTCTCAATAAATAAAAATAAATAAATAAATAGATAAATAAATAAAATCTTTTTAAAAAGAGAATAAGTGACTTCCTCAAAGTCATACACATGTCAATAAAACCAAAGTTTGTACCTATGCAGTCTGACTAGAGAGCTCTTCTTACAAGAAATATAAAATCACAAATATTCTTGTGCATCAATAAAGACCACTAATGAGAGAATACACTGGATGATTAATGGAATGCATGACTAGAGACAAAGGGCTAAACTAAGTCTCTGGTAATAAATTATTAAATCATCCTTTAGCCAAGTTTTCTTTAAGGAGAGTAATATAGACACACACACACACATATATACACACATCCTAGAGTTTGGAAATAAGGTTTCCTTCTAAAAGCTAAACAAGTAAAAGCCAGCCATAATGGATGTGATGAGTACCCTATCGAACACAATTAAAGGACTTGCCTGCTCAGGTATGAGAGCAGAATATGTACACATCCAACATTGCTAGTCAAGGTTGAGGGACCAGCCCTGGGGACCAGCCAGATGGAGGGGAAGAAAGAGTGTGTTCCAGGCAGAAGGGACAACATGTACCAAAGCTAGGAGGCGAGAGAGAGAATGACACATTCAGAGAACATGAATAAGTTCGGTATGGCCAGAACAGTGAAGGAGAAGTAGGCAGGGATGGGGCTATGGAAGGCCTTGCCTGCCCCTAAGGTTGTCTGGACCTTATCCCCAGTGCAGTGGGAAGCCAGGCATTGAGGTATTTTAAGTCAGATGTGAAGGAACTCAGATTTGAGGCAGATCACATTGGCTGCAGAGTGTGTTGGAGCCACTCTCACTCCCACCCTCTAGTGTGGGTAGACCAGTTTAGGAGGCTGTTGTCATCATCCAGGAGAGCGATGATTGGGCAAGGTTGGCAGAAGTGATAACCGGGAAGTGTGGACTGATGAGAGACAGTGCAGAGGTAAATGGATGGGATGTGGGCATGAAGTGGAGGAAGTGGAGTCTGGCTTGGGCAATGGGGTGGGTTGTTGAGTGAGACCCCTTGGAAGAGGAGAGCAGGAGGAAGGGGAAGAAGAGGAACAGTGGGAGGAGGAGGAGGAGGAGCTCAGGCTGAGAAAAGTTGAATTTTAGGAGTCGGTGAGTTGTCCAAATGGAGTTCTTCACTGGCCAGTTGATCACATGGATCTGGACTTTGGGTGCAAGATAAAAGATGTGGGTATCATCAGCTTACAGACCCCGAGGGTGAATCAGCTGGCTATAGGAAGCCAGATCATGGAAATGGAGAAGGGAAATGGGAAACAGGAGAAAACCAGAGGCTCAGACAGCAGAGGCCAAATGTGTATCACATGGCATGGAAAAGGAGAACTTTTGTGACCTCCCAAGTCAATATCGTTTCTTTCCGTACTACTTTGGTTTCCTAATTACTGTAGGTCTGTGTTTCTGGAGGCCGGGTGGGCTGGGTTGGGGTGGGAGTGTGTCGTACTTTTATACTCCTTGTATCCTTGGGACCTTTGAGGGCTCTTGGTGTTCTTCTTCTCTTGAGGAAGGCAATTTCCTTTTCCTTTTTTCCTCCCTCTTTTGGGCTGTTTATGCGATTCTGTCTGCCAGAGCCTGCTGGTGGGGCCTTCCTAGACATGTACATTAAGATGCAGCATAATCTAGTGGTGAAGTGCATGAATTTTGGAGACAGTTGAAACTAACTCCACTAATTTCTTGCTGGATGACCTTAACAAATTTGTTTAACTATTTTGAGTCTCTATTTCTTCATCACTAAATTAATACCTATCTCCAATGAGACCTTGTAAAAAATGAAAAAGATAACACATAGACAGCTTTCATCACATTCACTGCTATTATTATTATTATCATTTCTATTTTTATCATTTCCAATCCAGGGCAATCTGGAGCATGCCATCCTAGGGTTTTTATGACAGGTATCAGGAGAAAGAAAGAGTACCTGAGAAGCATGTTTTATTCATGATCTATAATAAACTTTGTCCTGTCTATATGAGGAGAAAGTCACAGGGCTAGTTTGAGCTCAATGGGGCTAGTTCAGGGTGTTGAATCTCATAGCCCAAGATAAGGATTCTCTTTCCCAGGATATCATTAATCTACTGCAACATCTGAAATGGAAATTTCTCACATTCTGGCAGATTGGTTTGGAGTCTCAGAATCCTTATTGATGGGATTCTGATTGCATAGTCAATCAGTAAACCAGTTCTATATTCACCCTCTAAAATAAAACTCAAATAGGTAAAACACATTTCTATGGATTTCAGATCCCTGGGGGCCCTGAGATCCAGATAACAGAAAAGCACTTCTTCACTTTGTTGTCAGGATTGTCATGGTTACCTAATGGTTCACTCAAATTCACAAGTACATTCTGCTCTTCTATAAAGCAGTATTTGCATTTCAAAGAAACCCACATTTTTCAAAATTCCCTTCTAAAAATATTTGCTTCAATGGGGAAAATAGAATTAAGGACAAGCAAAATGAAGACTTACAATACCAAAGTTATATTTGCTGCAAGAATTTCAATAATAAAGGTTTTATTAGAACTACAGGTATGTAGCTGTAAAACACAGGCTTCAGTGAACAAATTCAGGGTTTGATTACAAGAAGCATTTGCTCAGAAGTAATGGCTTTTCTTTTCCTTATCCACCAGAAGTTTCATCATTAGCACAAAGTTTCTTACACATTCTTATTAATTTTTATCACCCATTGTTTATTTGGATTTTAAAAAAAGCTTAAAGGCATCCCAACCCTGTTGGTGTGCTCTTAAGCTTAAAAGAAAAATACAGGGGTGCCTGGGTGGCTCAGATGGTTAAGCGTCTGCCTTCAGCTCAGGTCATGGTCCCAGGATCCTGGGATCCAGCCCCTTATCAAGCCCCACATTGAGCCCTGCTTCGGGCTCCCTGCTCAGCAAGGAGCCTGCTTCTCCCTCTCCCTCTGCCTGCTGCTCCCCCTGCTTGTGCTCTTTCACTCTCTCTCAAATAAATAAAATCTATAAATGTTTTTAAAAAAAGAAAAATACAGGTATTAATGACTCCTGATTTTGTTGGCATGAATACCAACCACTCTTTACATAATGCAAAATAGGTTTCCTAATTGATCAATCACCTTATATCCGACTTAAATTATGAAAATATGGTTGTGAGAGAAATACTTGCACTACATAAAAATAGGCCATTAGCTGGTACCTAGGAATCCTTGGTATATACATCTTTATATACTCTCCCATAATATCCTATAACCTCCTACAATACTTATAATCTCACAACACTAAAAGGTGTAAATCTTAATTATAAATGAAACTGGTTGAGGAGAAAAGAGGAGAGTAAATAAAATTACAGTACAATTTCTCACATTTTGATTTATATCATTTTTTATTTATATTATTTTATTATTTAATTTAACTTGATACTTTTTTTAATGAGAAACGATTTACCTAATGACCTATTACTATCTATAGCGTCTTGGTTAATTTTCTTATCCTCTCTGGCATCTGTCAAATTGAGCAAGATAACTGGCTCAAGATAACTTAGTCACGTTTAAAGACACAAGAACTGGGGCACCTGGGTGGCTCAGTCATTGAGCCTCTGCCTTCAGCTCAGGTCATGATCCCAGGGTCCTGGAATTGAGCCTTTGCATCAAGCTGCCTGCTCAGCGGGAAGCCTGCTTCTCCCTCTCCCACTCCCCCTGCTTGTGTTCCCTCTCTCACTGTGTCTCTCTCTGTCAAATAAATAAAATCTTTAAAAAAAAAAAAAAGACACAAGAATTTGCCAAAAAAAAAAAAATCCTCTGTTCTGGGAAAGTGTTAGTGAAGATGAAGAAATGGGGGATTCCTGAACAGGGAGGTACCAGTGCCTTACTCCAACAGTGTCTCAAAGTTGCAGCAAGCCTCAGAAGAACCACTGCCAAAGCAGCTCCAGTTTCGTTTTGTTTTGTTTTTAAGATTTTATTTATTTATTTATTTGACAGAGAGAGAGACAGCAAAAGAGGGAACACAAGTAGGGGGAGTGGGAGAGGGAGAAGTAGTCTCCCCACCAAGCAGGGAGTCTGACATGGGACTCACCCAGAACTAAGGAATCACGACCTCAGCAGAAGGCAGATGCCTTAACGACTGAGCCACCCAAGTGCCTGCAGCTCCAGTTTTGACAAAGATTTCTGTTCCTTTAGCATAGAGCAGAAGCACCAGAGCCATGAAAGCCTGAAATGAGTTTGCGATCTAAAACAATATATGTCTCAGCAGACTATGGGACTGGACCTGCCTTTCTGAAATTCTGGCTCCCAAATTTTGACAACACTCAAGGAATAAGGGAACCACAAAAATAAATGAGGCTGATTTTTCTTCCGTTTTAGCAAGGTGAGGACCCAAAACTTAAATTCCTCCAAGGTAACTTCTATCCCTAAGAGCCTTGGCCCACATGAATATTAGATTAATGAGAAACCCTTTTGTCAGAATAGCAAGGTCCCCTTGCCTTAACAACTTCCCATCTCTGCTTGGGTCACCTTTGATTGTCTAGGTGATCAACACCTGACCTGCACTTGGCAGCTCTTCAACTACTTTCAAGGAATTTGGAAGTGGGTTGCAAGGCAATAATTTTAATACCCACCAAAGCCTATTTTAAATGGGACAGACCTGCATACACCTATATCTAAACATCCCTTAAACTTTGTATTAGCCTCTAATCTCATTACAGGCAGAATATATTTTTAAAAGGAGCTAAACTGTGTGCCATACAGCCCTCCTCCAAAATTCGTACATTGAAGGAGAAGATTTGATTCTTAGGTTAGAGAGAGAAAACTAGTCTCTGAGAGAAAGGGAGAGCCTCTGAGACAACCACTAGGAGATTAGAGCAGAACAAGCCTCTCTTATTTTTGTTCCATTTATGGAAAAGCTGGACATTTTCTGATAGAGTGCAACACAGCTGGTAATGCCAAAGTGAAAGCTTTCCAGTGGGAGGAGCACACGGATAGGAAGCCCCTTTGTATTGCAAGAATGCTGATTGGCTAGTTATAGTAAAGGTAGTAAACATGATTGATAATCTATCTAGATTCCATTTACTGGACTAGTACATCCATCTCTTATCTCTTCTGAAGATAAGAGATAAGGATTCATAGTTGTACATTCGTCAGAGGATACCCAGGAGCTAAAAACCCTCTCCCCTCATGCTACCTCCCCCATACACCCTGGCTTGCAGTCAGTGGATATAAAAGCCTGGCTCCTTTGTCTCAAGGTGGATCAATTCCATAATGCCCTTTATGTCCCAGAGCCACCTGGGGCTCAGGCTGAGGCTACACTTCAGCTGAACTACATCTATGCCTAGTTTCTTCCCCTGTCCTGTGCTGCATTCCTCATCTCCATACAAATTTCATCTGAGAACACTCCCTGAGTAAACTCCTTTCACAAGAATCCCCATCCCAGGCTCTGCTCCTATGGAACCCCACTTAAAACACAGGGTATTAATATGTTTCATCTCTATGACTGTCTTTGTTCTCCACTTTCCCTTTCTTAGTCAACTCTACTGCCTTGCCTCAGAGTAACTTTGTGGCAGGACTTTTCAGATTTTGTTTCCCCCATATCCCAAGTCCACTGTAACAGAGTTTGGAGAGTGAGGAATTTCCCTCACACTAAAGAGCAATCCCCACTCCCACTGGAGGGGGAAATAGAGAGGACTTCAGTCCCTTGAGGAAATGGGACTTCTAACCAGTTCCCTGGCAGCCCCAAGAAGAGTAGAAACTCAAGGCTGATGACCTGGATCCTACCCAGGGCTCCCAGGCTCACCAAATTCCTGGGTCCTCTATGCCAAGCATGGCACAGAAGCTGCCTAGCTCGCCCACGTGGAAACTTGGATAATAGGCATTACTTCCATAACTAATGTGGAAAGATACCCTGTAGTAGATAGAGTTTAGTCTATATATATTTTTAGAAAATGAAAACATCTAATATTTTTTTACACCTGAGTCTGAGAACTAAGTTTCATACCTGCTACATGAAAGGTCAGCAAAAGAGGAAGAGGTATGATTATTATATTTTGTTATTATGAAAAAATCTATTGCCAGAATGTTTGTGAGGCATTTTCATTAACTAATAAAAGGCATCCCCTGAACTCTGACCTGAAAGAAATAATTTCTGGATAACATATACAGTATGATGCAGTATTAAATACACACATCCACATTCTTACACAGAGAGAAAGACAAGGAATGGTAACTATTAATGGCTTACTTTTATTTTCTTCCTCACAGTTTTCTGTACTTTCTAAAATTTTGTAGGCAGGATTAATGTCTCTTCAATCAGCTGGTTTCTTGTTCTGCTCTCCACCACAGGTCAGTTGGTATATGTAGTACCAGGTGCCAGCCCCATCACCAGTCCCGCAGCCATCAAGCCCAAATTCTGGGCCCAGCCCATGCTGCTACGAATATCTCAGGGGTCTCTCCCAGGCTAGTGAGAACGCGTTGGAGGGGGGAGTCTGGAACAGCAGTCAAGTGGAATCAATCTAAGGGGCAAGGTTGTTTGGGGAGGAGGGAAAAAGGAAATGAGGTGCTGGGCTTCTTCTTTTGCATCCCCACTCCACCACTAATGGATGGACCAACAGACACAGACAGACCAAAGTCACAAGCAGACAGGAACAGGAGATGTGGGGACTCAAGGCTCCAGTGGATGCATCAACAACCGAATGTGGGTCCACACCTGGACCATCCCTGTTCAGATCCAGGCTGTCAGACCTGTCTCCCACCTCACATTTCCCCCATCTCTCTGCTCCCTGATAACAGTTTCCTCCCCTCTGCCTCTCCAGTCGCCTAAGCCAACCATTTCGGCTGCTGATATGGCCCTGCCTTTTACAAGGCAGGAAAAAGACGCTGGGTTGGGGTGTCCCCATGGGGAAACACAGAAGCGCCTCCAAAGTCAGCAATTGTTCTGCTACCCTCCACCCTCACTCCAGGAGTCTTCGATCAACACCCATACGACATACAGGAATCAGGAACTGTTTCCTCCTGTTCTTCCTCCCCCGTGCTTGCCCACAATAATGGCACCTCCAGGGAAATAGGGACCTGGTTACCTGTGTGGAACCGCTGTCTGGACCAAGACTTCAGTACGTAGGCTTCTGGTCACGTGAGGCTACGTCACTGATGAGATCGGGTCCCAAATTTCCCCTCCTATTATTAGCAAAGCGGCCGGCAACCCGCCCCTTCCCCACCACCACCGCGCCGTCAGCAACGGTCGCTTTTTTCGATCTTTGCACAGCCAAAAACTATGTTGTCTTTCTAATTACTGTTAGGGGCAGCATCTTCTCCTGTACTACTGGACAATTCTACTGTTTCTCTGGAGGGAATGGTCCCACCATTTTCTCGGCTCCCTCCACCTTGTTTCTTTGGAATCCCTAAGGTTCTTGTCTGTAATCCTGAAAATACCTGGAAATGGGAATGGGGGAAGGGATGTCAGAAAAGGGAGTGGAAAGAAAAAGTGAATTTTTTTATTTTCTTGTTAGCATTATTCTGTTCCTTCTTTTTAAACACTAAGTATGCATCTTTTTTATTATCAGAAAATATAGAACTTTATTAATTTAAGAAAAAAATTCACTTAAAAATGACATTTATCATAAACAATCACACTTACCGCATAATGAGTTTTGTACATGCCACTCAAATCAATCTTAATTTCTTCTACATCTTCTACATCTTGTCACATGACAAGATCCTGTTTAGCGAATCAGTTATGAGGGTTTACAAATCTACTAATATGGTATAACCAAGTAGGCTTTATTTCTGGAATGCAAGAGAGTTGTTCAATGTTGGAAAGCCATTCATTCATTTATTCAACACATTTACTGAGCATGCATTGTTCTTGATGATGTGGTTACAGCAGGGAATAAAAGAGACCTCAGTCTCTAATCTCATGGCTCTCACATTGTAGTCAGAGAGACAAACAACAAACAACATAAATAAACAAAATATATAGTATATTGTTAATGACACCTACTAAAAAGAGAAAAATTAAAGGCAAGAAAGAATGATATGAAAAGTTCAGATGGGTTGAACATTTAAATAGTGTGACTTGAGAAGGAATCACTAGGAAGGTAACCTTTGAGTAAAGACCTGAATTCAATGAGGAATCTAAGTATGGTGATATTTTGGGTAAGAATATCCTAGGCAGGAGAGCAAGGAAAAGAAAATGCTCTGTGAAGGCAACAAGCCCTGTATATTCCAAGAACATCAAGGAAATAAGGATGGCTGAGCTAGAGAGAGAATAACAGAAGATGAAGCAAAGAGATAATAAGGCTGAAGAGAGTAAGATTCTATAAGTTAGAGTAAGCACACTTGCATTTAAACATCTGGGGAGGTGGAGGTGGGGGAAGAGTAGAGTTTGAACTTGAGGGATCTGTTGAGAATAGACTATACAGAGACTAGAGTGGCAGGGAACCCAGTCAATCGAAATAATTCATTGCAACAACAAACCAAAGAAGAAAAGAAACCTTTCAATTAAAGTATTTGATAAACTTAGCCATTTCTGAATATTTAAAAAGTGTTACCAAAATAGGAATAGGAGGAAACTAAGTTTATGCAGTAAAGAATTATATATAATTTAACAAATCATTCTTGGTTATATTAAATCAGATATAAAAGAAAATACCCTTATCCTGATAAAGAATATATCAGAGGAACTTCTGACCTGGCAGATTCCTCATTCCTTATGGGCTACCAAGACCACAGAACTCATGACTTGGCTCCACTCAGTGACATTATTTCTTTGTATTGCCTTTTTTTTTTTCAGTACTTGTAAACATAAGTGAAAATAACCTTGAAAAAGGGAGAGAATAACCCTGGTAAATACAACTCCTTATTGACAATGTATCCTATTTCCTGTCTTTCCAGTTATGTCCTTCTCTCCCTAACCAGTATCACATTTTGCTTTTTGCCATTGAGAACCTTGTGGGGGGCACTTCAGGTAGTAAGGCCATAAGTAATTTGTCTTTTTCTAATCTATCTTTTTCTGCATGTTTACAATGAGCAAGTATTTTCATAATCAGAAACTATCAGAAACTTGGAACTCAATGATGCAATTATTTAATGCATGGAGAAAAGCTTGGATATGAAAGCATCAATATGTGTCACTCTCTACATGGAAGTTTTATGGGGAATAATAATTTCTGTCTCTATTTTTTTGTATTTTTCAAATGTTCAATGAGGCTTTAGTAATTTAATTTTATGGCAAATTTGTCAACCTGAAAAATTTTGTAAGAGCTCTCCTCGCTCATTAAAACATTTCTTCATACATGTTTAAAAAAAGAAAAATTTAAAAAGAGAGACTATGTCAGAAACAGCAAAAGTTACACTAAATGATGAAACAAAAGAGGCATTCCCATTTTCTTCAAGAATAAGATCAGGAGGCTCTCAGGCACTGCATTACTCAACACAGTTCTGAAGGTTCTGATCAAAGTAACACATGCAGAAAAGAAAAGAAAAAAGGTGTAAGTATTGGAAAGGGAGAAATGGGGAAAAAATCATCATTTGCAGATGATCATGTATAAATACCTGGAAAAACCAAAGTATCACGTGAAAACTATTGGAATTAATAAGATAGATCACAAAAATTGGCAGATACAAATAATACATACATAATAATAGTAGATTACATATATATAAATATATACATAAATACATATAATAGTAGAACATGTTCCTTAAGCAGAAAATTCCCTATCAGAAATTATAACTGGAGAAAGAATAGCATTTCAGGAACAAAGACTTGTTAGGAAAAACCTAACAAGTAATAGGAATTACTTAGCTGAAGAAAATTATGAAATTTGATTAACAAACATAAAAATAGATCTGTACAAGATAGAGACATACCATATTCCTAGAGGGGAAGCCTCAATTTTAAGATGTTAATGTTCTTCTAATTAATTTGCAGACTTACTACAATTACAATACAAATTCCAAATGCTTATTATGTGTTTACTGTTGCTCAATCCGGAACTTGATTAATAACCACAAATGCACCTACTGATATGTGCATAAAAAGGACAATAGAAATTGTTAGCAGTGGCTGAGAACAGAAACGATATTGAAGAGCTCTTTCTCTGTATACTTCATATATTTCTTTATTATTCTGAATATTTTAAACCATTAATATGTTACCTTTGTTCACCAGAAAAGAAAAAAACAAGAGTTTCCAAATCTGGATTATTATATGTAACACTCTCTAGGCCATTGTACCAGTTCTTAATATTTAGGGGAGCAAAGCCCCTTTCAGAAACTGATGAGGTCAGTGAACTGTATCCCCCCCCCAAAAAAATGCACTTAACCACTCATACATTCAAAAACAAAACCTTGTGTTCAATTTCAGGTACAGCACAGAGGTGGTCAGTTGAGAAACCCCACTCTAGGTTAATAGGTATGGTCAGTGGGGAGACTCCCTGCGGTCCCGGCACACATTTGGCTGAGGGGGCAGCAAAGTGGGTGTGGGCTGCAGACAGTGACCCTGCAGCAAGACCAGATTCTCCCTGGGTGCCCTGTGGCAAGGAGGCCCAGCTGGCTGCACCCCTCCAGCCAGGTGGTAGCAGCAGTGTTAAGGAGCCCTGTTAACTAAGGCACCAGGAGAGAGGGCAGAGCAGGCCTATCTGGGTGCCTCTGCCAGCCAGCAATCACTTCTTCTTCATGGGAACCCAGAGCTGCAGGGCTCTGTGGGAGCAGCAGTCCCTCCTAGGCATCCCTGAGTTACACCTGTGGGAATTTGGGGGAGGGAGGGAGAAAGGGAAGAAGCCAAAGACAGTTACTCAAGTTGGTCCCCTGAGTAAAGGTGGTATTTACCACCTTGGTCACCAGTCCCTGTGTACTTTTAGAGCCAGAGATAGAGTCAAGTGGCTGAATGCAAGGAATGAAGGCTCAGGAATATGAGAGGAGGTAGAGGGTCAGCACCTTCCCCACCCTTGACAAAATAGGGGGAATTTGGCCATCTCTGCATCCCTTACTTTGTCCTTTCCTCAGCCGAACAGCTCTTCCTTTTGCCCAGAGCTGAATCATGAAAGTGGAACCTAATCCTGGGACAGGTGTTCAAAACTGTCATGGTTACAGCCATCAAATTACAGGAGGTTCACACAGCAGTCAGCAATGGTTTGGGAACATTAAATAAATGTTTCTCTAACAGAACAAGACAGGATCATTTATTTATCCAACTGAAAAGCTGTCCCAGAAGGAGAAAAAGTAGGATATTATTTGTCCAAAATAAATAAGACTGGACAACCTAACATCTCTCCATGGATCAATTTACAGATCACATTAAAACATGCTTATCTAGTTGAGGAAAATTCCATTTTTAGATGTTCAAATCCCTTAACATGTTTTGAAAACTATTTCCTATGTGGTCAATAGAATTCATTTTCTGTGTGGTAAAAATTAACCAAAATTAATGGTGCCTTCAAATATTAGTGGGAAATCTCTATAAATCATGCAGCTCTTTTTTGTTGCTCCTTCCCACACTGTGGTATTTTCTTACTGTATTAATAAAGGGTGGTGATCGCTTTAAAAACAAATCGGAGGAATGCTACAAAAATACAGACCCCATTACCATTCCTCGTCTCCTTTCTGACACTCTGCCTCTTATACTGGAACATGCGCCCGACTGCAAGGGAAACGGTGGCACTAGTGGATGGGGGATTGAAAGTGGAGCGAGGAGAGAGTGTCCAGTTGCCTACGAAGGAATGAAACAATTCCCCAACACACAACACACACAAGTAAATCTTGCCAGTAGCCCTCCAAGAAGATGCATCCCATCCCCGGTATCTAGAAAAAGGCAAATTCTAACACAGGGAGAAGGGGCTACTTTTGGCCCCTGGGACTACAAAGACAAAAAAAAAAAAAAAGAGTGACAGGACCTGATGTGGTGGGGTGAGGTAGGAGGGGGGCTAAAGGAAGGGGCTCATGCTCTCGGTAGGAGTGGAAATTGGGGACCCACGCTCACTGGTGATGCAGCCCTCACGTGACCAGGAGCTGACGTGGGCAAAGGTACTTAAAGCCCTGCCGGCCGTCCTCCGTCCTCCTCTGGGTACCAACTCTCTTGCGCCGCGCACTGCCGTGCGTTTAACCCAGGCGAGGAGGAGGAGGAGAAAATTCCCCCAGATCCGGGCAGGTGGGTGTGAGGGTGGGCATAGCCTGGCACTCCTGAAAGGGGTAGCTCAGAGAGGCGGGCGTCTGAGGCCGCGGGTGCCTCTGCCTCGCCCGCTCCTGGCCAGCTTTCCCGATCCCCGCGCTCAGTCGCAGCTCATTTTGGTGGGCGGCGGGGAGAGGGGGAGGGGGGAACCTAAAGACTGATATACTTGCGGAGAATCCTCTTACTTCCTCTCCCAGTGAATGTTTTCTGGTTTTGTGTTTGACACTTCGGCCCCGCACCCCCACATCCTGTCCTGTTTTGAGAGGAGGAGGGAGAGAAATAAACGTGGCAGCGCATATAAGGCCAGCGGGGTGGTTGGGCAAGGGTGACCGGAGGGGACGCAATTGGAAACAAGCCGGCCTGGCCCGTTCACTCTCACCCTCACTTTGCAGATACCTCCCCCGACTACGCCCTCCACTTTCCACTCTCCCGCCCCCCGGCCGGCCCCCGGTCCTTTGAGGGTGCTGGAAAATGGGTGTGCCAGCCTCTGTAGGGGAGATGGAGGGTTTGGCGCTGTCTGGACTTCACGGGAAGGGGGGACCCTAAGAGAATCTGGTATTAAACCGCTGTGCTAACTCCCAGACTGCTTTCCAGACACCTCCAACCCACACAGCCCTTCACCCCCGTTTATTGAGTCCTGGAAAGGGAGTTCTGGTACGCTGGCGGGAGGCTTGGCGGTTATTAGGGAATCTGGGTGGGGGGGTGGGAGGCGGAGCCCAGAACGGAGAAACAGTGGAAAATCACGACCCTCAAACCGAAAGGTCAGACATCGGGGCCTCTGATCTGCAGGCTTATGCTACGTCGGGGGGCTGGGGACTGAAGGACGGGTGATCATGGGAGGAAGACACTAGATTGTTTGGCAGTAATCCCTCATCCGGCGTCCCATCCAGTTTTTGCTGCACTCTCGCCCCGCCCCCTCCCGCTTGGGTGCAGGAGAAGGGGTGTGGCCGGAGAAATGGCGGACAAGTGGGGCGGGGCAAAAGGAAGGAGTGGTTGAGTGCCTGGGGAGTCTGCGCAGGAGGGGGGGAGATTGGTGTGGGATGGGAGGGGTAAGAAGAATTGAGGGAATTGAGAGGTTGTCATTCTACACAACGCGAATGCTAGAAGGCAATTATGGGGACTTGTGGCGTGGGTCTCCAAACACCGCGCTCAGTCTCCAACCTCTGGTGTCTGTATTTCTGCCCTTCAGTCTGTCCTTAGGATGAAGCTTTCACTGAACTGAACGAAGAGGAAACAGCCCTGAATCCCTGGAGGTCAGTGTGGAGGGTGGGAATTGTCTGGGAACCCCTGGTGTGGGTATGGGGGAAACCAGAGCAGAGCCTGGGGCCAGAGGCTTCTCTTCCCCCCATCTTCTCCCTCTGTAGGGAGACACCCTTGCCTTGGGCCTGTCTTCTTTTGGTGCAGAGAAAGGGGTGTGGCATCTGCCTTCTTAATTAATGGTTTGACGAGGAAGGGTTAAGGAGGGGAAGAGGATCCCTGAGACAGAAAACTTGACCCACAAGGATTCAAATCAGCACAGGAAATGGAATCCATCTACCAACGACCCCAAAACACCCTTTCTGGGCTCTCTCTGCAGGTCTGCCTGAATTTGAGGCCCTGCACAAGTACAAGCTTGGTGGAAAAACGTAAACTGCCCGTGTTCCCAGCAGGTTGGTATTTGCATGAGCACCATCTGGGAATCCTTGGGCATGACTGAAGGGGGAATCAGAGCAGCATCTGGGGTCTCTACTGTTTTTCTGCTCTCCACCAGCTTTCGTAGTGTCCATACTGCCTCTCATCCCCCATTTAGGTGCTGGGAAATTGTGTGTTGGCATTGGGTAGGGCCAGCTAGGGATGAAGGTGAAGGAAACCTTAGACAACCTGGTTCCTATGTCTGGGTACTAGCCCACGCACCAAGCATTATGTTTCCAAGCTCTCCTCTGTGTAGGCTTGGTTAAGCACAAAGTGAGCCAGAGCCTTAAGTTTCATTTCTGTCCTTTGTCCCAGGTCCTGCTCTGCTTGCAGCCTGGGGAAAACCTGTGAGCCAGAGCGGAAGTGCCTCGCCCAGACGTGCACACATCCCATTTAGGAAAGCCAGTTCCACACCCTGGATCAGAGAATTACTCCAGCTGCACTATGAGCCGAGTTCGAGATGCTGGCTGTGTCGCCGCCGGGATAGTGATTGGGGCTAGTGCCTGGTACTGTGTCTACAAATATGCCAGGGGAAGAAACCAGACAAAGAAGAGAATGGCCAAGCCCAAGACAAGGGCTGTGGCTGGGAATGGAGCCAGGGCTAGAGCCGGACCAAGGGCCGGATTCACAATTGACCTTGGGCCTGGATTCGGTCCTCCAACCCCAGTCCGCACTCGGACAGAGGACGGGGCCCAGGATGAAGCCTCTGCTCTGGAAGCAGCTGGAGATGAGGCAGTGGCCCCAGCTGCAGCCAGCGCTGAGGCTCAGAGTGGGGCAGGAAATCAGGTCCAGGAGACAGAAGGGGCAAGGGTTGGGTCTAAGGCTGAACCAGTAGCAAGGGCCACAGCGCCTTCCTCAATGGCACCACCCCCCGGGGAGGCAGAGGCTTCCGTGGCTGCAGAGGCTCCCACAGTGGCAAGGGCTCCCAAGTCGCCAGAAGCCCCTGGCACAGCAGAGGCTACCGGGCTGCCCATGGTGCCTCCCAGGGCACCAGCGCCTACAGAGGCAGCAGCATCTACAGAGGCTGCGGAGGCTCCTGTACCCACAATGCCTCCTGCCGCACCAGTGCCTTCTGGGGCAACAGTGCCTACTGGGGCTGCGGAGGCTCCTGGGACTTCAGGATACCCCAGAACAGCAGCACCCTCCAAGAAAGCAACGCCTGGGGCTCATACCGGCGCTATACCGAAGGCCGGGTCAGTGGCTGGAGCTGTACCCAAAGGTGGAGCCAAGGGAACCAGGTCTCGGACTGGGGGCAAGGGCAAGGGCAAGAAAAACAAGGTGGAAGTAGATGAACTGGGGCTGGGCTTCCGCCCTGGGGATGGGGCTGCGGCAGCTGCTGCAGCCTCCGCTAACGGGGGACAGGCTTTCCTGGCAGAGGTCCCTGATTCTGAGGAAGGGGAGTCCGGGTGGACTGACACAGAGTCCGAGTCAGACTCTGAGCCTGAAACCCAGCAGAGAGGGAGAGGGGGGAGGAGACCTGTTCCCATGCAGAAGCGCCCCTTTCCTTATGAAATAGATGAGATTCTCGGTGTCCGAGACCTCAGGAAAGTCCTTGCTTTGCTTCAGAAATCTGATGATCCTTTCATCCAACAGGTAGCTTTGCTCACTCTGAGCAACAATGCCAATTATTCATGCAACCAAGACACAATTCGCAAATTGGGAGGCCTCCCAATTATTGCAAACATGATCAACAAAACCGATCCCCACATTAAGGAAAAAGCCTTAATGGCCATGAATAACCTGAGTGAGAACTATGAAAATCAGGGCCGACTTCAGGTATACATGAATAAAGTAATGGATGATATCATGGCCTCTAACTTGAACTCAGCAGTACAGGTAGTCGGACTAAAATTTTTAACAAACATGACAATTACCAATGACTACCAGCACCTGCTTGTCAACTCCATTGCAAACTTTTTCCGTTTGTTATCTCAGGGAGGTGGAAAAATCAAGGTTGAGATTTTGAAAATACTTTCAAATTTTGCGGAAAATCCAGATATGTTAAAAAAACTGCTTAGCACCCAAGTGCCATCATCCTTTAGTTCCCTTTATAATTCTTATGTGGAATCAGAAATTCTTATTAATGCCCTTACTCTGTTTGAGATCATCTATGACAATCTCAGAGCAGAAGTATTCAACTACAGAGAATTCAATAAAGGTTCCCTTTTTTACTTATGCACTACATCTGGAGTGTGCGTTAAGAAAATTCGAGCCTTAGCCGATCACCATGACCTCTTGGTGAAAGTGAAAGTTATAAAACTAGTGGACAAATTCTGATTGGCTATGTGCTCTCAAAAGACTTGAAGAAATTTCTTGATTTTCCAGTCTGGAAGCAATGAAAATTGAAAGTTATTGCTTTTCCACTTGTCCATGTACTAAAGGGATCCTTTCAGCTGCCAGTTTTGAATAATGTATCATCCAGAATGATGTTATCTGTGACAGTCTCCAGCTTGAAGCTGAACCATTTTATGAATACCAAATAAATAGTCCTCTTGTACTGAAAACGTATTTGTGACTTTAATCGTGCTGCTTGAATGGAAATATTTTTACTGGTTCCTCTATGTGAATTGACAGTGAACCTGTCCATCATAAATAGCCTACACTTCTGTCATTTGTTTTGACTTGAATTTATCCACCAAAGATTTCATTTGTGTATCATCAATAAAGTTGTGTTTTGACTGACAAAAAAAAATGTTCTCATGTTTTTAAATCTAGCTGGTGAGATAAGGCACATAAATGCAAAAGGATGACTAATAGCACCTGGGCAATGTTCATAGTCAGATATGTGCTGTCTGGTTAAATGACGAAGTTGCTAGAAAGCTTTAAGCTGGGCTCTGAAAGGACAGCATGAAAAAACACAGAAGAGCATTTCAGGTGAGGAAAATAGTTTGAAGATAGTCATGAGGTGGGAAATCTGTTCCTATGATAAGAAGGTAACCAATTTGCCTGAAATGGAAGCTGTGGGAAAAGAAGTGATGAGAGAAAAGGGTGGAAATCAAGGGTGAGGAAATTTGGGAGGAGATCCCAAACCCATTGCTGAGATTGAAATACCCTGTCATATCCTGGGATTTACTAGACATTTTTGACAAAGGGAAAAATAATCTGGTGGAAGTGTGCAAAATGGATTGGAGCTGGGATGGGGTTAGGCAACAAGACTGGAAATGAGGGGCACCTGGTTGACTCAGGTGGTTCAGCATCTGCCTTCAGCTCAGGTCACGATCCCAGGATCCTGGGATTGAGCCCCTAATCGAATTGGGCTCCCTGCTCAGTGGGGAGCCTGCTTATCCCACACCCCACCCCACCTTCACCCTCCACTCATGCTCTCTCTCATAAATAAATAAAACCTTTTTTTAAAAAGACTGGGATGAGAATGTTGTTAAAAGTTATGATAAACCAAAAATGAGATGGTAAAGGGTGAAATAAGATGGTAGTCACCACCTTATAAGAATTGTCAAGGAATGGTGGGAAAAAAAGATGCTTACCAAAAAAAGAAAAAGACCAAGGTCTGCTGCCTGACTTGGCCGTAGGCTGACAAAGATGGAGAACTGTACGAGCTGGTGCAGGTCCTAACAAAGAAAGCCCTCTTTCTTGGGCAGTTCTGGTGACCATGAAATGCCAAAATGAGTTACCATTTCTAATGATGAGACAAAGCATTGTGACAGAGAAGAATTCAGTGCAAAGAGTGGTTTTTTCCCTAGGGTTAGAGATCTAGCTCTGTCTTCTCTTAGAAGAGGGGGAGTGGTGAAGCCTTTATGGGAAGCCCACCCTCACCCTTAAATTCATGTAAGAGCAGATGCATCTTCATTGTTCTCCTCCCTGACCCACCAAAGCAATGAAAGTAGAAAATGGGGAAGGTCCCAGAGATTCTTCAAACCCAGCCTGCTTTCCTGACACCCCTCACAGAACAATCATTCTTATGCAAGTGTATGGTGACAGGAGGCAAAGATAGAGATAAGGACTCCTGGGAGGGGGTTACATAGAAAAGGGACAGATGGGTATTATATATTGGTACAATTTATCTGGAAGGCAATTTGGTAATCTGCATAAGAAGCTATAAAGATTGGGGCGCCTGGGTGGCTCAGTGGGTTAAGCCGCTGCCTTCGGCTCAGGTCATGATCCCAGGTCCTGGGTTCGAGCCCCACGTCGGGCTTTCTGCTCAGCAGGGAGCCTGCTTCCTCCTCTCTCTCTGCCTGCCTCTCTGCCTACTTGTGATTTCTCTCTGTCAAATGAATAAATAAAATCTTTAAAAAAAAAATAAAAAAAAATAAATAAAAAAAAGAAGCTATAAAGATGTTAGGAGAAAACAGTCAGCAATCTCTTTGACCTGGGCCACAGCAACTCCTTACTAGACATATCTCAGGAGGCAAGGGAAACAAAAGCAAAAATGAACTACTGGGACTTTGTCAAGATAAGGAAACAATCAACAAAACTGAAGGACAACGTATGGAATGGGAGAAGATATTTGCAAATGACATACCTGATAAAGGGTTAGTAAAGCACTTATCAAACTTAACACCCCTAAAATAAATAGCCCAGTTAAGAAATAGGCAGAAGACATGAATAGACATTTTTTTCAAAGAAGACATGCAGATGGCCAAAACACATATGAAAAGATGCTCAACATCATTTATCATCAAGGAAATACAAATAAAAACCACAATAAGATACCACCTCACACCTGTCAGAATGGTTAAAATTAACAACACAGGAAACAACAGATGTTGGAAAGGATGAAGAGAAAGGGGAACTCTCTTCCACTGTTGGTGGGAAAGCAACCTGGAGCAGCCACTCTGGAAAAACAGTATGGAAGTTCCTTAAAAAGTTAAAAATAAAGCCACCCTATGACCCAGCAATTGCAGTACTAGGTACTTACCGAAAGAATACAAAAATACTGATCTGAAGGGTTACGTGAACTCTGATGTTTGTAGCAGAATTATCTACAATAGCTAACTATGGAAAGAACCCAAATGTCCATCGACACTGATGAATGGATAAAGAAGAAAGTATATATATATATATACATATATATATATATATAATACACATATATATTGTATATATACACACACACGTACAATATTACTTAACCATCAAAAAGCATGAAATCTTGTCATTTGCAATGATGTGGATGGAGCTAGACCATATTATGCTAAATGAAATACGTCAGTCAGAGAAAAACAAATACCATATGATTTCACTCATATGTAGAATTTAAGAAACAAACCAGATGAACATAGGGGGAGAAAAAGAGGCAAACCATAAAACAGGTTCTTAATGATAAAGAACAAACCTGGGGGTTGATAGAGGGAGGTGGCAGGGGATGGGCTAAATGGGGACAGGTATTAAGGAGAGCATGTTTTGTGTTTAGCGCTGGGTGTTATGTATAAGTGGTGAATCACTAAATCTTACACCTAAAACCAATTTACCATATATGCTAACTAACTAGAATCTAAATAAAAACTTGAAATCAAACCAAAAAAAAAGGAAAAAGAAGCTATAAAGATGTACTTACTTTCAGACAAGCATTCCACCTGTAGGATTTTTTTCCTAAGGAAATAATCAAATAATTTTACACAGAGAAATACACAAGGGATGTTCATTTCAGCACTGTTTCTAAGGGGGGGAAATTAGAAACAAATGTCTAACACTGTGGAACTGACTAAACAATAGGCAGTATGTCCATACAGTAAAATGTTATGCAACTATTAAAATTTGCAATGTGCTTCTATTTTGTTGGTATGACAAAACTTTCACCGTATATAAGAGTGTGGCATCAGTCTATAAAAGGCTCCAGCAACTGAAAGTCAGGTAAATTCTTTCAGATGTTCATATCATCTCTGTGTATTCCTTACACAGAATCAGAATCATATCATACATCAGAGGTTCTCAGCATATTCACAAGCCATTGCAGATCCCTGGAAAGGTAAGGTCAAAATTATTTTCAAAACAATTTAACATAGTATTTGCTATTTTTCACTAGGTTGACATTTACATTAATGCTGCAAAAGTCATGGTGGGTAAAACTGCTGGAGCCTTAGCTTAGCCAAACTGTACCAGAAGTGATTGACTTTTTTTACAGCCACACATGCAAAAAGAAATTTAAATCTAGATTCATTTAAAAATGTCATGAAAAGAGTCCTTATTTATAATAAAATTATTATTTTTATTAAATCTCAATTCTTGAGTGCATGCTTTTTTTTTCAAAGATTTTTATTTATTTATTAGAGAGAGAGACAGCGAGAGAGGGAACACAAGCAGGGGGAGTGGGAGAGGGAGAAGCAGGCTTCCAGCTGAGCAGGGAGCCCGATGTGGGCCTCCATTCTGGGATCCTGGGATCGTGACCTGATGCTTAACGACTGAGCCACTCAGGTACCCCACTGCATGCTTTTTTAATATTCTGTGTGATAAAATGGGAAGTATGCACAAAGCACTTCTGCTGCACAACTTAAAACAATGGTTGTCTCGAAAAATACATTTGCATGATCATTTGAGTTATGACCTGAATGAGCTGCTTTTATATAGAGAGCACCATTTTTACTTGGAAGAATGACTGGCAGAAAAACTCTGGTTTTTCAGACTTGGATATTGGGCAGACATTTTCTTAAATGTGAATGTGTGAGGGGCACCTGAGGGGCTCAGTCGGTTAAGCTTCTGACTCTTGATTTTGGCTCAGGTCATAATCTCACGGTTGTGGGATCAAGGTCTGCATGGGGAACTGCACTCAGTAAGGAGTCTGCTTGAGATTCTCCCTCTCCCTCTGCTCCTCTCCCTTCTCTCTCTCTCCCTGCTCTCTCTCTCTGTCTCTCTCCCTGCTCTCTCTCTCTCTCTCTGTCCCAAATAAATAAATAAATAAATATTTTAAAATGTGTGGACCTTCAAGGAAAACAACTGACTGTATTTGTCACCAACAATAAAACTTTCAAACAAAATCAGAATTTTCAAGGAGTTTCTGAAGAAATCAGTAGTGATACTGATAATGGGGGAAAGGCTTTTTTTTCTCCCTCTAGAAGAGAAATGATGGAGGACTCCAGGTTTCAATTGGTTGATCTTCCTTGGTTTTACTATGACCAGTGTAATCCATATGACATCAAACCCATGGCCATTTAATAAAGAATATCATTGCTGTAGTAACAAGGTGACCCTGTGTAAGGATAGACCCAAGATTGTTTGAACCCTTAGTAAGGAGAATCTGAAAAGATAGACGTTGGGGAGGGTATGTGCTATGGTGAGAAAATAAATATTTTTTAAAAATTTTAAAAAGGGGCGCCTGGATGGCTCAGTGGATTAAGCCTTCGCTTTTGGCTCAGGTCCTGATCCCAGGGTCCTGGGATGGAGCCCCACATTGGGCTCTCTGCTCAACAGGGAGCCTGCTTCCTCCCCCCTCCCTCTGCCTGCCCCTCTGCCTACTTGTGATCTCTCTCTTTTTCTGTCAGATAAATAAATGAAATCTTTAAAAAAATTTTGAAAAAAGGATGTCAATCCTGGAACAGTAATGTATTCTTCTGGGTGAGTTAGAGGTGGTGTGTGAGCTCATATACTGAAGATGAGTACATTAGCATCTCTTGGCTCGGTTCCAGTGATTCGGGTAATCCACCCACCTTCATTTGCTCTGATTAACAGTGGAAACTTCCATCCACTTCAGATGAAACCCATTCCTGCACAGAGACATGTAAATCTGGCCTTATGAATAAGCTAAGAATCACACAATAGGAAAATATTTCATTTCCTGAAGTCTGAGGTTTTGCATCTTAAATCACATTCTATGTGAAAGATCAACAGCATAGTCCAGGTGTGGCTGAGTCTTTTTTTTTTTTTAAGTTTTTTTTCAGGTTTTATTTATTTATTTGACAGACAGAGATCATAAGTAGGCAGAGAGGCAGGCAGAGAGAGAGAGAGAGGAGGAAGCAGGCTCCCTGCCAAGCAGAGAGCCCGATGCAGGGCTCGATCCCAGGACCCTGAGACCATGACCGGAGCCAAAGGCAGAGGCTTTAACCCACTGAGCCACCCAGGCGCCCCTGGCTGAGTCTTTTTTTTTTTTTTTTAAAGATTTTATTTATTTGACAGAGAGAGATCACAAGTGGGCAGAGAGGCCAGCAGAGAGAGAGAGAGCGGAGGAAGCAGGCTCCTTACAGAGCAGAGAGCCCGATGTGGGACTCGATCCCAGGACCCTGAGATCATGACCTGAGCTGAAGGCTGAGGCTTAACCCACTGAGCCACCCAGGTGCCCCACCCCTGGCTGAGTCTTAAGAGTAGTTATTTGAGGGGCGCCTGGGTGGCTCAGTGGGATAAGCCTCTGCCTTCGGCTCAGGTCATGATCTCAGGGTCCTTGGATGGAGCCCTGCATGGGGAGCCTGCTTCCCCCTCTCTTTCTGCCTGCCTCTGCCTACTTGTGATCTCTCTCTCTGTCAAAAAAATAAATAAAATCTTTTAAAAAATTAAAAAGAGAGTAGTTATTTTATAAGATTTAACTTACTATAACAAATAGTCACAAAACAATAATAGGTACCAGGAATTAAGCACCAGCTATATACTGTTCTGTTATTCCTAAATGTGACTAGTGAAATATTCCTTAGACATTCTGTACTACGGTTTTTACCTTTTACATTATGTGTCCAGGGCATGGGTGAAGTGGGACAATCCTCACAACCACGTTAGCAGTGAATAGTCCTGACTTCCTTGCTCTGATAAATTGGTCTGCGTAAACAATTGGATCATGGAGTGATCACGTTCTTTTTCTTTAATAATATGACTTGATAAATGCAAGGACTGAGAATACATTGCTGTTATTTTAGTGGTAGAGCACAAAGTTGAAATAATACAAACTACTGCTTTTCGAATCCCTAGAGCTGTACTTATTATTCAGTTTTTCCACTACTTGTAAGATATATCACAGTATCTTTCCTTTTATTCCTTTTGTGTGCTTAAGCAAGTGGCTACAGACAAAAAGGAAGCCAGAAATAGGGTAGTTAACGACAGAGTCTCAAGAAAACATGGGATATGTGGGTTGAGATGGGAATAGTACAAATGAGACTTCCTTCCACAATCTGGAATTGAAAACTAATAGGCTACAATTAACTGAGCGCTGTTCCTCTTATAATGGGTTCTACGTGACAAGGTAGTTGTTCCTATAGAATGACCTCATAGAGAAAAAGAATTAGGTGGGATCAGGTATTTGTTTCTAAGGATGCTGAGCAACTTCTAGTGAAACAATGAGTAGACTAAATTATGGAATACCTGATTCAATGTAAAAGACAAAATAGAGCCATTACAAAATTCTACTACAAGAATCTCCTTCCACTTAAAGCCGAAGGCCAAGACAACTTGAAGAATGAGTTTAGAAATTGCTCTATTATGAGACTGACGTGCTGTCTACTGCACTAAGAAGGCACTAAAATTGGTCTATTACTTTAGTGTAATATCAGTTGAATTTGCCACTTTACCACATTTCTTCAGCAAAACTGGGAACACCGGTAACCAAAATACATGATCTGGAAAATCCTGAGCCTTTCTAGGCCTTTAAAAATAGCTCACAGTAAGCCCTGCTTGTAAGAAAATAAATAACAATTCGTCTCATATTTCTCATTGAGGCTCACACTTTGAAATATGAAAACACCTTAGGTCTGATGGTGATACTGCAATATCAGAACAAAAAGAATTATAGATTTTGAGGGTGCCTAAGAACATAAGTTTATATCAGTCCATATTAATTGCGATTGGGGCTGTAATCTATTATTTAAATACTGATTAGCTCTAGACTTAAGATAGATATGAATGGTAAAATTTCAGAAGTGACCATTAAAATAATAGAGAGTGTATAATGTCTAAGACAGTAAAGAAAACAATGCACTAACAAAAAATCCAAAAGAAGGTAAGAAATGGGAAAAGTGGAGCCTCAAAAAAGCAAGACAAATAGAAAGCAAAATAGTTCTCATGTATTAGTAATCATAATAAGTGAAAATGAGCTAAACTTAGTAGTTAAAAGATATCATCAGATTTTTTTTTAGATCCAGCCACATGCTAAAGAATAAGTATACAACTTGAAAAGTAAAAGAATACAAAAATACACTATACAAGCACTAACCAAAAGGAAGTTGGCATAGCCAAATTAATATGGGACAAAATAGATTTTAGGACAAAAAACATTATTAAAGATAAACATAACTGAATGGTTAAACAAACTGTACATCTATATCATGAAATACTATTTGGCAATAAAAAGGAAAGAACTATTGATACAACAACCTGAATGAATCTCAAAGGCATTGGACTGGGGTGGGGAAAAAAGCCAATCTCAAAGGGTCACATACCATGTGATTCCATTTATATAACATTCTTGAAATGAAAAAAATTACAGAAATGGAGAACACATTAGTAGTTTCCAGGCATTAGGGTCTGGTGGGGTGAAGAGTGGGTGTGACTAGAAAGAGGTAGCACAAAGGAGATCTTTTGGTAATGGAATAATTCTGTATTTTGATTGCAGTGTTGTGATAAAATAGTGTAAAACTGTGCACACACATTGTACTGATGTCAGTTTCCTAATTTTGTTTTCACACTATGGTTATGTAGGGTGTAACCATTGGGGAAAACTGTGTGAAAAGTATGGAAGACCTTTCTGTCCTATCTTTGCAATAAATATATTATTATTTCAAGATAAAAGGTTTTTGAATGATGGTAAAAGGTTCAATACACACACACACAAATAATTTTAAATGTATGGGCATTTAATAAAGTAACCTCAAAATATATAAAGAAAAATGTTACAGAACTATACAAAGAAGTGAACAAATCAGCAATCACATGAGAAAATTCAGCATACTTCTGTAAAGTATTCAAAGGACAAGGAGAAAAAAATTGTAAAGATATAGAATAGTGAACAATGCAATCAACAAGCTGATTTAAAGGACATACAGAATCCTACACCCAATAATAGGAGGACACACTTTCTTCTTAAACTACATAGAACATTTATAATAATTAATCATGAACTTGGCCACAAAGCAAGTCTCAACAAATTTCTAAGTATCAGTATCATAAAGACAATCTTATCTGACCAAATGCAATTAGGATAGAAATCAATAACAAGGTAACATTTAAAAAACCCATGTGTTTGGAATTTTTAAAGCGTGCTTCTAAATAATTCATGAGTTAAAAAAGGAAACATAATGGAAATGTTTAAATACTGAGAACTGAATAATAATTAAAATATTGAAGATCAAATTTGTGGAATTCAGTAAAAACAGCATATCAAGGGAAATTTGTGGTCTTAAATTTTTATGTTATATGACATATTTAGCAGAGGCAAATCTATGGAGACAGAAAGTAGAAATGTGGTTGATGAGGGCTGGAAGGGCAGTGGAGGAGAAATGGAAAGTGACAGCTAATTGATACAGGGATTGGGGGGGAGGTGACAAAAATGTTTTAAAATTTATCATGGTGATAGTTGCACAACCTTGTGAATACATTAAAAATGTTGACTTATACATAGTAAATAGTGAATTGTTTGGTATATAAATTATCTCTCAAAGAGTTGTTATTATATTAAAATCTTAGACTAAAAAAAGACTAAACATCAGTAAGCTAAGCATCCAAATTAAGCAGAAAAAGACTAAGAGAAAAACTTTAAAACAGATGAAAAAGACAAGAGCGAAAGATAGATAAAATAGGAAGCAAAAATACATTAGGTAGGGGCACCTGGGTGGCTCAGTGGGTTAAAGCCTCTGCTTTCAGCCCGGGTCATGATCCCGGGGTCCTGGGATCGAGCCCCACGTCGGGCTCTCTGCTCAGCAGGGAGCCTGCTTCCACCTCTCTATCTGTCTGCCTCTCTGCCTACTTGTGATCTCTGCCTGTTGAATGGATAAATAAAATCTTTTAAAAAAAATACATTAGGCAGTATTAACAGAGACAAAGGTTGTTCCTTTGTCTGGTATAATAAGAAAGGCAAAACTTTGATGAGATTAGTCAAGAAAAAAGTATAAATAAACAAATATAATGCATAAGCAGAGATTTTTAAAAATAATACTGTGACTAACTTTATGATAATAAGTTTGAAAATATGGATGAAATTGATGAATTCCTTGGAAAATAAAACTTAGCAAAACTTACTCAAAAAGAAAGACCCAAAGTATCCTATAACCACTGAGGAAATAAGTAGTTTATTTTTTTTAATCTTTTTTTTTTTAAAGATTTTATTTATTTATTTGACAGAGAGATCACAAGCAGGCAGAGAGGCAGGCAGAGAGAAAGAGGAGGAAGCAGGCTCCCTGCTGAGCAGAGAGCCCAATGCGGGGCTCGATCCCAGGACTCTGAGATCATGACCTGAGTCTTAACCCACTGAGCCACCCAGGCGCCCCAGAAATAAGTAGTTTAAAAGTCCCTCTACTCCCCCTCAAAAAAGCCCAGATGGAATAGATAATTCTAATTTTATACAATCTTTTCCAGAGTGCAGAAAGAAGTATTACTATCCAATGCATTTTACAAGACTAATACTAACCTTTATATCAAAACCAGAAAAAGTCAGTATGAAAAAGGAAAATTATAGATGTCTCACTTATAAACATATATGTGGAAATTTGGAATAAAATACCAGCATGTAGAATCCAGCAATGTAGAAAAATATGTCACAATCAATATTGAAAAGCAAAATTGGCTTAACATTTAAAAAAATCCAGCAAACCTTAATTGACACATTCTAACACTTATATGGAGGTTTTAAACTTCAAAACTATTATGTCAATTTTGAGAAATAAGAATAAAGAGGAGATACTTACTCTACCAGATAGTAGGATATACTATAAAACCAAATATATTAGTCAGGGTAACAACAAGCTCTGCTACATTACAAATGAACCCTAGAATCTCAGTGAAATAAACACAGGTTTATTTCTTGCTTATATAAAATTCAGTAAGGTTTGGGCAGCTCTGAAGTCTTCCATGTAGTTACTCACTGAACCATGGCTTTGTCCATCTTGTGGCTCCTTCATCTTAATACATGGCCTTTTTTTTTTTACACATGTTTAAACTACCTTGGCCAGAAGTCATTCACATTACTTTTGCTTATAGTAGTACCCTGTCCAGGTCTAGTCATGTGGCCCCAATCCAAATGCAAGGCAGGCTGGGAAGGTAAGGAAATACAAAAATCATTTAGTGACTATTAGCTACCCCTGCCAGATCTTGGTGATAAAAACAATATGGGGGGCGCCTGGGTGGCTCAGTGGTTAAAGCCTCTGCCTTCGGCTGGGGTCGTGATCTCGGGGTCCTGGGATCGAGTCCCGCATTGGGGGGGGGGGGGGTCTCTGCTCAGCGGGGAGCCTGCCTCCTCCTCCTGTCTCTCTCTGCCTGCCTCTCGCCTACTTGTGATCTGTCTGTCAAATAAATAAAAAAATCTTTAAAAAAAACAATATGGAAGAGATAAATAGTTAAATGGTAAGACCTAGAGACAGATATAATACAGAAACCTAATATACTATAAAATTGGCACCACAAATCAATGGAGAAAGGATGCACAGTTTAGTATAAGGTATCAGGAAGACCGGCTCACTATTTGGAGAAAAATAAAACTGGACCCCAGCCTAGCACCAAATATAAATCTGGATACCAGAGGACGAAAGACCAAAATATGAAAGTTAAAAGTATGAAGCTAATAGAACATAATAGAGAAGAACATCTTTGTGGACTACAATTGGATGATAATGGCTTAAACAAAACCTCAGAACTACATACCATAAGACAAAAAAGATTAATAGATTTGATTACATAAAAAATAAGAGTTTTTATTCAATAAAGGACACAAGGAAAAAGTTAATTGATAACAGATAGAAAAAACACATTTGCAATATGTTAAACTAACGAAGAATTAATATCTAGCATACATAAAGTACTCCTGCAAATCGAAAAGGACAGGAACACACCACCCTAAATTTGCAAAATATATAAAAAGTATACTCAGAGAAGAGGAAAACCAAAATGTTTAGAAATGCATGATGTTCAAATTTATTGTTGGTCATATAATTGCTAATTAAAATACAATTACGAATATATTTACACCTATTTGGCCGGCAATTAGAAAACTGTGACAAGCCAATGGTTAGTAAGGGTCCAGAGATACAGGAACTTCAACACAAACAGCCTATTAGATTTTAGATTGGAACGCTATTCCAAAAACAATCTGACAGTACGTAATCAAATTAATTATATATATTCCCTGTGGTCCAACAATTCCATTTATTTTATATATATTACAGAACACATTTCACATAGGCACATAAGGGGACATGTGTAATGACCTTCATGACAGTGTTTGAGGAAGTATTATACAATTGGAAGCAGTCTAAATTTTGTTTCTAGGAAAATGAGGAAGTAAATTAAAGTAGATGAATGCTGTAGTACATCATACAACAGAAACTATAGCCTAGATGTACACAGAGTAACATGTAACTTTTTTTTTAAATACTGCTGAGCAGGGGAAAAAAATGAGAACCACAGCACCATACCATTATCTAAATTAAAAAATCAGAGCCAGCCTCCTGAACAGATGGGAGACAAGCCCTGAGCTAGGGTGGCATGTATCCTGAGGGTCCTGGGCCATGCAGGGGAGAGTGACCTACTGTGTTCCTGGCGGCCATCCCTCCCTGGCTGCGATGGGGGCCAGACCCACGCCCCACCTCTCCTCTCTGTTGTTTTGCATGAAGGTGAGGAGCTGCAGTTATTGTTTATTCATTTGACCCAAAATGTAGCGTAGGATTTGGGGATGTGGATTTTTTAAACAATTTGTTTTCTTTTGGTTTAAGGGGGCGTTGTAGACACCAATCAGGGCCAAGTGCCAGGGAGGAAGGGAAGGGTCTGGTGGTGTCGCCTGTTCTGCAGGCACCTATGCGGCTGGGGCCAGGCTGGGCAGCTGGCAGGCTGTTGTGGGTGGAGTTGGAGGGGGGTGGTCTGTACTCAGCTGATTGATAACTGCGAGGCACTATACTGCGCACGTCCCCAGAGCCTTCGGGGACCATACGCTTTTCAGGGCATTTCTCCCTCCAGCCAGGGCCCATCTGGCACCTGACTGGGCAAGTCTCCTCCAAGAAAGTCCCAGAGGACAGCGATCAAGAAGGTCGTGGGGCCCACTCCCAGCCTGAACCCAGCCCTCCAAGGTCTGGTGGAAGCACAACATAGGGTCTGGCTGGGCTCCCATCTTCTCCCTGCTTGGTCCCTGTCAAACCCCCAGCTGCGGTAGCTGCCCAGAATGAACTACGTGTGGGGTAGGCACATCCTAGCAGGCAGCCCTTGGCGCCTGCAGCCTGAAGGATGCTCCAACCACCCTCGTTCTCCCCGCAGCGGCCCTGGCTCCCTGCCTCCCCTCAGTCTGCTGAGGGGCCCCATCAGCCTACCGCCCCCCACCCCCGTGGAGAACCCAAAGTCTTACTGTATATACCAGGCGACGTTTCCATATTTATAGCAGTGTTGAAACCCCACGTGTTTTGCACAGGAAAGCACCCTCTCCCACCCCCGACCTTTCCCCACCCCCAACAAAAGGTTTTCAGAATCCTTAAAGTTCCTGGGGCAGGCGGAAACAGGCTCACAGATTGTGCCTTGGCTGCAGTGAGGATTCCGACAGGAGCAGCTATGGGGGTGGGGAGGGGAGGGAAACACAACATTAAAAAAAAAATCATCCAAAAATATTTATGAAACAATTATTTAGGATGTTTGTGATTTGGCGACCTTGCTATAAATGCCACCATGTTACCGATGATTTCCTGTAGTGGGGGCTTGTCATTGTTTACTCATTTATTTACCAACGTCTGTCCTCCATCGGACGGTGGGCACCATCCCTCAGCTCCTAACTCTGGCTGGGCCCAGCATCTGTGTTCTGTGATGCAGTTTGGAGGTGGGGGCGGGGGTCTGTTCCTTGCACATTTTACAGTTACCTCATTTTCCCCATATATGTATTTGAGAAAATGCTAATATAGAGAGAAAAAATGGTTCTTAAAACTTGAATATGTAGGGTTTATTTTTTCCATTCCATTGGATTCACATGGGCTTGAAGCATTTAACATAACTAGTATGTTGTATTATATATGTGTATACTGATTGAAATTTATAACAGATTTATACTTTTTTAAAAATGAAAATTGCTGGGGCGCCTGGGTGGCTCAGTGGGTTAAGCCTCTGCCTTCTGCTCAGGTCATGATCTCAGGGTCCTGGGATAGAGCCCCACATCAGGCTCTCTGCTCAGCAGGGAGCCTGCTTCCTCCTCTCTCTCTGCCTGCCTCTCTGCCTGCTTGTGATCTCTCTCTGTCAACTAAATAAATAAAAAATCTTTAAAAAAGAAAAAAAATGAAAATTGCTAGTTGTGCTTGACCAAGTAGTAGAATGATTTTTTTTTAATATTGTTGCCGATTTTAGAGGGATATTTACTAATAAATGTATGATGTATATCAAGTATTGCCCCCTAAAATAAAAATACACAAAAATTCATGCATACAAAATAATGTAAGTTTAAAAAGAACTCAGACAAAAATATACACATCAAATATATTAGAACAGTAGCCTCTGGGGAGAATGGAAGTGAGGAATAGAGATGAGAAGAAACAAAGTAATAAATGAATGAATAAAGAGAAGAGGGAAAGGTTTTGTTTAAACCAATGCAGATGGTATGATATGAAGAAAGGAATATAGTTATAATCCTCATCATCTGAAGTCCAAAAAAAAAAGGAAGGAAAGAAGTCTATTAATGTTGTAGTAGCATAAAAAGCTAAAACTGTTGTAACAAAAGACTCAAAAATAGTATGACTCTTTAAAAAATTATTTCCCACTCACAAAAGAGCCTCAGGTTAATGTTCCAGGTCAGCAGAGGCGTTCTGCTGCACATGGCCATTCAGGGTCCCACGCTTATTCCATGTTATTATACTCCACTCTCCCCTAGGTACTCAGAGTTCTGCCCATTCAAATGGTAGCACAGATCAGGCATGGAGTTTTACGAGGGAAAATCTGGAAATGATACACATCACTCCTGCAATTCATTATAACTCAATATAAATTCAGTCTTACTGGCACACTCATTCATAAGGGACACTCATCATTGCCATCTACTTGGCTGCCCAGGAGGAAACAGACAGCATGGATATTGGAGAGCACTAACAGCCTCTGCCACAATGTGCAAGAGCTTTGTAAAAGGGATTATAAAATGTTATCAAAAGATATTAATCATTCAGGATGCTGGTCACAGTGCCTGCTTTTCCTGACTCTGGGTAACAGTTTTCAAATGTCTTCAGACTCACTGATACCTTTCTCAGGGCTGGCCTGATCCCCAGGCCCCAGGCCCCTCACTCCCCCTTCAATCCTATAGATTTCCCCTTCCATTTCCCTAGCAACCATCCCCATCCACCAAAATGGCAGTGTGGGTGGGCAGGGATTGGGGTTACAGAGTGGGTAGGAGGTCAGCAATAGAGTCAGGGAGTGAACATGAGATTTTTACTTACTTCCTCATATTTTCCAGTACTATTTCAGCCTTTAAAAAATAAGCATCAGCATGCAATCATGTTCACCATCAAAAAAAGGCAATGAAATTATTTTCACTGAAAAATTAACAAGGAATCAATATGACAAAAAAATCTGTCATAAAAAATTTTTCCAACCTAAGAGAGAGGCATCATTTAAGTGCCTTAGTCCAATTAAGTTTTACAATTATTATCATTTTTCTTTGGAAGAAGTGTTAATAAACATGCTAAGATATTTAATATGTTTTTAGACTGAATCCTTCTGAACAAAGAGATTCAACTCTGGGCAAAGGGAAGAGCTGTGAGGCTGAGAGAGATGAGCATATGGAATGTGATGGATGCAGAGATGGTCTGATCATCCCTGTTCTGTCAAGAGTGAGGCAAAGTGCTGTCTCCTGACCCCTTCCCATATTCCAGAGCCTCACATTCTTTACATTTGGGCACCTGACTCTGTTGCTCCCTCCAAGGATATATATGGACAGGTGACCAAGGTGGTAACCTGAGTAAATGTCTTTGGCCCAGCTTCCCATAGAGATAATTCAGTCCCAGCATAGATGGGACCATTATTCCTACCAATGGAAACCATAATGAGATCCCTTCTAGATCTCTGCAGCTGAGGGTTTCCATGAAGCCCAGAGAAGTGATTGCTGTGGGGAAAGCTCCCCAGACCCACTTGTTCTCAGTCTTTATTCATGATGCTTGAGTAGAAGCTGCCCTGAATCATTTCTGCTGCCTCCCACCTGGCCTAAGGAGTGCAGCAGCCTGGTGAGTGTCTCATCCGCAAACTTCAGAGAACCCAGGAGGAACCTAGCCTTGCCACAAGATTGATGCCTACCAGTCCACCGCCTCCCTGGTGGCCCCTCAGCCAGGCTTAGGCCAGTATCCAAGGAATTCTCACCCACTGACCATACTGATTAACCTAGACTAAGTGTTCTCTGGTCATGTAAAAAATACCTGGAAAGTATATGCCAGATTATGTGCTAGGAGTGAAGGGAGGGTGGATTTTTCAGGAGAGAGAGGATATAATAACATATTCTTGTTGGTAAGTATGACCCTCAAAGATATTAAGAATCATACTAAATAGAAGATCTGCTTCTATTTTTTTCTAAATAGGATGATTTTTATTTTCTTTTAATAATGAAATAGTACAGTCATTGTAAAAATATTCAAACAATGTAGAAATGCATTCATTGATTCATTTAGTAAGTCTTTATTGAGTGCCTCTGCAAGTTACGAAAAACACAATGGTGAGAAAAACAGACTAGGCCTTTGCACTCATGAAACTCACAGACCAGTGGAGGATATACATTAACCAAGAAATCACACAAGTGTATGTATAATTAAAATTTTATGTAAGTACAGAGAAGGACTAGAACACAGACATACAAGAGTATATACCAGAAGACCTAGACACACTCTGAAGCAGTAGATAGGGGACAGGAAGAATTCCCTAAGGAAGTGAAATTTGAGCTGAAATAAGGAAAAATATAGTTAACTAGGCAAAAAAGACATTATAAATATCTTGTAATTCACTGCTACAGAATGCCATAGCTAAGGCAATGTGTCATATCCTTCCAGCTATTTTACTATCCGCACACAAATCTGTATGTACATATACGTGTATATATTTTTATGTAATTGGAATAAACCTCAGTCCACAAATTCTAGTGTTTAAGACATCCAACTTTTATTTTCTATAGCAATACTCATCATTTCTACTTTGTAGTCTCACTGCATGGGGGTGACCGAAATGGTATGAGTTCAGATCTACTATTTTTCTCCATGGTTACGTCTAAGTTCAAGGATGCTTATAGAGTGCCTTAGAGTGTTGGAAGGAAGGAGTCCATATGGTTCTGATGTCATCTACAAAATTCACCATTCTCATTCCTTCCCTGTGGCCCCTTCAGACATGGTGGCTCTCTATTTGCTTCTGTGTCATCCTTGATCGATCAAGACTTTCTCTGCTGCTTCCTGCCATGGTTATGAGGGGACATAGAAAGCTTGGTAAGACCCTATACTATCATGGCTAGAAGTAATATAAAGCAGCCACCTCCAAATGTCTCTTAAGAGACATGACTATAAGTCACCTACACAATCCAATCCAACAAACCTATCTGAGGAGTTTCCTGTCAGTGGCAGACTGAACTGACTTGGAAAGTTTTCCTCTTCCCACCTGAAACTCTCACAGAAATGATAGAATATGCACCCCCTCTAAAATTAGTAATGTAGTCAAGTTCATCATGAAATGGAAATCCCCAAGCATCAAAGGAACTAACAACAGTTAGCAGGAAATAAAGACAAACAGATGGATATTGGTTTTAAGGGCTGGGGGCCAGGGTTTTAATCCCACCTAATGACAGAAAGCAATGCTTCTGGGCAGTGGAAGATGGGAAGCTGGTAGTGAGCTCCTGTCTAAACCCAGGCCCCAAAGAAACACAACCAGAACAAGAAACGATGACTAGAAAATCTTTCCTCACAGCAAAAATACTGTTTTGCTTATCTTTTATTTGAAGATGTAGGCAAAGATCCCCCTGGAAGCAATCAGAACCCACGCCAACACCCATAGGTGCAGGGTTGAATTCACACTTCCTACATTTTTGATAACGCAAAGGATATAAATTAACATAAAAATAATCTGGAACTGGGTGAAATGTATATGGCCCAAGCAGAAGTAAATAGAATATATCATTTGTTTATGTTTATCTCTCAATGAAATAGAACTATTGAAGGAGTCAGGTATAATCCTTAGCAAAATAAATAAATGATAGCACTTAAAGGACTATAATTAAAGCTAGAAAAATAATTTTGGGGATTGGAAAACACAATTTTCAAATTTAAATACCCAGATTAAATGAAGAAGGAAATACTTTAAAAATTAGAGAATTTATAGGCATACCCTCTTATCTTAACAAAATTAGAAATAAATAACAAAAGATCACCATAAAATGTAACTGCCTGATAATATAGTATTGTTCTCTAAAATAACCACGAGGTCAAAGAGAAAATTAAAACTAAAGTTGTAAGTTATCTGGAAAGCAGAGAAAATGAGAATACTTCATATCAAAGCCTATGGGGCATGACAAAAGCTGTTCTCAGAGGAAAATAAGGTCTTAATCACATTATTATTCAAGAAGACCATAAATAAAGGACATAAGTACTCATCTTGAAGAATTAAATAAAGGTAAATATAACAGAACATATCCAAAAATAGAAGAAATTAGGACAGTTAAAGATAAAAATAATGACCAAGATAAACAATTATAAAAGTGATTAATTAAAAGCTGGTTCTTTGGGGCGCCTGGGTGGCTCAGTGGGTTAAAGCCGCTGCCTTCGGCTCAGGTCATGATCCCAGGGTCCTGGGATCGAGCCCCGCATTGGGCTCTCTGCTCAGCAGGGAACCTGCTTGCCTGCCTCTCTGCCTACTTGTGATCTCTGTCTGTCAAATAAATAAATAAAATCTTTAAAAAAAAAAAAAAGCTGGTTCTTTGAAAAGACCAATGACACACTCTTCATGAGTACAACTAAGTGAAAACAGAGGGAAAGTAAAAGTATACAAATTATGAATAATAGGAGGTTTAACTACCTAAATAGATATGATCAAAAGAATTATTTTACATTCAAATCTATGACATCAAATTAAAAACTCTAGATGTAATGGATGATTTCCTAATAGAAGTTACCAACATTAACTCAAGAAACAGAGGATTTGAGTAGACAAACTACTAGAGATAGGATTGGAAATGTGATTATAGTCCTACCACTAAAAGAGGAACCAGGATCAAATGATTTCACAGTTCAGTTCTATCTAACCTTTAAAGGAGAGATAATATCCATGTTATTCAAGCTCTACCAGAAAAGAATAAAAAAACTGAAAGTTATCTAATGAATTTTATAGTTAGCAACCCTAAAAGCTAAACCTGTTAAAGATAGTACATAAAAGAGAATTATAAACAAATACTAACAATAAATGTAAGATCAAAATACTAACAAATTATACAACATATAAACAAATAGAACCCAGAAGTTGGGCAAGAAAAAGCTGGATTGCAGCTTAATATTGTCCCAGTGTCAATGTCCCACTGATATTTATTTCATTTTTTATTATTTTTTATTATTTCTCATTTTGTACTCATATATATTTTATAGGTTTATATCTCTATCTTTTCCAGTTTTGTTATGAGAATATTACTTTATCTTGTTAGTGTCCTCCAAAATGTCTTAATTCATAGTGCTCAAGCACTCTAGATCTATCAGTTCATTCCATGTTTCAAAAAGATCAGTGTCTTATCTTTGGTTCCAAGGAACATTTAACAATATATAATAACTCTTCTGTTTGGAAGATTGCATTAACTAGCAGATTTTCAAATTCTCAAACACATCGATTAGTTCATTCACTGTCATGTGTCCCAGGACAATGTTAAGGTTGCTTTGAGTGAAGTGTTGTCGTAGTCACGAAGTCATCTGCTAGACTGTTTTTAAAAATTGTAGCATTCTCAAGCCCAAAGTGTATTGTGTTTCTCCTTCTGGTGTTTTAAAGGTCTTCATAATAGACTCAATAGTACAATGAATTACTAATATCGCAACCCACTACTATTAATTTCATCTTTGATAAAAATGTTTCTGTGATAGAAGACTTCACCAACAGTCCTCAGTGTACCATACCTCCAAGATAGTAAAAAGACCAATAATGTTTCTGTTTACAGAGAAGAATAACATTTTGTAAATAACCTATGACTAATAATGTATGAAAAGTTACGCCAAAAAGTGGAGGAAAGTATGGCATATTCAAAGTCTGGGCCTGGGTTGGGGCGCCTGGGTGGCTCAGTGGGTTAAGCCGCTGCCTTCGGCTCAGGTCATGATCTCGGAGTCCTGGGATCGAGCCCAGCATCGAGCCCAGCATCGAGCCCAGCATCGAGCCCAGCATCGAGCCCAGCATCGAGCCCAGCATCGAGCCCAGCATCGAGCCCAGCATCGGGCTCTCTGCTCAGCAGGGAGCCTGCTTCCTCCTCTCTCTCTGCCTGCCTCTCTGCCTGCTTGTGATCTCTCTGTCAAATAAATAAATAAAATCTTTAAAAAAAAAAAAAACAAAGTCTGGGCCTGGGAAAAAGAAGTAAAATTACTTCTCTACTTCATACCACTCACAAAAGTATATATTAGGATTAAGCACACACACACACACATATTTTTAAAAGCTTGAAGAAAATATAAAAAATTATTTTAAAACCCCAGGGTGGCAAAAGTCTGCCTCAGCATGAGCCCAAACCTAGATGCCCTAAAGGGAAAGGCAAAGTGATATGACTACCTAAAAATGTAGATCATCTACAGAAAAGGACAACATGAACAAAGTTACATGAGGTAAGAGATGCATGGAAAGATACACGTGATATATTTTAAGTGAAATAAAAGTTGCAAAACAGAGCAATGGAATGTGAGTTCAATTTCTGATAAAAATGTGAATACGGGGACACCTGGGTGGCTCTGGGGTTAAAGCCTCTGCCTTCAGCTCAGGTCATGATCCCAGTGCCCTGGGATCAAGCCCCGCATTGGGCTCTCTGCTCAGCGGGGAGACTGCTTCCCTTCCTCTCTCTCTGCCTGCCTCTGCCTACTTGTGATCTCTGTCTGTCAAATAAATAAATAAAAATCTTAATAAATAAATAAATGTGAATATGTATATCATTTCTGTTCGTATGTGCACAGAACACATTAGACTGGTAATAGTAGGTAATTGCAAAGATGGGTAAGAAGGGGGCAGTTTTACATTTTATTTTATATGTTTACCTGTTTTTGTTTTTAGTAAGCATGATTCATTTCTGTGGTTTAAGAAAACACAGCAAAGAAGATTAAACTTGAGCTCATTGTGAAAAATAACTCCTCAAAATGCTGGTAACTCTTAAATCTGTCTCAAAGTGATAGTCAAATGCCCAGCTGGAGGCATAATGTTGTCTACCTGTCAACAACAAGTCAATGCAGAGCCTATGCTATGGCCTTCTTCCCCAGACACTAGTTTTCCCCTCTCTACATTGAACTAATATATCTGGGACATCTATCAGCAATATAAAAACAGTTGAAAAACAGTTCCAGGGTGTTACTGATATCGTAATACTTCCCTGATTATATACATACCCACCTAAACAAACATAATCACGTATGTGTGATATGCATTTATAGACCTGCACAAGTCATGATATTCACAACATAAAGATTTAACCTTTATATTGGAAGAAAATCAACCAGAATTTACTGAATTTTCATTGGTGACATGGTGTGATTTAACACTTCCAATTTTTAGGTATAGATTACAAGGGCCAGCTTAACAAAAGGTGAAAACTGATGATGTTAAATAGTAACTGATTATAAGGAATCATTGTCCAAGTCAGTTCAAATGGATTTCCGATTTATAAAATATTTTAAATACTGTTACTTTTATTTGTTCTTGCCTAAATTCCATTTTTCTAATATCAAAAAGAAAATCAATTTAACTCATTTTAAATGATAAAAGAAAGTAAAAACTAAAAGTTTTCCTTTATGAATCCATGTCATTATGTCTGGATTGTCATTAGAGCTTATCAAAAGAAAGTCACAAAAATTGGTGTGAACACAGTTAAATCACATTTCAGTGAACAGAAGACTGAAATGGAAATAGAAAAAAGTACTTGAAGAGATGACAATTCATTTTGCTTGGTTTAAGAAAAATTTAATAACAAATTGTCATTACTCATCAAACAAAAATAATCCAGAAAAGGGAGAGACTAATCAAAATTTAGGGAAGAATGCACTGCAAATACTAGTTTCCTCCTGCTGTTAAAGTATACATCTCTCAAACTCCGTATGAAAGCTAATTGATAATACATCTTTATAGCCATAAAATTGCCATGCACTGATACTCTGCCCTGTCATGGGGGTATCCAAACAGACAAAATTTATATTTGTTTCCAGGAAGAAATATGCTCTAACTATTAAATACAAGTATTTGATTTCAGCAACTAGTCAATCCCCTCAGGAGACATGGATGCACCAGGCTCTCCTGCTTTGACAGCACCAACATCTAGCTAAGTCAGTTTGCCCTGATTCCCTGAGCATTAAATAAATAATCTTCTGATAATAATTTGGTTTCTGAGATAGAGTGATGTTAGAGAGAGAACATTCTGAGCAGCAAACACTAAGAATTTGATCTACTTGGCAACGATTTTTCTCACAGTAACAGAAATGATCACTCTTTTTTTATTTTCAAAAAGAAATTCTGCCCCACCTGATAATATGTCCCTTACTCTGCAAACTTAGAAACGCTCAACAAACGGGGAACTCTGTGCCCAGACAAAGATCTTGCATTATTACACTTACCCTTTCAGAGGTCAACAGGGCCAGAGAGTTACACTAAAGCCCAATCTCAATGGTGGACTGAATTTTATGTGCATGAACCTGTAAGGATAAAGATACCCCTCCAATAGGGCTTCCTGCACTCCCCACCTCCCTTCTCCCTCCCCCCAGGCCTATCCCCAAACATGCATTGCCCAAACCCTTAACACAAGGCCTGAGGGGGACCCAATGGACAGGGTCAAGTGTGGAAGTACAACATTCTGAAAAACAAGTATCTGTTATCCTGCTTAGTACCACACCTCAGGGCAAGGCAGACCAGGGGCCATTATCTTGGTTTTCTGCACCCCAAGATGGCAGCAAGATAGCTCTTGTTTAAAGGCACAGAAGAGCCGCAGTTCAGATAGAGAAACCAGAATAAACCTTCAGCCTGGGATATGATGTAAAATGAATGTACCAAGTTAACACTGAAAATAGTCATAATCATTCTGAGAAAAACCATTTTCAAGGGAATTTAGCAGAGAAATTAACCAAAAGAGGTATAAACACAAAATTTGCCTGAACCACATCAATTTGCTAAACCCACACTTGGGATGCTTATTGAGACAAAGCAAGTAAGATACGAATTTTAAATAAAGAAAGCCAGTTTTCTGAGCCTTGAAATATTATGTTTTGGGTGACAATTTATATAAGAACTACAGTCCTTGAAATATATGCTTTGGGTAACAATTTATAAAAAAACTACACTCCATTTTTGTAAAATTACCTTTGAACACTTTTGACTGGGGTAAACCAATTTAAATTCCTAAAAGCTTTAGATGAGAACAAAACCAAAATAGCCTCCCAGTTCCTAATTTCCTCGGTTTCCTGGGAGCTGCCATCATCTCTAAAGAGAGAACACTGCCTCCTCCCCGCCCCCATGATCTGCCACAATCACGGTCACAATCCTAGAGCTGTGCCCTTCCCAAAATGATTGAGAGTGGCAACCTGCAATGTGAAAACATCAGGACATCATCGTGTGGCTTGACCAACCATGTGGCCTGCCTGGACCAGGCTGTCACACATCTGTCTCACACAGCACTTCCCGAAGTCCAGGAAATTTGGTTCCAATAAATACCCGGCATGGGACACCCCAAGTCCATGCAGTGCCCCTAGGGCTGCGCCACACTAGGACTAGTTCATTCTAGGTCTCTGTTCCACAAGACTTCCAGAAAATGTTTGGCATCCAGTCACACCCTGGATCACCACATTACCAGAGCAATGACAGTTATTATTCTGTATTAAATGCCCACTGGTGGGTGAACTGGTGTCATGCGGATTAAAGGTCACAGAAGCACAAGGAGACTATAGCCAGTGATCCCCCAGAAGGAGAAAATAAAGATTGAAGTGGGAGACAGGGAGAGGGGAAATGAATGGGAAGGAAGGAGATGAGGAGAAATCTGCCAAGAGCAGGTGGATGCTGATCAGGCCTGTGCCCCTGCTAAATGGTGGCTTTTTAGGACTTAATCTCATTTTTACCCACATTTAAAATGAGGGTAAGTAATAAAATTCACCCAGCACCCCAAATTCAACATGGCTTGATGTGAATATTTTCTAAGGGTTTTTAAAAATTATTTATTCATTTGAGAGCGAGTGAGCTCCAGCAAGAGTAGGAGCAAAGTGGGAGGGGCAAGGTGAGAGCAGACTCCACTGAGCAGGGAGCCTGATGAAGCAGGAGCTAGATCCTAGGACCCTGGGATCAAGACCTGGGCAGATGTTTAACGAATGAGCCACCCAGGAGACCCATGATTTTTTTTTTCAGATGTTCCAGCTACACATCTGGGGTAGAAAACAAGTCTCGTTGTCTCTACTGTCTCAAGTATCTCCAATGAATATTTCTTAGGAGAAAATTCAAAAGAAATTTAATTAGGCTCCAAAAATTTACAGGATCATCCAATTTTATGTACAGAATATACAGAAATATAGATAATAAAAGTGTCTGAAAGTGTATACACTCAGTTTCAATTCTGTGCTTCTCTCTCCAGAGGCCACAGTTCCTTGCACTCTTACACTTTGTGCCTTCTCTCTGGGAATCACATCCACTTCCATGCCCTCAATTACCATTCATCCTCCCTGTGGCTTCCTAATCTTTTTCTTTTTTTCCCCCTCTAAGTGCTCCCTGAATACATTCAAATGACAATAGGCTGTCTTCATCTTGACATCACAAGGATTCCTCAAACTCAATTTATTTTAAGTGGATTAGTCTTCCCCTCCCAAATCTTTTTCTCCCACCTAGTTGCAGAGCAAGAAAAATCTTAGCTGCCTTTTCCCCAAGCACATCTGTAAAACTAGTGTCAAATGAGTCTCCACTTTGGACGTGATTCAATAAAGTCACCATATGCAACAGCTTGAAGCCAACCAGTTCCTGACCCTTTCATCTAATATAGACAACATTAAGGTAAGTATGTGGAAGCCTGGGGCTGAAAGCAGATGGTCACTGAACAGAGGATTTTACCCTTTCCTGATCTATGTTGTGGAGGCTGGTGAGATCACATCTGAGGAAACACTGAGTCCTGGGAAATAAGAAAATCTTATTCCTCTGAGAAATTATTTTAACAGTTGTTTTGCAGGAATGACAGAACTCTACATATTAGTCACTTAATAAATGTTAACCTTTATTGTTATTATTTATTAAATGACACTGACACATGGCAGAATTCCCCCAGCAAAACAAAGGTCAACCAAAAAAAAAAAAAAAAAAAAAAAAACCTATCAACCCGGCATTCTAGGGAGGTAAAGGTGCTCATTTTTCTTAATTAACTGCTCTGTACCAGAACATTCGAAGTATTTTGCATGTATTATTCAATTTAACCTTTATGACAAACCCCATCTTCATCACTCATCCAGCATTGCAGAGAGAAACTTCAACCCATCTCATTTTTAATCTCAATTGTTTTCTACTCAGCACATGTACTACCCACCTGCTTCATTCCCAACACTTCCTTTTTCAAAAATTTCCCCCAAACCAATGTTCATTTTATACAAATAACACACAGATGAATAAAAAGCAAAAAGGTAAATATCACTAATTATCCTTCCACTCAAATATACCAGCTACTGTTTGGACAACTATAATTCCATAGTTGTGTCTACCTTAAAATGTTTTACTATCTTCAAAAAGAAATGAATCATTCGATGAACACTGCTATCTAACCTACCTTTCTCATTGAACAATGCAGAATATCTTTTCCTGGCAATATGGATTTGACTCAACATAGTTATATACTATGTGAATGTTCCTTAATTTATTGAAGCAATCCAGTGTGTTAGACACTTAGGTTGCTTCCAATTCTTACTGTTTTGGACAGTGCTGGGATGAATAGCCTTGTCCATACAGTCTTTAGCCAATTATTCAATTATTTCCTCAGGACAAAGGGTTTACATACTTTAAGGCTTATATCTGTATTACCAAATAGCCTGCCACAAACCCATACAAACTCAGTGTAAACTCATTCCTACCACCAGAGTTTGGTAGGATCCATTTCTCCACACCCTTGTAGACGCTGCACAGCTGGTGAGAGAGAGACTGCTCTATGAATTCCAATTATCCTTTCTAGTCAAAAATATTTAATGGCTCTTGGTGTTTGTTCTGTGGGATAATATTCCAACAGCTCTGCACAAACTGACTTCACTCAGCTTTCCAAACTTCCATTCCCCTCCACTCTAAGTAGACTGTCATAGGAAAAGGGTTCCTACTTCCATGCCTTTCTCAGCCTAGTGTCCCCGCACTCCCACTCTTGGAAAGCCTAACGACTTACCCTATTCAGGACTTACTTTTGTTGGTCGCCTCCTCCAGGAATCTATAGCTGACTGTTACATCCCCCAGAAGCCTTTGCTTCCTCTATGCTCTGAGAACACACATTTGACAATGAGTATATGCTCCAGATATTCTGTTATCTTTTTGTTTGTGTATTTCTTATCTCTCCAACTAGATTATAAAACCAAAGGACAAGGATGGTCTCTTTTTTTTTTCTTTTTTTTTCAACATTAACACACAACTTTATTGATGATACACAAAGTTAATGCAAATGACAGGAGGGAGCTTACTTATGACCAACTGGTTCACTGTCACGCAAAAGAAATAGTAGAAATATTTCAATCTACGTAGCGGGATAAAAAGCAACAAACATGTTTTCAGAACAGATAGTGATGTTCATTCACCCAGCTTAGACCTGAAAACCAACTCAGCTAAACATCAGCATTGATGATACAATGATATTCATCACTCAAAATTGGCAGCTGAAAGGGTTCCTTTACCATATAAACAAGGTGGAGAAAAAGGAATAGTTTACAATGTGTGTCGCTTCTAAACTACAAAATCAAGAAGTTATTCCTGGGTCTTTGGGAACATATGCTCAGCTAGTTTGGCCATGAATTTTCCAACCTTTACTTTCACCAAAAAATCATGGTGACTTTCTATCCCCAGAATCTTGTCAGCAGACACTTGAAATTCTTTTAGAAAGAAAAACAGTGAACCTTCGCTGAATGGATTCTGAGTAGGTTCATTTTCTTCCCATTTAAAATTGTCATTTATGTTCTCAAATATGACCAAAAGTTTAAGAATAACCTCTTTGTTCTCCTTCTTGTTAAAGAGGGAACCAAGCGAAGATGGCACTTGGGCCCTGAGCAGTTCTCTAGCCATAGCTGGATTTTCAGCCAAATTCAAAAGGAGTTTCAAAACCTGAAATTTGGTTTCTTCGTTTCCCGCTGAAAATAAACGAAAAAAGTCTGAAATGGAATTAGCAAGCATGTGCTGATACTCATTAGTAACAGTCATATTTGTAAGCAATCTTAGTCCAGCCAGCTGCACCGATGAGTTCAAGCGAGAAGTGATTGTGTCATCACACACTTGATTCATGTATATCTTAAGCCTGCGCTGATTTTCAGCATTCACACTCAAGTTATTCAGGACAATTAAAGCCTTTTCCTTAACTATGGGATCCCGAGTATTGAGAATCTTTGCTACAATTGGGAGACCACCCAGATCACGAATAATATCTCTGTTAAATGCATAAGCAGCATTGTTACCCAGAGCAATTAAAGCTGCTTCAAGAATATAAGGTTTTTCAGACATCTCCACCAAGCAAAGAACTTTCTGCAGCTCCTGAGGGGACAAAATAGTATCGTCTGAATTGGGGGAAGCCCGTTTCTGAACAGCCCTGCGAGCCCGGGTAGCTCTGGCCCTTGCTCTGGCCCGTGCTCTGGTTCCAGCCTCAGTCCCAATCCGGGCCCAAGGTGGGTACCACACTATACCCTTGTTGTCACTGCTGTCATCATCATCATCAGACCAGTCATTGTACCGGGCCCCAGGGCAGTCCCCAACATCATCCACATCCCCAGACCCACCCTCAGCCATTTTCTCCTTGTTCTGTTTTCTTCCCCGGGTCAGTCTATAAATGCAATAGCAGGCTCCAGCGCCAATCACCAGTCCCGCAGTCACCCAGCCTACTTTCCTGGCGTAGCCCATGCAATCGTCCCTGACAATAGCAGGGACCAAGGAACAGAGTATTCAGTCAGGCTGGGAGAGGAGGGCTATGGGCCTGCGTGCAGGCCTGTGGAAAGTGATCGTCTTCAGCCACGTCAAGGCCACAGTAGCTGATACTGGAGGTGGACCTGGGAGTGGAGGAAGGAAATAGGGTTTAAGTTTCTCTTTTGTGTTGCCCCATGCAGAGAGCTGCACAGAAGGACAGGAGAGTCATAAATGAGTAGTTGGTAGGAAACGTAGATTGTTAACAAACCCTCTATATCCTCCTCCTTTCAGCCTCCCTCTCCCCTCCCCAGCCCACCCTCTCCCCAAGCTTAGATAAAGGCAATGGAGCCCTTAGTCTCTGCTGGGCCCTCAGCCACCCCAACCTCGGGTGTCCCCAGGAAGTGGCACTGTTGCACTAACCTCCTCCAGACAGGCAGTTTGTCCCTTCTTCCCTCCCCTAGAGGTGTGCCACGCCCAACAACCCTCCTAGTCTGCAGAGAAACCAGAGCCAGTGAGAACTGAGGGCTTGATGGATTGATTGTTCACATTCGTAGCCTTCCTGATTCACCATTCAGGCTGTCAGACTTTTTTTTAACCTCTATTCCATCCAAAACATGCAGAAGCCTGCCCCTTCCCTAACCTGAAAAGGGAGGGATATTAGGGAAATAAGGTAGGATTGGGTGAGTTTGTCCAAATGTGGCTGATTTCCAGCCCCTCCCCCATTCCAGGCAGCCCCCCACGCCTACACTGACCTCTACTGATCCGAGGAAACTTCCTCCCTCTCTTCAAGTGGTGCCACCTGCTACAGCAGACCTGCAGGATGACAGATCGAAAACATGGGGACTAAGTGCTGTTGAGAGAGGAGGATTATGAACAAACTCTCTGATAGGTTTTCCTTCTGTCATTCTCCCCAGCCCCCACTCTCACGCCCCCCTCCCGCGACACACACACACACACAAACACACACACACCCCGAACGCCATTTCACCACAGTCCCAAACGTGCAAGAAACACACTCAGCCTCAGCCCTAACCTAGATTATTGCCATCTCTGGCTTCTCTCTACCCCCGCCCCACCCCCGCACCGCCCGCCCCTCTTAGGGTCCCCAGATAGTCTTACCCTCAAATCGACCTTCACCGATTGGGGTTAATTTCCTTCCTCTTCTCTTGCCTGGCGTAGTGCCCAACCTACGGAAAGACTGGCAACCCAGAAGAGGCTCGGACCCCCTAAACACAGAGCCATAGTCAGGAAGACACAGCCACAGTCAAAAAGACGGGAAACGGCCGCTACTAAGCGCTTGGTGGACGACCAGTCCCCAGAACATGAAACTCTTTCCTAATTCAGAGACCTGGTTGTCAAAGGTTTCCCACCCCTATTAACCCCTCTCAGGGCTCTGCCGACAGATATCCCGTTGTACCTTCCCCCTCCCCAAATGTCCAGCCTTTCCCCTCTGGCGCTGTCCTGAAGGACTGGGGGCCAACACCCAGGCCACAGCTCCTTTTCCGGATGACGGCCTCGGCTCCCAGCAGATTCCCAACTCCCGTTCTCTGGGCTCCTCCCCAGACAGCCCCCCGCTCACCATTTCGCAGCATCGAAATGGGCTGCGGGCGGGACAGATGTCTTGGAAAGCTGGCGGAGAGTGGAAGAGACGGCGGAGACGCCTGGGGACCCGCGACGGTCTCCGCCCTACGCCCTTGGCCCCCCGACCTTATGGAATCTCCCAGGCACTGACCTGCAAGAATCCGGGACAATTTCCTTCTTCTCCTCCTCCTTCCCTCTGCCGCAGGCCCGCTGGCCCTCAGGGCAATGGGGAGCTGGTACTCAGACGGGAACAAGGACCAGAACAAGAAGGACTTCTGCACACGTCAGCTCTTGGTCACGTGAGATCTACGTCATCCACCAACTCGGGTCCCTAATTTCCCCTCCCACCAGCAGTGCGGCAGAAGAGGGCCCGCCCCGCTCCATTCCCTCCCCCACACCAGGCCTTGTTACTCTTTCTTCTTTTCTAATCCCATCTCCTCGTAGTAGTTGTGTTTGCCTTCCTCGGATTACCAGGAAGGGACAGCATCTTCCCCTGGGGCTACTGGCCACTTGTACTTTTTGAAAAATTGCCTCTTCCTTCCCTAAGCTCCTGGGACAACAACCTCTCCTTCAACCTCCCCTCCTCCCAGCTATTAATGTCTACCATTTCCTCTGAAATCTAGTCCCAGATCTGAAATGAAAAACCATTAGAAAAGGAGACCTGGAGTGAGAGTATGTGTGTGTTTTTTTTAACTTTCTTAATACTTTTTTTGTTCTTTTTGTTCTGCCCTCTCCTGCCCCCAGCCTCCATTCTTTTGTGAGAAGAAAAATTACTATAAAGCTACTCTCATTTGAGGGGGAAAAAAAAGAGTGGGAGTTGGAAGAGTGATGTTGGGTGATGGCCTCCAAAAGCCCCACATTTTCTCACTCGTGGGGAGTGTTACACACCTCACTCCAAACAATATTAATGTCTTGAGGCCTAGCACATTAACACAACCCTGAATGAGCTCATTAGAGTGTCTAAGATTGCATAAATCTTCTGACTAGGCCAGGAGCTCCTCTAAACAGGAGCGTGACAGACTTTCACTTGCATGGCTTAGCAAGGAAGAGGCGTGGAGCCCTCAGAAGGTAGTAATACAGAGAAGGTTGAGCAGGAGTCACAGCTACCTGGTGGATATCTGTCCAAAAAGGCATGCACACTGACAAAGTAAGTAGCATAAAAGAACATTACGAAATATACTTGGATACAGATAGAGAATATCACCTCTAAATAAAGTATTAGGGGAACATTGAGACCAAGATAAAATTGGCTGAACTCGGCCTCTGGCCTCTAGTAATTAGTGTGGAACCATTTCACACTGACTGCTTTGGTGAGCTCAGTGATTCACCAGTCAGCAATGATTGAACCTTTTTTTATATTGGGAAAAGTAATAAAAGTAATGTCAGAACATTGGGATCTACAGTGAGATTGTCCTCAATACTTCAGATATAAGGTAATTATCTGAGTATAACTTTTACAATCCACAGATAATACGGGAGTGAATCAAGAGACTGGAGAGTTTGGGAATAGGCAGAACTCCAGAGAAGTTCTGTGTAACTTCTAGGAGGCAGTACAAGGATCTGACTGAAATTTAGCAAACAGAAAACCACATCAGCTATGTGATTCTGGGTTCAGAGAAAGATCATGTGTAGCATGGGGCTTATTCAAGCATGGGAATGTATGAAAAGAAGTGTCAGAAGAAAGTGATGGTAGTAGCTCCCACCCAAGTGCCGTCTGGGGAGAGGGAGTCCTGGCTAAGATGAATGGAACATTCAGCTTTCCTTGGCAGAGCCATCCCCATAATGTGTAAGGGTCCTTCGGACTCTCTTAATAGAAAGCCACTTCTTAAGGTGAACCAAGGCCCTTGCTCTGATTGCAGGTTCACCAAGCAACTTCTGAGGTTGCTTGCTTCTTAAGTAGTAGCTTGCTTACAGAAAGAATGGACTGTAAAAATGGACAGAAACATTCAATACCCTCTGACAGTTGTATTTTTCAGGGTAAATTATTCATTTGTCACTCTTACTGGTACTTAGCTTCCCTTTTGGCCCACTTAAAGAGAGGGAATGCAGAGATGCGTTCGGGTGTTCAGATCTAGATTTACATGTAAGTCTCTGTGAATGGGAGTCTTGACAGAGACCTCGCTTTCAGATAAAGTCAGGGCTTGATCATGCAACAACCAGGGCAAGACACTAAACTATAAATACAACCCTGTGGAATCCTGTCAGGAAAGCCAGGTCAGTTTGACTTAGAATACAATCCTGTGCATCACGATTTCTGAACTGTACTTCTCTGATGTTTAGTGAATGTGAAAAATCACAACCAAGACATTTTGTGGCACATAGGCCCCCAGCATCTCGTTTCATAGCTGGACAACGGGTTAACATCCAAAGTCCTTAAAAGCCTCCAGCAAATCAACCCTCTGAAACAGTTTAAGTTTCTCTCTGGGAAAAGAAAGGAAGTGCATTTAATGTTTTACACCCCCCCTTTTCCCTTACATCCCCCTTTTCCCCCCAGCAAAAGGGTGAGTATTGTGCCCAAAGGAGACCAACTCCATACTCTCTTACTAAAATTTAAATCTTGAATACACATTTTAAAAAAAACAGCGGAAGGATGACATCCTGAAGAGACTTTCTGTGAATTCCTCCTGTCTATCCCCCTCAGAGCTGACCCTGGTCTGCAACATTCCCTCGTTGTTTCAGTTAAGTCAGGTTTGGTTTCTGTTGCTTGCAACCAAACAAAATTAACTAATACAAAACACAAAAACAAGTAACACGATACAAAGAGTAATATTACTTTTTAAAATAAAAATCTTCTCTCTATATTTTTTCTCACTCTCTAAAACCCATTAGTGTTAGCATCTGCCTATCCTTTTTTATTTGGGGGCACTCTCTCAGATAACTATCACTTGGGACCACATACCAGTTTGAGCCAAAAGGTTCCTTTCAGCAGTGGCTTCATATAGCCTTCTGCAGGCTTAGGAGCTTTTAACAGGCTTGTCTGAGGAACTGCTTAAGAATTTTCCTTTTTTGCTTTTGAAATGGTTTGTCAGGCAAATAGCATGCCCTTAAGTACTTGTTGATGGGTGTATAATGGAGAGCAAAGTAGATTTTAAATGGCAGTTTTTAGGTTCCCTGGTAGAAATTGTAGATCTAAGTGACAAAGAAGCGAGGGAAATTGACAGGCTTATCATTCCCATGGAGTATAGGATGTTTTAGAGAGGGAGTGGATTCAAACAGGAAAGGTCTGGCGGGGGAAAAATCTGACAGACTGGGAAAATGATGGCCGGGAGTTACATGTTGGATTGAAATAACCGGAAAACATACCAAAGTGGGGGAGGGAGATAGTTTTTACTTGTAAGGAGAGGGAAGAGTGGCACTTTTGTCCTTAAAGCTTTGTTAAGCTTTATATACTCCTTAGTTCTTTCTAATGTATACATTCAAAACAAACAAAAGCCACTTATATAATTACCTAGCAACTAAAAATTGAATGATGGACAGTTAGATTTGTCAGTAAAGCTTCATACATAGAATTCGCTTGTCTAGGAGAAGAAAGTAAAGGGAGACAAAAAGAACAGTGGAGGGAGATGATGCAGAACAACAGCGGTAAGCTGTTTTTTAGAGAAAAGGGTGTGATACTAGTGAAGGAGTTTGGACTATAAAAGTTTTGAGGAAGAACGGAAAGTTGTGATGTGTTCTTGACTTCTGAATATTCACCAGCAAGGCACTCTGGGCTCCCTGGCTTACCTCTTGAAAGGGCCTCCCCCACACAGGGGCCCCTCACAGGGAGAGCTTCCTGCTGGGGTGTCAGATTTCAGCATTCAAAGAAAGAGGCTGCCTAAAGGGTCTATATTTAGAGTATGACTCCCTAGCAGGGACAGCTGAATGTCTGGGGACTAACTTCTGCATACTTTGTCCCTGAGTTCTGGGATTATTCTGAGGGGCTTGTATGGGTGGTGCAGTGAACTTGTAACAGCAGGCAGGGAGTGAAAAGGCCTCTCTCAGCGGGTGGTGACTGCTTGGCATCCTGTCAACTATGCTTTTCGTGAGGGAAAAATGGCACAGATTTCAGGGGTGTCGAAGTGATTCACAGTCACCCACAGACCCTCAGCACTGTCTCCACTGGAAGACACTGAGCACTAGTGGCTGTTAGGGTGACAGACATACAGTACCTGAAGAACAGATTCTGGAGCTATCTCACCAGTGTCATGATTAAATGAAAATTATGTCTGTTGAGTCTCATTTTCCTCAGGGGGTGTTAATAACAGGGCCAACTCTGATTTATGGATTGTTTACGAGTTACACCATGAAACTTCAGCATAGATTTTAAATAAAAACTTCTGAATGAAAGACAGGCTAACCTGCAAGGTTACTAATTTCTGAAGTTCACCTGAACGGTAAGATTCATCTGAATTTGGGGTCTGCATAAAGTTGGCCCTTTGAAGCCAGAGTGAAAGCCATCCAGCGATCTTCTATGAAGTTCTCAGCCATCTGACACTTAATACTACAAGAATAAGAAAGGCATAGTGATTCACTTATCAAAAATTGCCACAATTAAAACACTGACCACCTCACTATAGATTCCACCAATTCATAAATCATCTGAAAGCACACTGGTTCTGTTTGTAAAGGTATGCATTTAAATTTTAATATGCTGTTTGAAAGCTGCTATTTCCTGTGCAATCAGTAGAAAACATTTTCAACAGTGTACAAATTAATTTAACCAAATCAATGAGGCCTCTATTTAAACTAGAAAATCTTGTTTATTACACACACACGTACATAACTTGAATTCTTGTTTCTCCAAGTGAAATAGATTTATCGTATTTTCTGGTTACAAAATAGTCTAGTTTGAGTCAATAAAAAAGGAAGGATGAAATAGAACATAAATGTATGAAAAATTTTTTAATAAAAGCCTCACTGCTACTTGAGCTTCCTTTTATGCCACTTCCCCCCACCCATTTTGGTACAGAGACTGGATGTGCAAAGGGGTAGAAATTAAGGAACGGGCGGGGAGCAGGCGTTTCATAGCCAAGGAAAGGAGAAGAAATTTCCCCCCAGAAGAAGTAATGGCAGACCCACGAAAAGATGCGGCCCCTTCGTATACTTAGAGAAAGGCAAATTCAAAGACCAGAGAGAGCCACGGCCATTTCTGGCTCAATAGTATTGTTATAGAGGAAAGGAGTGACAGGGCCCAGTGCGAAGGTAGGAGGTACGGGCTGGCTGGCGCCTGCCGCACTGCTTGTGGGAGTGGAAATTGGGGGCCAGAGCTCACTGGTGACGTAGTCGTCACGTGACCAAGAGCAGCCTAGAACCGAAGTCCTGCTAGTCGCCTCCGTCTGGGTACCAGCCCCCTATTACTCTGCAGGCGTGTGAAGGAAGAAGGAAACTAGCCCCGGACCGCGAGGTCGGTACGAGCCTGGGCTCCTGCTTAGAGGCGGGTGGGGAGAGGAGAGGGCCAAGGGCGTCCCGGATCCAGGTTCGGGCTCAACTGGGCTGGGTCCCCTTCCCGCCTACTTTCTAACTACTGTCGCCCCCCACCCCCCCACCCTTGTGCCCATTTAGTAGAGAGAACCGAGGGACTTCGGGGGTGGGGAGCTGAGGGGAGTGAATGGCGGTAGACAGACTCCGAAGAAAAGGTGCAACAATCACGGTACTCGTGTCCCGAGTCCTGTTCCGTCCACCAAGCACTCCGTCCCCTCGGTTTCCTGCCTGTTTGCAGGTTTGTAGGTCTGTTGGCCCATAGGTCGCCTCAAACGTCGTGCCGAGGGAAGGAGCAAACTGCCCTGGGACTGTGCAGGTCCGTGTGAAGGTGGGATGAGACCTGGACCCTGGCTGGGGGTGGCATTGGGGGTGGTGGAGGAGGAATGGCTGGGATCTGAGCGGGCCGGGTCCGAGTCGCCCTCTCCTGGCCCCTTCTTTCTCCACACCCCCTCCCATTTCAGTGCAGGGAAAGGGGTGTGGCGGCCTTTGCTGGGGAAATGGCGGACGATAAGGGGGCGGGGGGGGGGTGCGGAGGAACCGGCGTTTGGAAAGTCGGGGAGGTGTGAGAAATATTTTAAAGTCAAAGGCTGAAAATGCAGAAAAGCGGGTATTAGCACCCGCGTTCTCAGTGCTGATCCATCCACCACACTTTCAGTTCTCCAAAGCCAGCTATCTGTCTTTCCGACCTTCTGCCAGACTGTCCATCAGTCTCCGCGGAAGGAGTGCTGACAACAGAAGACAAGGGAAGAAGAAATTTACCTGACTTTGGTAGAGGTTGGTGGGAGAAACCTACCTGTGAATCTTTGGGGAAGGGGTGGCAGTGGAGGAAACTACCTGAGCCATTGCCTCTCCATGTCACCCTCCTGGCTATCATAGCACAGCCCCAACTCCTGCCCTTTTCTGTAGGGACTGGAAGAGAAATGGTGGGTCGTGGGGGTAGATAGAGGATGACAAAAAGGAACAAAGAACTAGTTTCCTAATAATCAACCTCTCTCAACCGGAACTCAAATTCCACTCTGTTTGTATAGTGAGGTACAAACTCAGACACAACACAACGCCTTAATGCCATTTTGCACCCATAGATTCATCACAGGAGAGCTACAGGAGCCCAGGAGAGGCTGAAGAGGACTGCTGCTCCACCATTACTCACCCTGGCCCTCAGAATCCTCCTGAATCAGGTGGAACAAGGCCCTTTCCTGTCCTGTCCAAAGGCTGGCACGGACTTGACCATGGGCAGGGCTCGGGAAGTGGGTTGGATGGCAGCAGGACTGATGATTGGGGCTGGTGCCTGCTACTGTGTTTACAAACTAACCATAGGAAGAGATGACAGTGACAAGTTGGAGGAGGAGGAAGAGGAATGGGATGATGACCAGGAGCTGGATGAGGAGGAACCTGAGCTTTGGTTTGATTTCACAACTATGGCTCGGCCCTGGAGTGAGAATGGGGATTGGACCGAACCAGGGGCCCCTGGTGGCACCGAGGACAGGCCCTCAGGTGGGGGCAAGGCCAACCGAACACACCCAGTAAAACAGCGCCCATTCCCCTATGAACATAAAAGTACTTGGAGCACTCAAAGCTTTAGAAATTTCAGGTGTGTACTTGACCTCTCTAAGTGTCCTTTCATTCAGGGAAAAATGTGGTTTGCTCAGCCCAAGGATGCTGGTTTTTCATTTAGCCACGATATCAATAGTCATTTGGCCAGCCTCTCCATTGTTGGAAACACGATCCCCACTCCCGACCCTATTAAGGAGAAGGCTTTCTGTACTCTGGATAACTTGAATGCAGGAGTTGAAAACCAGGGCCAGATTAAGATGTCCATCAGTGAAGTGTGTCAGGAGACTGTGTCATGTTGCTGCAACTCATTTCTGCAGCAGGCTGGATTAGATTTGTTAATAAGCATGACAATTATTAATAACATGCTTGCCAAGTCCGATTCAGACTTGAAGTTCCCTTTGCTATCGGAGGGGAGGGGATGTGCTGAGGTTCAGGCTTTGAAACTGTCGATGGGTTTGTCTGGAAAGCCGGTCTTGGCAGGGGAATCGCTGGGTGCCCAAGCGCCGCTCTCATTCATGTCCCTCTTGATCAGGAACGGAAACACACAGGTGCTCCCTGACACCCTGGCCTCGTAGAGGGCCATCTGGAGCGGAACGGAACCGAATCCACCCAAAACCCTGCTGGAGAACACCCACCTGTGTTCTCATTCAAAGAATCTGCAGTGGGTGCTGTTGAAGACCCAGCCTTAGCCACCACATCACGGGGTGAAAGTTACACTTGCTCCACCGAGGACCACGCTCTTCTGGGCCAGGCAGGGGTTTCCCCCCCCCCCCCCCCCCCCCCCCCGGGAGCTCTGAGTAACTTCTTGGTTTTGCAGTCTGCAGGCAAAGTGCATTGTCAGTTACTCCCTTGCGGCCTTCCTCCTGCTGTAAAGGGATCTTTTCAGCAGCCAGCTGTGCCTACAGAACATCCTATGAGAGCATGGCCGGGGAGGTCTTGCCTCCGGTGGTCTCCCTGTGTCAGCCGGACTGTTTTTGAGGAGACCAGGCGCGTGTCGGGGCTCGAGCTGCAAACGCATCTGTTGCCTCTTAGGTTGAATTCTTCCCACTGACTCCTTCTTCGCTGCGAGCTGATGGATGGTGAACCTAGTCATCCACAAAGGACACTCCCCTCCTCTGTGCTCTACTGACTTGACCTCCTCCACCCAAGCCTACATTTGTATGCATCATCAATAAAGTTGTGTGCTTTGATTGGCAAAAACGGGACGTGGAACTTGTCCTTGAGTTGACAGTCTACACGCAGAGGAAGACAAAAGTAGGTGACCAAGGCGAACCACCTGGGGCCTTCGCTCCCTGACAGGGGCACTCTTACCAGGTGCTCATAGGGGGCAGGGGTAGAGGTGGGCTGGAGTGCTCAGGAGAAGGGGCTGGGGGCCAGGGGCGGAAGCCAGGGGGCAGAGGTGGGGCTCGTGGAGGACGCAGGGCACAACACCTGTGAAGCCGGCGGCATTGTGCCTGGCACCTGGAGCAGAGAAATCCCTCCATGAAGGTGTCTCTCCTTGACTGCCAGCCTGGGCAGGAGGGTCAGTATCCTTGGGGTCTGTCTACACACCCTTGGGGACCAGTTGGCAACCCATCCCCCTGCATTTAACGCACAAGACTGGCAGCGATGGTTGCCGCTCGCTGCGTGCCCACTTGGCGTCCTTCTCCCTCCCCTGCAAAGCAGCTGTTAGACCTACTTCCAGGCCCACTCCCTTCCTTGGGAGCCCAAGTCCGAATTCCTGGCAGAGGGAGAAGGGTCGGCCCCCTCTTCCATCGAGGGAACCTCTTTGCTGCCCTCTCCTCTGTCCCTTTGATGACATCCAAAAAGGGGCCGGTGGAGCCCTCCACGAACTCCCCAACTGGGTGGTGGGGCAGATGCTGAGGGGGCCTGGCAGGGCTATGGCCTTCTCCGTCACCCGCATCCAAGCTCCTGGCACCCCTTGCAGGAAAGGAGGAACCCAGCCCTGTGCATGGACCCATTCTGTGGATCTGGACGCCTCCTGCTGCCACCCCTCCCAACACTGCCAGACCTCTCCCAGCAACCCTGGGCCCCTGCATCACCAAAGCCAGCTTCCCTGAGTGTCTTTGACGTGTCAAGCAGTGGTCCTCTTTCCCTGAGCCCTGGCCCACAACACAGGCAACAAGAAACTTCCCTTGGGCAGCGCTGCCTCTGTGCCTGGTGCCCTCTCCTGGCCTCTCTGGGATGCGGCTCTGGGCCACTCTGTGCCTGCTCTGCCTTCTGATGCTCTCCTCCACAGAGACCATAGTTGTATCGGTCCTCCCTTCTCCCGGAGTTTGGCTGGCAGGTAGATTACAACCCCTCAGCTTTTAACCGACCCCCCCCCCCCGCCAACCCCCTACCATCTCTGGGCTGACTAGAAGGTATGGGGGCCTGCCAGGTCCCAGGACCGTCTCTGGGCAATCTTCCAACCTGCAACGGGGACACCACCTCTCCCCAGGCACTGGCACCTTGGATGGCCAGAACGTGACTTGTGGTTGCTGTGACAACACACCCCCATCAGGGCGCTCTCTCTCTCTCTCTCTCTCTCTCTCTCTCTCTCTCTCTCACACACACACACACACACACACACACACACACACACACACACAGCTTGCCACCCCTCCCCAGGCTTCCTCTGCTGGCTGTCCTGTTTCCTATGAGTTGCTAATGCAACCAGCCCTTTCTCCCAAGCCAGCCTCCGGTGGACTGGGCAACGTTTCCCAAGTAGGAGTGCCTTGGACACTCCAAGCGGAGCCTGCTGGGCCAATGCTGTCTTCAGCGACACACCTGTTTGTGCTCTGCCTCTTGAATCTCAACACAGAGGCAGGTCTTCTCCTTCCTCCCGGCTTGGGATCCCAAATTAACAGGCGCCTCCCCACTCTGCGCTCTGCCAAATCCCCATTCCAGTGCTGCCACAGGCAGTTGTCCCCCATCTCCAAGGCAGGCCCTTGGCCCTTTCAGGCCACTGCTGACTTCTACCACAGGGAGGGCCTTGGAGACTGCTCATCTCCTGAGCGACTATCTGTCACAGGGAAGACTGTTGGCCTCCAAGGGTCTCCAGGCTGTGGTCCTGGCTCGAGGCAAGAGCCTCCTGTGCATCTGCTGGTCCTGCCCTTCCCAAAGCCTTCCCCCTGCACCTGGGAGCTCGGGCCCCTGGTCTGCCCTTTATCCCTTGGATGGTTGCTGTGCCAGGCAGGAGCCCCAGGGGCAGTGGAGGGGGTTCGGGGGCATGCCTGCCAGTCAGGGCCCGATGAAGACATTTGGAGGCTGTCAGCAGCAGGAAGACCATGGTACACCCCCCACACGTAATGCCGAATGGAACGGCATGGGACCACCAGCCCCATGCCTGCCTGCCCCTGCCTGCCAACTTGCCCACCTGCCTGCTACGAGGAACAGATTCTTTCCGGGCTTCCCCATGGTAAACATTTGACAAGGGCATCAAAGCTGCAGCTTGGCACACTGTGTCGGGGAAGGGCCCTGCCTTGATGGGGCCCGCCCCGGCCTGGCCCACCTCTTGGGAAAATCTGGGGGGCCCATCCCCACAGACTGCCTTCCAGCTCCACCAAAGGCCTGGTCTTGCTTCTCAGGCATCTCCCGGTGACGTCTACATCAGGTGCCTGCACGTACTGGCTGCACACTGACTCCCAGTGCCCTCCCAGTCTTGCTACTCCTCCTAGAGGTCTTGGGATTTGACCTCCCAGCGCCCCCCTGCCCCCGTGAAGAGCACACGCAGGAAGTTGCAGACTTCCTGCTTCCCAGCCCATACAGCCAGTCTCAGACTCTGCCTCCTCACCGGACCCTAGCTAGCTCCAGTCTCACCGCAGTTCCCCCCACCAGCCCCTCACTTTGATGTGCCCACCCCACAGAGCGGCACAGCCCTCACCAGGCCAATCTTTAAGCTGCCACAGCACCGTTCAGTGGACAGCTGGACAACTGTGGCCAGGGCTGGCCCCAGGCTCCCTTCTGCCCCCAGTGCAGCTGGTCTAGGATGCAGGCGAGTGCCTCACTGCAGTCCGGCACCGTCCCACCGAGGATGAGCCAGTCCCTCGTGTGCCACACATGCTGCGGGCCTCACCTCACATCCTGTCACTTCCCTCCTCCTCTCTTTGCTCATGGCCTCGGGGGCACCCTGAGGCCAGGCTCCTTTCCCCTTACTGCCTCTTGTTTTGTGTGTGGCCTGGGATGTCCTCCCTCATGCCCTGATTACAGACAGAGTCTCCTGTGTGGTTTCCGAATTCCTTCACACTCTTCCACTGAAAGGGTTGTCTCACAGATCAACTTGGAATTTACGTCTGTGCAAGCTGGGAGGAGTGACCCAAATTTTACTCCCCCCCCCCCGCCCCGCCCCGCCCCGCCCGTGGATAACAGGTTAACCCAGCACCATTGATCACTCGGGCTCACACTGCCTGCCGTGTGGCACATCTGGGACCCTCGTGCACCCAGCCCAGCTGAGCATCCCCTCTGTGGCTCCCTGGTGTGAGTCTCCCCTGAGGCACACCTTTCTCCCAGGAACCTCTAACTGACTTGGGGACCCTCAGCTCACCGGGGGCCCTGATGGTAGGTGCTGTGTGTGTTAGCAGGGAGGTGAGTGTGGGTGCTTGTGAGCAGACCTCTGCCCCAGGTTCCTTCTTGGGACACATTCTGGCCCACAGGAGACGTAGGAACCCTGTCCCCTGGCTGACTTTAGCAACATGGGAAAGTGGAGACCGGTTTCTTACCTTTCCAAAATTACTTGGTTTGTGTGAACGGAAAGCAAGTTCATTTTCTATGTATAGACTTACCGTACTTTGCCCATGGTCGTCATTAGCTGTTACTTTAATTATGACTGTTGTCACATGTTGTACTCACATGTTGCAGTGGTTTCTCTCAACCCTTTCCTTGTTTGTTTGTTTGTTTGCTGTGGTATATTCAATCAATCTGGAATTTAAGTTTTCTGTTTTTGTCCATGTTTTCTATTTTACTTTTATAGTTTTGTTTCTTTAGGACAGTCTTCACATCCCACATTTACTAGAAAATTTTGCCTATATTTCCTTTAATATAAATACAGTTTTCTTTTTAGAGTTAGCTCCTTTTTTTACCTACCAGTGGTGTGTATGTGTAATGTGTGTGTTTTTGTGTACATATGTTTTGTGTACTTTTGTATATTTGTGTATAGGTAGACTTTGTATCTTAATTTACTCTAAAGAATAATTAGTTATACTAATGCCTTTATTATTGAATCCAATTTCCCCCATAATTAGTGTCCTAATTTCCATGTCTAGAATATGAACTTGGATTTAAATGCGTTGTCTCATTTTGTGGATCTAACATGCATGTAGATTTCAGTTGCTGAGCCTTTGATTCTGCTTATCAGTAATTAACAGTTAAGGTAATGTGAGTAGGTGAGAAACACAGACTGATACATAAGCCATAGCAATAAATCCCACCCAATACTATTTACCAAAAATCTTAACTCCACTCTCTCGTAAAAAGTAATTTCAGAACAAGCATTTAATTCACTTTACGGAGGAAAATAAAGAAGATTCTATCATTTTGGAGCAATAAACCCCCAAGTATGGCTGAAAGGTATACCCTGAGAATCAAATTATTTTAATGAACCCACTGAGGTCTATTAAAGCTGTGTTAACCTAACATCAGGAAGGGACACAAGATATAGGCACAAAGGTCCCTGTTCATTTTGCAGTATAATTGTCCCAGGATGCTGTGTTATAAACATCCTCACTGTCTTTGATGCTTGAAACATCTGTGGAATTGGGATTGCTCACCACAGCTCCCACAGAAGATAGACTATAGTGAAGACGTGCATCCAGTGTGCACAAATATCTCTAATGTTAAAGCAAGATGGCTCATGACACTTTCCTGGTGGGTCCTCACTGCACTGGTACAGATCAGTGTCCTTCTGCTTCTGGAAAACTTGCTGAAGATAATGTGGAGACACCCACCCAGTCACCATGATGCCACAGATGATGCATGTGCTGGCAATAAGCTTCCTGGCCAAGGTGAATCTGTGGGTGTCTCCATAGTCCACAGTAGTCAAGCTTTATGGCGGCCCACCACCAGCAGATGGGGATGCTGGTGAGGCTGGACATGTGGTCATCTTTCTCCACAAAGTAGATAAGCACAGAAAAGATGGGAATGCCCACAAACAGAAAGAGAAGCAGCAGCCCAACTTCATGGTAGCTGTGTCTTAGTGTGGCACCTAGAGACCAAAGTTCTGTGTAGTGCCAGGCAACCTTGAAGATTTGGAAAAGCCTCACAAGCCTGAGGATCTCAACCACCTTGCCCATGTTCTCAGTGTCCTCACACTCTTCCACCTTGGTGTCTAGATCCAAAGTGTCATAGAAGGAAATAATGAAGACAAGGTCAATTATGTTCAGAGCATTTTTCTAGAATCTCTTTTGACAGGGAACAACAACCAGCCAGATGGCAAAGTCAAAAGCAAACCAAGAGCTACACGCAGTCTCCAAGTCTTGCAGCATGGGGTCATTCACTTCTCCATTCTCATTCTGGAGCTCCAATATACTGTGGACACACATGGCCATAATGGAGACCAGCATCATGCTCACGGAGGAGATAGCAATGATTTTGGCAGATAGGCAGGCAGTAGGCTGGGTGTTCCATTAGAATCCAGATCTTCTTCCAGAACTGACCAAATCACCTCTCGTCAAACTTCTTCAGCTCCTTCTCAGAGAAGACTCTTCACAGGGGGAGCTGGTACTCACGTCGTTGCTCTTCTGGTCCCAGTTCTTTTCTGTAGTTTTCTTCCTTGCGTTCCTGGCTCCTGGTAGCGCTTGTGCAGTGGAAGGTGATGAAGAGCTCCTCAATGCCCCAATACTCCATCTCCTGGTAGAAAGAAAACACGTACAGTTCTTCCAATAACATCGCAGCTTCCAATGACATTGAAATGAAAATGCAAAACATAACTGAATAAGAAGGTGTTCCGATTAAAATAGTACTCTTTATTAGCCTCACTGTAGTCAGTCATCCAATGGCTCCAGAATGGCGTCTTCTGAGGGGAAGGTGAGCAGCTTTCTGAGTCTGGCGTAAGGAAACCATCCAGGAGGTTGCTTTGGTCAACGCACTGCGTAAAGTGGCCCCGCCTCGGCCCCCTCCCCCCACGTTAAAATGGACAAGTTCCTCCTCTTGTCCAGGGCGATGGAAAAACTCACCAAACACCATGGTGGATAGAGAAGGCAGGAAGCTGGACAGGAAGGGAGATGAGGAAGTCCACACTGCACCCTTGTGGTGCAGATGTCACACTCTGCCCTCATTCTGTCCAGCGGAATGCCCATCATCATCCAAGAAGCTCCGCCCTTCTTTCCTCATGGAATGTGCGGTGCACTGAGGCATTTAGTGGCCAAAAAGCAAAGAATCCTGTTCTTGGGTTGTATCAACCAGAGCAGTTGCTGGGAAATCACTCCCACAGATTTGGGTGAGATAGGATCCTCCACCGACGGGCTCTTTTGTCACCCGTAGAACATCTGTAGAATCGTAAGCTTCTGCTGTTCACAGCGTCTGCTTTGTGGCACGCACTCAGCCAGGAACTGCAAGAGTCCAAGCGACTCAGGCTCACGGAGCTCTGTGATGCCGCCCGCCCGCGCTGCAGGAATGGGGCCTCGCAACAGCCCCGCGCCGGCCCGCCGTGGCGGCCGCGGGAGAGCCGGGGGACCAGTCCCCGTCCGTCTGTCCGCCAGTCCCTGCAGAATCCGATTTGTAATGCTTTCATTGAAATTGCCCTGAGTCTACGGATTAATTGGCAAGCATGGGCATCTTTATAATTTTCTCATCTAGGCACGTTTATCTAAATCCTTCTTCCATTTAGTGAAGTTGTTTTTTTTTTTTTTCTTTAATAATGATCTTTCCCATTTCTTTTGGGGTTTTAGTCCCATGTATTTGTCTGGGTTTGTTAGCTTGTGAATAGGCATGGTCTTTATACCTTCTCTTAAAATGCACTTCTACTTTGATTCCACCGTTCTTAGTCCATGTGCCAACACACTAGACATTATCTGTGGTTTTGACTGCTTTGGGGACAGCAGTAAAAAAAAGGGGAATGGTCAAGTGCTTCACCACAGTCACTCCTAAAGACAGGGAAAAGGAAAAGAACAAGAATTAAGTCCTATTGTTCCACAGTGCTCTCCCTGCCCCCAACTCTCCCTACAAACCCTTTTTTTTCCCCAGTTTACCTTTATATCCTCTTGCTCCCGATCCCCTGGCAGTGGAGTAGTTCAAACTGGTTCTTCTGGTTTATTCAATCATGTTTTTTTTAACCCTGGCAAGGTCTCCATTAAATTTAGCTGTCAGTATTCTATTGTTCTTTGTTCTTGGATGCATGGATATGAGACGATATTGAAGGAAGGAAAGGTAACTTGATGGCTCAAGTTATGACCACAAATAAGTACTTCAAATAACCATGTATCTTCCTTTGAATAAATATTTGCATCTCACAAGGATCAATTATCAATATGTAAATATGTACCTAAAGTTCTGTATTTTTCACTACCCAGACTTAAACTGGGTAGTAGATGGATTTGGTGACTTTCTAAACAGGGCAGGGAGGGCATATGGAGGTAAGGGAAGTGGTGGGGGGGGTGTGTTCCCACCAGCCTTCTCTTTCAGCCTTTTCTACCCTGCCACTTGGGCTGCCCCATGCCAGTCCCCACACGTTTTGAAGTTTGTGCCTAGGAAAGTGAGAAACTAACCCCAATGCCCAATATCGGATCTAGTCATTTCTAATCCCCATCCCACCCCTCTCCCAGAGTTTTGATCTAGGGCTTGATTTGAGTTGGGAGACATGGCTGGCTGTGATTCCTTCTTCTCTCTGCCTCCAAAAAATTCCTCTCCCAGGTACACTCCCTTTAGGTGCCAAGCTCTTACTACCTATAGCATCTAGCAAAGATCTATTGTCAGAGTCTTCCAGGCCTGCTTTCTGATATGTAATGAGAGCTTTTGGAATTTAGCAAAACTCTAAATTGATTGCTATGAGGTTTTTTTTTCTTTTTCTAAATTTAAGTTCAATTAACCAACATATAGTACATCATTAGTCTCTGATGTATTGTTCAACAATTTATCAGTTGAGTATAACACCCAGTGCTCATCACATCATGCACCCTCCTTAATGCCCATCACCAAATTACCCCATCCTCCTACTAACCTCCCCTCCAGCAACCCTCAGTTTTTTTCTTCCTATAGTTTAGAGTCTCACATGGGGGGCACCTGGGTGGCTCAGTGGGCTAAAGCCTCTGCCTTCTGCTCGGGTCATGATCCCAGGGTCCTGGGATCAAGCCCCCAATGGGGGGGGCGGTCTCTGCTCAGCAGGGAGCCTGCTTCCTCCTCTCTCTCTGCCTGCCTCTCTGCCTGTTTGTGATCGCTATCTTTCAAATAAATAAATAAAATCTTCTAAAAAAAATAAAATAAAAAACAAAAGAGTCTCACATGGTTTTTCTCCCTCTTTGATGACTTCTCATTCAGTTTTCCCTCCCTTCCCCTATGGTCCTCTGCTGTTTCCTATATTCCACATATGAGTGAAACCATATGATAATTGTCTTCCTCTGATTGACTTATTTCACTCAGCATAATACCCTCCAGTTCCATCCACATCGATGCAAATGGTAAATATTCATCCTTTCTGATGGCTGAGTAATATTCGATGGCTATGAGGTTTTTTTTTTAAAAGATTTTATTTATTTATTTGACAGACAGAGATCACAGGTAGGCAGAGAGGCAGGCAGAGAGAGGAAGGGAAGCAGGCTCCCTGCTGAGCAGAGAGCCTGATGTGGGGCTCGATCCCAGGACCCTGGGATCATGACCTGAGCCAAAGGCAGAGGCTTTAACCCACTGAGCCACCCAGGCGCCCCGGCTATGAGTTTTTAAAATTAGCTTTGAGAACTCAAGTTTCTTGAGCAAGTTATAGGCAGTAGCTTACTTCTCCTTTTGTGAGGTTATAATTTTAAGTAGCTTTAATGGTGAATGGGCTACATGAGAACATTATTTACAGGGGGAATTATATATAGTTTAGTTAAATATTTTTATAACATTATCATTTTTGCTTGCTAAAGGGACTAAGAATGGGCAGGGATGCAGGGGGCTAAGTGGGCAACCAGAACACTGCCCTTGCTATGTATTTGCCTCAGTCTTTGGGGGTTAGAACAAGAAACATTGTATGTGAAGTTAGGAAGCTCTACGAAGTGTCTATCAGGCAACTCACATAGCATGATATCCACAAGACTGTGCAAAGACAAGTCAACCAACTCTTCACATTTCATCTTAAATTTAATTTGTTTTTTAAAAATAAATTACATCCTACTGGTTCAAAGTTCAAAAGATAACAGAGTATACATTAAAAATCTCTTTCCCACCTCTGTCACCACTACCCAGTGCTTCCCCACCACAGACAATATTACCAGTTTCTTGTGCACAAGTCCAGAGAAATTTATATATATATATATATATATATATATATATATATATACACATATAAATATATATATTTTTTCATACACACATAATAATCTTGTCAGTCTTTTGATATCATTACTTAAAATTGTTATTTAGTTTATAGCCGAATAGTATTTTGTGGCATAAATATGTCATAATTATTTAGTCAGTCCCCTATGTGTGGATATTTAGTGTTTTATTCCCCATTTTTTCTTGATAGTGCAAATAATGATTCAATGATTATTTGTATTTCCTTTCTTCCCTTCTCCCTCTCCTTTTTTGATCCACCAATTTTCCATTGATTAAGTTATATTTCTTAGTGTTTCCCTTTGTGCTACTGAATACACTTAGACTCTTGCCAGGTTTGTCTGCTTTAGATGGTATCTTTTGACTGCAGCTACTAAGGATAGGAAAATCAACATATTTATATTACCTCCCACCTTTTCTTTCCTCTCCCAATTGCTGTTAATTATATCATTTCTATTTCATCTGGCTTATCACCATTACATTTGTTCCATTACCATAAGCACCACATTTGTTTTGGTCTTTGTCTTAAATTTACATAGACTTGACATTAATTCCTAGAGTTTTGCTATAGTTTCTTTCTTCCCTGTGTTTCTGTCATTTTTGCTTTCCTCTTTGTAATTCTCTTACATTTTCCCCGAGGCCTGACAGCTCATATCGCAGTTCATTCTTATCTTGCCATCCCTTTCTTGAGCTTTTGCTTAATTGCTTCATTAAAACTTTCTAATTCACGGTAAAATATTTGGTGACAGTTTTCATCTACTTTTTTCCAGATGAGTTTTCTTTATCTGCCATGCATTTTTCAGGTCCTTTTTCTCTTTCTCTCCCTTACCTGTCTTTATCTATTGTGCTATTCCTTTTTGACTCCCCATCTTTGAGGGATATCAGGTTTCATGGAACAAGTTCTTTTTTAGAAAATCCATCAAGGACAAGGTTCCGAGTTGTTTTCCCTGAAACCAAGAATTTACCTTCTGCCCCAAGTCATTAGACAGAGGTAGCTAAGGGGCTGTTGAATGTTCAGTTTCTCCTCTTCTTGCTGCTTGGGGGAAGACTGATCTCCAGTGCTACCTTGGAGACAGATTACTTCTTGCAAATTGACCTGTCACTGTATTCCTTATTTTGCCCATTTGTCTATGCTTCTTATTATAGATCTTCTGCTCCGTGGTGGCTTTTACTGTCAATTTGTGCATGCTTCTTACCTTTAAGAAATATGCAAATTTATTAAGAAGATATTTCTCACATTAAGTGTCCTTACTACAATAAAAAAAGAAAGAAATACATATACCATCTCTCCCCTTTCTGAAATTCAGTATTATCTAGTGGCTGACTTGAGAATGTAGAAATGCAACTAGAGAGTTCCTGGAAAATTAACTGAACAGACTGTCAAGCATAAAACCAATTTAAATTAATAGAGATGCTCTCTGTGAAGAAGTTAGAGCTCAGTATTTGCCCAGACTTGGTTTTGACAGTCTCTAGTCAGGCTGAGGAAGGCAAACAACTCCATGTTTTCTGTCAGTCTTTCTGAGCTTTCTTACTACACAGCACAGGGGGCAAAGAAACATGCAACACAATTTCTTCCTGTCCTGGCAACTGAACTCATGCCAATTAAGAGAAAAATGAGTAACACAAAAGATGCTTAATTCGCATCCTATTGCATCTTTAGTTGAAGTGGCTTTTCAGCACTAATTTTCCTGGCATTCATCAGACTCCATTGTATATTCTGTTTTCTTTGCCTGTATTCCCCACTACATGGTAAGCTCTATGAACACAAGAATGGTGACTGTTTTGTTTACTATTGAATTTCCATCTGGCTCACACATACTTAGTGCTCAGTGCCTACTCAATTTGATTGTCTAGCATTAAAGCTGCAATTCTGATTCTGGACAGGAGTTCATGCTTATCTATTTATTTTTTAAGTATTTTCAATAAATAAGCATTATGTTTGGAAAGAGAAATTTGTTTTAAAATTAATTAAACAACATTTACAATATGGTTCTAATTAATTTTTAAAATGCAGAAGCATGAAAAAAATCAGAATGTAGCACACTCTATATCTTGCTCTCGGGTTTCTTCTCTTTTCAGGAAACTCATCCATTGCTATGGCTTCAGTTATCATCTGTATGTTAATGACTCACATGTCAATATATCCTGAGTTTCAAGATTAATTTATTTAATGTCTACAGATTGCATATCTTGCAGCTTTTTCATGTAAACATGTTTGAAATTGGAGCCATCATTCTCCAGTCCCACACCAAAATGTTTTCCCCTCTTGTCTTCCCTGTGTCCATGGACACAACCACCATCCACCCAGTTGCCCCTGCCAGAAACCTGGTTATTACTGACATCTTCCTTCTCCCTTACACTGTATTGCTAGTTTGTCTCAAAGTCTCATTGATTCCACTTCACTACTGTTTTTCTATAAACATTAGTATTTCTCAGACCAATACATACATATGATAACAATGCAATTAGTACAGAATTTATGATGAAAATGAATAATTTCCCCTCCTGCTCTTCCCTAGACATAGTACCACTCTCTAGAGTCCAGTGGCAACCTTTCTTACCTTTTCTGATTTTAGCTCCTTCTGTTGCTGTGGTGTTCAACCAGGGTAATTTTGCATCCTCAGCGGAAATTTGTCAGTGTCTGGAAACATTTTTTGTTGTCACAGCTGAGGACAAGGGCACTAACGACATATTGTGGGTAAAGGCCAGGGATCCTGCAATACCCAGAACAGTCTCCAGCCCAAAATGTTAGTAGTGCCAAGACTGAGAACTACTGTTGAGATTATCTTCAAAATATACCTCTAATGACCTTCTGCTATGAAAATAGGACACTGAAGCTCATTTATTTCATAATTCTTGCTCCCCCTATTCTTATTCTTAATGCTTATAATATTATTAGTAATCATAGTTTAATCATACAGCCAACAACTATTATTGAGCACCATGTGTGCCAGATACTCTTTTTTTAAAAAGATTTTATTTATTTATTTGACAGACAGAGATCACAAGTAGGCAGAGAAGCAGGCAGAGAGAGAGGAGGAAGCAGGTTCCCTGCTGAGCAGAGAGGCCCATGCGGGGCTCGATCCCAGGACCCTGAGATCATGACCTGAGCCGAAGGTAGAGGCTTTAACCCACTGAGCCACCCAGGCACCCCTGCCAGACACTCTTTAAAGCATTTGGAATTTGGTAGCAAGCAAGACAGGGATAGCCCTTAGGAAGCTTGCTTTCTTAAGAAGTAAATAGGCCATAAAATCAATTAAAATGCAGAAAGTAAATGCAACTTTAAATGATATATATAAACATTTATTTTTTCCCTAAACTTCCACCAAGATTTGTTCACTTCTCACTTTATAGAATGAGGATACCAGCTCTACTGTCCTTTCTTCTTTTATCATCTTTTACATACCTAGTTCTGCCAGCTGTATTTTATTAAGTTTTTTGCCAACTTGAAATATCATCCCCAAGTGATATATGAGTCATTTTCTATAACTATACAAAAGAGACTTGAGTATTAGGACGCTACGTGGTTCAACAATGAGCATCATTTTATATAGTTGTAATCATCTAAATTCTGTTCATGATTTTCAACTTTCAGAGTTCAAAGCAGAAAACTTTACTGGGAGACTCAGTTGTTACAGAACATAATATAAAAGTAAACTGGAACTTACTATGTAGATATGGATGATATAGCTAGATATGCCTATGGTATATAAAGAAGAAATATCAGCAGCATTCCCTCCATTAGAAGGGCAAGCTCCTCTTGCTTTCAAGACCCCATAAAGGCATTCTTTTGATAATGACACCACTGGCTCTCTCAGGTGCTTTCACAAGTTCAACCTAGATCTTTTGTGGGACGTTGGGGGGTTGCCTTTACATGCAGTTGGTCACTTCAGACTGTTCTGAGAGCCCTGCAGCCATGGTCCACTTATCTCCTGTCTTCTGGTGTGGTTGAGCTAGGTATACATTTTATCGGGGTACAAATGCAGCTTAGCCTGGGGATATGTACTTAATAACTTAAGAGTAGTTCAAACCTGCCCCATCTTATCTGGAATGGTCAGATTCCAGAGACATCTGGGATTAGCTCCTGATTTAATGTAGCCCACTATAGTTTCTTAGAAATGTTCTGGAATCCAAGGTCAAGGCTTTTGAGTCACTTAAGGGATATTGTTCTTAATTTCAAGATTCCATAGATTCTGTTTCCTTATACACCGTCAAATGCTGAACTCTATCTTAATATGTTGCATACATATTTGGAGCAAGTACACATTTTTCTTTTGTTTTGTATATCTTTTGTCTATTGCTATGTAAAAAAACCACTCCAGAACTCAGTAGCTTAAAACAGCCATCTTCTGTGCTCATTATTTTGTGGATCAGGGATTTGCACTGGGCATAACTGGTTGGTTCTTCTGCTAATCTTGCCTGAGGTTATTCATGTGGCTGAAGTCAGCTGGCAGATTAGCTGGGGGCTGATTTTCCTGTAGCTAAGGTAGTTACAGATAGCAATAAAAATAGAAGATGCCCAGTTAAATTTGAATTTCAAATAAATAATTAATAATTGCTTTACTATAGGTTTGTCCTAGGAAATGTTTGGGGCACACTTATATCAAAAAATGTTTTATGTTCATCTGAAATTCAAATTTTCCTGGGAGTCCTATATTTTATCTGGCAGCTCTTTCTAGAGGTCCTCATTTGGAACAGTTCATGTCTATTCTACATGTTTTTTTTTTTTTCCCTCCAGGAGGTTAGCTTGGCTTGGGCTTCCACACATGGTGGTTTCAGAGTAGGAAGAGTACAAGCCCTATGGAAAATGCACTGTTCAAGCCTCTTCATGGGTCATGTTTGCTTATGTTCAAACTGCCCAAAAAGCTTCACAAGGCCAGGTCCAGAGTCAATGTGGGAAGGGACTACACAATGGTATGAATACAAGAAGGCATGGTTCATTGGGAAGTATCACTGTAATATTTTCTTAGAGGTTCTGCTAATTGTTTTTCCACCCTTATTTGCCTCTAATATTTCTAACCTCTCAACTAATTTTACCAAGTTCACTTTATTCATGAGTTCACCCAGTACCTCAAATCATCTGCCATTTTGTTCCACTTTGGTCTGGTCAACCAAATGTGCTGTTTGGTGTTATCTTGAAATTAACCTTCATTGCTTTCCCAAGCTTGGATCACCATTTCCTTAATTCTATAGTTCTTTTGACTTGAGTACTACCTTGTTTAGTTGGAAGACATGTTCAAATAACTCCTAAAAGAAGGTCCATAGGAGATAAACTTTATGAGTGCTTTCAGTCTTAAAAATGTCTTTACTGTCATCACATAACTACTTGATAATGTGTTAGAGATAGAATAATAGAGAAAAGTATATTTGTTAAGGATTTAAAGGCATTTATTCATTGACATTGACCATCCAGTGTTATGAATAAGAAGTCTGATGTCAATATGATTTGTAGATGACTTTCCCCCTACTCTCAAAAGATTTTAGGGTCTCCTTTTAATCTTTATTGTTCTGAAATTATTTGAGGATGTGTCTAGGTGAGGACCTTTTTTTCAAAGATTTTATTTATTTAGGAAAAAGAGAGCATGAACAGAGGAGGAACAGAGGGAGAAGGAGAAGCAGACTCCCAGCTGAGTAGGGAGCCTGACACAGGGCTTCAAGGTGACTTGATCCAAGGACCCTGAGATCATGACCTGAGCTGGAGGAAGATGCTTAAGAATGAGCCACCCAGGCACCTCTGTGAAGGTCTTTTTTTATTGGTTGTATTGCACAAACAATTCATTTTTCTTTGTATTTAAAAAAAGAAATATACAGAGAAAAATGAGATTTATATGTATATATCATCCGTAATTAACAAACATTAATACTTTTTCTTTTATTTGTTTAATATCTTTGTATTAACAGATCAAATTAAGCTACATACACTATTAGAGTCACACTTTCTTCCATCCCTTCCCAGAAGTAATTGATATTGTAAAATTGATGTGCATCTTTCAGTACCCATTTTGAATTATTCTGGAAATTTATCTATACAAAATAATACATAGCATTGTTTCATATGCTTAAAATTATATAAATGACATTATCCATATCTTTCTACAAATTGCTTATTTCACACAACATTAGGTTTCTGAGAACTGTCTAGACTGATATATAAAAATCAAACTCGCTCATTTTTACTGCTTTATACTTCTATTATATAAATATATGACAGATTACTTACTCAAAAACCTACACAGCAAACACCAACCTTACTACTGAAACATCAACCATTAAAATGGCAAACAAGACAAGTATGTACTGTATCATCCATACTATTGTTCCAGAGGTCTTTGACACTGCAATGAGATAAGAAAAAGAAATGAGGTATAAAATATTGAACAGGAAGAGATAAACCTGTCAAAATTTGTAAACTATGTATATCTACTTAAAATCCAGAAAGAAAAAAGAAACAAAATAATAAAATTAATAAGAGTTCACAAAAATGACATTAGGATGATGATGCTCCATCAAGAACTTTTATATAAATCAACAACAATTGTTTCTTATTAAATTTTTTTAGAATGAAAAAATATATATGTAAAGAATTCAAAAGGTACAAAAAACAGAAAAAAAATGAATCTCTTACTTTTTACCATGCAAGCTCAATATATCTGTCAACAGGTAGAAACTGTTATGCCATTCTTTGTGCATCATTACAAAGATAATTTATATTTTCTTAGAAAATATAAAATCACATATATGATGCAACAACATAATATTTATGAAAATACACACAACACTCTATTCTACTGGCTTTTCGTTCACACAAACCAAGTAATTTTGGAAAGGTAAGAAACCGGTCTCCACTTTCCCATGTTGCTAAAGTCAGCCAGGGGACAGGGTTCCTACGTCTCCTGTGGGCCAGAATGTGTCCCAAGAAGGAACCTGGGGCAGAGGTCTGCTCACAAGCACCCACACTCACCTCCCTGCTAACACACACAGCACCTACCATCAGGGCCCCCGGTGAGCTGAGGGTCCCCAAGTCAGTTAGAGGTTCCTGGGAGAAAGGTGTGCCTCAGGGGAGACTCACACCAGGGAGCCACAGAGGGGATGCTCAGCTGGGCTGGGTGCACGAGGGTCCCAGATGTGCCACACGGCAGGCAGTGTGAGCCCGAGTGATCAATGGTGCTGGGTTAACCTGTTATCCACGGGCGGGGCGGGGCGGGGCGGGGGGGGGGGAGTAAAATTTGGGTCACCCCTCCCAGCTTGCACAGACGTAAATTCCAAGTTGATCTGTGAGACAACCCTTTCAGTGGAAGAGTGTGAAGGAATTCGGAAACCACACAGGAGACTCTGTCTGTAATCAGGGCATGAGGGAGGACATCCCAGGCCACACACAAAAACAAGAGGCAGTAAGGGGAAAGGAGCCTGGCCTCAGGGTGCCCCCGAGGCCATGAGCAAAGAGAGGAGGAGGGAAGTGACAGGATGTGAGGTGAGGCCCGCAGCATGTGTGGCACACGAGGGACTGGCTCATCCTCGGTGGGACGGTGCCGGACTGCAGTGAGGCACTCGCCTGCATCCTAGACCAGCTGCACTGGGGGCAGAAGGGAGCCTGGGGCCAGCCCTGGCCACAGTTGTCCAGCTGTCCACTGAACGGTGCTGTGGCAGCTTAAAGATTGGCCTGGTGAGGGCTGTGCCGCTCTGTGGGGTGGGCACATCAAAGTGAGGGGCTGGTGGGGGGAACTGCGGTGAGACTGGAGCTAGCTAGGGTCCCGGTGAGGAGGCAGAGTCTGAGACTGGCTGTATGGGCTGGGAAGCAGGAAGTCTGCAACTTCCTGCGTGTGCTCTTCACGGGGGCAGGGGGGCGCTGGGAGGTCAAATCCCAAGACCTCTAGGAGGAGTAGCAAGACTGGGAGGGCACTGGGAGTCAGTGTGCAGCCAGTACGTGCAGGCACCTGATGTAGACGTCACCGGGAGATGCCTGAGAAGCAAGACCAGGCCTTTGGTGGAGCTGGAAGGCAGTCTGTGGGGATGGGCCCCCCAGATTTTCCCAAGAGGCGGGCCAGGCCGGGGCGGGCCCCATCAAGGCAGGGCCCTTCCCCGACACAGTGTGCCAAGCTGCAGCTTTGATGCCCTTGTCAAATGTTTACCATGGGGAAGCCCGGAAAGAATCTGTTCCTCGTAGCAGGCAGGTGGGCAAGTTGGCAGGCAGGGGCAGGCAGGCATGGGGCTGGTGGTCCCATGCCGTTCCATTCGGCATTACGTGTGGGGGGTGTACCATGGTCTTCCTGCTGCTGACAGCCTCCAAATGTCTTCATCGGGCCCTGACTGGCAGGCATGCCCCCGAACCCCCTCCACTGCCCCTGGGGCTCCTGCCTGGCACAGCAACCATCCAAGGGATAAAGGGCAGACCAGGGGCCCGAGCTCCCAGGTGCAGGGGGAAGGCTTTGGGAAGGGCAGGACCAGCAGATGCACAGGAGGCTCTTGCCTCGAGCCAGGACCACAGCCTGGAGACCCTTGGAGGCCAACAGTCTTCCCTGTGACAGATAGTCGCTCAGGAGATGAGCAGACAGTCTCCAAGGCCCTCCCTGTGGTAGAAGTCAGCAGTGGCCTGAAAGGGCCAAGGGCCTGCCTTGGAGATGGGGGACAACTGCCTGTGGCAGCACTGGAATGGGGATTTGGCAGAGCGCAGAGTGGGGAGGCGCCTGTTAATTTGGGATCCCAAGCCGGGAGGAAGGAGAAGACCTGCCTCTGTGTTGAGATTCAAGAGGCAGAGCACAAACAGGTGTGTCGCTGAAGACAGCATTGGCCCAGCAGGCTCCGCTTGGAGTGTCCAAGGCACTCCTACTTGGGAAACGTTGCCCAGTCCACCGGAGGCTGGCTTGGGAGAAAGGGCTGGTTGCATTAGCAACTCATAGGAAACAGGACAGCCAGCAGAGGAAGCCTGGGGAGGGGTGGCAAGCTGTGTGTGTGTGTGTGTGTGTGTGTGTGTGTGTGTGTGTGTGTGTGAGAGAGAGAGAGAGAGAGAGAGAGAGAGAGAGCGCCCTGATGGGGGTGTGTTGTCACAGCAACCACAAGTCACGTTCTGGCCATCCAAGGTGCCAGTGCCTGGGGAGAGGTGGTGTCCCCGTTGCAGGTTGGAAGATTGCCCAGAGACGGTCCTGGGACCTGGCAGGCCCCCATACCTTCTAGTCAGCCCAGAGATGGTAGGGGGTTGGCGGGGGGGGGGGGGGTCGGTTAAAAGCTGAGGGGTTGTAATCTACCTGCCAGCCAAACTCCGGGAGAAGGGAGGACCGATACAACTATGGTCTCTGTGGAGGAGAGCATCAGAAGGCAGAGCAGGCACAGAGTGGCCCAGAGCCGCATCCCAGAGAGGCCAGGAGAGGGCACCAGGCACAGAGGCAGCGCTGCCCAAGGGAAGTTTCTTGTTGCCTGTGTTGTGGGCCAGGGCTCAGGGAAAGAGGACCACTGCTTGACACGTCAAAGACACTCAGGGAAGCTGGCTTTGGTGATGCAGGGGCCCAGGGTTGCTGGGAGAGGTCTGGCAGTGTTGGGAGGGGTGGCAGCAGGAGGCGTCCAGATCCACAGAATGGGTCCATGCACAGGGCTGGGTTCCTCCTTTCCTGCAAGGGGTGCCAGGAGCTTGGATGCGGGTGACGGAGAAGGCCATAGCCCTGCCAGGCCCCCTCAGCATCTGCCCCACCACCCAGTTGGGGAGTTCGTGGAGGGCTCCACCGGCCCCTTTTTGGATGTCATCAAAGGGACAGAGGAGAGGGCAGCAAAGAGGTTCCCTCGATGGAAGAGGGGGCCGACCCTTCTCCCTCTGCCAGGAATTCGGACTTGGGCTCCCAAGGAAGGGAGTGGGCCTGGAAGTAGGTCTAACAGCTGCTTTGCAGGGGAGGGAGAAGGACGCCAAGTGGGCACGCAGCGAGCGGCAACCATCGCTGCCAGTCTTGTGCGTTAAATGCAGGGGGATGGGTTGCCAACTGGTCCCCAAGGGTGTGTAGACAGACCCCAAGGATACTGACCCTCCTGCCCAGGCTGGCAGTCAAGGAGAGACACCTTCATGGAGGGATTTCTCTGCTCCAGGTGCCAGGCACAATGCCGCCGGCTTCACAGGTGTTGTGCCCTGCGTCCTCCACGAGCCCCACCTCTGCCCCCTGGCTTCCGCCCCTGGCCCCCAGCCCCTTCTCCTGAGCACTCCAGCCCACCTCTACCCCTGCCCCCTATGAGCACCTGGTAAGAGTGCCCCTGTCAGGGAGCGAAGGCCCCAGGTGGTTCGCCTTGGTCACCTACTTTTGTCTTCCTCTGCGTGTAGACTGTCAACTCAAGGACAAGTTCCACGTCCCGTTTTTGCCAATCAAAGCACACAACTTTATTGATGATGCATACAAATGTAGGCTTGGGTGGAGGAGGTCAAGTCAGTAGAGCACAGAGGAGGGGAGTGTCCTTTGTGGATGACTAGGTTCACCATCCATCAGCTCGCAGCGAAGAAGGAGTCAGTGGGAAGAATTCAACCTAAGAGGCAACAGATGCGTTTGCAGCTCGAGCCCCGACACGCGCCTGGTCTCCTCAAAAACAGTCCGGCTGACACAGGGAGACCACCGGAGGCAAGACCTCCCCGGCCATGCTCTCATAGGATGTTCTGTAGGCACAGCTGGCTGCTGAAAAGATCCCTTTACAGCAGGAGGAAGGCCGCAAGGGAGTAACTGACAATGCACTTTGCCTGCAGACTGCAAAACCAAGAAGTTACTCAGAGCTCCCGGGGGGGGGGGGGGGGGGGGGGGCGGGGGGAAACCCCTGCCTGGCCCAGAAGAGCGTGGTCCTCGGTGGAGCAAGTGTAACTTTCACCCCGTGATGTGGTGGCTAAGGCTGGGTCTTCAACAGCACCCACTGCAGATTCTTTGAATGAGAACACAGGTGGGTGTTCTCCAGCAGGGTTTTGGGTGGATTCGGTTCCGTTCCGCTCCAGATGGCCCTCTACGAGGCCAGGGTGTCAGGGAGCACCTGTGTGTTTCCGTTCCTGATCAAGAGGGACATGAATGAGAGCGGCGCTTGGGCACCCAGCGATTCCCCTGCCAAGACCGGCTTTCCAGACAAACCCATCGACAGTTTCAAAGCCTGAACCTCAGCACATCCCCTCCCCTCCGATAGCAAAGGGAACTTCAAGTCTGAATCGGACTTGGCAAGCATGTTATTAATAATTGTCATGCTTATTAACAAATCTAATCCAGCCTGCTGCAGAAATGAGTTGCAGCAACATGACACAGTCTCCTGACACACTTCACTGATGGACATCTTAATCTGGCCCTGGTTTTCAACTCCTGCATTCAAGTTATCCAGAGTACAGAAAGCCTTCTCCTTAATAGGGTCGGGAGTGGGGATCGTGTTTCCAACAATGGAGAGGCTGGCCAAATGACTATTGATATCGTGGCTAAATGAAAAACCAGCATCCTTGGGCTGAGCAAACCACATTCTTCCCTGAATGAAAGGACACTTAGAGAGGTCAAGTACACACCTCTAAGTTGTCCTACCCTACGCATCACAAAAAATATGATAATTTTAATTGGCGAATGGGTGATTCTCTTTTATTATTAGGACACTGTCTTCTATGGGAGTCCCTGTGTTCTTGCTGTCCATGGTTCATTGAGCCTCATACTCTGGACTTTGCTTTTCCTAGATCTTTGTTTTTGTTTTTGTTTATAGATCTCTGATTAAAGCTCAGAACGCTCAACTGTCCTCACCTTGTCTGAAGCTTAATGTGGTTGCAATCTCTTCTGATTAGTGTGGGTAAACACTGTAGTAAATTCTACCTCTGACCTCCTGACCTGTTTTCACTAAATCACCTATTTGAGTACATCCTACACTTACGCAATGCACAGAAGGTTCACCCTCTTCTAAAAACTCTTTGTGGTGATTGCTGGACATTCTTTTCCTCAACACAATTGTACTACCATAAAACATGGGACTGAGTGCAATGCAAATACATATATATTTTATCTGAGTATCCTCAATTAGACATGTCAACGCTCAGAACACAAGGGAATCAAGATCTTTCTTTCTTCACTGAAGGTCTCAATTTTCAAATGTTTCTTCTCTGGCTTTTACCTCATTTACACTCATTCCCCTGTTTCCTCAGAGATACAACATTTGACTTTTCCAACACCAAAGAAAGAAGAAAGGAGACCAAAGGCTGGAAGAGGAAGAGTCTGAGTTGCCTTTGGACCCTGTTTTCTGACTCTGACATCTCTATCCCTACCTTTACCTCCCGGATATCATACTGCGTAGAGCAATTTTCTGCCTTCTTTGCCTAAATTTATGTCTACAGGTAGGCAAGAGAGAATGGTGATTGGTAGATGTACTGGCACATAAATACCCTCTCTGCAGAGTGAGAAATCTAGCTTCCAAATGTCTCCCATACAGGTCTCAGACACCCCCTCCACCCTATGCTCCAAATACTTTCATCACCACCCCCTACTACCATCAAATGCTTACTTTTTCCATTTCTTTGTCCTTCAGCCACTCTCTTCACCTCACTTTCTTCCCTCAAATGCCCACCTACCCTTCATTTCTGCCCCACTAATATTGTTGCTGCTTCCCCAGAGCCAAAGGGATTGGGATTAAGTATTGCTTTCTTTCCTTCTTTTTTGAAGACGGACAGGATCGGAGTGGACAAATGGGCGCTGATTGCAAGTTTGCTTCTACCACCCCCCTGTGGCCAGTTTAGGCCCCACATTTCCTTGAAGAAACCAGTTTCGACTAAATATCCCATAATACTTTTTCTCTTTCTTTCCCTTGAGTTGTGCCGCCCCCTACAGACAAGCAAGGAAACCAAAAGATAGTGGTTGGTGGAGATTTAGGTCTGGGCGGTAAACCACAATTCTTGTCTTTCACTGATTCAGGACTCTGTCAAATGATTCTCACCTTTCACTCCTGTACCCTAGCATCAATTCTTCCTCTGACCCCATTCATCATTTAGAGAACTAAAATGAGCTGGTGGGTAGTCTGGAGGTGTAGGGAAATCTGACTCTACCCCTTCAGATCTCTGCCCCCAGCCGTACCCTGACCCCAAGTCTCCCCAGGTAATGCTCACTCTCACACCAATCTGTACCCAACCAGAGTTTTTTTCCTTCTTCACTCAGCTACAAACACATCTTTCTAAGTTCAACAGGAAGCTGATGGAAGACCAAAAAGATCATCTTTTCACAATTCTTAGTCACCTGAGATACACATCACCAATGAGCCATGGTCTCCAAATTCCCCTTCCACCACCAGTGATTCAGGAGTTTGCCCACTTCTCTGCCTTGCCCTAGCACACCAGACCCGTCACCCATTTTTTTATTTGCCACTCTTAAAGCCAAAAGAAAATTCATTTCCATTTTGTCTTTCTCTAATTTCCAGGAAAGGAATGCTTCTCGTGCTTCTCATGGAGCATCTATTTCTCTTTATACGTTTATTTTCTTCTAGAATACAGGGAGCAATAGCCCATATCTTCACTTCCCCTCTGTTCAGCCACTAATATCCATTGGACCCAGGAGAAAGCAGATTTCATGAAATAAGGCATGAAAGGGAAACTTAAAGTATTTATTTATTTTCTCTGCTCCTGTGTCTTGGAAATACTAGATTTTAAAAAATTTGTACATGATTTTATATGTTTAGGGAGTTTTCTGCAGTGTCTTTTACTAAAATGTCACCACAGGTTATTTCTGAGGATAAGCTTTAATACAAAACACATTCTAGCTGCAGTGCTAACTGTTAAGGTCGATGGGACACTGAGATGAACAAATCTGTCTCTTGGGCAAGATCAAATGGCTTTCCAGACAGGCCTACACAAGGCAGGATTTATCTTGCTTAGTTTGCTGTACTCTAGGCTCCACATCTTAATTTTGTCTTCAGTCCAAAAATATGACAACTGATGACCTTACACACAATAGAAATGCATGCATATGTTCACCAATAGACACATATAAGGATGTCTATAGTAGCATTATTCATAATAGCCCCAAACTGGAAACATTCCACATATCCATCAACAGTAGAATGGATAAATAAAATATAATATATTCACAAATGGAGTTTATATTCATAAATGGCAATGCATATCATACACACAATAATATGGATTAACCTCACAGACTATGTTAGCAAAAAAAAAGATACAAAAGAATATATACTATGTGATTGTATTTACATAAAGTTTAAAGAACACACACAAAATTAATTTATGGTGTTAGAAATCTGAATAGTGGTTATCCTTGGGATGCGTTATTGACTAGATAAGGGAATGGAGGAACCTTCCACTACACTGTTAATGTTTTGTTTCTTGCTCGTTTTATGAAAATGTATTGAGATGAACACTTAGGATTTGTATACTTTGTTATATCTATGGTATACTTGAATAAAAGTTTACCAAAAGGCCTCACTGGTGAATTACAAAGATGGGAGATGAGTGAATGAAAACAATCTTTCTGCTAATCTGGGTAAACAGAACCAAACATACTTTTTTACTTCCCTGAGGGCACTAGAGCACTAACAAGATAGTTAAGACTAACTGGTTCAAAATAGGATTGGGGGAAGTTGAGCTTAATGTTAGGGCCACTCTTACCAATGGAGCATATATGGTTATTGAGGGGACTTTTGAGAGGCTATGCAGAATTTTGGACAGACTCTGGAGGCTAGGGAGACAGATAATGTAATCAAAATATTGCCAAGAGGTATACCTGATGAAGCCCAATGTCTTTCAGATTGTGATGCTGAAAAAGCTACACCTCAAAATCAGAATAATAAGGGGTAGACAGACTGTCACAAGGATAACAGTTTACCTTTTAATAATCTCAGTCACTGAAAAGTAGAATAAGGTAATCCCAGAGTGCTAATCCTCCTAGATGCTTAGTAGCACAAATATAAATTTTCTTTGGAGGGAAATTATGTCATCCTCAAATAATTCCTGAAGTTTTATAAAATACAATATCTGACACACAACAGAAAACAATCAAGTGCACAAGAAGACAAGACAAAATTAACAGAAATCACCAGAAATGATAGACAATAGAGAAAGAATCATTGGGGCCTTGGATATTAGAATTATCAGACATAGATTTTAAATAAATATGTTTACTATATTTGAGGAGATAGAGACAATATAGAGGATTTCTGCAGATAAATGGAAGCTATAAAAACTATAAAACAGAAATTCTAGAAATGAAAAATTAAAAAATCTTATTTAAGAACTGAATAGATGAGGGGGGCTCCTGCATGGCTCAGGCAGTTAAGCATCCTACTCTTGATCTCAGCTCAGGTCATAATCTCAGGGTCATGAGTTCAAGCACCACATTGGGCTCCATGTTCAACTGGGAAAAAAATGAAATAGATGGATTGAACAGCAGAGTATATATAGATGAAGAGAAAATTATTGAACTGGAAAGTAGGTTGAAAGAAATGATCTAGAATAAATCCTAGAGTCAAAAGAGAAATTAGGAATGGATAAGAGATAGAGAATAGAAAGAGTAGGTTCAACATATGTGTATTTGAAATCTAAGAAGAGAGGGAAAAAGAAATTTAGGAAGAGAGGAGAGAATGAATAAGACATAAGTAATATCAGAAGAAATAATGGTTGAGAATTTTCTGAACTTTGCAAAACATGAAGCCACATATAAGAAGTTCTTCAAATCTGAAGCAAGATAAATTTTAGAAAATCACACCTATTCATATTATAGTAAAACTATTGAAGACCAAAGATAAGGAAAATATCTTAAAGTACTCAGCGATTGCACTACTAGGTATTTACCCCCAAAATACAGATGTAGCTAAAAGAAGAGGTACATGCATCCCAATGTTCATAGCAGCAATGTCCACAATAACCAAACTGTGGAAGGAACCAAGATGTCCTTCAACAGATGAATGGATAAAGAAGATGTGATTCATATATACAATGGAATATTACTCAGCCATTAGAAAGGATGAATACCCACCATTTGCACTGACATGGATGGAACTGGAGAGAATTACGCTAAGTGAAATAAGTCAGTCAGAGAAAGACAATTATCATATGGTTTCACTCATATGTCAAACATAAGGAATAGCACAGAGGACCATAGGGGAAAGGAGGGAAATCAGAAGGGAGAGAAATTGAAGAGGAAGACAAACATGAGAGACTCTGGATTCCAAGAAACAAACTGAGGGTTACAGAAGGGAGGGGGCTTGAGGATGGGGTAACCGGGTGATGGGTATTAAGGAGGGCTCATAATGTGATGAGCACTTGGTGTTATATGTAACTAATGAATTGTTGAACACTACATCAAAAACTTATGATGTACTACATGTTGGCTAACTGAACATAGTAAAAATAAAGTAGCTATAAATAAAAACCTTAGATTACCTTCAAAGCAGCAACAATTACACTGATAGCTAACTTTTCAACAGGAAAAATAAAGCCAGACAATGGAAGAATATTATTAAAGTGCTGAAAGGAAATTAATGCTAATTTAAATTTATATTCCCATAGACAATATCTTTTACCTGTATCAGTGAAAGAAAGGCATTATCAGATATATATATATATATATATATATATATATATATATATATATATCAGTAGCTAATTCATACTAGAAGAAATACTAAAAGTTGTTCTTCAGGCATAATGAAAACTTATCTTCCTACAAAGCAGGAAGAAAAGAAGCACAAAGGAAAGTGTAAATATGTGAATCTTGACTATATGAAACAATTGCAAGAATTCTTAAAATCTTGAAATGTAAAGAGAATTAGGTTGGAATACGTAGAAAGTTGGAATGCATGACAACAATGGCATATAAATTGAGATAAGAGTAAGTGGAGTTAACATTTTAAATTCTGTGAGTTGTCTGGGAAAAAGGTGAAAGGGCCAATTCATAGTAAACTTAAGAAAATCAAGAATGTATTCTGTAATATATAGGGTAATTACTAAATAATAGTAATTGCAACTATCAAGTTAATAGAGGAAAAGGGAATAATTTAAAAATTCCAAAATTCCAAAAGACGATAAGAAAGAAATTGGGACATAGAGTAGGCAAGTCAAATAGAAATCACTTAATAAGAAATTAAACCCTAAATGTATCAGAAATTACACTAAATAAAAACAGACTAAATGCTTCCATTCAAACAAAAATTGTGCAATACTGGATTAAAAATAATAAAACCCAGCTAGATGCTGTTCATGAAAGATACATCTGAAAACTTTAACATACAAAGGGACACCTAGGTGGCTCAGTTGATTAAGCGGCTGACTTTGGCATGATCCCCGGGTCCTGGGATTGAATCCCATATCAGACTCCTTGCTCAGCAGGGAGCCTGCTTCTCCCTCTGCCTGCTGATCCCCACTTATGTTTCCTCTTTCTCTCTCACAAATAAGTAAATAAAATCTTTGGGAAAAAAAAAACCTTTAACATACAGAAAGTTTGAAAGTGTAAAAATGCAAAATATATACTGTGAAAACACTAACTAAAAGTAACTAAAAGTAGGCAACTAAAAATGGGCTTTACAACAAAAAGCATTACTACAGATAAAAGGGATACTTTGTGAGGAAAAACTGTGTAATTCACCAGAAAGATGTAACAATTCCAAATCTGTGTACCTCTAATAACATAGCTTCAAAGTACACACAACAGAAATGGACAGAACTACAAAAAATAATAGAGTAGGAAGTTATAACATATCTCTCTCCATAGTTGACAGAATAAGCAAATAAAAACAGCAGAGATATAAAAAATTTGAGCATGATTAGCAAACTTGACCTAATTAGTTCAAACTTTGGTTGGTATAAAACTATATTCAACAACTATAAAAGATACATTATTTTTAAAAACATATGGAACGTTATAAAAATTGAACATATCCTGGGCCATACATCAAGTTTTAACATTTCAAAAAGATAAAAATCATATAGAGTATGTTCTCTAACCATGGGGCAGTTAACTAGAAATCAATAATAAAAATGCAACTAAAAGTCCACATATTTTTGAAGATTAGGAAATACATTTCTAAATAACCCATGGGTCAAAGAAGAACTTAAAATTACAACTAGAAAACATTTTGCATGGGATGGTAATGAAAATATTGTGCTTGAAGCTGTGAAAGATACTCTGCTCCTGGCTATAGTAGCCCTACTAATGGAAGACTAATCTTCCCACTTAGGACAAGAAAAGCTGAAAAATATTCATGGTATTTAAACAGATTAAATTATTGAAAGACGTGAAAGAGCTTCCAAAGCATCCAGGATTGATACCTTTCCAGGTATTAAAAACCTGGAAAGAAGGGAAACTTAATGAGACAAAACTGACATTTTACACCTATTTTCCCTTTGAGGCATTGACCAGTTCATTATTGACATAGGTGAAGAGACTGAAAAGAAGCTGTGAAGAGGCAGAAACCTGAATAGAGCTTGCAGCAGTTACACAGAGCTAAATCTAGATTCAAAATCTGGAACTCAGAGCCAAGTAGACAGCCAGGGTTTAATAAATTAATCTCCTGGAGACAAGGAAATTACAAAGAAATGAAATGGGCAGTCTAAGTTAATTTTCTTCTTGATACATTCATTATACATTCTTGATACATTCTTAATAGGTGTAGAGCTAGAAGCAAAGAAACAAAGCAGAAATAGGCAATTAAGAGGCTGGGAAGAGAAAAAGAGTTATTGACTTCGTCAAAGTACAGTGAACATTTAAAAATTAGAGTTTGGGGGGCGCCTGTGTGGCTCAGTGGGTTGAGCCGCTGCCTTCGGCTCAGGTCATGATCTCAGGGTCCTGGGATGGAGACCCGCATAGGGCTTTCTGCTCAGCAGGGAGCCTGCTTCCCTCTCTCTCTCTGCCTGCCTCTCTGTCTACTTGTGATCTCTCTCTGTCAAATAAATAAATAAAATCTTTTAAAAACATTGGAGTTTGGGGATTTCCAAAGTTAGAGGAACTGATAAATACCCCAGGCAGTCAGTTAGTAACCCTGAAGGATTATCCCCTAGAAGTAAGGGTGAACTGGAAATAGAATAGGTCTGACAAAAATTGAAATCAAACCTCAAAATAGTCCAATACTTGATTTGCTTAAGCTAATTTACTCCTAAACTGCTTTTATAAAATGAAAGAAAATCCTCTACAAATTAAGGAAATGACATCTCAATTTTCTAGAGTTTTTCTCTCATAATGTTCAACACTGGAACAAAAGCGCACTGAGAGACATGACAGATGGAAATTATTTTTAAAAGGAGAAAAAGAAAACAAGAGAATCAAAAAATATATAGACAAAAGAAACAGACCTATGTGAGATTAAGTTATTGGATGTATCAGGCATAGACTTTAAAATAATTATAATTAATATGTTCAAGAAAATAGATGACAAGATGGACAGTTTCATCCATGAACTGAAATGGAGGAGAGGGAAATCAAACAAATTCTAAAACTAGAAAATATAATAGTGACTTTTACTTTCATCTCCAACATACAAAGAGCTTAGAAGTCCTTCTAATAGATTTTCTTGATAGAAAATCAGCAACTTTTCTAAGATTTGTTGGAGAACTAAGGTAACAGGGCAAACCAACACCCCCCAAATCTGGAACTACAGACAGAATCACAGGTAAGATGAGCTTACTTGAAACAGAAGCCTCTGGAGCCAATAACTGGTTAGAACACTTAAGTGGTAACTTTGATGAATTGCTAGAGGCTGAGTGTATACTAACTTAAAAGTGAAAACCCATGAGGGAGAATTTAAGGGGGGAGTATCACGCTTTCACTGATTTTAGCTCAAGAAACCCCAACAAGTTCTTGTGATGGAGATTAAAGAAAAATCCCCACGTGTTTCTGGCAGGAGAAGGAGAAAATAAACATTTTGAACTGTGGCCAGGGGAAAATTGATCATACTGAAATATGTCCAGAGTGTTTTTCATAACAGGGCTGTCCTGAAAGAGAAGCTACTTTTTCTTATCTGACCCAGGGGACAAACAACTGGCCAGCTCCAGCCCCATTCTAGACTTCCTATTTCATGTAAAGAGGAGAAAAAGTACCATTAATCAAAGGGATCTAAATTAACATTTGTAGAATACTTCATCCAACACCACCAGCACAATACACGTACTTCTTAAGCTCACATGAAATATTCACCAAAATAGATCACATTTTAGGCATTAAAACACATCTTAACAAGTTCAAAAGAGTAGAAAACATACAAAGTATCCTCTCAGATCATATGGCATTAAACTGAAAATCAAACAGAAAGCTCCAAAATCTCAAAATATTTTGAGATAAAACAACACACTACCAAATAAAACCTGGGTCAAAGAAGAAGTCCCAAGAGAAATTTTAAAATATTTTTTAAAGATTCTATTTATCTGTTTGATAGAGAGAAAGAGAGAGAGAGAGCAGCAGGGGGAGAGGGAGAAGCAGACTTCCCCGCTGAGCAGGGACCCCAGTGTGGAACTGGATCCCAGGACTCTGGGATCATGACCTGAGCCAAAGGCAGATGCTTAACCAACTGAGCCACACAGGCGCCCAATTTTAAAATATTTTTAACTAAATAAGAGTGAAAATGCAACTTATCAAAAATTGCAGTATGTAATGAAAACAGTGCTTAGAAGAAATTTATGGAATTTAATGCATGCATATATTTAGGAAACAAGAAAGAAGAAAAAGAAAACGAGAAAGATAAAATCTATAAACTACCACCTGCAGAAACTAAGAAAAGAAGAGCAATAAGAGCATAAAGCAAGCAGAAGAGAAGAAATAATCAAAATTTGAATATAAATTAATAAAATTGAAAGTAGAAAACAATAGAGTAATTCATTGAAACCGAAATCTGGTTCTTTGAAAGGATCAATGAAATTGAATAACCTCTAGCCAGGCTAACCAAGAAAAAAAAGGAGAAGATACAAATGATTAATATTGGAAATGAAAAACAGGTCATCACTATTGATCCTGTAGATATTAAATGGAAAATAAAGAAATATTTTGAAAAATTCTATACCCACAAATTGGATAACATAAATAAAATGGACCAATTCTTTGAAGGACACAAATCACCAAAAATTAACACAAGGAAAAATAGATAACCTAAACAGGCTTATTTATATATTAAAGTAACAGAATCAGTAATTAATACCCTTCCAAAAAAGAAAGGACTAGGTACACTGGTGATTTCACTGGTGAATTATACCAAACATTTAAAAAAGAAATTATACCAATTCTTTATAATCTCTTCCAGAAAACAGATTCAGAGGAACACTTCCTTTTTTAAAAAATATTTTATTTATTTTTTTAAAGATTTTATTTATTTATTTGACAGAGAGGGAGAGAGCACAAGCAGGGGGAGCAGCAGAAGGAGAGGGAGAAACAGGCATCCCATGGAGCAGGGAGCCTGATGCGGGGCTCCATCCCAGGACCCCAGGATCATGACCTGAGCTGAGGGCAGATGCTTAACTGACTGAAACACCCAGGCATCCCATTATTTATTTATTTATTTACTTGCTTACTTACTTACTTATTTCAGAGAAAGAAAAAGAGCACGCCATTGGAGGGAGGGGCAGAGGGAGAGAGTGAGAGAGAATCTCAAGCAGATTCTGCACTGAGCTCAGAGCCCAACAGATGGTTCAATCTCACAACTCTGAGATCATGACCTGAGCCCAAATTAAGAGTCAACCAACTGAGCCACCCAGGCACCGTCAGAAGGAATACTTCTTAACTCATTATATGAAGCCAGCATTACCCTAATGTAAAAACTAAAGGCATTACAAGAAAGAAAAGATATAAACCAATACTTTCCACAAACATTGATGCAGAAAGTTTCAACAAAATATTAGCAAATCAAATGCAGCAACATATAAAACGAATAAACAAGTGTTATTTACTACAAGTATGAAGACTGATTCAACATTAGAAAATCAATTAAGGGGCGCCTGGGTGGCTCACAGGGTTAAAGCCTCTGCCTTCGGCTCAGGTCATGATCCCAGGGTCCTGGGATCCAGCCCCACATCGGGCTCTTTCCTTGGTGGGGAGCCTGCTTCCTCCTCTCTCTCTGCCTCCCTCTCTGCCTACTTGTGATCTCTCTCTGTCCAATAAATAAATAAAATCTTAAAAAAAAAGAAAATCAATTAATATTATCCATCACATCTATAAGCTAAACAATCATATGATCATATCAATAGATGTAGAAATAGCATTTTACAAAACCCAACACCCATTAATGGTTTAAAAATTTTTCAGAAAACTAGGAATAGAGAGGATTTCAACTTTATAAAGAACATCTACAGAAAAACTACACCTTGAACATTATCCTTAATGGTAAGAAACTACATGCTTCCATCCTAAGATTGGGAGCAAAACAAGGATGGCTCCTCCCACGACTCTTATTCAACATTGTGTTTGAAATATAACAACACAAGAAAAAGAAATAAAATACACACAGATTGGAGAGGAACAAACACCCTGTCTTTGTTTTGCAGATAATATGACTGTCTATATTAAAAAATTCCTAGGAATCAAACCAAAAACTGAAACTAACAGGTAATTATTGCAAGGTTGAAGGATACAGAGTTTATATACATAACTCCACTGTTTTCCTATATACTAGCAATAAACAGTAAAAAAGAAATTAAAAATGCAACACTGTTCACATTAACATCAAAAATAAGAAAAATTTAGGCATAAACCTAATGAAATTTGTGCAGGATCTATATGAGGCAAACTACAAAACTCTGTTGAAGGAAATCAAACAAGATGTAAGTAACTGAAGAGATATTCCATGATCATGGATAGGAAGACTCAGAATTGTTAAGGTGTTGATTCTTCCCAATTTGATCTATACATTCAATTTAATCCAAATCAGAATCCTAGCAAGTTATTTTGTGGTTATCAAGAAACTGATTTTAAAGTTTATATGGAAATTCAAAAGAGTAACTAACATAATCCTGAAGAAGAAGAACAAAGTCAGAGTTTGACACTACCTTACCTCAATACTTGCTATGAAGGTACAGTAATCAACATAGCATGGTATTGTGACAGAATATTCAAATAGATCAATGACAAAAAGAAAAAAGGAATCTAGACACAGATATTATTAAACTTTTCACAAAATTAACCCCAAATGGACCTTACACAGAAATGCAAAATGAAAAACTATAAAACTTCTAGAAGATAACGTAGGAGAAAATTCAGGTAACCTTGGGTTCAGTGATGAATTTTTAGAGACAACACCAAAAGCATGACTCACAAAAGAAAAATTGGTAAGTTGGACTTATTTACTAAAATAAAAACTTCTGCTCTGCAAAAGAAAGAGAATGAAAGACAGACCACAGACCGACTAGGAGAAAATATTTGTCAAACACATATTGTATAAGGAACTTGTATTCAAAATTTTCTAAGTCTAACTTTTCAGTAACTAAACTGGACATCAATGGAGTAAATAAAGTGAGGAGTAAATATATATATATATATATATAATATACATTTTATATATATATATTTGCTATATATATAATATACATATTATATATATATATATATATTTGCTATATATATTACATATATATAGCAAATACTCCAATTGGAAAAATAAGAGTGCCACACTGGATAAAAACCGAAATCTAATTGTATTCTGCTTATAAGAGATGAAACTTAAGTATAGGAAAACATAAATATCTAAAGTAAAGAAATGGAAAGAAATACATTCTACAAATTCTAACCAAAAGAAGACAAGAGGAGTTACTTGGGATGGAGGAGAGAATTTTTTTTTAAAGATTTTATTTATTTATTTGTCATAGAGAGAGAAGCGAGAGTGAGCACAGGCAGACAGAGTGGCAGGCAGAGGCAGAGGGAGAAGCAGGCTCGCTGCCAAGCAAGGAGCCCGATGTGGGACTCGATCCCAGGACGCTGGGATCATGACCTGAGCCGAAGGCAGCTGCTTAACCAACTGAGCCACCCAGGTGTCCCTGGAGGAGAGAATTTTATAGTGATAAAAGTGTCAATCAACCAAGGAGATACAAGAATTCTAAATTTCGATGTAACTATAACATAGATTCAAATATATGAAGTAAAATGGATAGAGTTAAAGGTGAAATAGACCAATTCACCATCATAAAGGATTTAATATACCTAGCTCAGTAACTGATGGAGCAAGCAGATAAATTTATCCAAATGCTTAAAAAAATCATATTTTATAGAAACTCTTCCAAAAAAAAAAAAAAGAGAAAGAAACAATCAGGATTCTCCACAGAACAAAATCAATAGGAAGTATATATAGACATATAGATATGGATATGGATATAGATATAGATGAAATAGAGGAAGATACACAGAGAAAGAGAGAGAGAGTTTAAGGAATTGGCTCACACAATTGTGGAAGGTGCCAAATCTAAAATCTATAGTGTGGGCCAGAAGGCTAGAGACTCAGGAAAGAGTTGATGTTCCCTGCTTGAGTCTGAAGACAATCTGGAAGCAGAATTCCCTCTTCCAAAGAACCTCAGTCATTTTCTCTCAAGGCCTGCAACTCATTGGATTAGACCCACTTACATGATGGAGAATGATCTGCTTCATTCAAAGCCTACTGATTTACACAATAATCTTTTTTTAAAAGATTTTATTTTATTTATTTGACAAAGAGAGATCACAAGTAGACAGAGAGGCAGGCAGAGGGGCAGAGAGGGGAAGCAGGCCCCCTGCTGAGCAGAGAGCCTGATGCAGGGCTCCATCCCAGGACTCTGAGATCATGACCTGAGCCAAGGGTGGAGGCTTAACCCACTGAGCCACCCACGTGTCCCTCATTTAAACAATAATCATATCTAAAAAATAACTTCACAGCAACATCTAGACTGGTATTTGGCCAAATATCTAGATACTGTGGCCAAGCCAAGTTGACACATAAAATTATCTTACTACCCACCTTGTTTTATGATATGAACACAAATATATGATACCATACCTGAAAAGAATATTTAAAAAAAACATATGGATGCCTGGGTGGCTCAGTGGGTTAAGCATCTGCTTCTGGCTCAGGTCATGATCTCAGGGTCTTGGGATCGAGCCCCACATCCAGCTCCCTGCCCAGCAGGGAGTCTGCTTCTCCCTCTCTCTCTGCCCCTTTCCTCGACCCCCAACTCATGCTTTCTCTCTCTCTCTCTCAAATAAATAAAATCTTTTTAAAAAGGAATATTACAAAAAATAAAATTACAGGCTAATTCCTCTTAAGAATTTAGATGCAAAAAATTCAAACCAAAATAAAGGCAAACCAAATTGAGTGGTATACAAAACAGATAATACGTAATAAACAAGTTGAGTTTCTTCTAAAAATGCAAGCTTAAGTTAACATTTAAAAATAAATCAATATAGAGGTGTCCAGGTGGCTCAGTCAGTTTTGCATCCAACTCTTGATTTTGGCTCAGGTCATGATCTTAGGATCTTGAGATGCAGCACCACATGGGGCTCTGCGTGGAGCCTGCTTAAGAGTCTCTCTTTCCCTCTGTCCCTTCCCTCCTCCCCTCTCTCTTAAAAAGTAATAAATAGGGGCACCTGGGTGGCTCAGTGGGTTAAGCCTCTGCCTTTGGCTTAGGTCATGATCTCAGGGTCCTGGGATAGAGGCCTGCATCGGGCTCTCTGCTCCACAGGGAGCCTGCTTCCTCCTCTCTCTCTGCCTGTTGCTCTGCCTACTTGTGATCTCTCTCTCTCTCTCTCTCTCTGTCAAATAAATATAATCTTTTTTAAAAAATAAAAAACAAAATAAAATCCATTTAAAATCAATCAATATAATTTGCCACATTGTTATAATTAGAGGGAAAAACTTACATAACCATCTCCATTGATGCAGAAGAGGCATTTGATAAAATTCAACCCCCATTCATGATTTAAAACTCTTAGGAAACCAGGAATAAAAGAGAATTTCTATAATTTGATAAATACTATCCACAAAAATAAACATCATGGTTAATATTGAAATACTGAGAGCTTTCTACCTAAGATTAGCTAACAAGAAAAAGATGGCCATGTGATGCCTGGGTGGCTCAGTCGGTTAAGTGGCTGCCTTCTGCTCGGGTCATGATTCCAGTGTCCTGGGATCAAGTCCCATATTAGGCTCCATGTTCTGCAGGGAGCCTGCTTCTCCCTCTGCCTCTGCCTGCTACCCTGCCTACCTGTGCTCTCTCTATCTCTCTGACAAATAAATAAATAAAATCTTTAAAAAAAAAAGAAAAAGATGGCCATGATTACCACTTTTATTCATCACCATACTGGGGATGTTAGACAGTACAATAAGGGAAGAAAATAAATAAATAAAAGGAACAATAATTGAAAAAAAAAAGATGATAATTCACATACAAAATGATTGCTTATGTAGAAAACCCAAAAGAATTTATAAATAAACCTTAAAAAATCAATAAATGATTTCAACAAATTTACTCAACACAATATCAATATACTTTGTTAAATTTTTTCAATTTTTTGTTTAAATTCAGTATAGTACATCATTAGTCTTTGATATATTTCAATTGTTTGTTTAAATTCAGTATAGTACATCATTAGTCTTTGATATAATGTTCAATGATTCATTAGTTGTGTATAACACACAGTGCACATCGCATCACATGTCCTTTTAATTGCCCATCACTGAGTTACCCCATCCCCCACCCACCTCGCTTTCCACAACCCTCAGTTTGTTTCCTGGAGTCAAGAGTCTCATATGGTTTGTCTCCCCGTCTTACTTCTTCCCCTTCAGTTTTCCCTCCCTTCCTCTATTGTCCTTTTTACTATTCCTTATGTTCCACATATGAGTGAAACCATATGATAACTGTCTTTCTCTGATGGACTTATTTCATTTAGCATAACACCCTCCAGTTTCTTCTATATCTATGTAAATGATAGATATTCATCCTTTCTGATGACTGAGTAATATTTCATTGTATATATGGACCACATCTTTATTCATTCCTCTGCTGAAGGGCATCTCGACTCTTGCCACAATTTGGCAATTGTGGGCATTGCTGCTATGAACATATGGGTGCATGTGCTCCTTCTTTTCACTACATCTGTATTTTGAGGGTAAACACCCAGTAGTAAATATACTTTTTAAAATCAGCTCTATTCCTATATACCAACAGCAAACAATTAGAAAATGAAAATTTTAAAATGAAACCATCTAAAATAGCATTGAAAGACCATCATATCCTAGGAGTCATTCTAACAAAATGTGTACAAATCTGAACTAATATGAGTGTAAATTGACAAGCTTATGTCGAAAATCAAAGAAATGCAACGCACCAAGAATAACCAAGAAAATTCTGAAAAATAAAAACAATAAAGAGGATTCATACTCCAAATATTAAGTTGTATTATAAAGCTATAGTAATTATGACAGGATTCCAGGACACTGTGCAAGGATAAATAGACCAATGGACAGAATAGCAAGTACAGAGACAGACCCATACATGTACGGCAATAATTTATCACAAATGTGACACTGTAGTATAGTGGGGAAAGAGTGATCTCAAGAAATGGTGCTGGGTCAATTGGATATCCTTATGGGGAAAAAATGGAATCTTGACCCTTATTTCACACCATATACAAAAATAAATTTCAGGCGAATTATTGATCTAAATGAGGGAAGGCAAAAACAATAAAGCTTCTAGAAGATAATCTTCATGACCTTACAGTATGGGAGAATTTCTTTAAAAAAATAAAATAAAATGAAAGAAAATATTGATCATTTTTTTCTTTATGAAGACAGTATGTTGTAAGTGAAAAACAAGCCACACAATCTTAATATCAAAATTTGATGATATATGAATGGACCTAGAAGGTATTATGTTAAGTGAAATAAGTCAGATAGAAAAAGACAAATAGGGGCTCCTGGGGGGCTCAATGGGTTAAGCTTCTGCATTCAGCTCAGGTCATGGTCTTAGAGTCCTGGGATCCAGCCCCGCATCAGGCTCTCTGCTCAGCAGGGAGCCTGCTTCCCCCTCTCTCTCTGCCTGCCTCTCTGCCTACTTGTGATCGCTCTCTCTGTCAGATAAATAAATAAAACCTTTTCAAAAAAAGAAAAAGACAAATACCATATGATTTCACTTATACATGGAATCTGAAACAAAAAGAACAAATGAACCAACAAAAAAAAGCAGAAACCATAAACAGAATGAACTAGTGGTTGTCAGAGGGAGATGTGGGGAATGAGCAAAATTGGTGAAGAGGAGTGAGAGGTACAAGCTTCCAGTTTTGCAGTGAATAAGTCATTGGGATGAAAGGTAGAGCATCAAGAATATGGTCAATGGCATTGTAATAGCATTGTACAGTGATAAATGGTAGATGCACTTGTGGTAAGCACTTATTGAAACACTTATTGAATCACTATGTTGTACGCCTAAAACTAATGTAACATTGTGTGTCAATCATATTTCAACTTAAAAAAACTTAGTGATATAAAAATAAAACTATGGATTAATCCCACCAATGATGTATATGCAAAAATTCTAAATATAAAGAGAATAAATACAATGAAGAAGTATGACAAAGAAATACTGGGGATGCCTGGTGGCTCAGTCAGCTAAGTCAGCTAATTGTTAAGTGTACTTAACAATACACAAAACTGTATATAATAGAAAAATTAAAAAGGAAAACATTGAAATGTGTTTATAAAAAGCTTGAGGGGAACAAAGAGTCTATTTTTATAACCTAGAGAGAGGTAGGAAGGACCTTCCTCAGTGTGATCAAATATTTAGAAGCCATAAAGGGAAAATACAAAAGATTTGATTACCTATAGTTGATCATCTATATAAGGGGAAAAACACGAGCAACACTAAATGGATTAGATATCCACTTACTTTGACAGCACCAACATCTAGCTAAGTCAGTTTGCCCTGATTCCCTGAGCATTAAATAAATAATCTTCTGATAATAATTTGGTTTCTGAGATAGAGTGATGTTAGAGAGAGAACATTCTGAGCAGCAAACACTAAGAATTTGATCTACTTGGCAACGATTTTTCTCACAGTAACAGAAATGATCACTCTTTTTTTATTTTCAAAAAGAAATTCTGCCCCACCTGATAATATGTCCCTTACTCTGCAAACTTAGAAACGCTCAACAAACGGGGAACTCTGTGCCCAGACAAAGATCTTGCATTATTACACTTACCCTTTCAGAGGTCAACAGGGCCAGAGAGTTACACTAAAGCCCAATCTCAATGGTGGACTGAATTTTATGTGCATGAACCTGTAAGGATAAAGATACCCCTCCAATAGGGCTTCCTGCACTCCCCACCTCCCTTCTCCCTCCCCCCAGGCCTATCCCCAAACATGCATTGCCCAAACCCTTAACACAAGGCCTGAGGGGGACCCAATGGACAGGGTCAAGTGTGGAAGTACAACATTCTGAAAAACAAGTATCTGTTATCCTGCTTAGTACCACACCTCAGGGCAAGGCAGACCAGGGGCCATTATCTTGGTTTTCTGCACCCCAAGATGGCAGCAAGATAGCTCTTGTTTAAAGGCACAGAAGAGCCGCAGTTCAGATAGAGAAACCAGAATAAACCTTCAGCCTGGGATATGATGTAAAATGAATGTACCAAGTTAACACTGAAAATAGTCATAATCATGCTTAGAAAAGCCATTATCAAGGGAAAGTAGCTAATCTCCATTTGTCAAAGTTCACCCCTTAGAGCATTAACTGCACTGTGTTTCCGTGTGTGTAGTTTGGCTAGTTTGCAGCAGCAGTTGTCTCTTCTTGTTAGGTGGTACTATGTTAGGTCATTCCTCAAGCAGTAGCTTGAACAACAGTGACAATGGCAGTGGCAGAAACAGCATATAGGCCATTGCTGTATTTCCTCTGGATTTCAAGCAAGGCAGTTGGCAGAGCCCTAGAATGGCGAGGGGAAGTGGTTGGGCCAAGTGGAACTTTGATTTATATGTATACTGAATGGAGAAATGTGATACTAATAATTGTTTTGAGTCCACTATGAAGGATGCTAAAACACGATGGGGACAGGATACAATATACTTTAAGCTAGCAAATTCTACAACTTGAAAAGGTGGTCTGGACCAAAAATTCTAAGTCAGTAGGTAAAGTACTCATAATGTCTTCTGTCTCAGGATGTATGACAATGAATGAGTTAATCAGTGCATTTAAGCATTTTCAAATCTGCTGCCTAATTCTGTTGTTCAAGTTATTACATATTGTCATCTTGCCTTACAACCAAGGACAAAGCATACTATTAGATCTTGAACACATGAGCAGTGCTAATCAAGGTATCTTTGCCAACACATGCAAGGGGGAGTGACATCCTGTTTGACAAAGTGGGTAAAATGCAGATAGAACTTTAAACAAGTTTTCAGTACTAATAGAGAAAATAATATAAGAATAAAATAAAGTAAGTTTAAGAGGGACACTGGGAATGAGACAATTGTTTGAGTTCTTACTGTAGCAATTGATTGATTTGTCGTGGTGTGGTATTTCTTCTTTTTTAAAGATTTTATTTATTTATTTATTTTGTCAGAGAGTGAGAGAGCACAAGCAGGAGGAGTGGCAGGCAGAGAGAAGCAGGCTCCCTGTTGAGCAAGAAGCCTGATGCGATGTGGGACTGGGACTTGATCCCAGGACCCTGGGATCATGACCTGAGCAGAAGGCAGATGCCTAACTGACTGAGGCACCCAGGCGCCCCATGAATATTTTTTCAGATGTTCAAACTATATATCTGAGTTAGAAATGAGTTTTATTTTCTCTATTTTCTTGAGTTATCTCCAATGAATATTTTTTAGGAGAAAATTCAAAAAATTTTAAATCCGCTCCCAAAAATTTAGTTACAGTATTGTCTAATTTTATAAAAGTAACTCAGCACCCCAACTTGAACATATCAATACAATGGTCTTTATTATTTGCTCCATATCCAAACTGCTCATCCTACCTGACATATAGGAGCATCAAGATAAATACTATTTTCTCTGTTTCTCAACTGAACCTCACCTATTGGCAACTCCCAAGATTTTACTCTTTCTTCTACCCCTTGCTATGTGGGTATCTATAAAGTTATGGACTCAACATAAAGATTATCATCTTCATCTGTGTCTTCATCAGGAAGAGTTTTGTGTCAAGTATCTAATAGAGGCATTATCCAGTCATTTGGTTCCATACAGGATGATTTTAAACAACCAATTGCTCAAGTTTGGAAGGCTGCTGGCTCTACCTCTTACTAATGAAGTGATATTGGGAAACTCACCTGGCTTCTCCAAGTCTCATTTCTTCTGCAGTAAAAATATATTTACTTGACAGGATCATTGAGGAGATTAAGTGGAGGGGGTAGGAACTATAAAAGATGTCAATCAGTGTCTGACAAATATTAGGTATCACCCACTTTTTTCTTCTATAATATACATATATATGTATATATGTATATAATATACTTGAATGTGTTACTTATCAAATTTGATTTAAAAATTTGATCTTTTATCTTTAACAAGATCTGTTTGTACAGAATTCTCTCAGCCTCAGCTCCCCATCTCTGGTGGTAAGAATGTGTCTTTCCGGGGCGCCTGGGTGGCTCAGTGGGTTAAAGCCTCTGCCTTCGGCTCAGGTCATGATCCCAGGGTTCTGGGATTGAGCATCAGGCTCTCTGCTCAGCAGGGAGCCTGCTTCCTCCTCTCTCTCTGCCTGCCTCTCTGCCTACTTGTGATCTCTGTCTGTCAAATAAATAAATAAAATATTAAAAAAAAAAAAAGAATGTGTCTTTCCTTCTGGTGTAGGGAAGACAGTTTTCACATGGGATTTTTATCTCCTGCCTTTAGGAAGAAAAGGGCAGGTCAGAGTACCTTTCTTGTACCTATTTTCCAAATGCTACTACTTCTTTTAAGATTTTATTTATTTATTTGTGTGTGTGTGTGAGAGAGAGAGGGAGACAGCGAGTGGGAGCAGGGGGGAGGGGTAAAGGGAGAAGCAGATTCCCCACTGAGCAGAGAGCCCAAAGGCGGAAAGGAATTGATCCCAGGACCCTGGGATCATGACCTGAGCTGAAGGCAGACACTTAACCTACTGAGCCACCTAGGCACCCTTCCAAATGCTTTTTTTTTTTTTTAGATTTTTTTTTATTTACTTATTTGACAGAGAGAGAGAGAGATCACAAGTAGGTAGAGAGGCAGGCAGAGAGAGGAGGAAGCAGGCTCACTGCTGAGCAGAGAGCCCAATGCGGGGCTTGATCCCAAGACCCTGAGATCATGACCCGAGCCGAAGGCAGAGGCTTAACCCACTGAGCCACCAAGGCGCCCCCCCTTCCAAATGCTTTTAACTCAAAATAATCCTTATGCCAAAGGGGCATATTTTGGGGCAGCATATTCTATCTGCATATCTATCTATCAGCATATTCTATCTTTCACTCTCATATAAAGTTTAAAATAAAAAAGATTCACAAATTAAAAATAGACCCAGCGATAAAACTAAAAAAAAATTAAATTAACATTAATGAGATTGATTAAATGTTGGTTTGTTGTCTCGGAATCACCATCTGCAATATGAATGGAGTAGTGATGCTACAGCAGAGATTCCTTTGATTTAAACGTTCCTTCAGTAGTGGGAGCTTGATGACTCCTCCTCACCCGTCTGCCAGTTTCCTTAAACTACTGCAGAACCTCTATCAGAACAAATGATATACTTATTATGAAGCAAACACACTCTTTAAGTATTAAATACAGTTTTACATTCTTCTCATTGACTAGAAACAGAATTTCACTGATTTAAGATGCCTTTGATTATTAGATGCATCATTATTTTACACACTACAAAAGGAAAACAATACTTCTAATTAAAGTGTGGGACAATGTTAAGGTGCCAACAACTGTTAAGATGCATCATAACTTCAGAGATACCAAACTATGGGGAAAAGAAGTCTATCTACTACTAGTGAATACAGTAGTGCTACTTTGTACCATGACACTATTTTTTAGAAGTCTTTTTCTAAATTAACATATAATGTATTATTTGTTTCTGGGGTACAGGTCTGTGATTCATCAGTCTTACACAATTCACAGCACTCGCCATAGCACATACCCTCCCCATTGTCCATCACCCAGTGACCCCATCCCTGCTACCTACATCCCCTCCAACAACCCTCACTTCATTTCTTGAGATTAAGAGTTTCTTCTGGTTTGTCTCCCTCTCTGCTTTCATTTTGCTTCATTTATCCCTCCCTTCCCCTATGATCCTCTGTCTCATTTCTCAAATTCCTCATATCAGATATGATTGTCTCTAATTGACTTATTTCACTTAGCATAATACCCTCTAGTTCCATGCATGTTGCTACAAATGGAAAGATTTCTTTTTGATGGCTGCATAATATTGCATATTATATACATACCACTTCTTCTTTATCCATTCATCTGTTGATGGACATCTAGGCTCTTTCCATAGTTTGGCTATTGCTGCTATCGGGTGCACATGCCCCTTCAGATCACTACATTTGTATCTTTGGGGTAAATGACCAGTAGTGCAATTGCTGGATCGAAGGGTAGCCCTATCTTTAACTTTTTGAGGAACCTCCATACTCTTTTCCAGAGTGGCTGCACCAGCTTGCATTCCCACCAACAGTGTAGGAGGGTTCCCCTTTCTCCGCATCCTTGTCAAGCCATGAAAATATTTAACATAACACAAAATTTGTCTCCCGAGTCACCAGTTGGTATCCAAACATCCCCATTTTTACCCTATCCTTCAAGCCCAACTTACTTAAGTGTCCCCCTCCTCTGTACAACTTTTGCCTGAGCACTGTTGCCTGCAGAAGTTTCTGCACAGATGAGAAGGGTTTGGCCATGATCAGAGGCTTGTGGTTTTGTTAGTGTATTTTTGTTTCCATACATCTTGCCTTTCCAAATAGATCATAAACTCAAGGACAGAATATTTTTTTTTGCTGGTTAAAACACACCACTTTATTGATGAAACACAAGTCGAAGATTAACAAATGTAAACCAATACAAAAGTGTAGCTTATTTATGATTAGTCTGCTGTCAGTTTAGGTAGAGGAAAGAGTAAAAAATATCTCAATCTAGGTAGCAAGATGGAATCAATAAATGCTTTCTTTACACAAGCTCTAGTATTCAATAAATCATTAAAATGCTCCATACTGAAACCAGCCACAAGTAACATCACCGATGACTCTTGATATTCATTATTCCAGAGTAGGAGCCAAAAGGATCTCATTGTCATGTAAGCACAGTGGAAAACAAAGAATTTACAAAATGCATTGTTCCCAGTGCACAGTGAAAAATTATCTCAATATTGTTTGGGCCATACTCCAAATTAGAGTTTGGTCAATACTTTTAGGACTTTTACTTTCACCACCAGATCATTGTGATTTGCTAATGCCTTGATTTTCTTAACACATACTCCAGATTCTTTGAATAAGAAAAAAAGTGAACTTCTGCTGAATTCCTTCTTAGATGATGCGAGCCCTTCATTTTTTATGTTGTCATTTATATTCTCAAATAGAGTAAGGATATTAAGAAGAATCTCTCTGTCCCATTCTTTATTAAAGAGGGAAATCAATTCTGAGGGAACTTTACAACTGACCAGCTCTCTCGTCATGGCTGGATTTTCAGTAAAGTTTATAATTAGTTTCATAATCTGAATCTTGGTGAAGTAATTTCCCAGGAATAACAAAGCAAAAAAGTCTGGAAAAGAATAGGAAAGCAAATGTTGGTAATGATTAGTCACAGTCATGTTGGTTAACAGTCTTAGTCCAGCCATCTGCACAGCTGAATCCAAGCGACAGATCATGGTATCATCACACACTTGACTGATATATGTCTTAATCTTCCCCTGATTTTCAGCATTCACACTCAAGTTATTAAGAGCATTGTAAGCTTTTTCCCTAATAATAGGATCTTTTGTTTTTATCAGTTTTGCAATAATTGGAAGACCACCCAATTCACGAATGGCATTTTGGTTAAAAGAATATGCTGCATTGTTACCCAGAGTGACCAAGGCTATTTCTTGAATAAAAGGATCATTTGATCGTTCCAGGATGTTAAGAACCTTTTGAAGGTCAGAAGCACCCAGAATATCATCAATTTTATAGGGAAAGTTAAACTTGCCCCTGCGAACAGGCCATGATGTAGCTGGAGTCCTGGTGCTCTTACCTCGGGTCCTTCCCTTGGTTTTTCCACTTGCCCTACTTCCAGACCTAGCCCCACTCCTGGTGGGGTGGCAGCCTCCACCCCGGCCTCCTGGGCAGGGTAAACTGGGTGCAAGGGTCCTATTCCCAGAGATAGTGCCCAACCTGGCTCCTCTGCTGGCCTTTGCACTTGCCTGTTCCTTCAGAGTGCTGAAAAGGGCTTTGGCCTTGGCCTCTAGGCCACCTCCACTCTGAGCCCCCAAGTGGGCCTCTGCCTTTACATCTGAACCATTCTGGAGTTCCATGCCCACCTCAGCCTTGACCTTTGATTCATCCTGAAGTCTAGCCCCAGCCCCCACCCCAGCATTAGCCTTAGCTCCTTTCCCAGTCTGGACACCAGTCTCTACAATATCACTAGATTCTTCTTCATCATCTTCCTCATTGTCGTCCCAGATTTTCTCGTTCTCATCTCTTCCCCAGGTCAGCCTGTACACGCAGTAGCAGGCGCCAGCCCCAATCACCACACCAGCGGCCACGCAGCCAGCTTCCCGAGTACGGCCCATGCTGGGGTGAACTTCTGAACCAAATTTTCAACCAGGGTAGAGTGGGGTTGCTCCTATGTTGGGGGCGGAGTCTTCAGCTACAGCTGGCAGGCCCGGTTGCAGCTTGCAGATACAGTGGAACCTAGGAATGAAGGAAAGATTTAAGGCATTAGTCTCCCCATTTTGTGCCTTTGCCTGCAGACAGACTGAACTACAGACCAGCAAATGGACAGAGATGTGACAGGGATTCAGGGCTGGATCAGTGATTCCTTTCCTCCACGGGGAAGATAATTTTGAAAATTTTCCCCACCTCCAGATCCTCCAACCTCATGTTCAACCATCCCACCCCAGTACGTTATATTTAAGGTATCTAATCAGTTCCCTACCTCCCCTACCCCTCCAGATGTCTTGGGGTAGTGGCACCCCCACATCCAGCAGCACAGGTACAGGCAGTTTCTTCCTTCTTTTCCTTGCCTGGAAGTCCACTGTGTCCTGCAACCTGCATACAAAGGGGTGGGGATGAGGATCCTGAAGGCTCAAGGGACAGGACTTCACCCTGGATGGGATACACTTCCCTCTCCGGAATCTCTGGCCCCAGTTCTGAGTAGCCCAACCCTCTACTCCTCAGCGCAGACTCCTCAGTCGCGGAGCTATTGCTTCGAAATTCAGTATCTCCCTTCCCCATCTCCTTTATCTTTTTCAATCCTTGTTTCTGATTGAAACAAGAATTCAATCAGAATCCCCCCTAGTCAGTCACTTCCTTCAAAAGTGACTCCGCAACCCTTTCCCTGTAATAAAATGGATGGTGGTGGAGAGAGTGCTGAAGACAGACTGTAAAATGCACAAAACTCGCCCTTGCCCTTGCCTCTCCCACCCCCACCATCTCAGAGATACCGGACACTCCTCCCTCCAGTCATTATACCAACTTCCACCAATCCGGAGCAATTTCCTTCCCCCCTCATCTCAGTTTCTGCCTTCTCCACGAAACCTAAGGACTGCTAACTCTGGGACTGAGTGCTTGACCAACAGAGCAAACCCTAGACACTGTACTCCAAAGAGTAATTTGGAGCAAGATTCTCCCCACCCCCATTTCTGGCGACACTCCGCCCCCCAGCCACTTCCTTCCTTTCTGTGTTGTCTAACTGCAAAGCACTTTGTTTTGAAAGCTCCAAAACGGAATAAAGTGGAGGAAAGGAGGGGAATGCGGAGGCGGTGCCCGGGTCCACTCGGGTTTGCAGTCTTCACAATTCTCCACCCCAGGGGTCCCCAAATAGTGCCACCACCCTCACTCTGACCTGCTTTTTCTGGACAATCTTCCTGCTTTCTAGGGTTGAACTGGCCCTAAAGTGCAAGATGCACAGACACACAAGCGACAGGGCAGACAGCTGGGCGGACAGAAGAGCACTTCACAGAGTCCCAATAGCAGCTTTTCCGAATTCAGGATCCTGGTTGTCCAATATTGGCCTCTCACCCCTACCCCTATTCTCAGGACTCCGCTGACATCAGCCCTCTTCTTGCCGGCGTGCATTCACCCACTCCGCAGCCCCCACCTCCAGTGGTCCGCCATTTTCCCAGCAAAAACCACACCCCTTTCGAACCACGCGACAGGGAGGAGGCGGGGCGACGGAGTAGGGAAAACCAGGGGAGCAAAAGAGCCCCCTCCCCGATGCATTTCCACCCCCAACGACAGCCATTTTCCCTGAAGGCACTGTCACATCCTTTTTCCTACATAAAATAACAGGAAGGCAACTGGAGTCAGAAATGGGCCCAAGTTAAGTCAAGGACCTCAGCCACCCCCACCCCCTCCGGGGACTGCGGGGCAATCCCACTTTGCACAGACCTGCAGGGATTCCGGGCAGATACGTTACTCTTTTGCTCTGAGTGGTACAGCGCCCTACTGAAAGACATGGGGAATGACAGACGCACAGCCTCACCATTCTGGCTTGGTAAATGGACCAGCACACAGGGCAAGAATCTTTGTAGCTGCCCTTCCCAATTCAAGGCCCTGAATGCCAAAGTTTTCAGATCCCCTCCCTCCTGGTCTGGGGTGTCCCCTGGAATCCGGACCCCAGGTCCACCATTTTTGTTCTTGTAAAGGCCAGGGATAGTGCAAGCCTGTGGAGAAAGCAGGCCTTGTCCCTCTTTGGTCTCCACCCTCCGCTCCCCGCACCGCATGGATCCCGCAAGCAGCACCCATCCACACACAGACCTGCTGGGATTCAGGCAGTTACCTCCTCCTCCTTCCCTGGCCACAGGCCCGCCCGCCCTCTGGGTAATATGGAGCTGGTAACCGGACCAAACCAGGACCAGAATTAGAAGGATGCCTGCAAACGTCAGCTCCTGCTCACGTAAGGGCCACGTCACCCGTGAGTTCAAGACCCCAATTACCACTCCCACCAGCGGTGCGGCAAGAGCCGGCCCACCCCTTTCCTTCCCAGCTACATCAGGTCCTGCCACTCATTTTCTTTTGCCAATCCCAGAGGCTGAGGAGAGCTTCTCCTTGTGGCTGGAATTTGCCTTTCTCTGGTTAACACGGAGAAAGTGCATCTGTTCCCTTGTCCATTGGTCTTTTCTTCCTCTTTGAGGAACAGTTTTTTTTTCCCTTCTCTATTCCCTGTCCAATTGCTTCTCCCCTTCTCTCACTTTCCCCCACCCCCAGCCGTGAAGAGCCAGCATTTTTTTTAAAGTTTTTATTTATTTATTTGATAGAGACCACAAATAGGCAGAGAGGCAGAAAGAGGAAGGGGAGCAGGCTCCCTGCGGAGCAAAGAGGCTGATTCGGGGCTGGATCCTAGAACCCTGAGATCATGACCTGAGCTGAAGGCAGAGGCTTAACCCACTGAACCACCCAGATGCCCCAAGAGCCAGCATTTTCCCTGCACTCCTATGTGCAATGGGTGGAAAGATCTCAGAAAAGAATATACGTAGTGGGAGTGTCTTACTTTCTTAAACTTTCCTGTTCATTTTTAAAAATCAGTAAAATGTTACTTTTATATTGAGAAAATTAAATGATGCTATTTTCATTTGAGTGGAGAATTTAAGTGGGAACGAAAACCCAAAAGACCTCATTAATTACATTTTATTTATTTATAATACAAGAAAAATGTTTTACTGGTTATAACCAAATGGCAGCTTTCAAAATATACTAATCCATTTTAAAATTGAAAACAATTTTTTTCATATGATCTATGAATTAGTCCACAAAGAGATCTAATCTTTAGTTGTCTAATTTTGGCCAGTTAATGTAAATGATCCACTACTTTTTCTACTTTAGGATCAACTTACAATTTGATAAACAAAACAATACAATTCTGTCTTGTTTGATTAAAGAAAGACATGTATTTAATGTCCCAAAGTCTTGGCGGAATGCTGAAGGAATCTGTTGTGATTTGATGGCTGTTTTGAACACCTGCTCCTGGATTAGATTCCAGTCCACTAAGGAGGAGGCAGCTGAGGGTGTGGAGAATGTAGAAATGGTCTGATCTCTCAGCTCTGTCAAAAAGGGAGGAAGGAGGTTGTTGACCCTCTACCTCCTCTCATATTCCTGAGCCTTGCATTCAGCCACTTGACTCTATCTCTGGCTCTAAAAGTACACAGGGACTGGTGACCAAGGTGGTAAATACCACCTTTACTCAGGGGACCAACTTGAGTAACTGTCTTTGGCTTCTTCCCTTTCTCCCTCCCTCCCCCAAATTCCCACAGGTGTAACTCAGGGATGCCTAGGAGGGACTGCTGCTCCCACAGAGCCCTGCAGCTCTGGGTTCCCATGAAGAAGAAGTGATTGCTGGCTGGCAGAGGCACCCAGATCGGCCTGCTCTGCCCTCTCTCCTGGTGCCTTAGTTAACAGGGCTCCTTAACACTGCTGCTACCACCTGGCTGGAGGGGTGCAGCCAGCTGGGCCTCTTACCTCTGGCCTCCTTGCCACAGGGCACCCAGGGAGAACCTGGTCTTGCTTCAGGGTCACTGTCTGCAGCCCACACCCACTTTGCTGCCCCCTCAGCCAAATGTGTGCCGGGACTGCAGGGAGTCTCCCCACTGATCATACCTATTAACCTAGAGTGGGGTTTCTCAACTGACCACCTCTGTGTGTGCCTGAAATTGAACACAAGGTTATGCACATACACATGTTCATTTCGTGGAAAGAGGGCTCATAGCTTTAATCAGATTCTCGTGGACATCTATGACTTTAAAAATATAATAAACTACTTGCCTAGGAAAAAAGATATATCCCCCTGTGTAGAAATCAATCTCTTCCTTTCTCTCTCTCTCTGCCTCTCTCTCTCTCATTATGCACATTTCTTATTTTTTTAAAAAATGTGCAAACAGGGGCACCTGGGTGGCTCAGTGGGTTAAAGCCTCTGCCTTCAGCTCAGGTCGTTTTCCCAGGGTCCTGGGATAGAGCCCTGCATCTGGCTCTCTGCTCAGCGGGGAACCTGCCTCCTCCTCTCTCTCTCTGCCTGCCTCTCTGCCTACTGTGATCTCTATCTGTCAAATAAATAAATAAAATATTTTAAAAATGTGCAAACAATGCAGAAATGTATAAGGTAGAATGTGAACGTGCCCTACAATTCCTGTTCCACCACCAACGACTTTTAACAATTTCCACGTTTCCTCATGCAAATGCAGTAAGTATATGGATGCATGTGTCAAGTTCCAAGTTGAACAACAATACACAGAATGAAATGGTTGACATTTAGTGACATTAAGTGCAATGAATCTGCACTTTGAGAACTGACATCTTTAAAAACTGTGTCTATCCATGTTGACTTTTATGATCTTCAACAAATTTTATGCTTCTTCAAGTAGGTTATACTCATTACTTGCTAAGTTTATTCCTAAGTATTTTATTGTTTTGTTGTTTTGAAGGATGAAATTCCCTTTATAATTATATTTTCTACCAGGTTATTGCCTATCTAAGGAAAAATAATCATGATATATTTATTTTTAGTGCCCTTTCTTAGTATTTCTGATAGTTTTTCAGTTGAAACATTTGGTTTTTCTAGGTATGCATACATAATCCTCTTCAAATGATTTTTTTTAAATTTCCTCTTTTCCAATATTTATATCTCTTATTCTTTCATTTTCTGGATGTACTGCATTGACTAGAACCTCCAGAAAGATGCTGAATAATGGTGATTGAGGGCCTCCCAACCTTGTTCTGAAGTAAATGGGAATAACCCCTACTATTTCACCATTTAGTGTGAGTTTGCTGTTTGCTTCTGATGTGTTCTCCTTCTGTTTTTGTGTGAGTGGGGTGATGTCTAAAAGCTGCACTTTTAGGGTGCCTGGTTGGCTCAGTCAGTTAAGCATCTGACCTCAGCTGAGGTCATGATCTCAGGGCCCTGGAATCCAGACCTCCCACATTGGGCTCCCTGCTCAGTGGGAAGTCTTCTTATCCCTCCGCCTCTCCCCCTGCTCATGCCCTCTTCCTCCCCCCTCAAATAAATAAAAGCTGCATTTTCATAACCCCTTATATAAGACTGAGAAAAATTCAGTTGTCCACATCATAATATTGGGAAGGAGAGGAGACCAGGGAGAATTGCCATAAATCCTGTGCTTATTGTGAATATGTTGGTGAACAAAAACAGACACTGATTCTGGAAACAAGACCTTGATGAAATAATCACACATGCATACAAGCCGAAAAAATATTGTGAATGAATGGAACATATTAATATAATAAAAGAAGTGGCAGAGTCTGGGAATCAAAAAAGACTTCCTTGTGGGGGGAAAGGGAGTGAAAGTTTGAACCGAACTGAAGGAGAGCAAGTATTAACTAGGAAAGGAGGGTAGCTGGAGATAAGAATGTTCAAATTCTCCACCTTTCTGATAACCACCTAACCCATATACCTCAATCCTAGGATAAATCCTGTGAAAATCACTGTTAACTTTTCAATTGACTCTCCAGGTTTTGTTGGTTTTTTTTAATAGATATCATCACCAACTATATATATATATATACACACACACACATATATAAATGTAAGTAGGTACATTGTATGGATGTATATACACATATAGCTTTTAAAAATAATCTGGGGTCATAGAATGCAAACTATTTGTTCACCTAATATATTGTGTACATTATTTTATCAGATACAATAACAGTCTGCAGTGTGGATTTACCAAAATTTTACCAGTCTATTAATGATTGATATTTAGCCTCTTCCCAATCTTGGTCTATTACAAAAATGCTAAAATGGGAACCTTCATACATATATATTTTGACAATTGTGGCATTATTTTCTTATGATAAATTCCTAGAAGTGGACTGACTGGGTCAAAGTAGATGTTCATTTTTAATTATACCCATGTTGCCAACTTTTACCTCTTAAATTTTGATATATATATATTCCATGTTCTGCTCCAAAATTTTCCAATTTCTTTAATTATATGTGAGATTAATCATCTTCTCATAGGTTTGTTAACCATTTGTATCTTTCTTTCTATGAATTGCCTTTCCGTATTTTTCCATTAAGATTTTCATCTTTTTCTTATTAATATATAAGAACTTTCTGTAAATCAAGGAAATGAGCTCTTTAACTATTATAAGTGTTATAAATATATTCACGGTTTATAATTTTTTGGACTTCTGCAATATGGAATTTTTAAATCTTTATGATACAAAACTTATCAATTATGTCTTTACATTTTGGGGGTTGTCTGTTCCGCTTAGGAAGGCCTAGATTTTCTTCAAATGTGATAATCATTTTGCAATATATATGTGTATCAAATCATCACACTGTATACCTTAAACTTACACAACATTATATTCAATTATATCTCAGTAAAACTGAGGAAAAAATAATATCTTTCTATATAAGAACCAATTTTTTCTAGTTGTCTTCATTCTTTTTCCTCAGCAGCATTTCTAAATTAAAAAAAAAAAGAATGACTCCTAGAGCATTGCCTGGCACACTATAGGTTATCAATAAATACTTGTGGAATTAAGGAGTATGTCCTGCAGATTTTTTTGTTAAGAGCATTCTTTTTTTTTTTTAAAGATTTTATTTATTTATTTGACAGAGAGATCACAAGTAGACAGAGAGGCAGGCAGAGAGTGAGAAGGAAGCAGGCTCCCTGAGCCACCCAGGCGCCCCTGTTAAGAGCATTCTTAAGTAGCTTACTTTTCTCCATGGCTATTGTAAGTTGAATCTTTTCTTTATCTTACATTTTCTGTTTATTGTTTTTATATATGAAAGTGGTTGGTTTTTACAGTTGATTTTATAGCCAGCCTCTTTATGGAATTCCTAAAGCTTCAAATAGTTTTTAGTTGATTCTCTTAGATTTGTTTCGTTTGCAGTAATGATCTTCTTGTCTCCTTCTTTCCAATACTAATATCCCATTCCCTTCTCAGATAATTGTATTAAGTAGTACCTCCAGAACAGTGTTAAATAATGCGGAAAAACTGGCATCCTTGTCTTTCTCCTGATATATATAAGAATGCTTCTGGGGGCGCCTGGGTGGCTCAGTGGGTTAAAGCCTCTGCCTTTGGCTCAGGTCATGATCCAGAAGGAACATAGGTCTGTCAACCCATTTTAGACTTCTGACCTCCAGAACTGTAAGATAATGTGTCCTGTTTTAAGCCATTGAATTTTCAATAATTTGGTAGAACAGCAGTAGGGAACTAATACAATGTCATTACTGTTTTCAAAAAACAGAAGTTTTTTTTTTTTTTTTTTTTTTAATATTTACCCTGATGTTAACCATTTCTAGTGGTTCTCCTTCATTCCTGAATTCCACATTTCCCCCTGGTATCATTTCCCTTTTGGCTAGGGATCTTCCATTAGCATTTTTTTACATGTCTGTTGGCAACAAATTCTCTTGGTTTTCCTTCATCTGAGAACATCTTTATTACATCTCTGTTCTTGAAGCATTACTATGGTTTGGCAATTCTTTCCTTTAAACACTCCAAAAATGTTGTTATTCCCCTATTTTCTGACCTTCATTGTTTGCGATAAGAAAACCACAGTCTTTCAAATTGCTGTTCTCCTAAAGTAATGTGTTATTTTCCTCTAGCTTCCTTCATGTTTTTTTCTTTACATTTGGTTTTTAGTAGTTTGATAAGATGTGTCTAGTCATGTTTTTTTTTGTTTTTTGTTTTTTTTTTAGTTCATCCTGCTTGGGATTTATTGACCTTCTTGAATCTAAATTTATGACATTCAAAACATCTGGGAAATGTTTAACAATTATAACCTCAAATAATTTTCCTATTCTAGGAGGGGCAAGCCAGAAAGATCAGAAACTTCTATCCCTTCCCAGCACCATCTCACAGAGCAGGATTGTCACTCAGGTAAAAGCAGGTGCCTGCTTTCAGCTCTCGTGCAGTGGTACAAGAGTTCTTCCCAAGAAGAAAGGCGAGACACAAGGATGAGGAATGCTACAGCTCTGCCTAAAGGGCTGAAATCATTTGGAAAAGGTAGTAGAAAATTCCACGCATTTTAACAGGCATTGTTAAAAAAAAAAAAAAAACAGTGGAGATCTTGGTGGAGAGGCTAATACCTTTAATATAAGAAAAAGGTCAGAATAGTCACAAATTTCCTAGAGAGAACCAGGGAAAGAGGCAACCAATAAAAGCCCTCTTAAGATCACATAAAAATTGTGGGGATCAGGAAGACTGTGTGTATATGTTAGGCTTCATCCTCGTAGGATAATTAGAGAAAGATATGAAACAGGCTTGAAGGGATTCCCCAAGCCACACAGAGACCCATAAACACAGGGAAAAAGCCTCACTGGCACAAAGAGCTTAAACATAACCTCTGACCAAGCACTGACTAAATCATAAGCTACTCTGACCCAGGGACAAATCCTAGAAAGCCAAGATTAAAAATAAAGCCACAGTCATCCTTGCCAGTCTGAAAGAATGTGTGAATATCCAAGGCTATATCCTTTCAGGAACAATCAGAGAAGAGGCTTCCAAGCTACTAGTCCCTGGCTAAAGGGGAGAGGAGTAAAATATGTAAACTCACTGAAATGTGAGAGCAGCTACATACATATCTAATGATAAAGGGTAAGTATCTAATTGAAGGAACTTAAGCACAACCTTTGACCAATAAGTGACATGCTAACCCACAGGCAAAACCTAAGAAGCCAGGCTAAAACATAAAAACAAGGGGAAAAGATCTGGGCTGGAACATCAGAGATGCACACAGTGAGTGTGTGTGGGGGGGACAAACTTCACAGAATTAGTCCCACCAAGTAAACAAACAAATGACCACTGAGAGGAGCATCAGTATACAGGGTTGCTATATTACCTAAATAACCAGCTCTCAACAAAGGATTAAAATACATACAACAACTATATAGAAAACATAAAAGACAGTATAAGTGTATTTTTTGTAACTCTATTTTTTCTATTTGATTTAAAAGACAACTTCATAAAGCAATATGAATAAATCTATGTTGATATACATACATTGTATAAAGATGTGATATATATGATAATAATGCAAAGGAGTGGGTAGGAATGGAGCCATTAGGAGCAAAGATTTGAAATTAAATTGGTATTGATCTGAACTCGATTTTTTAAGTTAAGTTGTTCATTGTAATTCCCAGAACAACTACTAAGAGAATATATTTTAAAATATAGTAAAAGAAATGACAAGGGAATGAAAATGGTACACTATAAAATGTCTACTTGACATAAAAGAAAACAACAGTGGAGGAATAGAGGAACAAAAGAACATAAGTCATATAGAAAACAAATAGCAAAGCGAAATAAGTCAATCAGAGAAAGAAAGTTATCATCTGATCTCACTCATATGTGGAATTTAAGAAACAAAACAGAGGATCATGGGGGAAGAGAGGGAAAAATAAAACAATACAAAATCAGAGAGGGAGACAAACTGTAAGAGACTCTTAATTATAGGAAACAAACAGGGTTGCTGGAGGGGAGGAAGGTTGGAAGATGGGGTAACTAGGTTATGGACATTAAGGAGGGCAAGTGATGTAATGACCACTGGGTATTATATAAGACTGATGATTCACCGAACTCTACCTCTGGAACTAATAATACACTATATGTTAATTCATTTGATTTAAATTAATTAATTAAAATTTAAAAATAAAATGTTAACGTAAAAGAAAAGAAAACAAAGAGCAAAATAGCAGATATAAATTATCCTTATCAATAATTGCATTAAATATAATTGTATTAAACTCTCCTATTTATTTATTTAGATTTTATATTTATGTACTCTCTACACCCAATGTGGGGCTTCAACTTATAACCCCACACTGAAGAGTCACATGCTCCACTGACTGAGCCAGCCAAGCACCCCCTAAACACTCCAATTTAAAAGCAGAGATTGCGAATGGATTTTTAAAATATGATCTATGCTACCTACAAAAGACATACAGAATCAAAGACACAAATAGGTTGACAATCAAAGGATTAAAAAGTTATACCATGCAACAGTAAGCAAAAGGGACTTGGAGTGGTAATATTAATACCAGAAAAATTAGGCCCTAAGACACACATTGTTATTAAAAACTAAGAAGGGTCATTTATAATGATGAAAATGTCAAACTACAAAGAAGATATGAAAATTATAAATGTATGCAGACCTAATGACAAAGCCCCAAAATACATGAAGCAAAGACAGAATTGAAGGGAAATAAAAATATATACAAGGAATAACAATAATATGTAATATATGCCAATTTCTAAGTTCTGCTGAGTGCTTAATCACTTAATTATCACAGCAATCCTATAAAATAGATATTGTTGGGGTGCCTAGGTGGCTCAGTCTCCTGGGTGTCTGCCTTTGGCTCAGGTCATGATCCCAGGGTCCTGGAATCGAGTTCACATTGGGTTCCCTGCTCAGTGGGGTGAAGCGTCTGCTTCTCCCTCTGCCTGCCACTCTCCCTGCTTGTCCTCTCTCTCTCTCTGGCAAAAAGAGATAAATAAAAAATCTTTTAAAAAAATAGATATTTTTATTTTCATTCTAAATATAGGGAAAGTGAGGCAGAGAGAGATTAAGAGATTTGCTTAAGACCACACAGTTATTAAAGTGACAAAACCAGGATTTGAAGCAAAACTGTCTGGTGGCTTCTATGTTCTCAGTTACTCCTTCTTATAATTCAGCTTTGAATAATATTTACATAGGCATAAACACTTAATATTGATTTAATACCACAATATAAACAACAATATATTAGGAGAATGTTGGACAAGTTTTGTTATATATGGAGTGGGAGGTATAAGATAACTGAATCCTTAACTGAAGTCGTAACTGATGTATAAAAATTAAAAATCAAGAAATAAAAGTGTAAACAGGTTATTTAGAAATATGAAGGTGATGCCAGAAGAAAGAGTTAAAAGATTTCAAAGTGATTGTCTCTGAGTAACAGAAATCTGGCCTGGGAAAGGATGAAGCAAACTTCCAGTGGATTTTTCTTGTTGCTGCTCTAAGCTTTACAGTATGCAATAACTATGAAAATTACATTTTAAAAAAACCAGGTTCTGGAACTAAACATAGAATAGGACTCCAATTCTGTGTAAATAATGTAACACGGAAAACTTGAGGACTATTATGCACAGAATGTGTGTGTCTCGCCAAAATTCATCCGTTGAATATTGTATAGGCTGTGTATGGAGGTGGGACCTCTAAGGAAGTAAATAAGGTTAAATGAGGTCATAAGAGTGGGTCCCTGTGTGACGCCTGGGTTGCTCAATCAGTTAGGCATCTGTCTTCGGCTCAGGTCATGATCCCAGGGTCCTGGGCTCCTTGCTCAGCAGGGAGTCTGCTTCTCCCTCTCCCTCTGCTGCTCTCCCTGCTTGTGCTCTCTCTCTGTGTCAGATAAATAAGTAAACTCTTAAAAAAAAAAAAAAAGAGTGGGTCCCTGATCTGATAGGATTAGTGTCCTTATAAGAAGAAGTACCAGAGTGTTCACTCACTCTCTCTAGGTGCACACACCAAGGAAAGGCCATGTGAGGTCATAGCAAGAAGGTGGCTATCTACAAGCCAGGAAGAGAACTCACAGAAACCAAATTTCAGCACCTAATCTTGGACTTCTCAGCCTTCAGGACTGTTAGAAAGGAAGTTTCTGTTGTTTAAACCACCCAGTCTGTGGTATTTTGCTCTAGCAGCTTAAGCAGACTAATACAAGGACATTACACTACATAAAATAAGCCTGCCACAAAAGGATAAGCATTGTGTGATTCCACTTATATGAGGTAGTCAAATGCATGAGTAGTCAAATTCATAGAGACAGAAGATAGAATGGCGGTTGCCCAGGGCTGAAGGAGGGGATCATTAGGGAGTTAGTGTTTAATGGGTACAGAATTTCAGTTTGAAAAAATGGAAAGAGTTCTGGAAATGGATGGTGGTTGACGGTTACACAACACTGTTAATGTGCTTAATGTCAATGGACCGTACACTTAAAAATGGTGAAGATGGTAAATGTTTTGTGTACTTTGCCACAATTTTTTAAAAGGGAAGAAAAAGAATATATAGAGATACGTGTAAAATATTGATGAGAGACCACATCTTCCACTGCAGCCCTGCACTCCTTTCTGCCCAAGTCCCACAGGTATTGAGTTTTCTCAGCTTTCTGTCCTCAGTTTTTCAATCTGTACCCCTTGCTGGGGCTACCTGACTCCCTTCCTGGCTGGTTTCAGTTATCATCTAAAATACATATTTTTAGTCAGACCTTGATTCTGAGCTCTAGATCCACACTTTTCAAATAAACATTGAACATTCCACTTGAAAGTCCCATAGGCACCTCAAAATCAAATAGTTTAAACCAGATTCATTCCCTTTCCCTCTCAAATCTGCTCCTTCGTGTTTGAAAAATAAAATGGAAAGAGAAATGGAATACCCTTGCTGCCTCATCCTCTACTCCAGATTGCACTCTCTCCCCTATACTACACTGCCTTAAGGGTCAATCAGTTTATGTGTTTCCCAGAAATGGGCCTTTTGCCCGAGAAGAACTGCATTTTCATTTTCAAAAAGTGGTGTTAAACTCCTGCATGACCCAGCAAGGCCACTATACCCAAAATCTTAATCCAACCCCTGTCTCTGAGTCTGCTACAACACTAGATTAAGAATTGGGACCTGGGGCCACAGTGGAACCCAGAACTAGCTTATAAGGCCGCTTAACTCTCCAAATTATCTAGAAATGTCATCCACTGCTATCCTAGCCTTAGTCCTACCCTTAGAATTGGGCATAAGGGGTCCTCTTTAAATCCCATGTTTTAAAGGGTCCTGCATATCACACACATACACACACACACATTAAATAACACATGGGTGCCTGTGTCACACAGGATCTGGTGCTCCTTGTTGGCACAGTACAACTTATAAACCCAAACATCTGCACTTTGACTAGTACTGTTCAGGCTCCAGGAACGTGCTTCTCCACATCTGTTTCCCTGTCTTCTAAATAAAAGGCAACTGTGTCCAAATGCCATGACCATTTGTGGATTGTGCCACTGCTGACCCAAGAGACAGACATTATTTCAGAAGGCAGGGAAGATTCAAGCAGTGGAAGCACTTATGGAAGAGAAAAAACAAGCTAATTTGTCAAAGCCTTCTCAGATACATGAATGCAATAGGTTTTTGTTTAACAAACTATCATTTCCCAGTAGTGCCCATTTTCTTGCCTGTCTTTATTTCCCAGTCTGCAGCTCCAGAGGTTAAAAATTAGTGCAGTATTTGCAACAGTTGCACAGAGAGGCTAAAGAACATTTCACAATATTAAACAACTGTATTAATCTCAATTTTAGGGTGGATAGATTAGATAGACAGACAGACATATGATAGTCAGACAGATAGATATAGCATGTCTAAGGCATTGTCACAGATTGGATGTTCCAGGAAGCAGATTCTGAGACAAAGATTAGAGTATAGAACGTTTATTGAGAAGTGCTCCTGGGATCGATACTTATGGAAAGAAAGGGAGGAAAGCAGCAGAAATGAAAAACGGGAGAAATCAAATTTAGTGCACTATCGACAGAATGCCTCAGCATACTTCAGAGTGAATTATGAAGACAGAATGAAACTCCAAAACTATCTCAGTTAGAGGCAAGATGGCCAGGCCTCTGTACACAGCATAAATGAGTCACTGGATGTGGGTCATCCTGAGAATGGGATGTGATCTGAAATAAGATAACTCTCAGCGAATGCAATCCTGTAAGAAGGCTGGCAGCCAAGGACTCTCTGATGGCAGCATTCCTAACAACTGAAGTAATAAGGCCTTAATTGTTAAAGGGAGCTCTGGGAAAGGTATTGCAGTATCCACCACAGTCCACCCCTTGAGCCTCCCACATCCATTTCACTATGTTCTGGGATCAGCTCTTCCAGGAGTCTGATGGGTCTCTCTCTTCCTAGGAGAAACTTAGGACAAACTACAACCCTCAATACTGCAGCTGGTCTCAAAGCTGCAAATAATCATCTTCCCCTTCCACTGACAATTACAGATCTCCATCAGTCTTAAGGTCTTGGTGGTTTGCCTGGTGGCAAAGACCTGGTGACCAGACCCTCATTCCTGGTCACCTTGTCTTTCTCATGCTGGTGTTGCTATACTTGCTGGGTGGCTCAGTTGGTTAAGCGTCTGCCTTCAACTCAGATCATGATCCTGGAACCCAACATCAGGCTCCCCACTCAGCGGGGAGTCTGCTTCTCCCTCTGCCCCTCACCCCTCACCCCGCTTGTGCGCTCGTGCTCTCTCTCTCGCTCTCTCTCAAATGAATAAATAAAATCTTAAAAAAAAAAAGAGGGATCTCCCAAGGGACCACAGGTGTATGGTGAATGAATGATGCTAGTGCATTAGTGGAGGATCTGCTATCATGGAGGATCTGCTCTTGCTGACTGTGTAGGTGCTTGTATTCTCCAGTCCTGCTTGTGCTTGATCCTGTGTATAAAACTTCCATCTTGTTGCTGGGCCTGCCCACCCTTACACCTTGGTGGATCTGACAGCATTCAGTTCATGATGGACAAGTTTTAGCTTGATGTCCTATGGCCAGGCATTCTTTCTCTATCAGGATGCAGTAGCATGTGAGGAGCTGTTTTTAAGATATATAATTTTCCACTATACATGGCATGGTTTGCTCCAGAACCTAAATTCTGGACTAAGTTCTGACCTCCCCACTGGGGCTTATCAAAAACTTCCTGTGGCACCTTTTGCCAACACAGATACCTCTAATGCCATAGGGCCTCTCCATTGTACGGAGCAAGTGACAGGACTACTTGAAACCACAGCCTGGACCTGCTATGGGACCTTCTCTTGCTCTAGGCTCCACTCAAAGCTGGCAGCTTTTTGTGTCACCCAGTATATGGGTAGAAACAGTAATTCCAGGTGTGAAATGTGCTTTTTCCAGAATCTGAAGAAGCTTGCCAGATGTTGAGTTTCCTACTTTGTGGGAAATAATGTGTGCAATAATTTGTCCTTTAATTTAGGAGGTGATCTCCTGGCATGACCCCTGGGTTATTCAACCTCAAAAACCTGCACTTAATGTAGCCAGCCCATGATCTTTGTAGGGCTTATCTCCTATAATGGGGTGTACATATGCCTCACCAAATCCTCCAACATGCTAACCACTTCTTATTCATTTTGGTCCAATTAGCATGATGTCATCAATATAGTGGACTAGTAGTATTGTATTCAAATGGTCCAGATATCTCCAGACTATAATAGGACAGAGGACAGGAGAATTAGTAGACCTTTGAGGAAAAACTATAAATGTATACTGTAATCTATTCTATATGAATATGAACTTTTTCTGATGTTTTATTCTGACAGGGATAGCAAACTACATTTTCCAAATCAATAGCTAATTACTAGGTATCTAAGTTCATGTTATTCTGCTTTAGCAAAGATATTATATCTGACACAGTGGCTGCACTTGTATCACTACTTGGTTGAGTTTGCAATGTCTGTCATCTACCAGGCTCTGCCTACATTTTATGGGCCCAAACTGGTGCATTAAATGTAGATATGATGGGGACCACATCCCAGCATCCCTTAGGTCTTCAAAGGTGGCACTCACTTCTGCCATCCTCCCCAAGATGCTATATGCTTTCATTTATTATCCTGGCCAGGGAGGGTGAGGGCAGTTTCAGAAACTTCTGCTTTTCATCTACAAAGAGCTCTGACTCCACAGGTCAGGAAGCCGATGTAGGAAATACCAAAATATCTATTCAATGATACATTCAGAGATCAGGAATATAGCCCTTCAGGTAGGTTTGTGAACCCAGTGGATCCACTGTGAACCCAGCACAGGCCAGGAGTCCATTAAATACCAGGCTCCTGTCTGCCCTTAATCTAAGAAGGGGGACAAAATGACATTTTAGATCTCTGGGTATACTGGGTATATCAACTCATAACCAGTGTCCATTGGTCCTCAAAATGTTTGGGTATTCTTCTTTCCCCTGCATACAGTTACATGCATAAATAGAAGGACTAGAGAAATAATCATGACTACATGTATGTTATAGGGTTCTTCTTCCAAGTCACCCCAGCCTCTCCTTCAAGCAGTGCACCCTGGTTCAAAAACCAACTTAGGATCAGAAGCTGAGCAAGGAATTGTGACTTTTTACTGAGGCACCATCCTTCAGGCTCCTGACCATCTTTTATTTCTTTTGGTGGTTCATGTTGAATACAGACTCTTGGCTTCTTATTTTCCCCAGGGCACTGTGTTATATTGACCATGTAGTCTACTAACTACCTCTTAACCATCTATTCACCAGGTGCACTGTATTCTATTAACCATCCCCACAGCTCTCTGAGGATCAACCCCCTTTGCCCCCACCTATCACTCTGACCCTATAGTGCATTATGGTATTTGCATCCACCAGACTTGTGATGGTTATGTGCAGTCATCCTGCCTCTATAGTTTCAGGCCATCACCATTTCTGTCAGTGATCCCCATTCTCTAACATCCTCTCCTACTCTGAACATCTTAGCAATGCTGCCATTCCTCTCACCAGTGCCTTCCTTATAGCTTTAGTAAATAGTGTGCCTTTGGGTCCTCCTGCAGAATACAGTCTTCCAGAGGATTTTCTGGACATACATAATATATTTATTCTATCACTCCCACTTTCCTGAGCCTTTAATCCTTTCTCTTCCCTCTGTTATGACAACTTGGGCATTTATACTTCTCTTAATTCTTTTTTTTTTTTCCTGCACTCTGAGAAGCTGTTCTAGTGTTGAGTTCACATGATCTCCTGGGGTCCTTCCCAGGGTGTTAAATACCGTATTTTGGGAGAGAACTCACAAAAGAATTAATTTTCCCTTATTCAATTTTATATTCCAGCTCCCCTGATCAAGGTCCTCAGAATTCAGTCCCATGCTTCCCCCTCAGTACCTGCTAGTACACGCTGACTAGGTCCTATACCTTCTTCCTGGGGTAGTCCCTTTCCTTCCTTCTTAGGCCCAGGACAACCCCAGTGAAGTTATGCTGTGACTTAACTTTATATATAGGCCCAGGGGCCAAGATGAGAAGTGGGGCAGATTCTGAGGGAAACGCATATTATCTTACAGGAGAAAGGGCTTTACAGGATCAAACAAGGTGAAGCACTAGCCCTTAATAGGAAGGAGTGGGACACTTCTGAATGCTCAAGGTCTCCAGGAAAATCTAAGGATATAAGAGTTTTAGGGATGTCAATCCAGAAGTCCCCATCCCATGTGTCAGGGTCCCATTCCTTCCTAACCAGGGCCCTGATCTTGGCATAGCACTTTTCTTAGTTGGGATTTTAACTTTCTTCGAAGCTTGCTTTCAGTAAGTACTGGGCCTGGGCCTCAGATTTCTCTACCCTCTACCTGGGAAAGATGAGGGCCTCTTTATATGCTATTAATGAAATCCTCTGGCTTTCACATATAGCATTTAATTGTTGACTAATTTAATTTGGCTTTTCATTATTTTTTTCTAGAAGTCAGGCATAGAAATAGCTATCCAATTTTCTGGACTTCCTTATAGTTAATATTTCCCACATATTTCTCAAAATTCTGGTATATAGAACCAGCTAATGCATTCCCTTCCACCAGTGCCATCCCAGTTCGCTGTCAGTGAAAGCTCTAATAATTCCTCTGTCACTTGATCCAGATGCTTCTCTATTCCACCTACCATCAGCGATGGGGTCCTCATTGCCAGCTGGGAAGCAGGTGATTAATCTCCAAAATTTCACCACAGTGTATGCTTTCCTGAACTACTCCTCATACCAACTGTTGTAGGTTGGCTTCCTGGAGAGCAGGCTCAGAATTCAGCATGAAGGGCTTTTATTAGGGAGTGCTCTTGAGATCAAAATCTGTGGAAGGGAAGAGAAGGAAGCAGGATTGGACAGAGGGAGAAGTTAAGCTGTCCCTTTTGTGGCAAGAAGGCCATGGTAATCAGCCATTGGATGGAAGTACCCCAGGAAGAAGACATGACCTTCGGGGAGGTGACTTTCCAGTTCAGGCAATTCCTGAAAAGGGATGACAGCTGAGGGCTGTCTGTTGGCAGCACTCCTAGCAACTAAATAATAACCTTTTTGCTCCTGAAGGGGGATTAGGGCAGCAGATTGCAGGATCTACTACAAGCATGACATCATTTTTTCCACTAGAAATTTAGTGGCCATTGAATAATAGAATTGACAACAGTTTTACTTTCAAAATGGTGAATGGGGGGGGTCAAGATGGCAGAGAAGTAGCAGGCTGAGACTACTTCAGGTAGCAGGAGATCAGCTAGATAGCTTATCTAAAGATTGCAAACACCTACAAATCCAACAAGAGATCGAAGAAAAGAAGAACAGCAATTCTAGAAACAGAAAATCAACCACTTTCTGAAAGGTAGGACTGGCGGAGAAGTGAATCCAAAGCGACGGGAAGATAGACCGTGGGGGGAGGGGCCGGCTTCCGGCAAGCGGTGGAGCAACGGAGCACAAAATCAGGACTTTTAAAAGTCTGTTCTGCTGAGGGACATCCCTCCGGAGGCTTAACCAGGGTGAAGCCCACGCGGGGTCAGCTTGGCCTCAGGTCCCGAAGGAACACAGAAGGATTGGGGGTGTCTGAGTGTTGCGGAGCTTACAGGTATTAGAACGGGGAAGCCAGCTACAGAGACAGAAATGAGGAGTGAGCTCTCAGCTCGGGGTTACCTTGAACCGGTTGCAGACTTGGTCAGCTCGAAGCACAGCCGGAGGCCAGTGTGAAGGGAGTAATTGGGCGCTGTTCTCTGAGGGCGCACTGAGGAGTGGGGTCCTGAGCTCTCAGCTCCTCGGGGCCGGAGACTAGGAGGCCGCCATCTTCATTCCTGCCCTCTGGAACTCTACGGAAAGCGCTCAGGGAACAAAAGCTCCCGAAAGCAAACCTGAGTGATTACTCAGCCCGGCCCCTGGTAAGGGTGGTGCAATTCTGCCTGGGGCAAAGACACTTGAGAATCACTACAACAGGCCCCTCCCCCAGAAGATCAACAAGAAACCCAGCCAGGACCAAGTTCACCTACCAAGGAGTGCAGTTTCAAGACCAAGGAGAGCAGCGGAATTCCAGAGGAGGAGAAAGCAAAGCACAGAACTCATGGCTTTCTCCCCATGATTCTTTAGCCTTGCAGGTAATTTAATTTTTTTTTCTTTTTCAATTTTTTTCTCTTCTTCTGCTAATTTTTAAAATTTTACCCTTTTCTTTTTTAACGTTTTTTAACTAGTTTATCTAATATACATATTTTTTTAATATTTTTTCTTTATTCATTTTCTTAATTGTTTCTTTTTTTTTCTTTCTGAACCCCTTTTTATCCCCTTTCTCCCCCCTCACGATTTGGGATCTCTTCTGATTTGGTTAAAGCATATTTTCCTGGGGTAGTTGCCACCCTTTTAGTATTTTACTTGCTCCTTCATATACTCTTATCTGGACAAAATGACAAGGCGGAAAAATTCAACACAAAGAAAAGAACAAGAGGCAGTACTGAAGGCTAGAGACCTAATCAATACAGACATTGGTAATATGTCAGATCTAGAGTTCAGAATGAAGATTCTAAAGGTTCTAGCCCGGCTCGAAAAAGGCATGGAAGATATTAGAGAAACCCTCTCGGGAGATATAAAAGCCCTTTCTGGAGAAATAAAAGAACTAAAATCTAACCAAGTTGAAATCAAAAAAGCTATTAATGAGGAGCAATCAAAAATGGAGGCTCTCACTGCTAGGATAAATGAGGCAGAAGAAAGAATTAGCGATATAGAAGACCAAATGACAGAGAATAAAGAAGCTGAGCAAAAGAGGGACAAACAGCTACTGGACCATGAGGGGAGAATTCGAGAGATAAGTGACACCATAAGATGAAACAACATTAGAATAATTGGGATTCCAGAAGAAGAAAGAGAGAGGGGAGCAGAAGGTATATTGGAGAGAATTATTGGAGAGAATTTCCCCAATATGGCAAAGGGAACAAGCATCAAAATCCAGGAGGTGCAGAGAACCCCCCTCAAAATCAACAAGAATAGGTCCACACCCCATCACCTAGTAGTAAAATTTACAAGTCTTAGCGACAAAGAGAAAATCCTGAAAGCAGCCCGGGAAAAGAAGTCTGTAACATACAATGGTAAAAATATTAGATTGGCAGCAGACTTATCCACAGAGACCTGGCAGGCCAGAAAGAGCTGGCATGATATATTCAGAGCACTAAATGAGAAAAACATGCAGCCAAGAATACTATATCCAGCTACGCTATCAATGAAAATAGAAGGAGAGATTAAAAGCTTCCAGGACAAACAAAAACTGAAAGAATTTGCAAACACCAGACCAGCTCTATAGGAAATATTGAAAGGGGTCCTCTAAGCAAAGAGAGAGCCTAAAAGTAGTAGATCAGAAAGGAACAGAAGCAATATACAATAACAGTCACCTTACAGGCAATACAATGGCACTAAATTCATATCTCTCAATAGTTACCCTGAATGTTAATGGGCTAAATGCCCCAATCAAAAGACAAAGGGTATCAGAATGGATAAAAAAACAAAACCCATCTATATGTTGCCTACAAGAAACTCATTTTAAACCCGAAGACACCTCCAGATTTAAAGTGAGGGGGTGGAAAAGAATTTACCATGCTAATGGACCTCAGAAGAAAGCAGGAGTGGCAATCCTTATACCAAATCAATTAGATTTTAAGCCAAAGACTATAATAAGAGATGAGGAAGGACACTATATCATACTCAAAGGATCTGTCCAACAGGAAGATCTAACAATTTTAAATATCTATGCCCCTAACGTGGAAGCAGCCAACTATATAAACCAATTAATAACAAAATCAAAGAAACACATCAACAATAATACAATAATAGTAGGGGACTTTAACACTCCCCTCGCTGAAATGGACAGATCATCCAAGCAAAAGATCAACAAGGAAATAAAGGCCTTAAATGACACACTGGACCAGATGGACATCACAGATATATTCAGAACTTTTCATCCCAAAGCAACAGAATACCCATTCTTCTCTAGTGCACATGGAACATTCTCCAGAATAGATCACATCCTAGGTCCTAAATCAGGTCTCAACTGGTATCAAAAGATTGGGATCATTCCCTACATATTTTCAGACCACAATGCTCTGAAGCTAGAACTCAATCACAAGAGGAAATTTGGAAAGAACCCAAATACATGGAGACTAAACAGCATCCTTCTAAAGAATGAATGGGTCAGCCAGGAAATTAAAGAAGAATTTAAAAAATTCATGGAAACAAATGGTAATGAAAACACAACGGTTCAAAGTCTGTGGGACACAACAAAGGCAGTCCTGAGAGGAAAATATATAGCCGTACAAGCCTTTCTCAAGAAACAAGAAAGGTCTCAGGTACACAACCTAACCCTACACCTAAAGGAGCTGGAGAAAGAACAAGAAAGAAACCCTAAACCCAGCAGGAGAAGAGAAATCATAAAGATCAGAGCAGAAATCAATGAAATAGAAATCAAAAAAACAATAGAACAAATCAACAAAACTAGGAGCTGGTTCTTTGAAAGAATTAATAAGATTGAAAAACCCCTGGCTAGACTTATCAAAAAGAAAAGAGAAAGGACCCAAATAAATAAAATCATGAATGAAAGAGGAGAGATCACAACCAACACCAAAGAAATACAGACAATTATAAAACATACTATGAGCAACTCTATGCCAACAAATTTGACAATCTGGAAGAAATGGATGCATTCCTAGAGACATATAAACTACCACAACTGAACCAGGAAGGAATAGAAAGCCTGAACAGACCCATAACCAGTAAGGAGACTGAAACAGTCATCAAAAATCTCCAAACAAACAAAAGACCAGGGCCAGACAGCTTCCCAGGGGAATTCTACCAAACATTTAAAGAAGAATTAATTCCTATTCTCCCGAAACTGTTCCAAAAAATAGAAATGGAAGGAAACCTTCTAAACTCATTTTATGAGGCCAGCATCACCTTGATCCCAAAACCAGGCAAGGATCCCATCAAAAAAGAGAACTACAGACCAATATCCTTGATGAACACAGATGCAAAAATTCTCACCAAAATACTAGCTAATAGGATTCAACAGTACATTAAAAGGATTATTCACCACGACCAAGTGGGATTTATTCCGGGACTGCAAGGTTGGTTCAACATCCGCAAATCAATCAATGTGATACAACACATTAATAAAAGAAAGAACAAGAACCATATGATACTCTCCATAGATGCTGAAAAAGCATTTGACAAAGTACAGCATCCCTTCCTGATCAAAACTCTTCAAAGTGTAGGGATAGAGGGCACATACCTCAATATTATCAAAGCCATCTATGAAAAACCCACCGCAAATATCATTCTCAATGGAGAAAAACTGAAAGCTTTTCCGCTAAGGTCAAGAACACGGCAGGGATGTCCGTTATCACCACTGCTATTCAACACAGTACTAGAAGTCCTAGCCTCAGCAATCAGACAACAAAAGGAAATTAAAGGCATCCAAATCAGCAAAGAAGAAGTCAAACTATCACTCTTCACAGATGATATGATACTATATGTGGAAAACCCAAAAGACTCCACTCCAAAACTGCTAGTACTTGTACAGGAATTCAGTAAAGTGTCAGGATATAAAATCAATGCACAGAAATCAGTTGCATTCCTCTACACCAACAACAAGACAGAAGAAAGAGAAATTAAGGAGTCCATCCCATTTACAATTGCACCCAAAACTATAAGATACCTAGGAATAAACCTAACCAAAGAGACTAAGAATCTATACACAGAAAACTATAAAGTACTCATGAAAGAAATTGAGGAAGACACAAAGAAATGGAAAAATGTTCCATGCTCCTGGATTGGAAGAATAAATATTGTGAAAATGTCTATGCTACCTAAAGCAATCTACACATTTAATGCAATTCCTATCAAAGTACCATCCATTTTTTTCAAAGAAATGGAACAAATAATCCTAAAATTTATATGGAACCAGGAAAGACCTCGAATAGCCAAAGGAATATTGAAAAAGAAAGCCAAAGTTGGTGGCATCACAATTCCGGACTTCAAGCTCTATTACCAAGCTGTCATCATCAAGACAGCATGGTACTGGCACAAAAACAGACATATAGATCAATGGAACAGAATAGAGAGCCCAGAAATAGACCCTCAACTCTATGGTCAACTAATCTTCGACAAAGCAGGAAAGAATGTCCAATGGAAAAAAGACAGCCTCTTCAATAAATGGTGTTGGGAAATAGGACAGCCACATGCAGAAAAATGAAATTGGATCATTTCCTTACACCACACATGAAAATAGACTCAAAGTGGATGAAGGTCCTCAATGTGAGAAAGGAATCCAACAAAATCCTTGAGGAGAACACAGGCAGCAACCTCTTCGACCTCAGCCGCAGCCACATCTTCCTAAGAACATCGCCAAAGGCAAGGGAAGCAAGGGCAAAAATGAACTATTGGGATTTTATCAAGATCAAAAGCTTTTGCACATCAAAGGAAACAGTTAACATAACCAAAAGACAACTGACAAAATGGGAGAAGATATTTGCAAACGACATATCAGATAAAGGGCTAGTGTCCAAAATCTATAAAGAACTTAGCAAACTCAATACGCAAAGAACAAATAATCCAATCAAGAAATGGGCAGAAGACATGAACAGACATTTCTGCAAAGAAGACATCCAGATGGCCAACAGACACATGAAAAAGTGCTCCATATCACTCTGCATCAGGGAAATACAAATCAAAACCACAATGAGATACCATCTCACACCAGTCAGAATGGCTAAAATTAACAAGTCAGGAAATGACAGATGCTGGCGAGGATGTGGAGAAAGGGGAACCCTCCTACACTGTTGGTGGGAATGCAAGCTGGTGCAGCCACTCTGGAAAACAGCATGGAGGTTCCTCAAAATGTTGAAAATAGAACTACCCTATGACCCAGCAATTGCACTACTGGGTATTTACCCTAAAGATACAAACGTAGTGATCCGAAGGGGCACGTGCACCCAAATGTTTATAGCAGCAATGTCTACAATAGCCAAACTATGGAAAGAACCTAGATGTCCATCAACAGACGAATGGATAAAGAAGATGTGGTATATATACACAATGGAATACTATGCAGCCATCAAAAGAAATGAAATCTTGCCATTTGCGATGACGTGGATGGAACTAGAGGGTATCATGCTTAGCGAAATAAGTCAATCGGAGAAAGACAACTATCATATGATCTCCCTGATATGAGGGAGAGGAGATGCAACATGGGGGGTAAAGGGGGTAGGAGAAGAGTAAATGAAACAAGATGATATTGGGAGGGTGACAAACCATAAGTGACTCTTAATCTCACAAAACAAACTGAGGGTTGATGGGGGAGAGGGGTTGGGGGGGTTGGGTTATGGACATTAGGGAGGGTATGTGCTATGGTGAGTGCCGTGAAGTGTGTAAACCTGGCGATTCACAGACCTGTACCCCTGGGGATAAAAATATATGTTTATAAAAAAGAAAAAAAAAAGAAATGACTTCTGAACCCACCAATAAAAATAAATAAATAAATAAAATGGTGGATAGGATTTAAATTGTCAAACATATACATGTATATTTACAATTTTATTTAAATATTTATTTATTTACTAAAATTTTAATTTATGCCTTCCAAATAGCTAGACACCAGTATGTGAGCCTCTATTTATTTATACTTTTGCTCTGGTTCCCTGAAATGCTACTGACAGGTCTGCTTAGCCCAAATCCATCCACTTCCTCTTGGTAAATTATGCAAAACTCCTGTTGTGTATTGTATAAAAATCAGAAAATACAAGTGAGTAAAAAACAGGTAAAATTACCCATTAATCTAACACCCATAGGACACTACTAACATTCTCAGAGTATACACCAAAGCTTATATATGAGATAGTTGAATATATATACTTTTTCTTTATAAAAAGTACAGCATGTTCTCTTGTAGCCTATTTTCCCCCTTAAGATTATATGCTAATTTGTTTCCAAGTAAATAAATGTAGATGCCTATCACCCTTTTCAATTGCTACAAAATGTTTCAATGTGTAGACACACCCTAATTTGTCTAGCCAAGTGCCTATTTTGAGGCCCTTGGGTCATTCACATGTTTTCACTCTTCAAACACTATGAAGACGCACAGCTTTGTACAATCCAATTATTTGATCGTTTTCTATAGATAAATTTCTACAAGTGGGATTACTGGCTCAAAGAGCACACACATCTTAAAGACTTCTGAAACAAGTACCCAAATGGACCTTGTACGGATGTATGCTCCTACCAGCCCAGTTTGAGAGCGCCCCTCCCACCACACCCTCACCACACTCTAGGGTGGGAGAGAGGTGGTTCTTCTACAGTATTGATGCCAATACCACTCTCAATGATCCCATAAAGGCCCTGCCTTAGTCAACCTTCTAAATGAAACCTGATAGAAGCACTAAATATTGTTCTTTCTTCTATTATACTTTCTTATTATTTCAAAAAATAACTAATGTATTTACTGATATAGACACCAGATTTGGCCAAGAAAGAGAGTGTTTTCCAATGAAGTGCTACCAGGACCCTAAAATAAAATTGTTCCTCTCTGTATGCCCTCAAGATATGTTCCATCACTTCTTTGTTCAAAGAGTCTCTCACTTCCTTCCTCCCCTTGCCATTCCTGTGGCCAGTAGTGAAGTCTCACACTTCTATCATCTCATGACTGGACCATGGCAGTGACTTCCTAACTGGTGTTCCAATCTCCAGTGGCCACTCCTTTCCCCATCCCAAATCTGACCCAACCTGCACACAAATCAGCTACATCCTTTTCCTTTTGTTTTCATTCCTCTGGGCACAGAAGGTTTGGGGCCTCCCAGGGGTGGAAGGAGTAACATTCAAATACCCAGGTTTAGCAATCAGGGATCCTGCATGAAGGGGTTCTCCCAGACTGATGGATTACATTTCCCGTCATTCCTCTCCCCGCACTTGGAACTTCAGGCAGGCCAGCCTCCTCTCTGGATTGGGATTCCCACCTCCATGCCTTTCTTCCCACCACTCCACCCTCCTCCAATGCTCTCCCGCCCCATTTTTATCCTATCCTTCAAGCCCAGCTTATTTAAACATCCCCCTCCTCTGCACAACTTTGCCTGAGCACTGCTGCCTGAAGACATTTCTGCACAGACAGGAAGGATTTGGACAGAGGCTTGCAGTTTTGTTACTTTGTTTTTGTTTCCATACATCTTGCCTTTCCAAATAGATCATAAACTCAAGGACAAAGATGTGTCTCTTTTTTTCTGCTTAAAACACACAACTTTATTGATAACATAAAAATAGTCTCAAATGTAGAAACACAAGTCCACACAAAGGACCAAAAATTACCTTACTCATGAAGAATCAGGTCAGTTTCTGCTCATGAAGCATACTAAAAATATCTCAATCCAGACAAGGTAATAGTCAACACATGTATTTTCAGTACATTTCATGTCCATAAAGTGATCCAGCTACAAACCATCACAAGTAACATCAGTTTCAAAGTTGTAATGCAATTTACAATGTGCATTACTTCCAGACTGCAAAACCAAAATATTACTCAGATTTGTTTGGGAACATACAATTAATCAGAGTTTATTTAATAATAGCTCAACTCTTTCTTTCACCTCAGGGTCACTGTACTCTGCTGCTAAGACTCGGAGCTTCTTGGCACAAGCTTTAGGTCGTTGGAATATGAAGTAAAGGGAATTTTTACTGAACTTGTCCTGGGTAAATACTTTTGCCCTTCTTTTAAAATGATAATTTATATTTTCAAATAGTGAAAGAGCATTAAGAATATTCTCTTTTGTCTCTTTCTTGCTAAAGATATTAATCAGTGATGTTGGTGCATTGGCAATGAGTAAGTCTTTTGTCATAGATGGATTTTTAGAGAAATTCAAAAGCATTCCCAAAATATGGTCTTTCGTTTCTCCACTTCCCACAGTTAACAAACGAAGAAATTCTGAAATATAATTTGTAACCATATGCTGATATTCACTAATAATAGTCAAATGCTTTATCAGTCTTAGTCCAGCCAGCTGTACATTTGAATTCAAGGGATAGGTGACTGTGTCTTCACAAACTTGGTTTAAGTATGTTTTCACCTTCCTATGATTTTCAGCAGCCACTGAGATGTTATTCAGTGCATTTAAAGCCTTCTGCCTAACACTAGGATAGGGATTATTGAGCAAACTTTCAATAATTGAGATTCTACCTGCATTACGAATGACTTCATGGGAAAAGGGATATTCAGGACTGTTATAAAGAGCATTATTAGCTATTTCATGAATAGAAGGATCTTCAGTCATCTCAATCATGCAAATGAGTTTTTCAAGTTCTCGTGGATCCATATTTGCTTCACGTTTACAGCGACAGGTCCAGGGCTGAGTTTTCTCCTCATACCTGATCTGCTTTCTGAGCTCATCCTCAGGTGGAAAGCAGGACTTACTTTGGTATGGAAATTCCATTTCTGTCCAGATCATGGCTCCTGCCCATGACCCCATTCCTGCACCAGGGACCATGGATGGATATGTGCCTCTTGACTCAGCTGACTTTTTGGCTTTAGTCTTAGGTGCAGATTTGTCCTCACTTCTGTTTTCATTACCATCCCAGAACCAAGACCTTTCATCAACTCCACCAGCAGTTGGTGCCTCAAGCTTACCCTTGGCATTGGCCTTATCTCCAGCTCCACACTCAAAATTGACATTTCTCTCCCTCTTGGGTCTGAACTCATTACTCCTCTCACTGTCAGCCCAAAACAAGGACCTTAAACTGATTTCCTCAATATCAGGGCTAGATGCTCTACTTAGCTCATCCTCATCTACATCCTCAGCCAAAATCCATGACTCCATGCAAGCCTCTTCCTCAGCCCCAAGCCTACAGCCCGTAGTGACTGCATCTCCATCCCAGAGCCAAGACTCCTTCCTGACCTCTGCCTCAGCCCCAGCCTCAGCCCCCACAAAGGAATCCATACAGGCTGCCTCTTCAGAGCTGACCCAGGACCCAATACTGGCCTTATCCTCAGCCCCAAATCTGGAACTAAGGATGACCTCTTCTTTAGCCCCTGATCGGGATTCAATATTGGCTTCATTTTTATCTCCAGGTTTGGATACAATACCAGCCTCTTCCCCTCTCCTGAAGCAAGACCCTGTACTAGTCTCACCCCCTGTCCTAAACCAGGATCTTTCGTTGGCCTCCATCTCAGCACTGATCTGGGGTCTTCCACTGGCCTGGTCACCACCAGCCCTAGCCCAGGTCCCTCCACTTGCCTGGTCCTCAAGCCCCAGCCTAGATCTTTTACAGGCTTCATTATGAGGCCTAGACCCAGCCCACAATTTTCCACTAGCCTGGTCCCCAGTGCCAGCCTGGGAGCCTTCTCTACCTGCTGGGTCCTCAAATCCAGGTTTGGAACAGCTATCAGCCTGAATCCCAGCCCCAGCCCAAGGCCTTCCACTGACCTGACTCCCAGTGCCAGTCCAGGACCCACCACTAGACTGGTTTGCAGGCCCTGAATTAGACCCTCCAACAGCCTGGTCTTCAACACCAGACCAGAACCTTCCTTTACTGGCTTGATCCTCAAATCCAGGTTTGGGACAGCTTCTAGTTTGATCTCCAGTCCCTCCCCAAGACCTTCCACTGACCCAACTTCCAGTATCAGCCCAGGACCCACCACTGGATGGGACCATGGGCCCTAGTCTAAATCCTCCAATAGCTTGGCCACCAGACCCACCCCAGGACCCACTTGCATTAGACTGACTCTCACTGCAAGCACAGAACCATCCACTGGACTGGCCCTCGGGCCCTGATCTACATTCTTCACTGGCCTGGTCCCCAGTGCCAGCCCAGGAATCTGCAATGGACTGGTCCCTGGGACTCAGCCTAGACCCTCCACCAGTCTGACCCCCATTGTCAGCCCAAGACCCTCTTCCACTTGCCTGCTCTTCAAATCTAGGTTTTGTCCCACCACCAGCCTGATCCCCAGGTACAGCCCAGGTCCCTCCATTGGCCTGGTCCATGGCCCCAACCAAGAACCCTCCACTGGCTTGGTCCCCAGAGTCACCCCAGGACCTTCCACTGGACTGGTCCTCAGGCCCCAACCTAGGCCCTCCATCAGCCTGGCCACCAACCCTAGCCAAAGACACTTCTACATTTGCCAGATCCTCAAATCTTGGCTTGGACTCACCACCAGATTGATCACTAGTCCCAGCCCAGGACCCGTCGTCACTGGCCTGCTCCATAGTCCCAACCAAGAATCCTCCACTGGCCTGATTCCCAATGCTGCTAGTCCAGGACCCAACACTAGACTGGTCCACAAACTCTGGTTTAAAACCTTTGCTGGCCTGTTCCCCAGCCTTAGCCCAGGACTCACCACCCGACTGGTCCATAGGTCTCAGCCTGGAGCCTCCACTAGCTTGGTCTGCAGTGTCAGCCCAGGTCACATTTTCACTGGCCTGATCCTCAAATCTAGGCTTGGATCCACCAGACAGACCACCAGTCCCAACCCAGTACCCTCCACTAGCCTGGTCCATATCCCCAGGCCAATACCCAATACTAGCCACATTCCCAGGTTTAGCTTCAGCCCAGGACCCTCCATTAGCTTGAATTCCAGCACCATCCTGGGACCTTCCACTGGTCTGTTCCTCAGCTCCAGTCCAGGACCCTCCAATGGCATCTTCCCCAGCCCAGGACACCCTACTGGCCTGACCTCCAGCCCAGGGCTCCCCAATAGCCTGGTTCCCAGTGCTAGCCCAAGAACCCCCACTGGCCTGGTTCTCAGCCCCAATCCAGGATGCTCCAATGGCCATGTCCCCAGCCTCTGACAAAGAACCCCCACTGGCCTGACTCCCACCCCAGAGCCCCCCACAGGCCTGGTCCCCAGCTGCAGCCCAGGATGGAAAACCAACTTCATTCTCAGCCTTAGCTCCAGCCCAGGACCTAATATCAGACTTATGACTAGCTCCACTCCAGGACTCAATACTGGCTTCGTTCTCATCATCAGCCCAGGACATGCTATTCTCCCAGTATCCATCCCTGGCCTGAAACCTAAATTTGATCCATCGTTCAGAAGCAATCCAATCCTCAATACCAATCCCATTCCAGTAATAGTCATGGACCCTAGGCCGAGTCTTACTGCAGGCCTGAGTACCTGTCCCACTCCCACTCTCAGAAGTGAGCATGGCCTCAGACTTGGGCTTTGCATAACCCTCATCTCCTGTGGCTTCTGCCTCAGACTTGGGTATAGCCTTGTCCTTTGTCTCAGGCAAGATCTTACTCTGGAAACGGGCTGCAGACTGAGGCTGGCCAGAGCCCATCATACGTGCCCCAGCCTCTACCCTAGACTCAGCATTGGTATTTCCCCTGACCTTACTTCTGGCGCCAAGGAGGGCCTCACCCTGAGAAATGGCCACGGCCTGGGGTGAAAGAGAGCCTACTGTATCTTGCCTATCCCTTGCCTTAAATACCACATTGAGATTGTCCCTGACCTTATTTCTGGCACCAAGCAAGTTTTCACCTTGGGAATTAGACATGGCCTGGGGTTGGGCAGTGCCTGTTATATCTGTTTGAGGCTGAGCTGAACACATTATATCTGGCCCAGTGCCTGCCTTAGATGTAGCACTGGGATTGCCCTGGACCTTACTCCTGGCAGCAGACAAGGTTTCACCTTGGGAATTAGACACAGCATGAGGCTGGGCAAAACTTGTTGTATCTGCTCTGGCCTCTACCTTAGACACAGCATTGGGATTGCTTCTGACCTTATTCTTGACACTAGGCAAGGCTTCACTCTGGGAACTGGCCACAGCCTGGGGATGGGCAAAACCCACTGTATCTGGCCCAATTCCTGCTTTAGATGCAGCACTGAGAGTGCCCCAGACCTTATTCTTAGGGCCAGTTAAGACTTCACCCTGGGAACTGGCCACAGCCAGGGGTTGGGGGGAGCCTATTGTATCTGTTTGAGGCCGGGCAGGGCCCACTGTATCTGCCCCAACCTCTGCCTTCGACACAGCATTGGGATTGCCGCTGACATTCTTAGTACCAGAAAAAACTTCACCCTGGGAAGTGGCCACAGCCTGAGGCCAAGCAGAGCCCGTCACATCTGCCCTGGCCTCTGCCTTAGACAGAACTTTGGAATTGCCCCTGACCTTACTCTTATTACCAGACAAGGCTTCACCCTGGGAACTGGTCACAACTTGGAGCTCGGCAGAGCCCACTGCATCTGCCCTGGTCTCTCCCTTACACACAGCACTGGGATTGCCCTTGACCTTATTCTTAGTACCAGATGAGTCTTCACCCTGAGAACTGGTCACAGCTTGCGGCTGCGCAGAGCCCACCGTATCTGGCCCAGTATCTGCTTTAGACAAAGCACTAAGATTACATCGAACCTTAGTCCTGGCACCAGGCAAGGCTTCACCCTTGGACTCATCCTGAAGCTTGGCAAAGCTTGTTGTATCTGCTCTGCCCTCTACCCTAGACACAGCATTAGGATTGCTGCTGACCTGATTCTTCACACCAGGCAAGGCTTCACACTGGGAAGTGGCCACAGCCTGGAGCTGGGCAGAGCCCACTGTACTTGGCCCAGCCCCTGTCTTAGACACAACATTGGAATTTCCCCTGATCTTGTTCTTAGTCCCAGGCAAGACTTCACCCTGGGAATTGGCCACAACCTGAGGTTGGGCAGAACCTGCTAAATCTGGCCCAGTTCCTGCTTTAGACAAAGCACTGGGGTTGCCCTTGACCTTTTTCTTGACACCAGGCAAGGCCTCACCCTGGGCATTTGCCACAGCCTGGAGCTGGGCAGATCCCACTGTAGCTGGCCCAGCCCCTATCTTAGACACAGCACTGGAATTTCCCTTGACCTTGCTCTTAGTCCCAGGCAGGACTTCACCTTGAGAACTGGCCACAGCCTGAGGCTGGACAGAGTTGACTGTATCTAGTCCAGCCCCTGTTTTAGACACAGCACTGGATTTACCCTTAACTTTATTCTTGATGCTAGGCAAGGATTCCCTTTGGGAATTGGCCATATCCAGGGTCTGGGCAGACCCTGTTGTATCTGTTTGAGGCCGGTCAGTGCCCATTGCATCTGCCCTGGCCTCTGCCTTAGACACAGCACTGGGATTGCCCCTGACCTTATTCTTAGTACCAGACAAGACTTCACCCTGGGCATTGGCCACAGCCTGGAGTTGGGCAGAGCCAACTGTATCTGGCCCAGCCCCTGCCTTAGACAAAGAATTGGATTTGTCTCTGATCTTATTCTTGGTACCACGCAAGGCTTCACCCTGGGCATTGGCCATAGCCTGGAGCTGGGTAGAGCGCAATGTATCTGGCCCAGCCCCTGTCTTAGAGATGGCATTGGATGTGCCTCTGACCTTGTTCTTAGTACCAGGCAAGGCTTCACCATGGGAACTGGCCACAGCCTGGGGCTGGGCAGAGCCTGTTGTATCTGTTTCATCCTGGGCAGAACACATCGTATCTGACTCAGTCCCTGCCTTAGACACAACATTGGGATTGCCCCTGACTTTGTTCTTATTACCAGACAAGGCTTCACCCTGAGGACTGGCCACAGCCTGGAGCTGTCCAGAGGCCAATGTATCTGGCCCAGTCCCTGCCTTAGACACAGCATTGGGATTGCCCCTGACCTTATTCTTAGGTCCAGACAAGGCCTCACCCTTCGAACTGGCCTTAGTCTGGGGCTGAGCAGAGCCTGCTGTATCTGTTTCAGGCTGGACAGCACATATTGAATCTGGCCCAGGCCCTACCTCAGACATAGCATTGGGATTGCCCTTGACTTTATTCTTAGTTTTAGGTGATGTTTCATCCTGGAAAGTGGCCACAGCATGATTCTGGGCAGAGCCCATTGTATCTGGTCCAGCTCCTGACTTAGACATAGTATTGGAATTGCCCCTGACCTTATTCTTGGCATCAGGCAAGGCCTCACCCTGGGAACTGGCCATAGTCTGAGGCTGCCCACAGGCCCTCAGTTCTGCCTTAGCCCCTGACCTAGAAATAGCGTTAGGATCACCCCTGCCATCAACCCTGGAATCGGGTAAAGCATCAGCGTGGGTCTTGGGCCCAACCTGAGGCTGCACGCTGGTTTTCATTTCTATCCCGACTCCTGCTTTACGCTTGCTTTTGCCTTTTCCCCTTGTCTTACCTCTAGTACCAGGTAAGGTCTCAACCTGGCTCTTGGTGGAAGCCTGAGACTGTGCCTTTGTGTCTGTCCCAGCCGCTTCCTTAGACATGGTGTTGGCATTGCCTTTAGCCTTAATCCTGCCATCAGGCAAGGCATCAGCCTGGACATTGGCCCCAGGCTGAGGCTGTGTATAGAGCTCCATGTCTGTCCCAGCCCCCATCTTAGACATGGCATTGGGATTGTCTCTGGTCTTAACCCTGGCATCAGGCAAGGCCTCAGCCTGGGAACTGGCCCTCAGGTTTGCCCTGGCCCCTGTTTTAGACAGAGCACTGGAGTTGCCTCTACCTTTAAGCCTGGTGTCCAGTGTAGCCTCAGCCTGAGCACTGGCTATAGCTTGAGGGTGAGCAGCAGCCCTCATGTCAGCTCCAGCCATTGCCTTAGATGTGACATCAGTATTTCCCCTGTCATCAACCCTGGCACCAAACACTGTCTCGACCTGTTTCTTGGCCACAGTCTGAGGTTGCATAGGAACTCTCATATCTGCCCCTGCCTTACACAGGGCATTGGTATTAGCCCCAGCATCAACCTTTGCCCCATGCATAGCCTCAGCCTGGGTCTTGGCTATAATCTGAGGCTGGACAGAAGCCCTCGTGTCTGCCCTAGACTCTGCCCGAGACACTGTTTTGTGTTTCCCCTTGACCTCAACCCCAGCAGCAGGCACGTTGTTGACCTGGCTCTTGGTTACAGCCTGAGATGGTGTACAGGACCTCATGTCCGCTTGAACTTCTGCCCTGGATGAGGCATTAGGATTTCCCTTAGCATCAACTGTGTTACCAGGCCTGGCCTCAGACTGACTCTTGGCCACACTCACAGTCTCTTCTGGGGCTCTTGCCTTGGTCTCAGCCACAATTCCAGTCTTACTTATGGCACCCATCTTGGCCACCTCCCTGGTCACTCCTAAGGCCTCACTCTGGGTCACTGTCACTCTGTTCGTCTCTTTTTCAGCCAGTATATGAGCTTCCACTTTGGTCTGGGTCATTACTTCTTTCTTGGTCTCTGCCCTGGCAGCCAGTGGCCAAACTTTAGCCTTGGTCTGGGTCACAGCCTCTCTCCTGACTACTCTCCCAGCCTCAGAGTCAGTTTGGGTCACGGCTTCTTTCATAGCTACTTCCCCAGCTTTGACCTGGGCTTCAGTCAAAGTCACTACCTCTGTCATGCCCACTTTTCTGACCACTGTTTTGTCCTCAGATTGTATCTCTGCCTCTGCCTTTGCCTCAGCCATTGTCATGGCCTGAGAGCTAGCTTTGGGTCTAGCTTTAGCAGTGGTGGTAATCTCTACTTCAGCCCCAGCCCTCCCTCCTGTTTCAGCTTCTGCTCCAGATGTGGCCTTGGGTCTAGTCTCAGTCTCTGTCCCACCCATGGCTTCACCTGTGGCCAGGGTCTGGTTCTGTACCCCAACCACAGTCCCCATCTTGACCCTGGACCCATTTTTGGCAAGTGTCCTCACACTCTGGACTCTTCCTTTGGTTAATCTGTAAAGGTAGTAGCAGGTACCAGCCCAAACCACCAGTCCTGCAGTCACCCAGCACACTTCCTGAACGCGGCCCATGTAATCACCCCTAGTAAAGTCACAAACAAGGCACAGGGGGCTAAATCAGGATGGGGAAAGAGGGTAGTAGGTCTGGGTGTAGGCCTGTGAGGGCGCTGGTCTTCAGCCACTTAAAGGCCACTACAGCTGCCACTGGAGGTGGACCTAGAAGTGGAGGAAGGAAATGGACTAAAATTTCTCTTCTACTTTGTGCCTCATACAGATAGATACACAGAAGGACAGGAAAGTGTAGAGATGATGTGCATGGTGTGAGAAGAGGATGATGAGCCAACTCTCTCTCCATCCTTTTTATTTTCTCCCCTCCCATTTTCCCTAGTACCCAACAACTTTCCCCTAAGGTACATCCACACACATTTTCTTACACCAAATGAAAAATGAAAAAGATGGTGGGGGAGGAACTATGAATGGGAGAAACTGAGAAGCCCTCAGACCTTGATTTTTACTGGACCTATTCTCATCACCATTCCCGAAGGTCCCCATCCTCATACCAACCTGTAATGATCAAGGCAGTTCCCTCCTCTTTCCTTCTCTTGGTTGGTGATATACCCTAAAGTAGATCTATTAACTCATGAGATCTGTGGACCTAGAGACAGACAGACAGACAGACAGACGGAGGGACAGATGGTACTGGAGATTTTGTTCTTGATGTGACAGGCATATTATCAAACTACCTTTCTATCTCTCTCAGTTCACCCCACTCTCTGTACCAAAATACAGGCAAGAGTATGACAGGGATGGTGGGAAAGGGAGAGGCAAAGGATCCTCCAGACTGGACACTGACCACACTGGATGCACGCTAATCTCCACCAGCCCACTGTAGAGGTCTACCCAGGCAGTTCCCATCCTCTTACCAGTCTATACTGATCAGGGGTAATTTCCTCCTTGTTTCTTTGCTTCCAGTAATCTCAAGCCCTACAGCAGACCTGCAGGAAGATCTATGGACAAGCAAACAAACGGGAGGTAATAGACACCAAGTCCTCACAGAACACACAAGCACCCTGATCCCTGATCCCAGTATCTGCCTTGGCAGATCCCATGTCCAGTTTGCTATTGTGTCCCATCTTGAAAGCCCTCCTTTCTAGTCCTCTCTCAGTCACACTCCAGCCCACCCCTACCCCAATAAGCTTCCTGTTTCCTGCCCTGAAATCAGCAGGGATGTAGCAACACTGTGGACACGGGGGAGAGTGTAGGAGAGGCAGAAGTACCATACTGAGACCCTCTCAAGTCTCAGCCACCTTCTGTGCTCACCTTCTTGTTATCCCCAGGTGCTGCCCACCTTCACACAAACCTTCATGGTTCCAGGCCAGTTTCCCCCTTTCCCTGGCTTCCAGCCCTACTGTAGGTCTATGGGAGAAGACCTAGGAACAAACAGAGAAAAAGGGGAGGGTAACTGTTGAGTGTTTGTGACATCCCAGCATCTAAAACAGGGGTTCCGGCACCTGCTTTACTAGATCTAGAGACACATTCTCTGGCAAGCAGAACTTGGGGTTTTCCCAGCACTGAAAGGGGCAGCATGTAAAAGGGGGGCAGGAGAAATAAAAGGGAAGAGACAGGGGCAAATTATTTTAAAACCACCTGTAGGATTCTAAGGTTTCTCCCAAAAATCCATCAGTTCCTTCACCAAGGTGCTCAGACAGGCAGGGGAATCTGGAAAATGGAGAGAGAGATGGAGCCCCCCCATCCCCTACTCTAGAATCAAACAGAGCCTACTGCCATCTACTTCACCTTAAACCCATCTCTAGGAGTCTCCAGCAGAAGAGACAAGGAGTGAGAAGGCTTTTTCTTCTGCAAAATCGCTATCCCTCCCAGCAAAGGCTATCTCAAAGAACAAGTAATGTTCTTTAATACAATTTGTACTTTCTTAATAGTACCTGAAGTGCAAATGAAAGCATCCATGTAAAAGTTTGTTGTCTTTACTGGTCTTCAACATACAATTTAAGTTAAAAACCCTAAGCTTAGCAAGTAAACGTGATTTAAGGAAAGTCCCCCCTAGTTAGCCCCAGCCCATGTCCCAACCAGACAGCGGCGCCTAAGTTCCTGTGCAGGAGAATTCCTAAAGAACTTCAAATGTTCAGAGGCGGGGTGTGCTCACACTAACCTCCACAGATCCCGTGCAGTTTTCTTCTCTCCTTCTTCCCTTGCCTCGCCACAAACAGTGCCACACGGAACTACTGACAGGAGAAAGTAAAGGCACTGAGTGCTTGCACCAGCACCCCGGACACAGATCCCAATACCCACCTTTCGGGATTCAGAATCCCGGTTATCAAACGTCCCTCCCCGCATTCCCAGACGCCACCCCCACCAACTCCACAGTCCAGTCACCAAGGCCCACCATTTTCTCTGTAAATGCCACGGTGGCATGTCCCTTCCACTGAAATGAGCAGGAAGCTGGGCGGACGTGTGCGGTCAGCGATTAGAGTCAGAGAGGATGGGACATCTCAATCTGTGCATTTCCCTCTAGAGACACTTCCCCGCCCCCCACTCCCCAGCCATCTGCCCTGTCAGAGCCCAAGGTTCCCCCGCACGGACGGAGGCAGGGGGAGGGGACTCGGGAGAATCACAGAGAAGGCTCCTGGAACTTAAACCCTCTTTGTCCCCCATCACCGAACTGGCTACCGAGGTAGGCCGACCACTGCCGCCCTGGCTCGGCGCGCAGGCCCCGGTGCCCTTACCTGCTCCGTTTTCCTCGGGCCCAGTGCCAGCCCGCCAGGCGCAGGACAGCGGGGAACCGGTACCCAGACACGAGTGACGACTGCACCGAAGGCTGCGTCGCTCTGCAGCTCCAGGTCACGTGAGGGCCCCGCGTCACCAGCGAGCTCTCTGCCCACCCATCCCCACCCGCTTCGGCCTGTGGGGAGCTCTACCTGACCCTGTCCCCCACCTCCGCCCTTCCCAACTCCCCCTCCACCAGTCTGCGAGCTGAGCCCCAGAGCGCACCTCCTAATCACTCAGCTCTGTCCTCTCCAATCTGAGGCGCGACTAGTGAGTTGTTTCACCTCTTTGCGCTTGGGGTTTACCCTTCTCTGATTACTGGGGAGGGTCTGCATATCACCCTCCCCTGGCCTTGGTTCTGGCCTTTTCTCTGCTTAGAGGAATCCTCTCTTTCCCTCTTAGGCTGTAAGACTAACACTCCCCATCGGGTACGTCGCTGCACCAAAATGGGCTAGGGAAGGGGTGTCGGGAAAGGAAGCAGAGAGTGCAAGTAGATGCTTAACTTTCTTCTTTTTAATGTTCTTACCGCCCCCCCCAACCCCCGCTTTTAAAATCGCATTCATTGTTTTTGTAATTGGGAAATGCAGGCAAGTTATTTTCATTCGACATTTAAAAATTAGGTCATAAAAATAACAAAAGACTCATTTCTTCACATTATTTTGTGCCTCATTAATTGGTATAAACGATTTCAGTTTTCAACACATACTAGTAATCATTGACATTTTATGCACAAAATTTTCCTAAACAAAACCAGCACGTTTTCAATGCGATCTATTAATTGATCTGCGGAAAGACATTCCATTTTCTAAAGCTGGCAATTCCCCACAAGCAATTTACAACCTTTTGAAGTTCTGGCTGAACTTACTATGATCTTCTGTCAGATGTCTGAGAACTTCCTCACAGATGACTCTTGGATGATTGAGTGAAGACCCAACTCTTGATGAACCCAGTGCCTAAAAACTGATGACTTCCCAGATTAACCTGCTTTCCATTCAAGGGACTTTATTTGGATGTTACACAAACGTGGGATCAAATCGGTCTCATCACACGCTGGACAGGACCAACTGCTCTCCCACTGATGGAAATGAGGCTTAGCATGTGAAATTTTCACTTAATCATGACACTGGTGAGATAGCTCCAGAATCTGTTTTTCAGGTACTGTATGTCTGTCACCCTAACAGCCACTAGTGCTCAGTGTCTTCCAGTGGAGACAGTGCTGAGGGTCTGTAGGTGACTGTGAATCACTTCGACACCCCTGAAATCTGTGCCATTTTTCCCTCACGAAAAGCATAGTTGACAGGATGCCAAGCAGTCACCACCGGCTGAGAGAGGACTTTTCACTCCCTGCCTGCTGTTACAAGTTCACTGCACCACCCATACAAGCCCCTCAGAATAATCCCAGAACTCAGGGACAAAGTATGCAGAAGTTAGTCCCCAGACATTCAGCTGTCCCTGCTAGGGAGTCATACTCTAAATATAGACCCTTTAGGCAGCCTCTTTCTTTGAATGCTGAAACCTGACACCCCAGCAGGAAGCACTCCCTGTGAGGGGCCCCTGTGTGGGGGAGGCCCCTCTAGGAAGGGAGCCAGGGAGCCCAGAGTGCCAAAGGACCTTACTAATGACTTTCTGAGCTCAGTCGCCTTAACCAACTTAAATTCTCCATCGAAGGGAAAGATTCAGAAATCGGTTACATAAACTTTTAAAACCTTAGGCAAGTAAAATACAAAACCCATAAGCATAGGCTGACAAGTGGCTAATTTGTAATAATCTAAAAACTTACAAATCACTAGTAAAATGATAACCCAGTAGAAAAATGTGCCAAAGACCTCAATGGATTTGTTCACAGAAATGAAACACAAATGACTGATAAACATGAAAAGATGCTAACTTCAAAGAAAGGCAAATCCAAACAATTATATCTTATCTTGTTTCAGCTAGGCATTTGTAAGAATACAGAAATGTGAGGGATGCCTGGGTGGCTCAGCTGTTTGAGCATCTGACTCTTGGTTCAGGCTCAGATCATGATGTCAGGGTATTTGCTTGAGATTCTCTCCCTCTCCCACTGACCCTCTTTTCTCTCTCTCTCTCTCATAGATAATTAAATCCTTAAAAATATAGATGGATAGAATTTTGATAATACTATTGATTGGTTTGTGAAGAAATGGGCACTCCCACACTCTGTTGGAGGCAGATTACTCTGCTGCAACCTTTTCTGGGTTGGCAAAAATCTATTAAATGATAAATATAACATCACACAAATTCTTTGACCCAGCAATGCTATTACTAAGGATTTAACCAATGTATATATCTGCACAGTTTCTCAAAGATATGTGTGAATTTCATAAAGGATATCTATTGCAGTACCCATAAAGGTTAAAAAAAAACTGAAGAAACATAAAGGGAAATGTTAAATACATTATGTTAAATATACAATATGGTTGATAAAAAGAAAGATTTAGTTCTGTGTATCCTGATGGAAATATACTTAGGGTATTTTATTATTTGCTGTTTATTTTCTGTAATTACATGCAAATTTCACAAGAATATATTCTAGTATAAGAGTCAAACCCGGAAAAACACTAGTACCACTTTAACTCCACTATCCTCATCCAAAGTACAGTTACCTTCCCATTGCTATAAATTTGTTATGTTTAATGATTTTCTATACATTATATATACATGTATATCTTACTAAATATATATGGGATTATATTCAACATACTGTTTTGCAACTCATTTTTTCCATTTAAAATTATATCTCAGAGAGCTCTACATACCAATACTTTTATTTTTTTAAGATTTTTATTTATTTACTTGAGAGAGAGAGAGAGCATGACGAGCATGCATGAGGTGGAGGTGCAAAGGAAGAAGAAGCGAGAATATAGCAGGATATAGCAGACTATACCCTAGGTATAACAGACTATACTTGAGTGCAGAGCCCAGCACGGGGCTCAATCTCACAATCCTGAGATCAGGACCTGAGCCAAAACCAAGAGTTGGTCACTTAACTTCCTGTGCCACCCAGGCATACCCACATACCAGTACATTTAAATATGTTTTATTATTTTTAACTGCTATGTACTATTCCATAGCTTGGCTATGCTATTGTTTATCTAATTTCATTTCCCAACACCCCATTGATGAACATAAAATTATTCTGAGTCTGGGTCTAACAAAATCAAGGCTACAGTGAGAAATCTGATACCCACAGATAGAAGGATTTCTTTAGGCTATTCTGATATAAATAAAATTTATTTACATTTAAGGGTATGAGATTTTATACATTCAGTACTGCCCAAGAAAGGAAAAGAGTTGTTATATATTTAATGGGTATACCACCAAACTGCCCTCCAAAGACACCGGGCAATTTACACTCCTGTCAAGCATATGACAAGCACTCCATTCCCATGCTCTCATGCACAGTGTAAATTAATAATTAGTGTCAATTTAAGAGACACAAAAATGTATGAGGTTGTCCTTTTAATTCACATTTTCCTAAATATCTATAATCTTTAGCATTGTTGCATATGCTTATTGGTCATTTGCATTTCTTCATTGAGCATTAGTTGTTTATATCCTTTGAGTATTTTTTTCATTCAGCAATATTTTTCTCACTACTTGTAGTTCCTTGTGCATACACCTATACAATAGCTGTTTTTCTCTTATATAAATTGCACATATAATTCTCCCAAACTGTCACTGACATTTTAATTTTATGGTATTTTTTGATACCAGAATTTTTATATTTTGATGTAGTCAAATATATCAACTTTTTCCTGTATAGCTTCTGGGTTATATAAGCTATGTATATTTGAATTTAAACACATATGTATAGATATGATATATATGTGGGTATATATATATATATATTCAAATATATGGCCAAATTCCAATACAATTCACGTAACAGTCCATTATTCCTCAACTAATTTAAAATAACTTATGCTAGGGGTGCCTAGAGGGCTCAGTCAGTTGAGCACCTGACTCTTGATTTTGGCTTAGGTCATGATCTCAGGATCCTGGGCACAAGCCCAACTTCGGGCCCCACACTCTGCTCAGAGGGGTGGGGAGGTGGGGCAGTCTGCTTGAGGAGTCTCCCTGTGCCCCTCCCCCCAATCGCTATATTTCTCTCAAATAAATAAATCTTTAAAAAATAAATGCTTATGCTAAATTCTTATTTATACTCAGACATGTTTCATGGATTGACTTTTCTGTTCTGCTGATATATGTGTGTGTGTGTACATATACATGTGTGTCCGTATGTGTGTGTATATATGTATATGTATGTATGTATATATATGTATATAACTGCCTCAATAGCATGCTTGGAATCGGTATAGCTTTGCAGCAAGTTTAGGTGTCTGGGAGGAAAAATCTTTCATTTCTTTTTCATTTCTTTCATTTCTTTTTCATTTCATTTCTTTTTCAAACTGTTTTTGGATATGATTGGGCATTTCAAATAAAGTTCCAAGTTTCATTTTTTTTAAGATTTTATTTATTTATTTGAAAGACAGAGATCACAATTAGGCAGAGACACAGGCAGAGAGAGAGGGAGGAAGCAGGCTTCCCGCTGAGCAGAGAGCCCGATGTGGGACTCGATCCCAGGACCCTGAGACCATGACCTGAGCCGAAGGCAGCGGCTTTAACCCACTGAGCTACCCAGGCACCCCCCCAAGTTTCATTTTTTAAAAAAAATCCTGTTGGGCTTCTATTACAATTGCACTGAGTTTATAGATTAACTTAGGGAATAATTAAAATCATAATAATAAATTATTATTTTCATCCCGAGTCATGTATTTTTATTTATTTTTTTTAATTTTTTTTTTTTAGAGTGTGTGTGTGAGAGGTGTGCAGAGGGGTCTGGGAGAGAGAGACTCTCAAGTAGGCTCCACATTCAGCGAGGAGCCCAACACAGGGCTGAATCTCAAGACCCTGAGTTCATGACCTGAGTTGAAATCAAGAGTCAGACACTTAATGGACTGAGCCACCCAGGTGCCCCAATATTTTTTTAAGATATTTTTAATTTATTTATTTGACAGACAGAGATCACAAGTAGAAGAGATGCAGGCAGAGAGAGAGAGAAGAGGAAGCAGGCTCCCTGCCGAAGAAGAGAGCCCGATGCGGACTCGATGCCAGGACCCCGGGATCATGACCTGAGCCGAAAGCAGAGGCTTTAACCCACTGAGCCACCCAGGTGCCCCGCCCCAATATTTTTAAAATTTATTTATATCTTTTGTGCCCTTCAGTACAATTATACAGTTTCCTTCATGTAGATTTTGATTATTTCTTATTTGCTGTATTCCCAAATATTTAACAGTTTTGGTTAACATTGTGAATGGTGGCTTTCTGCATATGATATTCTTTTTTGGTTTTTAGGAAAACAATTTTAGCTTTTTATAAAAATCATGCATGCTGGGATGCCTGGGTGGCTCAGTTGGTTAAGCGTCTGCCTTCAGCTCAGGTCGTGATACCAGAGTCTGGGATCCAGTCCCAAATCGGGCTCCTTGCTCAGTGAGGAGCCTGTTTCTCCCTCTTCCTCTGCCTGCTGCTCCCCCTGCTTGTGCACACACACACACACACTCTCTCTCTCTCTCTCTCCCTAATAAATAAAATCTTTGAAAAATAAGAAAAAAATAAAAAATCTTGCATGCTAATTATAACTAAGTGATTCAATGCAGTAAAGTACAAAGAAGAAAGGTAAACTATCACTCAGATTCCAACACCATGAAATAACCATAAAATTTTCAAAGAAAAATCAAACTCCCTGGAAAGTATATGTTTAGATCTGAGCATTTCATTCTTTAAGAATATACTCTTGGGGGAGTGCCTGGGTGGCTCTGTTGGTTAAGCCTCTGCCTTCAGCTCAGGTCAGGATCCCAGAGTCCTCAGATTGAGCCCCTCAACCCCGGTGGGGTTCCCTGCTCAGCATGGAGTCTGCTTCTCCCTCTTCCTCTGCCTGCCACTTGCCCTGCTTGTGCGCTCTCTCTCTCTCTCTGTCAAATAAATTTTTTAAAAAAATCTTTAACAACAAAAAAAGAATATATTCTTGGGGTGCCTGGATGGCTCAGTCAGTTAAGCATCTGACTCTTGATTTTCCGCTGCGGTCATGATCTCAGAGTCCTAGGGTGGAGCCCCGACTCTGATTCTGCACTCAGCATGGAGTCTGCTTGAGATTCTCTCCCTCTGCCCCTCCTGCTCATTCTCACTCTCTCTCTTTCTCTCTCAAATAAAATAAATAAATAAATAAATAAATAAATAAATAAATAAATAAATAAATATAAAAAGGAATATATCCTTAATATCTGTGTACATATACTATATCTCATTTCCTTTCATTTTTTTTTGTCTTTCTCATCTCTAATCAATGTAATCATCTCAAGCTCTTCTTCTGTCTGTAATTCAATTTCTAGCCATGTTTTTCCAGTTCAGCTATTTATAATTTATTACTTCTATGATAATGTTCTTTGTGCCTAATTAGTTCCTTAGTTTGCAATCTTCCTTTTTATCTAATTCTGCTGTCTTATCATCTCATCTTTGAGCTTTGGAGTTTCTTTTTAAGTCTATATTTTTATTAAGTTGTTCTATAGCTTAAAGTACTTATTGGAAATTTCCTTCTGTACTTTGGGGCATGTTTTTTTCTCTTTTAGATTCTTGGCTTTTCACATGCCATATCTTATATGGCTCCTGAGGGGCAAGGGCAAGGTTAAGGATCTGACTGCCTAGCCCCACTGTTCTCAGCTCTGGGATCTTCTGTTTCTTTACTTGCCTGTGACTTTTTGAAGTTTGTGTAATTAAGATGTTCCCATTTCTTTGGTTGCTGATGATGACTCCCACTCCACCCCTGCTGGGTTTTTACTCCTTTGGTTTTGCATTTTTTCAGGTATTTCAGTCCTGAGATGGAGCCCCAGCTGGCTCTCTGCTCAGCTGGAAGCCTGCATCTCCCCCTCCCACTCCCCCTGCTTATGTTCCCTCTCTTGCTGTGTCTCTCTCTGTCAAATAATAAATAAAATATTTTTTAAAAAAGGAATGGGTGCTTAATTCAACAAATGATCTTATGGTACTTATTGGGATAATCATACTTTAATATTTTAATATCACATTACTATTTAATATTATTTTACATAATTTTAAAATGATTTACTACGGTGGATTATAATAAAACTGTTCAAATAATAAATTGCACTTGAATTCTTGGGATAAATCTCACATGGTAGTGACTATTTTTTATACACTGCTGGATTTCAATTTGCTAATATTTGATTTCCTATTTTTTGTACATGTTTGCTGATGAGATTAGTTTATAGTTTGTTTTTGTGCATCATCCTTTTCCAGTTTTTGCTGCTAAGATTATACTAATCTTGTAAAATGAATTGGAAAGTTGTCTATGTTCTGGAAATTGTTTATATAACCAGAAAATTTTCTGCTCCTTGAAGGTTGAGAGAACTTTGTTAGAAAACAGTCTGAGAATGATAATTGTACTTTTTTCCTTTTTGTTTGTTTTTAAAGTAGTAGATCTTTAATTATTTTTTGACATCTTCATTGGTTTTTGATCTATTCAAATTTTCTACTTCTTGAAACGTTGATAATATGTTTATATTTATATTTTATATTTATATTTTATAATATTCCTTAAAATATCTATTTTTCCTGAAATTTTAAATTTAGTGGTACAAAGATATGACATTTTCTTGTATTTTTTCCCAAATGTCTTCTATATTTGCAACTACGGTTCCTAATGTTTCTTTTCTTTTCTTTTTTAAAAAATTTTATTTATTTGACAGAGAGAGACAGCAAGAGAGAGAGCACAAGCAAGGAGAGTGGGAGAGGGAGAAGCAGGCTTCCTGCCTAGCAGGGAGCTCCATGTGGTGGCATCCATGCTGGGCTTGATCCCAGGACTCTGGGATCATGACCTGAGTGGAAGGCAGAAGCTTAACTGACTGAGCCACCAAGGCACCCCTTCTTTTCTTTTCTTAATCAGATTTGCCAAATTTGTTTCTCTAAGAACAAGGTCAGGTTTTATCAATCAATTGTACTGTGCTTTTTGTTTTGTTTCTTATCTTGTTTTCAATTTTTATTTTTTTTCCTTCTATTTCCTTTGGATTCAGTTTATTGTCCCTTTTCCATACTCTTGAGTTGAGCACTTAGTTCATTTATCCTAAATTTTTCTTATTTTCAAATATGTATTTGAGTCTATAAATTACCTTCTTGATATTGCTCTAACCACATCCCACAGGTATTACAAATGATGTTCTCATTTTCATTCTTCCCTGCATAATAAGAAGTGTTGATTTTTATTTCCTCTTGAACCCAAGAGTCATTTAGAGAAGTTGTTTTTCATTTTGGGTTGGGTGAGAATTTTTTGTATTAATGTCCAATTTTATTGATCATATCATGTCACCTCCTCTTCTAGGCTTTCCCTAAACATGCAATTTAAAATATCCCCCCACCCCGCTTCTATAACATCATCCGGTTGGATTTCCAGTAAAGGATTTATCACTTGCTTATATGTTTAGGTATTATTTGATTCCTTTCTTTAAGATGTAAACTCTTTGGGAACAGGAACACCGTCTTTTATTCAACACCACATTTTCAGTAGCTAAAACAGGGCCTGGGACACAATAGGCACTCAATAAATATTTGCTGAATAAATAAATTATGGCCAATAATTATGAGACCTATGATTATTATTTCTGTTTCTTTTTAATGAAATCGGTGGATTTTAACTGTTGAATGAGCATGTTCTAACACATGAACAAGTTCTGTGAATCATGTGCACTTGAAAAGAATGTTATTTCCTGTTATGGGCAAAGTTGTTTATATTCGGGAGATTAGTTAAAGCTTATTGATTGTGTAATCCAAATCCCCTCTATACTTGCTAATCTGTGGATTACTGAAAGAGGTATGGTAAGCTTTTCATTATGGCTGTAGATGTAACAACTTTTCCTGCTATTTAAATTATATTTTGCATTAAGTATTTTGAACCTATATGGCTAATTACACAAAAGATTGTAACTGCTGTTTTCTAGGTAATACAACCATGCTTGTTAATATTAAATATCCCTCTTTGATCCTTTTAGTCCTTGCTTTCTGAAGTTTTACTCTACCTGAGATTATGTTACATTTGCTTTCTTTTTATTTGTTTTTTCCTCATTTGTCTTTTTATTTAATACAATATAGAAGTGGATTTTTACTTTCAGGTTCAACACTATCTGAGAGTCTCCTTTGCTTTTTAAAAAGTGACTTTAATTGATTAATTATGATATGTTTGGATTTATTTCTGTCACCTGTTTTTACATTCTCTATTTACCATGCTTTTTGTTGCTCTTCCCACCCTGCTTTATGTTGAACCAGTTTATTTCACCTATAGTGGTCTGGAGGCTATCACATTCGATTTTTATTCCACCCTTTTCATCAGCCATAAAAATTTTTTCTTTTCCAGATAATTTTATTAGACATATTTTTTAAATCTTATTTTCAATTTTTTATTTATTTTATTTATAATTTTCAACGTTATAGTAATAGGAAGTCTAGCATATATCAGTTTTGGATCAGCGTTTCTTTTTTTGTTACATAAAATTAGCTTTATTATTTTTTGGAAAAGAAATGTATTTATTGTGGAAAATAAGAACATACAGATACACAAAGGGAAAGAATAAAAGTCACCCTTGAGGCCATCATTGTTGACATTTTTATATAAGCCTCTCAGAGTTTTCTTTTTTTTTTAATTTATTCTTATTTTTTTTAATGATAGGAAATCCAGCACATATCAGTTTTTAGATCAGTGTTTCTTAAATTAGGACAATTTTATCCACCATGGGACATTTGGCAGTGTCAGGAGACATGGCCAAAGCCATAAGGTTTCTAGTCTAGAATCAAACGTAGGGAAATATCTTCATGACGTTGGAATAGGCAAAGATGTCTTGGACAGGATATAAAAACATTAGTCACAAAAGAGAAAATCAGATGTTATTAAAATTTAATTTTTCTGTTCATCTATAAACATTATTAACAAAATGAATAGGCATGCCATAGACTTAGAAAATATATATATGCAGAACTTATACCTGACAAAGGACTTGTATCCTGCTTATATATAACGACATACAAATCAACAATCAAAAGAAAATCCAATGTAAAAGGAGACACAAACTTGAATGTACATTTCACAAAGAAAGATATCCAGTCCTCAACACCTTTAGTAATCAGAGAAATGTACATTGAAACCACACTGAGATCACCACACACTCACTAGAATGGCTAAAAACAAAGACTAACAACACCAAGTTGGTGAGAATGGAGAAACCAGAATTTTAACGCATTGCCATTAAGGATGTAAAATGGTACAACCACTTTGGAGAACTTTTTGGCAGCCTTTTATGAAGTCTAACATTCACTTACCATATGACCTAGAGAAATACCCTGTTTATTTCTGAGTAGTTCATCAAGAAAAAAAAAATGAAAACTTATATATGTCAACACAAAAACTTGTACACGAAAATTTGTATCAGCTTAATTCATAATCATCCAAAACAGGAAAACAATAGGAGAAAGGATAAACAAATTGTTACACATACATACAATAAAATACTACTCAGCAACAACTAATAAAATACTGATACATGCAACAGCATGAATAAATCTCAAAAGCAGTATGTTGAATGAAAGAAGTCAGACACAAATGAGTATTACAGGATTCTATTTAAATGAAACATAAGAGCAAAAACAATCCATGGTGATAAAAATCGGCAAGTGATTGTCTGGGGAATAGAGAAGAATTAACTGGAAAGACATATAAGAGACCTTTCTGGAATGATGGAAATGCTCTATGGCTTATTTTGTGCGGTGTTTGCATGGTTATATGCAATTGTTAAAACTCTTCAAACTGAACATTTAAGGTATGTGTGATATACTGCATGTAAATTATATTTCAATACACCCCAATTTCCTCCCCAGAAAGAGTTGTTTTATTAGTTTGGATATTACATACCACACCTTTTTCTGTGAATTTCATACACATATATGTACCTATGGAAATGTTGTTAGGGGGCATCATATTATACATACATTTCACAACTTGTTAGTTTTCACTCATCAACATATCTTGGAGAGCTCTTTCCATGTCAATAAATGTGGATTTTCTTTTTTTTAAGATTTTTTATTTATTTATTTATCCTCCTAGAGCAGGAGCACAGAGAGCTGCAGGCAGAACAGGCAGAGGAGAAACAGGCTCCCTGCTGAGCAAGGAGCCCGACGTGGGACTCAATCCCAGGACTCTGGGATCATGACCTGAGCCGAAGGCAGATGCTTAACCAACTAAGCCACCCAGGTGTCCCAAATGTGGATCTTCTTAACTCTTATATTGTATTCCATAGTGTGGCTATAGTATGGTTTATCTAGCCATTCCTTTACTGATAGACATTTAGCTTTTTTTTAATTTTTAACAATAACAATGTTACAAAAATTTTCTTTGAAAATTTTTGCCAATCGAAAAACTGAGAAGTGGTATACCAATGTTGTAGATTACATTTTTCTATTAAGTGGTGAAATCGCACATCCATTCACATGTTTATTGGTCATTTGTAGCTTCAAAAATTGCCTGTTCATATCTTTTTCATATTTTCCTGTTGTATTATCTTTATCTTATTATTTTTGCAGAAGAGCTGCATTTAGTGTGGATAGCACTTGCTTCTCTGTTTTGTACGTTGCAAATATTTTCTTCCAGTCTGTGGCTTGTTTTGATATTATCCTGTCTTTTCATAGACTGAAATTTCTCAACTTTAATGTAATCAAATGCATCTTTTCATTTAAGGATTTCTTTCTTCCCCAACTAAAGCTTATGAAAAATACTCTCATATATTGTTATGATACTAATATAAGTTTTTAAAAATCAATTTAGAATTTAATAAGTGACATGAGATAGTCTCTGGTGTCACTTTTTTCCAAATAGATACCCAGCTTTCCAAAAGTATGTGCTGAAGAGTTTTCCCTTCTCCCACTGATACTTTTATTAACATGTAGTCTACACACAATGTTACATTAGTTTCAGATGTAAAACATAGTGATTCAAGAAGTCTGTATATTACGCTATGCTCAACACAGATGTAGCTACTACCATCTGTTGCCATACAACATTATTACAATATCAGTGACTATATTCCTTATGCTGTACCATTCATCCCTGTAACTTATTCATTCCATAGCTGGAAGCCTGTATATTCTATGTCCTTCACCTACTTTGCCCATCTCCCCAGCCCCATCTGGCAACACATCAGTTCGTTCTCTGTATTTATGCATCTGTTTCTGCTTTGCCCATTTGTTTATTCTTTTGTTTTGTATTTTAGATTCCACATGTAAATGAAATCATATGGTATCTGTCATCTTCCACTGATTTGAAGTACAACTTTGACCATATATTTAATTCCCGTATATATTTGGATCTATATGAAAATATGTAGGTTAAACACTAAAGTCATCTTATACAGACTTTTCTGTACTATGTTTTTCTTCACATTAATTTATAAATTTAGCACTATGCAATCAAACTTATTCTTTTTTAAATGACAGTCAGAGCAACAGTTTGAACTGGAACAGAATTTCTTATATTTTCTAAAACTATTAGACCGAACAGAACTAAGACTGAGCAAAACAAAGGCAGAGAAGCCTTGGGAGCAATCCGTTTTATTAAAGGAAAAGAACTGGGTATTTGCCTACCTCTCTGTCAGGAACCGTATTTCAAGTAACAAAATAGCCCAGTTAATGAGCAAAAACACTTGCTTATAGATTAGAAGAATGCTAGCTAATAAGCAGAGAAGAGAGATAGAATTCAAAAATTATCACTTTGTGATCCCCAATGAAATCATTGATTCAGGCAAGGATCATCTATAGATGTTTAAATCATCAGATGCTTGTCATGAGCAGAAAAGTATAACTTTACAAAAGAGGTATTATGTCATCACCAGCTTAACCCAGTTTAATTTGTTTATGGGTTTTTTCCTTAGCTTTTTGAAGTAGATGCTTTGATGGTTTATTTCCAATTTTTCTTAATTTCACAGGTTTGTTTTTTGTTTGTTTTGGTCAGGTTTATTGCAGTAAAATTTACACACAGTAAAATTCACTTTTTTACATGTAAATTTTTGTGAGTTTTGACAAATGTATGCATTCAAGTAACTACCACCACAATCAAGATATGGAATATTATCCTCATCCTCAAAAAGCTCCTTTGTACCTTTATAATCAAGTATCCCCAACCTCAGCCTCTGGAAACCACTTATCTGATTTCTGTACCTCTAGTTTTGCTTTTTTCAGAATGCCAAATAAATGGAATCAGATTAGAGTGTCTGAGTTTCATTTAACGTAGGGCTTTTGAGCTTGTCCATGTTCTTACTTGTATTAATAACCTGATTCTTTTTTTTAAGGATTTATTTATTTATTTATTTATTTATTTACTTGGCAGACAGAGATCACAAGTAGACAGAGAGAGGGGGGAAGGCAGGCTCCCTGCTGAGCTGAGAGCCCTATGTGCGGCTCCATCCCCGGGGTCCTGGGATCATGACCTGAGCCGAAGCCAGAGGCTTTAACCCACTGAGCCACCCAGGCGCCCCAACCCAATTATTTCTGTTGCTGAACAGTATTCCACTGTACGTATGTAGCATGATTTCTTTATCCATTCCAGTTTCTGAACATTTGGGTTGTTTCCAGGTTAAGCCATTTACCAATGAAGCTGCAAGAAATATTTTCAGACAAGTCTTTGTGTGGAGTTATGTTTTCACTTCTTCGGTAAATACTTAGGAGTGGGATTGTTGGGTGATATGGGAAGGATATGTTTAACGCTATTAAAAACTATTTCCTAAAGTGGCTGCACTATTTTACATTCCCACCAGAATTATATGAAAGTTCCAGTTACTTCGATCTTCACCTGCACTTGGTTTTGTCATTTTTTAAAAACCACTTTAATAGGTATAGCTATTCTAATCTTTTGCCCAGATTTTTCAATAGAGTTGTATATTATCTATTATTGAACTGTGAAAGTGTTCTTGTATATTCTGGATACAAGTCCAGAATTATATTAGCTATGCTGATTTACAAATATTTTTTTCCCAACCTGATGTTTGGTTTTTCATTTTCTTAACAGCATCTTATAAACAGCAGTAGTTTTAATTTTAATAAATCTAATTTACCTATTTATTGGCTATGGTTTATACTTTTTGTGTCCTACAAAAATTTTTGCTTCAATAAATGGTGTTTGGAAAGCTACATGCCAAAGAATGAAAGTGGACCACTTTCTTAGACCATACACTCACCTCAAAATGGAATAAAGACCTAAATGTAGGATCTAAAACCATAACATTTCTAAAAGAAAACGTAAGTAGTCATCTCTTGGATATCAACCTTAGCAACATATTTATAGATATGTCTCCTGAGGCAAGGGAAACAAAAGTGAATTTAAACTATTGGGGCTACTTTAAAATAAAAAGCTTTTGCATGACAAAGGAAATCATCAACAAAACAAAAAGGCAACCTACTGAGAGGGAAAAGATATTTGCAAATAATATATCTAGGGTTAATATCCAAATATATATATATAGAACTTATAAAACTCAGGGTGGCTGTCTGGCTCAATTGGTAGAGCATGCAACTCTCAATATTAAGATCATGAGTTCAAGCCCCACATTGCACATGGAGCCTACTTTACAAAAAAAGAACTTACACAACTCAACACTAAAAAAATCACAATTTAAAAATGAACAACCTGAATAGACATTTTCCAAAGAAGATATACAGATGGCCAACAGACACACAAAGATGTTCAATGTTACTAATCACCACAGAAATGCAAATCAAACCCATAAGGAGATATCTCTTCACACCAGTCAGAATAGTTAGAATCAAAGACAAAAAATAACAAAGACATCCTTGTTGGCAAGGATGTAGATAGAAAAAAGGTTGGCACTGTTGGTAAGAATGTAAATTGGTGCAATGATTATGGAAAACGATGGAGGAGCCTCAAAAGATTAAAAATAAAAATACCATATGATCCAGTAATTCCACTACTGACTATTTACCCAAAGAAAATGAAAACACTAATTTGAAAAGATACATGCAACCCAATGTTTATTGCAGCATTATTTACAATAGCCAAGATATGGAAGCAACCTATATGTCCACTGATAGATGAATGAAGAAATTGTGATACACACACACACACACACACACACACACACAATAGGATATTACTCAGCCATTAAAAAAGCATGAAATCTTGCCATTTGGGACATGGATGGACCTAGAAGGTATATGTTAAGTGAAATAAATCAGACAGAGAAATACAAATACCATATGAGTACACTAATATGTGGAATCTAAAAAGCAGAGCAAGAAAACAAACAAAACAGACTCAAATACAGAGAATAACTGCTGTTGCCAGAGGGAAAGTGGGGGAGGCATGGACTGGGTGAAATAGATGAGGGGTATTAAGAGGTATAAATTTCCATCTATAAACTAAAGAAGACATGGGAGTGAAAAGTACAGCATATAAAATAGTCAATAATACAGGACTGGAAGAGATTATGCTGAGTGAAATAAGTCAAGCAGAGAGAGTCAATTATCATATGGTTTCACTTATTTGTGGAGCATAACAAATAGCATGGAGGACAAGGGGAGATGGAGAGGAGAAGGGAGTTGAGGGAAATTGGAAGGGGAGGTGAACCATGAGAGACTATGGACTCTGAAAAACGATCTTCAAATATCTTCTCCCATTCTGTCAGTTGTCTTTTGGTTTTGTTAACTGTTTCCTTTGCTGTGCAAAAGCTTTTGATCTTGATAAAATCCCAATAGTTCATTTTTGCCCTGGCTTCCCTTGCTTTTGGCGATGTTCCTAGGAAGATGTTGCTGCAGCTGAGGTCGAAGAGGTTGTTGCCTGTGTTCTCCTCAAGGATTTTGATGGATTCCTTTCTCACATTGAGATCCTTCATCCATTTTGAGTCTATTTTCGTGTGTGGTGTAAGGAAATGATCCAATTTCATTTTTCTGCATGTGGCTGTCCTATTTTCCCAACACCATTTATTGAAGAGGCTGTCTTTTTTCCATTGGACATTCTTTCCTGCTTTGTCGAAGATTAGTTGACCATAGAGTTGAGGGTCTATTTCTGGGCTCTCTATTCTGTTCCATTGATCTATGTGTCTGTTTTTGTGCCAGTACCATGCTGTCTTGATGATGACAGCTTGGTAATAGAGCTTGAAGTCCGGAATTGTGATGCCACCAACTTTGGCTTTCTTTTTCAATATTCCTTTGGCTATTCGAGGTCTTTCCTGGTTCCATATAAATTTTAGGATTATTTGTTCCATTTCTTTGAAAAAAATGGATGGTACTTTGATAGGAATTGCATTAAATGTGTAGATTGCTTTAGGTAGCATAGACATTTTCACAATATTTATTCTTCCAATCCAGGAGCATGGAACATTTTTCCATTTCTTTGTGTCTTCCTCAATTTCTTTCATGAGTACTTTATAGTTTTCTGTGTATAGATTCTTAGTCTCTTTGGTTAGGTTTATTCCTAGGTATCTTATAGTTTTGGGTGCAATTGTAAATGGGATGGACTCCTTAATTTCTCTTTCTTCTGTCTTGTTGTTGGTGTAGAGAAATGCAACTGATTTCTGTGCATTGATTTTATATCCTGACACTTTACTGAATTCCTGTACAAGTTCTAGCAGTTTTGGAGTGGAGTCTTTTGGGTTTTCCACATATAGTATCATAACATCTGCGAAGAGTGATAGTTTGACTTCTTCTTTGCCGATTTGGATGCCTTTAATTTCCTTTTGTTTTCTGATTGCTGAGGCTAGGACTTCTAGTACTGTGTTGAATAGCAGTGGTGATAACGGACATCCCTGCCGTGTTCTTGACCTTAGCGGAAAAGCTTTCAGTTTTTCTCCATTGAGAATGATATTTGTGGTGGGTTTTTCATAGATGGCTTTGATAATATTGAGGTATGTGCCCTCTATCCCTACACTTTGAAGAGTTTTGATCAGGAAGGGATGCTGTACTTTGTCAAATGCTTTTTCAGCATCTATGGAGAGTATCATATGGTTCTTGTTCTTTCTTTTATTAATGTGTTGTATCACATTGATTGATTTGCGGATGTTGAACCAGCCTTGCAGCCCTGGAATAAATCCCACTTGGTCGTGGTGAATAATCCTTTTAATGTACTGTTGAATCCTATTGGCTAGTATTTTGGAGAGAATTTTTGCATCTGTGTTCATCAAGGATATTGGTCTGTAGTTCTCTTTTTTTATGGGATCCTTGCCTGGTTTTGGGATCAAGGTGATGCTGGCCCCATAAAATGAGTTTGGAAGTTTTCCTTCCATTTCTATTTTTTGGAACAGTTTCAGGAGAATAGGAATTAGTTCTTCTTTAAATGTTTGGTAGAATTCCCCCGGGAAGCCATCTGGCCCTGGTCTTTTGTTTATTTGGAGATTTTTGATGACTGTTTCAATCTCCTTACTGCTTATGGGTCTGTTGAGGCTTTCTATTTCTTCCTGGTTCAGTGATATACAACTCTTCTTTATCCATTCATCTGTTGATGGACGTCTAGGTTCTTTCCATACTTTGGCTATTGTGGACATTGCTCCTATAAACATTCAGGTGCATGTGCCCCTTCATATCACTACATTTGTATCTTTTGGGTAAATACCCAGTAATGCTATTGCTGGGTCATAGGGTAGCTCTATTTTTCAACTTTTTGAGGAACATCCATGCTGTTTTCCAGAGTGGCTGCGCCAGCTTGCATTCCCACCAACAGTGTAGGAGGGATCCCCTTTCTCCACATCCTCGCCAGCATCTGTCATTTCCTGACTTGTTAATTTTAGCCATTCTGACTGGTGTGAGATGGTATCTCACTGTGGTTTTGATTTGTATTTCCCTGATGCCGAGTGATGTGGAGCACTTTTTCATGTGTCTGTTGGCCATCTGGATGTCTTCTTTGCAGAAAAGTCTGTTCATGTCCTCTGCCCATTTCTTGATTGGATTATTTGTTCTTTGGGTGTTGAGTTTGCTAAGTTCTTTATAGATTTTGGACACTAGCCCTTTATCTGATATGTCATTTGCAAATATCTTCTCCCATTCTGTCAGTTGTCTTTTGTTTTTCTTGACTGTTTCCTTTGCTGTGCAAAAGATTTTCATCTTGATGAAGTCCCAATAGTTCATTTTTGCCCTTGCTTCCCTTGCCTTTGGCAATGTTTCTAGGAAGAAGTTGCTGCAGCTGAGGTCAAAGAGGTTGCTGCCTGTGTTGTCCTCAAGGATTTTGATGGATTCTTTTCTCACATTGAGGTCTTTCATCCATTTGGAGTATATTTTTGTGTGTGGTGTAAGGAAACAGTCCAGTTTCATTTTTCTGCATGTGGCTGTCCAATTTTCCCAAAACCATTTGTTGAATAGTGTGTCTTTTTTCCATTGGACATTCTTTCCTGCTTTGTCAAAGATTAGTTGAGGGTCTATTTCTGGGCTCTCTATTCTGTTCCACTGATCTATGTGTCTGTTTTTGTGCCGGTACCATACTCTCTTGATGATTGCAGCTTTGTAATAGAGCTTGAAGTCTGGAATTGTGATGCCACCAACTCCAGCTTTCTTTTCCATTCCTCTGGCTATTTGAGGTCTTTTCTGGTTCCATATAAATTTTAGGATTATTTGTTCCGTTTCTTTAAAAAAATGGATTGTATTTTGATAGAGATTGCATTAAACATATAGATTGCTTTAGGTAAGTATAGATATTTTCACAATATTTGTTCTTCCAATCCAGGAGCATGGAACATTTTTTCATTTCTTTGTGTCTTCCTCTATTTCTTTCATGAGTACTTTATAGTTTTCTGAGTATAGATTCTTTGCCTCTTTGGTTAGGTTTATTCCTAGGTATCTTATGGTTTGGGGTGCAATTGTAAATGGGATCGACTCCTTAATTTCTCTTTCTTCTCTCTTGTTGTTGGTGTATAGAAATGCAACTGATTTCTATGCATTTATTTTATATCCTGATATTTTACTGAATTCCTGTACAAGTTCTAGCAGATTTGGAGTGGAGTCTTTTGGGTTTTTCACATAAAGTATCATATCATCTGTGTAGAGTGATAGTTTGACTTCTTCTTTGCCAATTTGGATGCCTTTAATTTCCTTTTGTTTTCTGATTGCTGAGGCTAGGACTTCTAGTACTATGTTGAATAGCAGTGGTGATAATGGACATCCCTGCTGTGTTCCAGACCTTAGCAGAAAAGCTCTCAGTTTTTCTCCGTTGAAAATTATATTTGCTGTGGGTTTCTCATAGCTGGCTTTGATGATGTTGAGGTATGTGCCCTCTATCCCTACACTTTGAAGAGTTTTGATCAGGAAGGGATGCTGTACTTTGTCAGATGCTTTTTCAGCATCTATGGTGAGTATCATATGGTTCTTGTTCTTTCTTTTATTAAGGTATTATATCGCATTGACTGATTTGTGGACTTGCAGCCCTGGAATAAATCCCACTTGGTAATGGTGAATAATCATTTTAATGTACTGGTGGATCCTATTGGCTAGTATTTTAGTGAGAATTTTTGCATCCATGTTCTCAAGAATATTGGTCTATAATTCTCCTTTATGGTGGGGTTGTTGTTTGGTTTTGGGATCAAGGTGATGCTGGCCTCATAAAATGAGTTTGGAAGTTTTCCTTCCATTTCTATTTTTTGGAACAGATTCAGGAGAATAGGAATTAATTCTTCTTTAAATCCTTGGTAGAATTCCCCCTGGGAAACTGTCTGGCCCTGGGCTTTTGTTTGTTTGGAGATTTTTGATGACTGTTTCAGTCTCCTTACTGGTTATGGGTCTGTTCAGGCTTCCTATTTCTTCCTGGTTCAGTTGTGGTAGTTTATATGTCTCTAGGAATGCATCCATTTCTTCCAGATTGTCGAATTTGTTGGCGTAGAGTTGCTCATAGTATGTTCTTATAATTGTCTGTATTTCTTTGGTGTTGGTTGTGATCTCTCCTCTTTCATTCATGATTTTATTTATTTGGGTCCTTTCTCTTTTCTTTTGAGAAGTCTGGCCAGGGGTTTATCAATCTCATTAATTCTTTCAAAGAACAGTCTCCTAGTTTCGTTGATTTCTTCTATTTTTTGTTTGTTTGTTTCTATTTCATTGATTTCTGCTCTGCTCTTTATTATTTCTCTTCTCGTGCTGGGTTTAGGCTTTCTTTGCTGTTCTTTCTCCAGCTCCTTTAGGTGCAGGGTTAGATTGTGTATTCGAGACCTTTCTTGTTTCTTAAGAAAGGCTTGTATCGCTATACATTTTCCTCTCAGGACTGCCTTTGCTGTGTCCCACAGATTTTGAACAGTTGTGTTTTCATTATCATTTGTTTCCATTAATTTTTTCAATTCTTTAATTTCCTTGTTGACCCATTCTTTCTTTAGTAGGATGCTCTTTAGCCTCCATGTATTTGGGTTCTTTCCAAATTTCCTCTTGTGATTGAGTTCTAACTTCAGAGCATTGTGGTCTGGCAATATGCAGGGAATGATCCCAATCTTTTGGTACTGGTTGAGACCTGATTTGTGACCCAGGATGTGATCTATTCTGGAGAATGTTCCATGTGCACTAGAGAAGAATGTGTATTCTGTTGCTTTGGGATGGAATGTTCTGAATATATCTGTGATGTCCATCTGGTCCAGTGTGTCATTTAAGGCCTTTATTTCCTTGTGGATCTTTTGCTTGAATGATCTGTCCATTTCAGTGAGGGGGATGTTAAAGTCCCCTACTATTATTATATTATTGTCGATGTGTTTCTTTGATTTTGTTATTAATTGGTTTATGTGGATGGCTGCTCCCATGTTAGGGGCATAGATATTTAAAATTGTTAGATCTTCTTGTCGGACAGACCCTTTGCATCTTTCCTCATCTCTTATTATAGTCTTTGGCTTAAATCTAATTTATCTGATATAAGGATTACCACCCCACCTTTCTTTTGATGTCCATTAGCATGGTAAATTGTTTTCCACCCCTCACTTTAAATCTGGTGTTGTCTTTGGGTATAAAATGAGTTTCTTGTATACACCATATTCATGGGTTTTGCTTTTTATCCATTCTGGTACCCTGTGTCTTTTGATTGAGGCATTTAGCCCATTTACATTCAGGGTAACTACTGAGAGATATGAATTTAGTGTCAAAGGCTCTTTTTAAAAAAGAAAAGTTAACCTTACTAGTAATCAAGAATCTGCAAATTTGAACAACAGTGAAATATTATATGCTCTCAGCAGAATTAAAATTCTCAGTATTTGTGTAGAGGTAGAGAAAAAGACAGTGGCTTTATATTGAAGGTGGATCTTTTTTCAGCACTCTGTAGTTTTTTTGTTTTTTTTTTTTTTTATCCATTTGGACAAGTTTTGTCTTTCAATTGGAATGTTTAGGCTGTTTACCCATGATGTGATCACTGGCATATTTTGATATATATCTACAATCTTATTTGCTTTCTATTTGTTCTGCCTATACTATATTACTTTTTCTCTTTTCTCTTGCCCTCTTTTGTATTGCTTGATTTTTTTTTTAGAATTCCATTTCCTTCTGTCTAGTTTAGAGCCCTCCTAAATAAATTTTCAATCTCTTGGCTGTATTCCTCACTCCCATCTGTGATTCAAAATGCCTGTGCTTTTTCCCTCAACATATCACTGCCTTGGAAACCAGTGATTTTGGTTCTATGCCTCGGCCCTTTACCACAGGGAAAGGGTTTTTATCTCCCTTTCCTCATCTCATCAAGAAAAGTTAATGAACTTGTAACCATATGTATGCACCATTTCATGATATATGTGCACCGTTTGAAACAGCTGTAACATAGCCAAATCCTGATTCCTAGAAGCTCATCATCCAAAAGAGGAAGCAATGGGATAAAATTGGGAAGTTATGCATATAGAAGCCAGGGTAAGAACCCTGGGTGGATGTCACCTGGAAATGCTTTTTATCCTATCTTCCTGTATAGGTAGTGTTTGATATCCTCGAATCTACCACTAGATGTCAGCAAATCCTAGAAAGGGTTGGGCGGTTCCCGGTGTGGGATTGTAGGTGTTTTATTCCAATTCTTTTTGTTTTATTGTACTTTCTAAATGTTACAGAGAACGTGTATCACTTAAATTCAATAAAAATAAAAATATTGCACATAGTAGGCACTTAATGGTCGTAAGCACCATACTTATTCCTCTTTGTTAAGGAGCAAAATAATACAGCTCATTAACATTACTAAGCTATAACTGGATATCTTACCTCTGTAACCCGGGTATCTTTTCCAAAGATAAGCCAGGTTCTCACCCTCTCTGGGCCTCATGTTTCTATATCTTTAATATGTAGATAACAGTCCCCCCTCAAAAGGTTGATCTCAGTATGTAATATCACCATGCACATGCAAAGGGAATGCTCGGGGCAAGTTGCTCCCCACCCAGTTAAAGAGGTGCACAGGAAACACAAGGGTCCTTTGAGGGAGCAGCCCATGATTCAGGTTGCTCAGAACACAAACCACTTGGTAAACAAGGCTGGATATGTAGTCTGGATCCAACAGGTGGGGAATGCCAGCTGGGAAAAGGAGTTTGCAGTTCTCTTGGTAGGTAGCAGATTGCCTCTGAGGGTGTTTGTGTGGTAATATCAGAGCCAGTGGCAAAGAATCTGTTCTGGGCATCTGTGTGTAAAGTGGCCTGGGAAGAGGCAGATGGAAGACTTGGGAAGCCATTACAGGGGCTTGGTACTTGGGGCTTAAGCCACCTGCTTTCTCCCCAAAGCGTCCTCTCTACAATGTAGGCAGGTTAGCAGACCTTGATGAAGAGATAGAGAGAGAAAGAGGGAAAGGAGAGAGGGAAGGAGAGAGAGAAATCAATGAATAAAGTATATATGAAACCGCATTGATAGTCTTTTAGTCTTTGTATATGAAAAAACATTTTCAAGCACAATTTATGCCATCCTATATATACTATTTAATAAGAGACATTAAAAATAACATTTTGGGGATGTCTGGGAGGTGGTTAGGCATCTGCCTTCAGCTCAGGTCATGATCCCAGGGTCCTGGGATGGGGTACCGCATAGGGCTCCCTGCTCAGCGGGGAGCCTGCTTCTCCCTTTGCTTGTGCACTCCCTCTCTCTTTCTCTCTGACAAATAAATGAATAAAATATTTTCAAAAATAAGTAAAAAGTAAAAATAACTTTTGTTTCTTTAAAAATGCCTTTTTGTGACTAGGTAATATTCCTGTGTGTGCGTGTGTGTACACACTACATCTTGGAGGAATGGGTGAAATAGCTGAAAAATATTAAGGGTACAAATTTCTAGTTATAGTTATAAAGTAAACAGGTCATGGGAATGAAAAGGGCAGCATAGGGAATATGGTCAATAATATTGTGATAACACTGTATGGTGACAGATGGTAACTACGTTTATCATGGCAAGCATGCATAATGTAGAGAATGGTGGAATCACTATGTTGTATGCCTGAAACTGATATAACATTTTATGTCAACTATACTCCAATAATAAAATTTTTTAATGTCTTTTCATTTAAAAAGAGGAAAAATGGGGACAGATGCCACCTGGTGATCAGAGTCAGAATTGCAGTACTGAAAAACAAGACAGGACGCTTTGCAAGGGGAGGAGGAAATAAGGGAGGGACTTGCATTTGGCCTCAGCCAGGTTTTCTTAGAATTTACCATCCACTGGTAACAATCTCTGACTATAGGACTTTCTGTGGCCCTAAAACTAGACATCTGTCTCCTGCTTGAGCTGAAGGGAAAGCTGCATATATGAGTGTATTATCTGGAGGAAAGAAGTTTGAGACACATAAATACACATTCACAGATACACCATCAAATCAGTTGCTTTACTCTTTTCCCAGCAAACAGGCATATTGTGAGCACGTTTCTAAAACACAATATGTGTGTACATAAATTTTGTCACTTGGGTTATGTATTTTTGCTCTTTACAATTTTATCTTAATAAATTTTCCTGATTACAAAATTTTAAACATGACAAAAACATATATGTGTATATTCAATTATCCTGTACATCCCATTTACCTAACCCTCACACCCTGACCCAAAGATACTCACTGAAAATAGGCAGGTGAATGTTCTCCAGTTATGTTTCTCTGTATGTACTTTATTGATGTAGTTACACATAAAGAAAACTGCATAAAATATACTAAAGTACACATGTTCTTCAAAGCTGTAATCATGTTACACGTGTTCTTCTGCAATTTGCCCATTTCATTAAAATATGAAAATCTCTGATTTTCACTAGCGTTTCATTAGTGTTTACTGTGCACAAATATTGCCCGTTATGTGAATTTTCTGTTGACATCATGGACCTACCCATCTAACATATCACAAATATGAACCCTATAGACTTTGCAAATATTATCTCTGCTTTTCACATAACTTTTACAGTTTTTCCCGCCACACAGTGTTTTAAATTTTGAATATTATTAATTAAAATTCATTTTGTAAATCTAAAATTACTACAAAATAACATTTATGTTAAAAATAAATAAGTGGCCCTTGGGTGGCTCAGCTGGTTAAGTGTCTGCCTTGGGATCAGGTCATGATCCCTGAGTCCCAGGACGGAGCCTGCATCAGACTTCTTGCCCAGCAGGGAGTTTGCTTCTCTCTCTACCCCTCACCCCTCTCCTGTGCATCCCAGGACCCTGGGATCATGACCTGAGTGGAAGGCAGAAGCTTAACCCACTGAGTCACCCAGGCGCCCCTGCCTTCCTATTTTAAATAAATAAATAATCGCATCCATTAGGAAGCATATTGTTTTTTTAAAAAGCAAAAAATAACAAGTGTTGGTGAGGGTGTGGAAAGCAGAGACTCAGATATTCATGCACCAATGTTGATAGTAATATTATTCAAACTGACAAGACTCTCTCCTTGACCAAACTTTAATTGTGCACCTCTGAACCCTCTCCTCAACCTTGGACTTCCACGTTCATCTTTGCCTAGCCTAATTTTAGCAAAAATCCCGCTAAGTCAATTCCCCAAGAATCCCCACCTCAATGTCTGATCACCCAGCCTGCCTTCGGCAAGGATCCTGGTCAGGTCATTTTAGCCAGAATCCCTCCCATGCTCCTGAGGCTTCCTCTTCTATTTTCCACCCTGATCTCCACCCTGTTCCTTGGCTATAAATCTCCAAGGAAGATTTAAAGATTTATTTATTTATTTATTTATTTATTTATTTATTTGACAGACAGAGATCACAAGCAGGCAGAGAGAGAGGGAGGGGAAGCAGGCTGCCGCTGAGCAGAGAACCTGATGCAGGGTTCCATCCCAGGACCCTGGGAGCATGACCTGAGCCAAAGGCAGAGGCTTTAACACACTGAGCCACCCAGGCTCAGTGGATTCTTCTCAAGGAAGATTTAGAGCTGTATTCAGAACTGAGCCCAGTTTTACATTGAAGTCTCTTCCCCATCACAATAGTTTCTGAATAAAATCTGTCATTACCACTTTAACTACTATACAGATCTGTTTTTCTTTTTCTTTTTTTTAAGATCTTATTTATTTATTTGACAGAGAGAGAGCACAAGCAAGGGAATCGGCAGGCAGAGAGAAAGGGAGAAACAGGCTCTCCTCCGAGCAGGGAGCCTGATGGGGGACTCAATCCCAGGCCCCTGGGATCCTGACCTGAGCTGAAGGCAGATACTTAACCGAATGAGCCACCTAGGCACCCCAGCTCTGTTTTTCTTTAACAACAATAGCCAAAAGATGAAAACAATCCTAATGCCCATCTATGAATAAGTGTATAAACAAAATACAGCGTATTCATAAAATGAAATACTATTCAGCCTTAAAAAGAAATGAAAGTTCATCTTCGCTTTTGTTTCCTTTGCCTTTAGAGACATATCTTGAAAGAAGTTGCTGTGGCTGATATCGAAGAGGTTACTGCCTATGTTCTCCTCTAGGATTCTGATGGATTCCTGTCTCACGTTCAGGTCTTTTATCCATTTTGAGTTTATCTTTGTGTATGGTGTAAGAGAATGGTCGAGTTTCATTCTTCTACATATAGCTGTCCAGTTTTCCCAGCACCATTTATTGAAGAGACTGCCTTTTTTCCACTGTATATTTTTTCCTGTTTTGTCGAAGATTATTTGACCATAGAGTTGAGGGTCCATATCTGGGCTCTCTACTCTGTTCCACTGGTCTATGTGTCTGTTTTTATGCCAGTACCATGCTGTCTTGGTGATCACAGCTTTGGAGTAAAGCTTGAAATCAGGTAACGTGATGCTCCCAGTTGTATTTTTGTTTTTCAACATTTCCTTAGCGATTCGGGGTCTCTTCTGATTCCATACAAATTTTTGGATTATTTGCTCCAGCTCTTTGAAAAATACCGGTGGAATTTTGATCGGAATGGCATTAAAAGCATAGATTGCTCTAGGCAATATAGACATTTTAACAATGTTTATTCTTCCAATCCAAGAGCTTGGAATGATCTTCCATCTTTTTGTGTCTTCTCCAATTTCTTTCATGAGTGTTCTGTAGTTCCTCGAGTACAGTTCCTTTACCTCTTTGGTTAGGTTTATTCCCAGGCATCTTATGGTTCTTGGTGCTATAGTAAATGGAATCGATTCTCTAATTTCCCTTTCTGTATTTTCATTGTTAGTGTATAAGAAAGCCAAGGATTTCTGTACATTGACTTTGTATCCTGCCACGTTGCTGAATTGCTATATGAGTTCTAGTAGTTTAGGGGTGGAGTCTTTTGGGTTAAGGAAACAGTCAACAAAACAAAGAGGCAAACCACGGAATGGGAGAAGCTTTTTGCAAATGACAGTACAGACAAAAGGTTGATATCCAGGATCTATAAAGAACTCCTCAAACTCAACACACACAAAACAGACAATCATATCAAAAAATGGGCAGAAGATATGAACAGACACTTCTCCAATGAAGACATACAAATGGCTATCAGACAGAGGAAAAAATGTTCATCATCACTAGCCATCAGGGAGATTCAAATTAAAACCACATTGAGATATCACCTTACACCACTTAGAATGGCCAAAATTAGCAAGACAGGAAACAACATGTGTTGGAGAGGATGTGGAGAAAGGGGAACCCTCTTACACTGTTGGTGGGAATGCAAGTTGGTGCAGCCACTTTGGAGAACAGTGTGGAGATTCCTCAAGAAATTAAAAATAGAGCTTCCCTATGACCCTACAATTGCACTACTGGGTATTTCCCCCAAAGATACAGATGTAGTGAAAAGAAGGGCCATCTGTACCCCAATGTTTATAGCAGCAATGGCCATGGTCGCCAAACTGTGGAAATAACCAAGATGCCCTTCAACGGACGAATGGATAAGGAAGATGTGGTCCATATACACTCTGGAGTATTGTGCTTCCATCAGAAAGGATGAATACCCAACTTTTGTAGCAACATGGACGGGACTGGAAGAGATTATGCTGAGTGAAATAAGTCAAGCAGAGAGAGTCAATTATCATATGGTTTCACTTATTTGTGGAGCATAACAAATAACATGGAGGACATGGGGAGATGGAGAGGAGAAAGGAGTTGTGGGAAATTGGAGGGGAAGATGAACCATGAGAGACTATGGACTCTGAAAAACAATCCGAGGGTTTTGAAGGGACCGGGGGTGGGGGGGTGGGAGGTTGGGGGAACCAGGTGGTGGGTATTAGAAAGGGCATGGATTGCATGGAGCACTGGGTGTGGTGCAAAAGCAATGAATACTGTTATGCTGAAAAGAAATTTTAAAAAAAAGGAAATGAAATTCTGATACATGCTACAATATGGACGAACCTTGAAAACATTATGCCAGTGAAAGAAGTCAGACACAAAAGGACAAACACTGTATGATTCCACTTATGAGATACCTCTAATAGTGAAATTCATAGAGAAAGTGGAATGGTGGCTGCCAGGGGCTGGGAGGATGGCAGCATAGGAAATTACTGTATAAGGTGTATGGAGCAAGATGAAATGAGTTCTGGAGATGGGTGGTGGTGACGGTCATACAAAAAAAAATGGATGTATTTAATACCACTGAACTGTGTACACACACACACACACACACACACACACAGATTCAGGGCGCCTGGGTTGCTCAGATGGTTAAGCAACTGCCTTTGGCTCAGGTCATGATCCCAGGATCCTGGGATCGAGTCCCACATCGGGCTCCATGCTCAGGGGGAAGCCTGCTACTCCCTCTGCTTCTGCCTCTCTCTCTCTCTCTCTTTCTCTCCCTGTCTCTCATGAATAAATAAATAAAATCTTTCAAAAAAAGATTCAAACGGTAAATTTATGTAATGTCTATTTTATAAATACGTGCATAAGTACATAATACAGTCCATTTAACAGAAACTGAGCACTACCCTGCCAAGTATCAAACGCCAACCCCCAGGGAGATTTGAGCACTCAGCCTTGGAGGCTTTGGGACACAGGGCAAAGCTCTAGAGTAATTCCAGCTGTAACTACTTATCTCTGCTAACTCAGCCCACACTCAGTGATAGGAATTGCGTATTACTCATATGCATGAATACCAGGAGGCCTAGGTCATTGTGGCCATTTTAAGGACTTCCTACTGCAATATCATTTCCCCATCTCTCTATATGGATTACTGGGAATGTTTTCTTATAGCGTGATGGTTAGTCCCAGATAATTTGCAAATATTTACTCTAGCCATTTCAGACAAGTTTGAGGGTTCATTTGCCATAGAGCATTTTAAATTTTTCAGTAATATTATAATTTAAAAGTAATACAAGTCACTATTAAAAAAAAAAAAGCAATACCCTGGCCAGCATCGATTGCCCAAGGAGATTAGAGCATTCAAAGCCTTGGCCACTTGAGGGGTACCTGGGTGGCTCAGACCATTAAGCGTCTGCCTCCAGCTCAGGCTGTGATCCTAGAATCCAGGGATTGAACCCCACATCGGACTCTCCAGAGAGCCTGCCTCTCACCCCGCTCATGATCACTCTCTCCCTCTTTCTCTCAAATAAATAGTTAAAAGTCATTTTAAAAAAATAGTTTATCAGGGTGCCTGGGTGCCTCAATTGTTAAGCGTCTGCCTTCACTTAGGTCATCATCCCAGGGTTCTGGGATGGAGTCCTGCATCGGTCTCCCTGCTCAGTGGGGAGCCTGCTTCTCCCTCTCCCACTTGCTCTGCTTATATTCCCTTTCTCGCTGTGTCTCTATCAAATAAATAAATAAAATCTTCAAAAAAAATAGTTTATCGAAGCCCTGGCTGGTTCAAGACCCAAGGGGAAATCGTTAGCGTAATTCCAGGCTTGACTACTAAGCAGGCATTTACAAATTTACTTAACTTCTCCTAATTTCCTATGGCCTGATCTGAATTAGTGATATAATAACAAGTAGCTCACATAGCTGTTAAGATCAAGGGACATCTTGGGGCGCCTGGGTGGCTCAGTTGTTAATTGACTGCCTTCGCCTCAGGTCGTGATCCCAGGGTCCTGGGATCCAGCCCCATATCAGGCTCCCTGCTCTGTGGGGAGCCTGCCTCTCCCTCTCTCTCTGCCCCTGCTTGTGTTCCCTCTCTCACTGTCTCTCTCTCTCTCTCTGTCTCTCTGTCAAATAAATAATACAATCTTTAAAAAAAAAAAAGATCAAGAGAGATCTTGGGAGCCTGGTGCTCAGTCCCTCACACACAGGGCCTTCCAGGGTGAGAGGCAGGATGAAATCACAACACCACATGAGCTATTTTATAGACCAGTGACCGGTCCCCTTATACTTTAGGGGAGTGACATAGTATCACTCACTGCCTGAGTATATGGCCCAGACAATGGGCCTGGGTACACTGTATACTGCATCTCCTTTGACACAAAGCCACCTACATCCACCAGCCCTCTCAGATCACTGTGATTCTCTAGGTATTCTGGAAAGGCTAAACGACACTTTTGTTTATTTTTCTATGAGCCACATTAGTGGTTGTCTAACTAGTCCTTGGAGCCACAGCATCAGCATTACCTGGGAACTTGTTAGAAATGTTTATCCCTGGGCCTCACCCAGACACAGTCCAGCAATCAGCCTTTGCGCGTCCTACAGGTGATAAAGGGCAAAGTTGAAAATCCTCGGCTTTAATCCAGAAACAACTGACAGTTTTATACGTTATCACCTCTCAGAGCCTTGGTCTCTTCCGTGAGTGTGAAAAATTGCACCACTTCATCACAGTGGTGTGAGGAATAAATGGGAATCCTTTGCAAATGGTATCTGTTGATACTCCGTGTTGGAAGATGAATTACCTCCCGGAGCTGGGAAAAGAGCAAAAATATCCTTATGCCATTTCCTTTTTTTAATATCCTGAGACTGTCCTAAAAATGAATACTTTTAAAAATGTGCTCTGTGGGGCACCTGAGTGGCTCAGTGGGTTAAAGCCTCTGCCTTCGGCTCAGGTCATGATCCCAGGGTCCTGGGATCGAGCCCCACATCGGGCTCTCTGCTCAGCGGGGAACCTGCCTCCTCCCCTCTCTCTCTGCTTGCGTCTCTTCCTACTTGTGATCTCTGTCTGTCAAATAAATAAATAAAATCTTTAAAAAATATGACTTTGACATAAACTACATGGAACACAGCTATCATAGACAGCATCTGAAGATGTAAGCAAGAAGTAAATTATGCATACATTTGCATAACATATAAAGCTTTGGTGCCATGTCTTCATTGATGGATGTGAGTTCTGAGGGAAAAAAATACTCCCACCATTTCCTTTTATTCCAGGTGCTTGCTGGGCCTTAGTAGTTTAGCACAAGTTTGACATTGGAGAGGAATTATTCCTGACTGATCACTGTGGCTAGAGGTTTATCAATGTCCAGTCAACAGCAGCCAATCTGAGCCTCAAGGCTAATTAATGCAAACGTTACCATCCTGCCTAGAACACTTTCTGTAATACACCAGCCACTCAGTACATTGTAATGAATTAATTAATAAATAAATAATAGTGACTTCTAGGCTCAGTCTCAGCTTAAATTTACACAACATTATTTCAGTAAAGCTCAGGGGAGGGAAGGAAGATTATATATTGAAGATTTGTTTTTTAAAAACTGGAAACAATATGCCAAACAATATGCCAAAATATCAACAGTAATTTCCTTTGGCATATATATTTCTATACTTTCATAAATTTCTGCATAAATAATAACTGTTCACAAAACTAGAAAAAAATAATCTGCCTTTAAGGATTTTGGTACATAATACTACATAAAGTTGTATAAGACTAAATGTGGGTCAATTCCTTAACTTCTTTCTTTTAAAGATTTTCTTTATTTGTTTGACACACACACACACACACACAGAGAGTACAAGCAGGGGGAACAGGCAAAGGGCCACAATCATGATCTCGGGTAAATGTGAAGAAGCATGTTCTGAGCACCTCTGTGCATCAAGCTTTGTTCTGGATGTTTGAGATACATTAGTGAACAAAACAAAGTCTTTGCCCTCCATGCAGCTTATATTCTAGATTCTTAGAATATAGAAGAAGAGGGACGCCTGGGTGGCTCAGTTGGTTAAGCGGCTGCCTTCTGCTCAGGTCATGATCCCAGTGTCCTGGGATCGAGTCCCGCATCGGGCTCCTTGCTCGGCAGGGAACCTGCTTCTCCCTCTGCCTCTGCCTGCCTCTCTGTCTGCCTGTGCTCGCTCGCTCTCTCTCCCTCTGTCCCTGACAAATAAATAAATAAATAAAATCTTTAAAAAAAAAAAGAATATAGAAGAAGAAACAAATAGTAAACAACAAAATACCATATGCGCTATAATGTGAGGTAGTGATGTGTGCTATGAATATGCATGTGGATATGAGGCTTAATAGATGGAATTATTAGGGACGCCTGGGTGGCTCCTTCGCTCAAGTGTCTGCCTTCAGTTCAGGTCATGATCCCAGGGTCCTGAGACTGAACCTCATGTCAGTCTCCCTGCTCAGTGGGGTGCCTGCTTCTCCCCTGCCTGCCATTCCCCCTGTTTGTGTTTGGTTTCAGACTCTCTCTCGCTCCCTAACTTGCTCTCTCTGTGTCAAATAAATAAATAAATAAAATCTTTTTTTAAAAATATGGAATTATTATACCGTAAACAGCTTGGAGAAATGGCTGATGCCAATTCTGGGGTATTTAATATATAAGATAAGGGTAGGCTATCTTGTCATATCATTCAGCAAAGAAGCTGTCAAAAATTGCTGGTGTGTGTTGGGGGGGGTTGGAAATTAAAATACTGAGGTCATAGCCAAAGGAAACAGGAGATAACCTGAAGAGGCTTCTACTGACCAAAGATGGAACCTGAGCATTTTTTTAAAGGCTATATTAGATGAAAACACATTGAATATAATTTTTAAACTATTAAGATCGTTCTCAAAAAAGATAAATAAATGACTCTTGAATATGTGGAAAAAATACTCATCCTTACTCATAATAAAAAGCGTATAAATTAAAAGTAAAATGAGATGCAATTTCTCATCAGATTGACAAAAATTCAAAGGTTTGATCACATAGACTTCTGGTGAGGCTATGAACAGGAACTCTTGTGCTTTGACAGTGAGAATATAAAATAGTACCACCCAGTGGAAGGGAAATGGTCAAATCTAGTAAAATTACATAAGTATTTACACTTTGACCCAATAATCCCACTTCTAGAAATCTATCCCAAGAATACATTGACAAAAATTAAGACATATGTATTAAATTATGCATTTCAGTCCTGTATGTGATAGCAGAAGGTTAAAAAAAAAAGTCCATCAATAAGTGACTGCTTGAATCACCTCTAATATATTCATATGTTGGAGTATTACGCAGTTGTAAAAAGAATGAGGAAAACGTACTCTATATACTACTATGGAGTGATCTGCTGATCTATTACTAAGGTGAAAAAAGCAAGGGGGGCACCTGGGTGGCTCAGTGGGTTAAAGCCTCTGCCTTCGGCTCAGGTCATGATCCCAGGGTCCTGGGATCAAGCCCTGCATCGGGCTCTCTGCTCAGCGGGGTGCCTGCTTCCTCCTCTCTCTCTGCCTGCCTCTCTGCCTACTTGTGATCTCTGTCTGTCAAATAAATTTTAAAAATCTTTAAAAAAAAAAGCAAGGTAAAGTGAAGTATAAATAGCATGCTACCATTTATCTAAAAGGGGAGAGAGAGAGGGATGAGTACACAGATGATAGAGATAGGAAATGAAAGAAAAATAGGTCTTTTATATCAAATCAAGATAATAGGTAGACTCTCAATCCACTTCTATCCGGAATTCAAGCTGTGGGGAGTGATAACAGCTAGGTGGTCCAGCTTTGTGAAGATCCACAGGCCCCTAGTCACCCATCTTCCCAATGAGACCATGACCAAGAATTTTTTTTTAGAGAGGGAGGTGGGAAGGGGCAGAGAGAGAGAGAAAAAGAGAATACTAAGCAGGCTTCACACCCAGTGTGAAGGCCAGTGTGGGGCTCAATCTCACAACCCTGAGATCATGACTTGAGCTGAAATCAAGACTTTGACACTTAACCGACTCAGCCACCCTGGGGTCCCTAGGCCACGACCCAGTTGTTTTAGAAGAAAGTCAATTCAGCTGAAGAAACAGTAAAGAAAGAGCCCAAGAGAGCCACAGGTTGCAGCCAAACCTGTTTCTGCAAAAGTTGAAACTAAGACAAAAACAAAAGGCAACAAGAAAAGATAAAACTTTAGGGAAAATGTGTGAACATGACAGAAAGGAGAAGAGCCACCAGAGTGGCTAACAAAAACACTAAAGACTTCAGGAAAGAAGAATAAAGAAAGGAAAGCATAGTCTCTGATGTAGCAAGACAGAAAGAAGTTGAAGTATGCCAGTTAGAACTGGCATACCTATACTAAGTCTTATCAGACATCACAGTACATCTCATCTTTTACAGTACAGAGGAATGGTTTCTATCAACCGTTTTGAAAATTTAAATTTCTTAGCAGCTCCAGAAACACATTTTTTAAAAGGATTAAATTCAACCTTATACTAGTATACTAAAATATATATCTATATCAGTGTAAATGAATGCTTTGTTTAGGAAGCAAAATCATGTGCTGGCTGCTTGTTTCTCTGTAAAGCCAGAAATCATTGGGTTATTGAATTATAAGAGGCTTTGACTGCATCCCATAGACTGGAACCAAGGGTAGTTTTTACGTCCTGTCATAAAAGGCATAACTAAACGGTAGAGTTGAGTCACAGTCCTGCAGTTAACATGTCACACATTTTTCAAATTACTTATTCATGTTGTTGTATTAATTATATCAGAAATCAAGAAAGCTGTCAAGGATAATTGGGATCATGTCAAAAGCATTCAGCAACCAATTTGAAAAGAGTCACAATGGCCAATTTCAGTATCATTAAAAATAATAATTGCAAGAGCTTGGGAAGATGGCAGAGTAGGAGGACCCTGAGCCCACTCCATCCTCTGCTTACAACTAGATATCATCCTCATCCAAGCCAACAAACCAGAGAGAGATCTGAAGACTGACAGAACAAACTCCACAACTGGAAATAGAGAAGAAGCTCCATCTGAAAGGTTAGGAAGGTCAGAAAAGCAGTGTATGTATGAGCAAACTCAGTGCCTGCCACTGTTGTGGGCTACTCAGAGAGTTCACTGAAACACAATGCCATGAGCACAAATATTCAAACTGCAAACCAGGAGATCCACTGAATTACCTCTGCTGTCTTTCCTCCACCATTTAAAAATACTTTGAGTCCAACATCTTGAAATCTTCTCAACTAGCTGCCCGCTGGTCTCAGAAAGTGGATTTCAAATTATTAATCTTTGTTTTTCTTTTATTTTCATAGAAATCTTCTTCATTAAATGCTTGCCTACTAGCACCATCCAGCAAAAAGCCCCTACTACCAAGTCCCAAAAGATGATTCAGCTGGTCCTTAATGAACAAAAGGCAATCAAATGAGAAGTGAACTTACATTGTTCAAGTTATAGAAAAATGTCTCTTCTTTCCTTGAACAAGAGGAGTAACTACAAAGAGTTTTTGCTTGACCAAACTTTAGTTAGGCTCCTGAACCTTCTAGGTCCATTTTTGCACTTACTCGTAAAATCCACGTTTAGCAAGAGCCCTGCTAAGTTTATCCAGAACCTTCCCCCTTTAATATCTGGTTAGGTTTCTCATTTTCTATCACCCCTCCAGGTGATATCTGATCCTGTCCAAGTCCCCTTAACCCTGATGTTTCCCTTAATTTGTCATCCACTGGCCTCCATCCTACCTACTTGGCTAAAACTCCCCCACTTGCTCATGCTATATGCTATATGCTTAAACCGCGTACTGGGAAATCTAACACAGTCATTCACATCTGCTGTTCCTTCTACCTGGAGTCCTGTCCGTCCTCCACATTTGATGGACTAACTTCTGCATTCTTTTCAAATCTTTTTTTAGACATAATTTACTTTGGGAAGCCTTCTATATCCCAATGGCATACTAGAGTTACCTTGCCCTGACTTTCATGAGCCTATTATGCATATGTCTTCCCAACTCTGTGTTCAGTGACATCAAATTGACAGCTTGAAATTAGCCATAATGAAAGCACTTACAACATAAAAATCAGAAAACACTGCAAATCAGGACTTTTATTTTTCCAGAGAACTGATTGTTAAGCATTTACCAGCACACTACTTCCCTGCCTCCTCCCTACATATCCCAAATTTGTGTTAGATGTCTGCACTATGGGCTCTGATAATATCCTAACACCCGTCACTACTTACTGCAGGTTGCTTGTCTATCTCACCCTCCAGGCTGAAATTTTCTTGAGGGTAGAGATACTATATCTCTAGAATCTTATCTATGTGGCTCATAGAAGGTACTAATTAGTATTACTACTCTTTGACAAGACCGGTCATCTGAATGGATGGCTTTCAGAATCCATGGTTGTTAAACATTTGCAAACCCTGGGAGAAACATTAGCAAAGAAGACAGCTCCTGGCCGCCATCTGCAATGATCACATATTTGCCTGAAAAACATGGACTCAGAGCAAGGGGAGTGAGTTGGATGCTTTCTATCAATTGTGCCATCAAGTTGTGACTTGATGTAGGTATTTCATCTACACCACATAGGTCTGCCCTACAGAATAGACCACACTATTCACAGTCCAGGGCTTCTTCCTTCTTCATCCTATCAAGCAACAGAAAAGACCGTAGTGTTTGCCTCTGTGATTCACCCTTGCTCTTGGCTGCCATTGTTCATCAGCCGCCTCTTACAGTTAATATCAAGGGCCTGCAAGAGCATATGGACCCAGTAATACTCAGCATAGCATGTTTTCAAATCTGCTCATATAGAAGACAGAAATGGTATCATAAGCAGAGCTCTGGTGCAGAGAAGAACTACCATAAAATAGCTCTGGCCAGAAGCTTGAACTCTAACTCAGCTAGCCATTCTTGATCTGTGACTAAAAATTCCTGGACAACCAGAAGCACCCCTGGTTATTCCAAGAATATTTATGAATGACTACTCTTTAGTGTTGCTACTCAACGTATGATCTGAGATCAAGCAACATCAGCATCACCTGTCAGTTTCTTAGAACTGGAGAATCTTAGGCTCTAGTCTGGATCTAATGGATCAAAATCTGCATTTTAAACAGATCCTCCAGGTCATACATATACGCATTTAAGTTTGAGAACCACTGGTCTACAGAACACTGAATTTTCTGAAACTAAGCAGTTAGCCCCTTAGAGTCATGGAGTTTACGGTGTTAATGCTAATGGCACTTCATAACAAATACTACTTATGTAACATGAAAAGATTTACATTCACTTTACCATTAAATCAAAAAAACCAACTCTACGACATAGCCAATTTTAATCAATCTGATCCTGAAGTTTGAAAGCTCACCATCTGAAAAGAAAGCACTCTAAACACTATAGGTTTGGGAGTTAAACAAAGCCTGGGTTTCGGTCCTACTTATGCCACTTACTTGTTGAGTGATCCTGAAAGAACTACTTAACTTTTCTAAATATCTATTTCTTAATCAGTTAACAGTAAAAATAATAGTATTTTATTTTCAGAGTGGTGATAAAAATTAAAAGAGGAAACCTATATAAAGTCTCCAGCATGTGGTAATTACTCATTAAATATTAGTTTCCTCCTTCCCTACTGCATCCTTTCTGAAAACAAATTAATTCAGAATAAAACAAACAACCCAGGGGCACCTGGATGGCTCAGTCCATTAAGCGTCTGCCTTTAGCTCAGGTCATGATCCTGGGGTCCCGGGATGGAGCCCCACATCGGGCTACCAGCTCAGCAGGGGAACCTGCTTCTCACTCTCCCTCTGACCCTCCCCTTGCTCTCTCTCTCTCAAGTAAATGAATTCTTAAGAAAACAAAAACCATGCCACGGATAGCTTTTGGAAATTTAAGAGCAAAAAGAAAAATAAACACTATTTGCACATCGATGTACATTCAGTACCATCTCTGTGTGGTACAATGAATTGTTCTGATTGAACTAGGGTTGAAAGAAAAGCCGTTCTGTTCTTTTCAAATGAATTGGTGACATTCCGTTTCAGTTGTTGGACTCTAGGTTACTATCAGAGGTGCGTATTGTATTCATCCATGCTCTCTGGGAAGCATATTTTGGCCTGGTATTCTTTACCTACCAAAACACGAACATAAGCACAGACAGACAGAAATAGATACTGAGTACCTGGCAGGTGGACAGTGAAGCTCCTAGACAGCCTTTCCCAATCCAGGGCCACCACCGATAAAGCTTCTCCACTTTGTATTTATTTCATCATCTGATTGTTCTCTGAAAGCCCCTTACCACCTCCCACCCTGCTTTATAAACACCCCGAGGAGCTGTGTCAGAGTTTTGTTGTTGTTGCTTCTGCTATGAGGAAAAAAAAGACCATGACAACCTCGACAATGACTTGCTTCCAACTAAAAAAATATGCCATATGTGGTAGTGTATGACTAGGTCACAATGACTCTCAGACCATTCAGTCTGAAGGAAGACAGTAGCTATGTCATGAGGACAGTCAGCCAGCCCTATGAAGATATTTACATGGTGAGGAACTGAGTCATCTTGCAAACAGCTCCATGAGGTATCATAGAACTGTGTCCTTTAACTCCAGTCAAACCTTCAAGTGACTGCAGTCCTGACCTACATCAAAGATTCTTTTTTAATTTTAGAGAGAAAGAGAGAGAGGATGTGAGGGGAGTAGAGGCAGAGGAAGAGAGAGAATCTCAAGGAGACTCCCTGCTGAGCATGGATCCCGATGCAGTCTTCAGTCTCACAACCCTGAGATCATGACCTGAGTTGAAATCACAAGTTGGATGCTTAACCGACTGAGACACCCAGATGCTCCCCAACATTTCTTAAAAGATTTTTTTGTTCCATGCTACATCTTAATTGCAACCTCATGAGAGACCCAGAGCCAGAATCACCCAACTTAGCCACTCCCAGCTGACCTTCAGAAGCATGTGAGATAATAAATGTTTATTCTTTTAAACTGCTAAATTTGGGGGGAAATAGTTATACAACAATAGATAATTAATAAGACACTTTTCAAATAATTTGCTTCCCTCAAAACAGTAGACTTACATATATTACTAGAAGCAATGTATGAAGTTGCTACTCTATATCCCCAGGTTTTGCTTAACAATTCTTTCCATAAGAGACATCACTTATCTGTCCTTCCTCTTTAAAATTTTATTTATTTAATTATTTATTTAGAGATGGTGTGTCATCAGGGGTAGGGACAGAGGGAGAGGGAGAGAGAGTACTCAAGCAAACTCCCCACTAAATGTGCAGAGCCAGACATGGGGCTCGATCCCACTACCCTGAGATCACGACCTGAGCTGAAGTCAAGAGTCAGATGCATAACCAACTGAGCCACCCAGGCACCACCATATCTAATCTATTTTATTGCTGCTGTTGTTAATTTATTAACATATAGTTTGCCACGAGCACTTGTATTATTTGTTTCAGAGGTACAGGTCTGCAAATCATCAGTCTTACAGTTCACAGCACTCACCATAGCACATACCCTCCCCAGGTTTACCCTCCACAGTGTCCAGCACCCAGCCACCCTAGCCCTCACTACCCCCTCCCTCTAGCAACCCTCAGTTTGTTTCCTGAGATTAAGAGTCTCTTATGGTTTGTCTCCCTCCCCAGTCCCATCTTTTTTTGTTTCTCTCTCCCTACTCCAAACAACTCCCCCCATCCTGCATCTCAAATTCCTCAACCTTCTTAATGTATTACTCAATCAGCTTTTGTGACCGCTATAGCATTTGTTTAGGGATGAAATCGAATGGGCAAAATTAGCACATTGGAAACCATAAGAGACCAAAGAAAGAGGACCAAAATCTGCTTAAAAATAACCAAGATACAAGAAATCAAGGTGTCTAGAGAGGTAAAAGTGGCTTCAAAGAGGAGTTAAAACATTTGCAGTATATTCTGCAGAGAATAAAATTGTGTTTTCTAACCAACAAAAAGTAAACTGATAAAACCGAAAAATACTAAATTGGAAACAAATGGAAAAGCCAACATCATATGTAGCAAATTTTCCTATACAATTCACATATCCTTCTATAAATGTGAAGATAGTGTTATAACAGTGGGTAAACAATTTGTCCTTGATACACTCTGCAATGAGAGCTTCTAGAACAAAATACAAACATGTCATCACAATCCACAAACAATAAAGTCACTGTCAATTGGAAATAAACCTGTATTGAGCACCTGTTGTTTGTCAGGCAAGGAACTCTGCATGGGGAAAGTGGCTTACTTTAACTACCTCTATTTGGTAGCTCCTGCCCACGTATAGACCCCTCCTCCCCAGGCCTGCCTCTTCTCTTCTCCGTCCTCAACACTCTTTCTCCACAAAATAGGTAAGTGTAAAGGCAAGGGATCTAAAAAGTGAGCTAGAAGGAAAGAGAAAATTCCTACCACTGCTGCTAAAGGGACTTCATAATAATAAATATCATTTATATAATTTATATAAACTAAAGATTTATATTCATTTTGTTTCTGAACCCAGAATAACTTCATTTCCTCCACTCTTCTCTCATCTCTAGAAACCTGCTTCTTTACAAAGGTTTTCTCCCTCTTTGAGACTTGATTTCTTTTCTAAAATGAGGATAATGGGACACCTGGGTAGCTCAGTTAAGCGTCCAACTTTTGATTTCCACTCAGGGAATGACTCAGGTCATGACTCAGGTCATGATCTCAGCATAGTGAGATTGAGCCCCTCACGGGGCTCCACTCTGGGCTTGGGAGCCTGCTTAAGATTCTCTCTCTCCCTCTCCCTCTGCCCCTCCCCCCTCCACATTCATTCATTAATTAAATGAGGATAACAATGCTCCTTGCAGGGTTGATCTGATCTTGTAATAATACCATGTCATTATGACATCATGTGTGAGGGCCAAGCCCTGTGAAAACTAAATGCCAGCATGCTAAAAGGGTGTAGAAAATGCAGGAACCCCTTCAAGAGACAGAAAATGGTGCAGTTTACCAAGAGCACAGAGGGCTTAGGAGAAATGACTAGAAATGTACTCTGAATCCATGGCATGAGGATCTTTGAATGCCAGCTCAGGACTCTATAAATCATGTCAGAAAATCTGGCCTGGCTCAATGGCTGTTGTCCGGGGCAGTAGTGGGGATACTTTGGTATAAGAATGTCAAGAATGATGGTATTATTTCAAGTGATAATGACATACACATGCTCTATTTTGTTTCCTTCCACTTATTCAAGATTTTATTTATTGTGATTAATACACATCATGTCTTATTTTTTAGAATCCCAACTCCTAAATTTAATCTCAGATAAAGCTGTGTACATATATAACACTTATATTTTACTCACAACTTTCTGACAGCAATGTTATTCCAAAACCTTAGGGGATGCAGAATGGAGGGAGGTGACAGCCAGGGCAAGCAGTGTGTTGTTCTGCTGATAGGCCGTAGGATGCCTCTGAGAGTGTCTAGGTGATATGATTGCATCCAGCTTCAGGAAAACCAATCTGAGCAACTATGAACTATTAAAGATAAATTATTCTGACATTTGTTAAAACAATAAGAAAGACTTCATTTGACACTATTGCAGTAGGGGGGAGAAATTGAACTCAACTCCAAATATAACAAAGACAGCTAGAGATTTACAGCCAGAGAGTAGAGTGAAGGGGTCAGGGGATGGAAAATTATTAAGAGGAGATATTAAGAGGAGATAACGTGAAGGGGATTCTTTTTTTTTTTTAAGATTTTATTTATTTATTTGACAGAGAGAGAGAGATCACAAGTAAGCAGAGAGACAGGCAGAGGGGGAGGGGGAAGCAGACTCCCTGCTCAGCAGAGAGCCTGATGTGGGGCTTGATGCGGGGCAGGGCTCAATCCCAGGACACTTGAGATCATGACCTGAGCTGAAGGCGGAGGCTTAACCCTCTGAGCCACCCAAGCACCCAAGGTGAGGGGGATTCTTGCTAAAGACAGGCCAAGGGCATAAGGCCAATGTCATGGCCTAGTTCAGAAGAGGGTTCAGAGGAGCTTGACTAAAGTTTGGTCAAGAAGAGTGTCTTTGGGGGTGCCTGGGTGGCTCAGTGGTTTAAGGCCTCTGCCTTCGGCTCAGGTCGTGATCTCAGGGTCCTGGGATCGAGCCCCGCATTGGGCTCTCTGCTCCGCAGGGAGCCTGCTTCCCCCTCTCTCTCTGCCTGTTGCTCTGCCTACTTGTGATCTCTCTCTGTCAAATAAATAAATAAAATCTTAAAAAAAAAAAAGAAGAGTGTCTTTGTCAGGGCACAGTTGCTCAGAAAAGAAAGACGGGGGTGAGGGGAAGTATGGAAAGACTTAATAGAGGTAGAATCCTGGGAATATGTATGGGTTGCTTTCTCTGATGAGCCCTCCCCACTGTGTGGATGGCTCTCTTGATGTGGGAAAGGAAAGAAGCAGATCATCTGGGAGAATGTCCTACCAATGACCTGTAGGTAATGCCTCCGGTCAAGAGGCACTGGCCAGTGAGATAGTCTAATAATGGCTCCCAAAGATATGTCCACATCCCATTCCCCGGAACCTATAAATGTTACCTTATTTGTAAAATGAGAATTTGCATAAGTAATTATATTAAGGATTTTGACATGAGGAGATTATCCTGGATTATCTGGAGAAGTCCTAAATGCCATTACAAATGAATGTATAAGAGGCAGGAAGGCAGAGGGAGATTTGCACACAGAAGAAGAGGACAAAGAAAATAAAACTAAAAAAAAAAAAAAAAGAAAGAAAGAAAAGACCAAACAGAAGGGGGACAAATACAGGGTATGCCCTGATGCTCACATGAATCTTCTACTTCCAGCTGCAATTACTCACTGGGAAAAAGGCAGGACTATGAAGAGGGCAGAGAGAATCTTGTCAGCATACTTATCCTAAAGAAACTAAGTTCTAACCCAGAAGTAACTGGGTTATCCTGAATTGGCAAATTTAGCTTTCAGGTCTCATTAAAAAGGTTTAGGATGGTGGGGCTGTAGTTGTGAGATAGGTTGACTTTAGTTATAGAGAAATAAAGTTACATTTTTGCAAAGAAGGAGGAGTAAGAGGAGGAGGAGAGGAGGAAGAAGAGGACACAATGTGACTACGGAAACAGAAATTAGAGTAATCTGGCCACAAGTCAAGCAATACTGACGGCCACCAGAAGCTGAGAGAAGCAAAGAATAGATTCCTCCCTAGAGCCTCTGGATTGGGTATAGCCTTACCAACACCTTGGTTTCAGCTCAGTGAAAACTGATGTTGAATGTCTGGCCTCCAGAACTAGGTAAAAATGAGTAAGTTTCTGTTCTGAGCCACCAAGTTAATGACGACTTGTTACAGCAGCCTCAGGAAACTCATACAGTCAGGCAGAGCAACCTTATTGTTAACATCAGCATTGTCACCCTGCCTGATACACATCAGCCACTCAGTATGTGGTCCTGAATGAATGGAAGTGACTCCTGGCTCAGTCTCTGGGTGAACACACACATTCTCATGCAGAAGATTTTCAGGAAGCAGGGTCTTAGTGCCTCTGATCCACAGCCACAGGAGGCCATCTGCTTCACAGTCAGAAGGCAGCGTATTCAGGAGTCTGCCACCTTTCTCCCATGTAAACCCTGAGCCAGGCTCCTCACAGAAGTCCAAACACAACCCTGCCTCCTATCCTGAGCATTGAATTGAGGTTTCTCTGTGCTGAGGCTTTTGGGGAAATGGCTCTCAAGAATATGACAGAAGGGATGCCTGGGTGGTTCGGTTGGTTAAGCATCTGCCTTCAGCTCAGGTCATGATCCTGGGGTCCTGGGATCGAGCCCTGTGTTGGGCTCCCTGCTCAACTGGGAGTCTGCTTCTCCCTCTCTCTCTGCCCTTCTCCCTGCTTGTGCTCATTCTCTCTCACTCACTCTCTCTCTCTCAAATAAAAAAAAAAATATTTTAAAAAGGGGGCGCCCGGGTGGATGTCAGTGAAACGTCTGCCTCAGCTGGGATTGTGATCTCTGCCTGCCCTGTGTTGATCCTCTTCTTTCTGTCTACAAAGTCATGCCTGCCCTTCCTTCCTGGTCCTTTCCTTATCTCTTTAAATTCGGGTATAAGTCCAAAGGTTTATAGGATATAGGAAATTGTATCCAAACTGGCACCTGGCAATTCTGGGGGGTGGGTACCAGCACTGACACAAAAATGACAGCTGTGGGAGGGGAAAAAAATGAAGCAAAATAGGACTGGAGAGGGAGACAAATCATAGGAGACTCTTAATTTCAGGAAACAAACTGAGGGTGGCTGGGGGGTTGCAGGGGAGGGATGGAGTGGCTGGGTTATGGACACTGGGGAGGGTATGATGTGCTAAGGTGAGTGCTGTAAATTGTGTAAGACTGATAACTCACAGACCTGTACCCCTGAAGCAAATAATACATTATATATTAATTTTTTTAAATGACAGCTGCCTTGTAAATGGATCTACGGCAAGTTGATGAATGTTATTAGGTGAATTTGGAATTTATTTCAGAAGTGACAGCTACTGTTCCAGCTTGCTACATGTAGCAAATTACAAATTGTAGTGATATCATACAACATTATTACCTCCACGTCACAGGTGAGGAAATCATCTCAAACAGGGTTTCATGTCCAAAATCACAAATCAAATAAAAGATTGAAGCAGGGACACCTGGGTGGCTCAGTTGGTTAAGCCTCTGCCTTCGGCTCAGGTCATGATCCCAGCGTCCTGGGATCGAGTCCCACATCAGGCTCCTTGCTCAGCAGGGAGCCTGCTTCTCCCTCTGCCTTTGCCTGACACTCTGTCCACCTGTGCTCACTCGCTCTAACAAATAAATAAATCTTTAAAAAAAAAAAAAGATTGAAGCAGGATGCTGACCTAGACCTGTCTAATTGCTAAGCCCTATGTATTTCATTCTAAAATGGAGTCTGGCCTAACAGATTGCAATAGCCATGGTTCTGCTACCCAGGGCCTCCACTAACACATGTGCAACCCTGACTTGCCCCAATATCTGGATTTCAGAACCAAAAAACCCCCAAGCATGAAGCCTGGGATACAGAAGCAACTATGCTGATTGGCCATAACTCCAGCTCTGCCCCATGCCCAGCTCCACCCCCACCTCCTACAAACATGCGCAGGAGCTTTCACTGTTAGGTCCGTGATCAAACGAATGAGACTGAGACAAAGTTAAAGTTATGCAAAGCGTTATTTTATGTCAAGTATTAGAAGTCAGATTGATTGACCAGGGGAACGAGACCGAAACAAATTTAAAGTTATGCAAAGCTTTATTCTATGCCAAGCATTAGAAGTCAGACTGACCAGCCAGGGCCCTCTCCGAAGAGAGCGACCACCCCCAGCTCACAGGCTCAAGAATCAACTGACTGATCGGTCAGAGCGGTCTCCAAAGAGAGCGACCCCTCCCAATCTTACAGGCTACCTTTTATTGGGTAAGACTGCAACCCATATTTTGGTATCTCAACCCACCGGGTTTGTGTGTCTCTTGCTGATTGACTAGTTCCATCCGGTCTGGTGACACGTTATTCAAGATCACCCCATATCAGGAACTGTTACAAATAGTACTTTTGGGGAAGGCTTAGTCAGTTAACATATTCAGTGTGAATAATAAGATCGTCCTCCTTCCCAAGATGGAGTCATTTTGGTTTGGGCAAGACCTTCTCACTGTTACAAACAGTACTTTGTACTGATTAGATGTCTCTATCTGGCCTGACTCATCCTTGTATTCTGGGCTCTGTTATCAGGAACTAGCTGACTACATTTTACTGGTTTCCTGGACTTGCTTCTAGTTTCTCTGGGGGTGGGGGGAGGGTCAATTTAAGTTTACTGCACAAACAACAAAATGGTTATTTAACCGAGATGGAGTCGCTCTGGCTAAATAGGTCCTTACATTCACAACAGTTTATCCCCCAACTGTGCAGCATCCATGGTCTCCTCTTGCCCCTCTTAGCTGCCATGGACGCAAACCTGGGTTTGCCCATTTAGCTTAACTTGGCTCTCTTCTGTCCTTCATGTAGTTTAGGTAAACCTGCCTTATGGTCAGGCTTGAACCAGACCCTGTTTATTCTTAGAACCTATCCCTTCTTCCATCAATGAGTTGCAAAAACTTGAGGCAGGCCCCCTGCAGTCAGGACTAAGCAGGCTGGGTGGGATGTGCCCAGAGTGAAGAAGATACAGAGGGGGCATACTCAGGAACCTACTGGAACTGGGCAGATTTGCAAGACTGCAGAAAAGACTTGCATAAGTCCACTTGTGTGTGGGCCGAGGAGACTCATTGGAAGGTACCTTTGATTCATATGTATTTGGGGTGAACCTAGGAGACTGTTGGTGGCTGTTGGAGATGAAATGGACCCAATCAAATTCTACTCACAGTAGAGGCTCAGGAACCTCCAGGAAAGGACTCAAGCTATGTCCACTGCTTGAGACAAGGTGCATCTGAAGAATTGGCTTGCTGTAAGACTATTTCAGGTCATAGTGGGGGTAGAGAGGTCTGATGCAAAAGGAAATTCATCCTGAGTGGGAACGGAGCTACATACAGTGATGTCCGCCCAGAAACAAAGTCTTGTCATTAGAGAGGTAGGGTTATTCCAATGACAACACAGGGACTAGGACTCCTGATGTACCTATTCCAACACCTCACAGTCCAGTGTAGGAAAATGGTCCAAAAATAATTACTGAATAAATCATGGTGATTCTCGGATGTTGTCTCCCAGGACACATCTCTTTTTTCAGAAAGCTAACATTCTCTTTTCAGCAGCTGGTGGCTGACAGCTGGTGGGAAGTGCGTTCTGTGCCTCTGTCTGTGTGATTGCTGCCAGGGGGAGGACGCCTCCCACAGACAGACTCCAAGCACAAGCTAACCCTCTGCATGGGCTCCATGGACCCAGCTAACCTGGGGACCCCATGGACATGACTGCCTTGCCTTCACAAGACTGAATTTTGGTCCCTGTGAGAGCAGGTTGTAAAACAGACCCTGTGACATTCCCAGCTAAGTGTCAGGTGCAGTGAGTGGAATGTCGTTTCAACAGCGACAGTCTGTTCTTGCAACAGCCCTGGAGGCCTGTCTTGGAGAAATCTTCCTTCTTACTGACAACTTAGGAATTCTCCCCGAAGAGAAAGAACCTTGCTTTGTAAGTGAATTTGCCATGTGTTTTCATACCAGTTTGGGAGGGGAAGATATAAAGCTGTGCTAGGCGTACAGCTAAGATTGTCTCTGGTTTAGTGACCTCCTTTAGGTTTGGATAAATGAATGCAGAAACAAACGAATGGGTGAATAACAGGATGCCTACATCAGCCAATGGTTCTGTGCATCAGAACCACCTGCGGAGATCTGGGACGTCACCCCCAGTTTCTGATTCAGTCAGTCTAGGAGGGATCTGAGACTTTGCATTTCTAACAAGTTCCAGGTCAGGATGCTGGTGCAGGAAGCACACTCTGAAAACCACAGACATCAGCCATCAGCGGAGACCCCCTTAGGCCATGATTGTTGTGGCTGCAGACTTTCAGCCTGGGCCTGCCAAGTAGCTCTCAGGTTACAGTCTAAAATAAATCCCCTGGTTTGGTGGGATTTGCCAAGATGAAGGAAATGGTAGGTTGCCTGTTTCCCTGAGCCTTTCAGCAACCTTAGCCTCATGGCGGAATGGGGGAACCATGGGCTTGGAGCCAGGCACTCTGGGGGTTTGTATGCAGGTTCTCTTAGCAGTTGTGTGAAGTTTTAAAATTTAGGGACCAATGTGAGCCTCAGCTTAATTTTTTTTTCTTTTTTTTAGAGACAGTGAGAGAGAGAGAGCAAGTGGAGGACAGAGAGAGTAGGAGAGAATCTTAAGCAGGCTCCAAGCCCAGCACGGTGCCTAGTCCAGGGCTTGATCTACAACCCTGAGATCATGACCTGAAGCCAAAATCAAGAGTCAGAGCCTTAACAGAATGAGCCACCCAGGCGCCCTTAGCTTCATTTTCAGTAAAAAGTTAGGATTCTGACTCTTACAATAATGTTGAGAGCATTAAATGAGAAACCCTGGGGAAACATTTGGCACAGCATCAGGCACATAGAAGCCATTCATAAAATGTTAGTTCCCTTCCTACCCTCTGTTCCACTCTCCTCATTTTGATGTTTTCTAAGACTCGGGTAAAATGCTTTCTGAGGCGGTCTCAAGGGTCATTTTGCAATATGTGAATATATCAAATCAAGACCTTAAACTTATACAGCTTAAATTTACACAACGTTATCTCAGTAAAGCTCAGGGAAGGGAAGGAAGATTATATATTGAAGATTTGTTTTTTTAAAACTGGAAAAAATATGCCGAAATGTCAACAGTAATTTCCTTTGGCATATATATTTCTATACTTTCATAAATTTCTACAGAGAACAAATAATAACTGTTCACAAAACTAGAAAAAAGTAATCTGCCTTTAAGGATTTTGGTACATAATAGTACATAAAGTTGTATGAGACTAAATGTGGGTCAATTCCTTAACTCCTTTTTTTTTAAAGATTTTATTTGTTTGTTTGACACAGAGAGAGAGTACTAGCAGGGGGAACAGCAGAGGGAGAGGGAGAAGCAGGCTCCCCGCTGGGCAGGACCCTGGGATCCTGACCAGAGCTAAAAGGCAGACGCTTGACTGACTAAGCCAACCTGGCATCCCATTTCCTTAACTTCTTATCAGTGGTTTAGGAAACATTGTGTACTTCTGAGAAGGAAGTACAGAGTATAACAGAGCCATAAAACTATGCTCAAGACTAAATATAGAAAACATGTATTAAGGGATACTTCTGTGCAAGGCATAGTTCATCTTTCATCCAAACCTTGGTCATAGTGATAGATTTCTACACTCATTTTGGTATCCAAGGGAGGGAGACCCAACTCATTCTTTCTCCCAGATGCACTGTATATCCTGACAGCCCCTCTAAAGTGGGGAGGACTTCCAGTTTCAAATCTGACCATTCCAAGTGAAGAAGGTATCCTTACAGCATGGGAGGAAATATACAGATGCTAAAAAGTAGGTTTCAGATACCGAGACACACATTACCATCAGAGACCCAGGAGTACAGGGAATGTGAGGAGAGGGACCTAAAAGGGGAGCATCTGAGCCTCAGACTCTTCAGAACTCCACCTCCAGGGAAGGCATCCAAAATACTGCTGCCTGAGGCTGAAAACAAGAATCCTTTGGGGTTAATAAGTTTCCCAGAATCCCACATATCTGACACAATAATTCTTTTCTTCTTTCTGAGACTCTATCCCCACTTACCCTAAACCCAAAGCCGCTCACTGCTAACACAGGTCCCTATAAGGGCCATGCTTCATTTGTGGAAGAGAGATGATTCCACTGGGGGATTAACAGTCACACTCACAGGAGGCCTAGTATAGGTCACTGCTCAATAAATATTTGTTAAAGGAATAAATAAAGGGATGAATATGTAGATGAATATCTGGCCAAAGCTTTGGTGGAAATTATGGGCCATCAATGTGTGATTTGTTTCTATGGTTAAGCTGAATGGTTTTGGTTTCAGGCAGACATCTTGACTGATGGTGACTGCAAAGGGGCTGACACAGAGAAAGGCTGGCCTATTTGTCACATGTTCTTTATTCAAATATAAAGCAAAAAAATCAAATCGATGGATGAGGATAAGGAATACTGCCTCTGCCACATATTAGCTGAGTGACTATCTAGGAACTAATTGTCTTTTCCAAAATCAAGTCTCCTCATCTCCAAAATCCAATAGTAGTACTTCTCTCACAGGATTGTTTAGACCCCTATAAAACAAATAGCTCCATGCTTGACACAGAGAAGTATTTAACAAACATCCATTCTCTTTTCCCTGCACCTTCCCTAAAAGAGACAGCTTGGAGGGGCGCCTGGGTGGCTCAGTGGGTTAAGCCTCTGCCTTTGGCTCAGATCATGATCTCAGGGTCCCGGGATCCAGCCCCGCATTGGGCTCTCTGCTCAGCGGGGTGTTATGCCCGAGTTTTCGCGTCTGAGAGACCATCAAGGAGCCAACACCAATGTAATCACACGAGGGTTTATTTGACGAGCTTAAGCTTGGGCCCAAGTATACCTGGCGCAGCAGAATAGGGACTTGGACCCCGAGGCTAGTTAAGGCAGGGGGTTTTATGGGTCATTACAAGAGGTTTGGTGGGGGGAGGAGGAGAAGTTTCAGACTTTTCTGCAGTAAGCTGATTAGCTGTTGCCGGGGTGTTGCAGGGTGCGGTACTTTCTTGGAACTAAAGCAGGGTGGAGGTCCCTGGAACTAAAGTAAAGTAGGGGAAAGTTCAGCCTTTGGTCACAGGGGCCTGAGATGGCTGCCAAAGCTTAGATGTCTGTACTTATGCTAAGGCTAAACCTGAGGTGGGATGGCCTTAATTTTTCTCGGCCTCCACACGGGGAGCCTCCTTCCCCCTCTCTCTCTGCCTGCCTCTCCGCCTACTTGTGATCTCTCTCTCTGTCAAATAAATAAATAAAATCTTTTTTTTAAAAAAAGAGAGACAACTTGGAGATCAACTAACTAGCATAACTAGCATTCAAGGATGTCTAAAATGGGTCAGCAAGGAGGGAAATAAATAGGTATATGTGTTACAGTTGACTTTCATGGTCATGTGGTAGGAATGAATTGGGGGAGTCTGACAGAGTCTGGGGTAGAGAAAAAAATCCTAACTCTATTTTTATTTACTTTGGTGACTGCAGTGTCTTATCATGCCCCCCAAAAAGGCAAGATACAGAAGACTTGTCCATGCTAGACCTATTGCCAACTATATAGAATCTTGGAGAAATCAAGATGTCTCCCTTGTCTTCACTTCTTTAACAGGATAGCAATAACTAGCTTTTTCGAATCAACCATCCCGGAATGTTGTGGAGGCCAATGAAAAAGCCCTCTCTGTTGTTCTTTAATAAGAAAGAGGCTATGTGAGGCGAAGGACAGGGTTAAGAATCATAAAGAAGATAGATATGGTCCATATATACAATGGAATATTACTCAGTCATCAGAAAGGATGAATGCCCAACTTTTGCATCCACATGGATGGGATTGGAGGAGACTATGCTGAGTGAAATAAGTCAAGCAGAGAAAGTCAATTATCATATGGTTTCACTTACTTGTGGAACGTAAAGAATAACATGGAGGACATTAGGAGAAGGAAAGGAAAAGTGAATTGGGGGAAATCGGAGGGGGAGACGAAGCATGACAGACTGTGGACTCTGAGAAACAAGCTGAGGGTTTTAGAGGGGAGGGGGTAGGGGAATGGGTGAGCCTGGTGGTGTGTATTAAGGATGGCATGTATTGCATGGAGCACTGGGTATGAAACATAAACAATGAATCTTGGAACACTGAAAAAATTTTAAAAAAATTTTTTTAGATTTTATTTATTCATTTGACAGATAGAGATCACAAGTAGACAGAGAGGCAGACAGAGAGAGAGGAGGAAGCAGGCTCCCGGCTGAGCAGAGAGCCAGATGTGGGGCTTGATTCCAGGACCCTGGGATCATGACCTGAGCCGAAGGCAGAGGCTTTAACCCACTGAGCCACCCAGGTGCCCCTAAAAATTTTTTTTTTAAAAAGAATCATACTGTAGGTATTAGTCTTCCTCCTAGTTGTTGTAGTAGTAACAACAGGAGAGATGGTTTAATGTCCCAACAGAGCAGGGCCAGATGTCACCAGAAATTCAAAAGGCACAAGTTTACAACCAAATGGGGAAATCAGAAAGACTTCCAAAATCAAGAGGTTTCTCTGTAGCAGGCAGTGTTTTACGTGTATTACCTCACTGCATTTTTTAAATTGAAGTACAGTCGACATACAATGTTATATTGGTTTCACATGTACAACACAGTGATTTGACAATTCTATACATACACAATGCTCACCATGATAAGTGTAGTTACCAAAACTGAATTCTTAAAACAAGCTCAGGGAGTAGGGATTGCTACACCCATGTTCTGAATGGAAAAAACTGAGAACCACAGAACTTAAGTCATTCCCCCAAAGTCAAACAGTTAATAAGTGGTGCAGCAGAGATTCAAAGGCAAATATGCCTGACTCCAAAGACATTAGCTCTTCAAGAAAGACCGCAATGGACATGAGGGTCCAAAGATACATATCTAATCCAGGTGCAAGGGAAGAGGAAAAAACGTTGGTTCCCAGGAGCCATCCTTCAACTCCAAACTTTTAAAATCCTACTCCCTGAATAAACTGTCCTCTATATTTCCCACTTGAGGGGGATGTGAACATTTGATAGGGAGGATTATGGGTAGATTGGCATCAGTGCCTAGATGTGTCATCAACTCTCTCCCAAAAGGATACAAGAAATGGAGAGTGGGATGGAGAGAAGGAGAAAGAGAAGAAAAGGTCAAAAGAAGGAGGATGGGGACTGACAAAAGCAGTTGCATTTTCTTTTAACCTTTTTATTGGGGTATAACTTTCACACAGTGAAGTGCACAAATCTTAAATGTACAGCTCAGTGAACTCTACATGTGTATCTGTCCATGTAAGACCAAGATATACAACAATTTCATCACCTCATAAGGCTCCCTTGGGCCTCTTCCCAGTTAATCCCAACCTCCAGAACTAACCACAGATCTAATTATTGTAAATATACATCAGTTTGCCTTTCCTAGGATGTTGTATAAATGGGATGATACAGTATATACTCCTGTCTTTTTGGTTTGGCTTCTTTCACTCAGCATTATTATTTGGGGATTTATTTATTTTATTGTTAAGTAGAATCTCACTGTATGGCTGTACTGTAGTTTGTTTATCTACTCATTTATTTATGCATATTAAGGTTGTATCTGATTTGGGGCAATTACAAAAAGAGTTGCTATTAACATTCATGTACACGTTTATGTACACATATGCATTTATTTCTCTTGGGTACCTAAGGAAGAAATTGTTGGATCACAGAGTAAGCATTAAGTTTAGCTATAGTAGATTCAAAAGCACCAAATCTTAGACCTCTATCCTCTGCATAACTTGGCTTTTTATTTAGGCAAGTTAACTTCATTTTTCCCCACAAAATGAAAATTACATATACTCCCTATAAAACACTGGAAAATCCAGCAAAGCAGAAAGAGGGGGAATTACTCCTGTAACTCAGCCTCAAATAAGCTATCTTCTTTCTGGAATTGAGGGTCAACTATTGGCTGGCTTGAGAATGCAGAATTGTAGTTGGAGAATTTCTGGAAAATTAACTGAGCAGACCGTCAAGCATAAAACCAATTTACAAATCCATGGAATCTCCCTCTATGAGAGAGTCAGGGCCCAGTATACTATGATGAATAGTTTGGATGGAGCCTCTATTCAGCCCCAGAATGTAAAAACAGAAACAAACACAAAAACAAAAAACATGTTCTCTCTCAGCCTTCCTGAGCCTACTTACTACATGGCAGTCGGGGTAAAGAAACACATGACAGAGTTCCTTCCTGTCTTGGAAACTGAGCTTGTGCCTATTAAGAGAAAAATGTGTACGTCACATCCTAACATGTGCTATATCCATACAATGGAACACAATACAGTCATTAAATATGATTTTATAGATCTATATTTAGCAATAGTAAAGTGTGACCAGAACCTATTTGGGAGACTTACCTTAGTGTAGTAGTTAAGACCACGGGCTTTGGAGACAGAATATTTGGTTTGATACCTGGCTCCAATGTAAGATCTTTGACTTTAAACAAGTGATATCATTTTGCTGTATCCATTTCATCATCTGTGAAAAGGGAGGGATAATAATATCTACCTTGTGGGGCTGCTTTGAGGATTAAATAAGATAAAATACTGGGACACGCAGAAAAGCACTTAGAACAAGTAAAGCTTGTTTCATGATAAATTTACCATCAACAACCTGAAAGAAATTGGCCATCAACATTACTCCCCGTTCTTTCTACAATTCTCTGGTCAAGCCACTCTCACCCTTACAACTGATTAAACCTTCTCCATTCTCTTTGAACTTCCAACTCCTCCTCCTTGTCTTCGATTCTCTCTACAGACAGATGACCACAGTCTCATTGACAGAAATAATAGTAGGCAGAGCTTTCAGAAGGGAGCTCCCTCATCTTCCTTAACACCAAACATCTGACACCAGCTGACATCATGTCAGCAGTACCCTCAGTTTAGACAGATATGTTCTCTTCTACTGAACACTACATTCTCCACCTGTGCTTTGGCTCCCAGACCCTCCTCTTTCTCAGCAAATGTACCCTATAATTTATCCCTTTTCTCCATTATATTTTCAACAACACAACTCCCAATAGTTTCTGCATTATAAACTTGACACGTCAACAAAATTTCTCCTTGTTTAAATAAACAGGCTTCTCTGAACTTCTAATCCCAATCCTGTGACTACCCTGACATTCCCATGCCCTTCTCAGCCAAATTCCTTCAAATAATTGCCTATACTCTTTGTTTCCATTTCCTTGCCTTTCCCACTCTACTAACCACACTTCAGTTCATCCCAATCCAGATGTCTGCCCTGTCACTCTACAAAAATAGATCTGGGTAAGGTTCCCAATGACCTTCCATATTCCTAAATACAACACCTGCTTACCACTCTGCATCTTACTTGACCCCTCAGCACCAACAGACTCTGTTGACAGTCTACTCCTTACTTCTTGAAACAGTCTCTTCCTTTGGCTTCAAAGACATGAGCCCCTCTTATTCTTTTTAACCTCCTTGCCTGCTCCTTCCCTATCTTCTTTGCAAGCTGACCCTCCTCTACTCCACATTAAATCCTGGAGTTTCTCAAGGCTACTTTCTATCCTATGCTCTCCTACATTCTTCCTCTCATACTCTCTGACCTGGACAATGTTATCTATGCACAAGGCTTCAATCACTACCCATATGCAATTTATGCCTCCAGGTTAGATTCATCTTCTGAGCTCCAGATCCATCCACTGAGCTATCTGCATGGCTCTCTTGGTGTTCTCAAAGGCATCTCCAACACAGCATATCTAAGACCAAACTCACAAACTTCATCCTTGAACTTACTAGCTTCTCTGATCAATACCTCCAAACATCCAGTTGTACAGGCCAGAAATTGGGAAGTCCTCCTTGACTTCTCACTGTCCCTCATTCCCAATTCCAGTCTATCACCGAGTTTTATGGATTTTACTTCCCAAGTAATTGGGAAATTACTTGGGAATAAAATATACCTATTCCCTCCATTTAAACCAAGACTACTGTAGTCAAGCTTATCATCTCCTTGACTCTAGATTGTTGCAATGGTTCCTAACGGGACTTCTCAGGACATTCTGAGCCTTTCCCACTCCTTTGTCCACACTGTATTCAAAAGACAAATCTGATTCATTATCTGCAACCCATGGGGCTTCCAATGGCTCTTAGGATATAGATGAAATGGTTCAAGCTGACTTCCAAGGTCCTGTATGTCCTGACCCCTACATCTGGGCACAGTCTCATTTCTCACAATGCTGCTCTTCCACTCTCTTGAACTCCAGCCATACTGGCATTCTTTCAGTCTCTTTTACTCACCATACTATCTCTGAACAAATAGCTTTAAACCTTCTTCCCCAAGCCCTATTTCCAACCTAATTCATCTCTACTCTTCCTTTACCTTTACCCCTCACCTCAGCTCGAAAATCATGTTCTCTGGGCAGCACTCCTGACCACCTTGACCAAGCCAAATCCTGCTAATTTATAGATTCTCATAACTCCATGGACCCATTCTTCCTGGTACTTGCTCTTAATGCAAGTGCACACTTGTATGGTTCTTTGCAGGCTATTTGGCTCTTCCATTAGAGTATGAGCACCATGAGAATATGGACAATGTAGATGATTTTTGCTCCCATCTGTTTCCTCAGCACCCAGAACAGTGCCTGGCAATAAGTAGGCACTCAGCAAGTATTTCGTAACAAATGGGTGGGTAGGCATTTTAGGTGGTCTTTTAAAAAGGAATTGCCCTCCCAGCAGGCCCGACTGATCTATATACTACCAGAAGCTCTGAGAATGCCTTCTGTCAAAGAAAAACAGAACCAGACACTAGTTAAAGGTGGTAAAGACAGATTTTATTCAGTACTATTATAATGAGGGAAACCTGACTTCAATATAGAAGTGGGCTCAATTCTGAATACAACAAATGCAAGTAGAGATTTGTAGCCAAAAAACAGAGTGAGTCAGTGTATAGGAAATTACTAAGACACATCAAGGGGAGGGGGATTCTTGCTAAAGGCAGGCCAAGGTGATCAGATGTCAAGGGCAGGGAGATGACAGCAAACTTCTTGCTAAAACTGAACAAAGCATGTCACAGATTAAATCCCAAGACAGGGCTCTAGTCTAAGGCCTATGTGAAATGAGGTGTTAGAAAAACCTATTTAAACCTGTCACTCCCTTTAGGCCATTGTATTTTCTTTAGCACTATAACCTACCGTTCCCACTAGTCTATATCATAGAGATATATCATATCTCCACTATTCTTTACTTGTTACTCCATAGGCATTTTAAGTTTGTTTGAGGTATAATTTATATTCACAAAGTTCACCCATTTTAAGTCTACAATTCAATGGTTTTGAGTAAATTTAGAGTTGTGCAAGACTTCACCACAATCTGAATTGAGGATGTTTTCATTATCTCCAAAAGACCTTTATGCCCATTTGTGGTCAATCACCCCTGTTCCCACTGCATAGGAACTTTTGAAGACCCTCCTATTTGCCCAAGGATAAAAACTACAGCCTAGGGGTTCCTGGGTGGCTCAGTGGGCTGCATGTTTAAGCCTCTGCCTTTAGCTCAGGTCATGATCCCAGGGTCCTGGGGTCAAGCCCCATGCAGGGCTCTCTGCTCAGTGGGGAGCCTGCTTCTCCCTCTCCCGCTGCCTGCCACTCCCCTGGCCTGTGCTCTCTCTGTCAAGTAAATAAATAAAATCTTTTAAAAAAAAAACTTTAAAAAGCTACAATCTAACTAGTCAAGCAAAAATCAAAACGGCCACACCTGAAATAACTTGAGAATCACCAAGCAACAACTGTGCAGCCTGATTATTTGCTCAAAAACAAGTAAGAAAAGACAAACTGGTGTGAACTGATGAGTGGGAGGAAGTTTCAAGGAAGACTGCAGGGTATTTTAATGCTTTGCTTCAGAGAAAAGCCTCCCTCTCCCCCCACCGCCAAAGAGCAAAATACTCTTAGTTAAGAAATAAACAAAATAAGCAACTTGTCTTCAGAACTTTTTATGGACTCCCAGAAACAAAGGGAGGGTTCTAGAAAAGGGGGGAGGGAAGGGTTTACCCCCGTGGTGGGTATTAAAGAAGGCAGGTATTGCATGGAGCACTAGGTGTTATATGCAAACAATGAATCAATGAACACTACATCAAAAACTAATGATGTACTGTATGCTGACTAACATAACACAATAAATAATAATAAAGCAATATGTCTTTCCAAAAATAAAAAAAATAAAGTTCCAATACGATGTCGTGGCAGTTGGCAGGTTCTTTGTCCGTGATTCAGTGGGCAATGGGAGTTTCAAAAACAGAAGGAAAAGGATTAATCACCGGCCATGAAAGTTGAATCAAAACTCAACTGAAATCAAGGTGTATTGAGCGCCTATCGTGTGCCGGGCAAGGGGCTCCACAGATTGGCAAAGCGGCTTTCCGCAACCCACCAGAGACGGGCTCCCCCCTGCTCTCAGGGCTGCCCTGGGGCAGAGGAGCTCGGGGCACAGGAAGCATCACTCCCCAGGAAACAGACCCACGGAAGGGGCGCCCAGCAAGGTTCCGAGGCTGTTCCTTCAGTGCCCCATAGTCCGGTTCAGCCGTGGCCTCCTGCTCCCAGCTCCCAGCTGGGCCCAAAGAAGTGAGAGGGCCCTGGGAGGGGGAACGAGGTGCCCGGACCAGTCTTAACTAGTACAGCCGCAGTTATCGAAGCGTTAGGCTCGAGGCTCAGAGCTCCGTTAACACCCCACTCCCCCGCCCCGGGTTTCGGTCCCCCGACTAAAACCGCGCTAACCACTCCCCCACTACCGCCCGCACCAGTCCCCGCCCAGCCGGCAGCCATTACCCGCGCCGCCTCGCCCCTCTCCCTTCCACGGAAAAATGAAATAACACAAGGGGGGGGTGGGGGGGGATGTGGAGTGAGGGTCTCCGGAAACCGGGAGGGGAAAGGAAGGATTTGAATCTTATCGAACTCCCTTTCCGCTTTCCTGAGCCTCACGCCCACCCTCAACCCTTTGCTTGCCTCTCGCCAGGCTTGCGGTAGGATAAGGGGACCACGGGCTGAGCAGCGAGAGTGGAGGAGTTGGACTCAGCGCTCGTCCCCGCCACCCTCACCACACAGGTCCCAGGACGCGGCTACTCTTATACCATCCTATTCGGCTCTGAGCCATACCCTCTTTCCCTGGTTAAACGTCACTTCCTCCTCCCCTCCAGTATTCTGCTTCTTTCCCAAACACAAGATTGGTCTTCACCCTTCCTGAAACTCAGTTTGGGCATCTCTATAGTGAGGATGGCATTGACATGTAACAGCTTCGCGTGTAAGAGAAGCTCCCTGCAAAGAAGCGGGGCGGGGGGGCTGGCAGGAAGAGGGAGGGCTGGAATGAAAAGGGTCCTCATGATATGCAGGTAGATGTGCTAGTTAGTATACTGGTCAGACAGAACATTGGAATAGGTAAATAGTTCACAAAATAATTACTGAATAAGTTACAGCCATTCTCAGATATTGGCAGGAGGTGCATTCTGTGCATCTGTCTGAGCAGATCGCTGCCAGGGGGGAGGACGCCTCCCACAGACAGACTCCAAGCACAAGCTAACCCTCTGCATGGGCTCCATGGACCCAGCTAACCTGGGGACCCCATGGACATGACTGCCTTGCCTTCACAAGACTGAATTTTGGTCCCTGTGAGAGCAGGTTGTAAAACAGACCCTGTGACATTCCCAGCTAAGTGTCAGGTGCAGTGAGTGGAATGTCGTTTCAACAGCGACAGTCTGTTCTTGCAACAGCCCTGGAGGCCTGTCTTGGAGAAATCTTCCTTCTTACTGACAACTTAGGAATTCTCCCCGAAGAGAAAGAACCTTGCTTTGTAAGTGAATTTGCCATGTGTTTTCATACCAGTTTGGGAGGGGAAGATATAAAGCTGTGCTAGGCGTACAGCTAAGATTGTCTCTGGTTTAGTGACCTCCTTTAGGTTTGGATAAATGAATGCAGAAACAAACGAATGGGTGAATAACAGGATGCCTACATCAGCCAATGGTTCTGTGCATCAGAACCACCTGCGGAGATCTGGGACGTCACCCCCAGTTTCTGATTCAGTCAGTCTAGGAGGGATCTGAGACTTTGCATTTCTAACAAGTTCCAGGTCAGGATGCTGGTGCAGGAAGCACACTCTGAAAACCACAGACATCAGCCATCAGCGGAGACCCCCTTAGGCCATGATTGTTGTGGCTGCAGACTTTCAGCCTGGGCCTGCCAAGTAGCTCTCAGGTTACAGTCTAAAATAAATCCCCTGGTTTGGTGGTTGGGGAGCTATGGGTGGGTTTCCTACTTTACCTCCCAGCGAACTTTCCTGGGTAGTGTTAGGGTGTTAGATTTGAGAGTTAGAAGGGTGTGTGTGTGTTTGTGTGTACATCAGCGTTGCTCCCCTCACAGTCACTGCTGTCCCTTTCCACACCTCTAGTGCTGACTGCTGAACTTATCCAGGATCCATCTTTCTCTCTCTCTCTCTCTTCCCTAAATGTTTGGGAGTTTCCTTACCCAACAAGAGCCACAAACACCTTTGAGCACAGGTCTCTGCCAGTCCTTTCCTGGCATTTGGTGCCATCTAGTGGCTAACTGGAGAATCTATGCTCATACTTACAGAACATTCTGGAAAATTGAGCAACGTAGAAAGCAAAAACACCTACTTGTCAACTCCCTAAGGCTTCCTGAAGTCACTTGGGAGGGCAAGGTAATGACTGGCTCAGTATGACATGAGCCAAAATGGATTTCTCGCTCTTCTGGCAGCTGTGACAGAAATTAGAAGTCATTAAAGAATCTCAAATTACCTCTCACTGTACCCCCAGTGTGAATGATTTACTAGAAATGATACTCAATAAAAAGTGTCCTTGAATAAATGGGTAATACCAATTTGGTATTTGCTTCCCCTCTCAGAGCACTTCTCTGGGCCCCAAGCTATAAGCAGAGCCAAAGATAACAATCTATGCCCTGGCTGGTCAGGAGATCACAAAACCGACTTGTAGAAGTTCAGGTGCGGCTGGTAGTGACCTGAGGGCATCCGGGCCCGAAGATCACTGAGAGGTGTAATTGCTAACAGCAACTACATATGCAGAAATGTAAGATAACCCCTGGTGTCACAGGCGTTTGAAGTCCTCCTGGGAGGTGCAAGATATTGTAAACAATCATATGCAATCTGTATTTTAGGGGAGGCAAACATAATCACAAAGGAAGTTGCTTAAAGCTGGCATTCTGAGCCTTTGGCTATTAGAGAAGAATGGGCCACAAATGCGGTCATTGAGACCAAGAGCATCAGCAGATTCCTAAACACAAACCCAGAATTACCGAATTTCAGAAATTCTAGGAGTGAGGTCCAGTAATCAATGTTTTTACAAGCCCTGCAGATGATTCTGGGAACCAGATTCTGAGAACCAATGGTTAAGAACAAGCTTTTAACTGCCCTGAAAAACCTTAAAGGGTGTTAGAGACTATTAATAAATTCATGGAGGAAACGGAATTATTTATATAACATAGGCTTCCTTCTTTTTTAAAAACATATAAAGGCGCCTTAAATTTCCACTTATGATTAAATGAAAAGAAGGGGATTTGCCTTTACTTCTTGGCTTTTAGAGAATGCTGTCTTGATGAAGTCCAGTCTCCAAAGTAGCTCAACAGTCCTGTGGACATTGAGATGGAAATGAGAGGTTTAGAAACAGAAAAATACTCCATCTCAATCTTAAGCACAGAAATTAAAATAGCAATGGGATACCATTTTTCAACTAACAAATTAGCCAAGACCAAGAATAATAATATGCATCACTGAGGCGGAGGGGGGGGGATACACTCCTGGTGCAAACACAAAGTACCATAACCTATTTTTAAAATTATTTTTATTAATATGTAATGTATTATTTGCCCCAGGGGTACAGGTCTATGAAGCATCAGGCTTACACATTTCACAGCACTCACCATAGCCCATACCCTCCCCAATGTCCATAACCCTACCATAATCTTTCTGATAATGCAAAATCAAAATTTGCCTTAAAAAATGTGGGTATCTTTGACTCAGCAATTCCACTTCTGGACATACAGTTTAGAAATAATTACTGATATATGCAATAATGTATGTATAAAGATACTGTGCATTTATAAAAATTTAAAAATTAAAAACAACTTAAAGGGCAGAGGACTTGTATCAGAGAAATGGTTTGGGCTGCCTAACTGGCTCAGTCAGCTAAGTGTCTGCCTTTGGCTCAGGTCATGATCCTGGTGTCCTGGAATCAAGTCCCACATCAGGTTCCCTGCTCAGTGGGGAGTCTGCTTCTCCCTCTGCCTGCCTCTCCCCCTGCTTGTGCGCTCTCACACAAATAATAAAATCTTTAAAAAAATGGTTCATATGAATGGGAAGAAATCAGAGAGGGAGATAAACCATGAGAGACTCTGGATTCCAGGAGACAAACTGAGGGTTACAGAAGGGAAGGAGATGAGGGGATACAGTAACTGGGTGATGGGTATTAAGGAGGGCATGTATTGGGATGAGCACTGGGTGTTATATGCAACTAATGAATCGTTGAACACTACATCAATAACTAATGAACACTACATCAAAAACTACTGATGTACTGTATGTTGGCTAACTGAACATAATAAAAAAAAAATGGTTCATCCAACAGAACATTTTTTAAAAGTCACACCATACAAGATTATTTTTCCAGTTTTTAAAAGGAAGATTTATTTAACAAGTTTCACTTAGTACAATACATCTAATGGAAATCACAATACAAGGAAAGATTTAAATCAAAGCCTCAGAATCTCATACAAATAACATGACCAAACTCCTAAGGTATTGGTATTACATCTCAAAACTGTCCCAGATCTTAAAAAAAAAAAAAAAAAAAAGTAAAAGTGTACACTCACGTGCCTTACAGGATATTAAACCAAAAAGCTAGAATTAACAAACATGCCAAATGTTTTCACTTTGAATCGTAGACACAGCTCCTATATTTGAATTTTACAGAAAAGCATGTTTCTCAACATGCATCCAAAGTTTTCAATGTATTGTGGTATAAGAGCAACATTTAACATAAGTGAAACTGCTTTAACCTAAATACGCTTACTGCTTAGGTACACTCCTACAACGTAACTAACTTGAGGAAAGCTGAAAATTGTTTTAACAGTTATGGTCAATACTGAACGTTGTTATTATACCCTAGATGAATGCTTCAGTGTTCAAAATTACTGAGCTTGAAGTTGTAAAACCTTGACTTCCACTTTACAGTAAGCATGAATCATAAGCCTGTAATGCAAAACTGTTAAACTTTTTTGTTTTCTTTAAAAAAAGGAAAGAAAGAAATAAAGAAAGAAAGAAAAAGAAAGAGAAAGCTGACCAAGAGTGATCAGAATCAATGATATTTCCCATTTACCAATCATACTGGATATACTAGACATCTCTCTCATTCTACAACTCCCATAAATGCAGAGCTTTTATTTCTGTAATAGGTGTTTAGTGTTCCTTCACCTAAGCGAGGTTTGACTGATAGTCACTGGAGTTTTCCTGAAGAACTTGGTCGTATCCACTCATACTGCTCTGACCACCATAACCACCTCCGTAGCCACCACTCAGCTGCTGACTAGCAGGACCCCCATAACTAGACTGGTTGGATAAGCCCATCCCTCCCATCATTTGACTACCATAAGCACCGCCACTTGCCCCTGCTGTAGAATTCAAAAAGAGTTCTACATAGCTGTGGTCATATGCGCCCCCACTTGTTCCTGCAGTAGAATTCAAGAAGAGCTCCACATATCTGTGTTGCATATTAGCTTTGTCTTTTGCCATTGCTGCCACAGCATCTTCATGGGTAGCAAATTCAACATCTGCCTCACCAGTAACTCGGCCATCAGGTCCAATTTCAATGTGCACTCTCATGGGGTTAAGAGGTGAGAAAAAATTGTAAATATCATTCTCAGTGGCTCTGTAAGGTAATCCCCTCATGTGTACACAGTGCCCTGTGGTGCTCTGGAAACTGGACCCACCATCTCCATATCTATGATCAGACATTCCTGAAAAACAGTAATTGAGGTCTCTTCCGAATCTATCAGACCCAAAGCCATACCCATCATTATAGCCACCATAGTCATCATAGCCTCCATACCCTCCACCATACGCACCACGCCTCATCCTTTCAAACCCTGCCCCTCTGCCAATACTATTATACCCTCTGCCAGCCCCCGGCCTATCATAGGGACCTGGCCGCTGCATAGCCATGAGCTTTCGAGGGGGGTCGTAGTGGGTTCGGACTTCAGCTCGGCTACTCTTGAAGATTTCAATGTACCTGTGCCCTATTCTTTCCTTGTGTTTCTTTAAGGCCTTTTCAGCTATCTCCTGTGAAGCAAACTGCACAAATGCTTCCCCTGTGCTCCGCCCCTGAAAGTCCACTGGCAGTGTCATCCCATTTGGCACAATTTCCAACCCAGAAAAGAACTGAACAATCTCTTCCTTGCTACAGCCAAATGGGAGTCCTCTAAGCCGGACGAAGCCATCGTTGGCAGTATCGGGACTATTCGGACCTGTATGCTTCAACACCCAATCCATTTCAACACTGTTGGACTTGAAAACTTCAACGTATCTGTGTCCCATGGTTTCTCTGTCCTTCTTCAAAGCCAATTTCACTTCATCTTCGGATTCAAGTTCGACAAATGCTTCACCACTTGGTCTGCCTTCTCTGGTGTAGATGAAACGAATACCTGATGTGCCATTTTGGATTTTACAATCAGAAAAGAAGCGCATCACTTCATCAGCTGAGCAGGACCAGGGTAGGCCCCTGACCTTCACCACGAACCCCTCCCTGCCTTCTGTGCTCAGCATCATGGTGACTGTTGGGCTCTTATTGGCAAGCTTGGCTCAATGCGATTTCGGTGTAGCTGAAAAAAAATTAGAAGACTACTGTCATGGAAAAATGTTCACAGTACAGTAAGAGAAAAAAGCAAACTAGTACCGTAAAACTCGTATGTATTGCTTTTTTCTAAAACATTCATGTAAATAAAAAGACTACACCATATTTTTATTTTGTTTATGCAACCATTATTTACTCAATACCTATTATGTGTTGGATACCATTAACAGTTGTTTTGGGGCAGTAGGATTATGGGAACTTTTTGACTAAAGGAATATTTTCTTTGAACATTTCTGTATATTCTAAGTTTTCTACACTGAACATATATTAACATCACAGAACATAAAAGCATAAAAACTAACAGCAACAAAATCACTGGAAGATGTGAACAAATACAAGATGGTTATCCCTGATTACATAAAAATGAAAAACTTCATTACATCAAAGATAAGATTCAACAGAATTAAAAGACAATACAAAACACCTGAAAAAATACTTACACCAATACATTACTATCCTTATTATATTAAAAACTCATGCCAATTAGTAAAATCACGGAAATATTAAGGCCTAAGAGATAAATGGAAAAAAGTCATTATGGGTAATTCACACTTTCCTTTTATATATATATTTTTAAAGATTTTTATTTATTTGACAGAGAGAGATCACAAGTAGACAGAGAGGCAGGCAGAGAGAGAGAGAGAGAGAGAGAGAGAGAGGGAAGCAGGCTCCCTGCTGAGCAGAGAGCCCGATGCGGGACTCGATCCCAGGACCCTGAGATCATGACCTGAGCCGAAGGCAGCGGCTTAACCCACTGAGCCACCCAGGCGCCCTCCTTTTATATTTTTTAACTGTGAAGTCCAGTACTTGTCTTTGGGATACAAGCATCAATAAGCCCAGAAAGGGTTTATGGTCCTACAGGGGCATTATACATCTTTACCTAAAGGCAAACGGGCAAATAAACAGTATCCCTACTATGACAAAATTCTGGGCAAGGTGAAAAGGTGGTATAAAACAGGGACTAATTGGTCAATTCTAACAGTTGGCACAGAATTGTTAAATAAAACAGACTCACCAGTTCAGGGATCCACAAGTAAATTTTAAAAATTACAGATGGAGCATAAAACAGGATGAGGCTCAGCGAGAGGTAAGGCTGGCAAGGCAGACATAAGATCCCAAAGACCTAACTTGATAGACAAACACTAAGGTCCTTCTAAGGATTTTAAACAGGGGAGTGAGGGCAGGGGAGTGAGGGTAGGGGAGAGGGTAAGGGAGTGAGGAGAGGGAAGTGGGCAGGGGAGTGAGGGGAGGAAAGTGATGTAATCAAAGCCCTTTCAAATAACAGATCACCCTGGCAACAGTGTGGAACTCAAACAGAGGGGGCTGGTATGACACCAGCAAGATCAGCTAGAAACCTAGTCACTTTGAGGCAGACATAAGGGATTCACCTAAGGCAACAGCAGTTTTTTTTGTTTGCTTTTTTAAGATCTTATCTGACAGAGAGAGAGAGAGAGAGAGAGCGAGCATGTGAGCTCAAGCAGGGGGAGCAGCAGGCAGGGGGCAAAGAAAAGCAGGGTTCCCACTGAGAGATGACCCACCCCCCACATCAGGACCGGAGAAGGCGGCAGAGGCTTAACAGGCACCCTAAGACAACAGTAGTTTTAAAAAAGGAGAGCACCAAGGTGGCTCCGTGGGTTAACTGGCTGCCTTCAGCTCTGGTCATGATCTCAGGGTCCTGGGACGGAACCTCGCCTGGTCAGGCTCTCTGCTCAGTGGGGAGTCTGCTTCTCCCTCTCCCTCTATCCTCCCCCACCCCTCCGCTTGTGCACGCACTCTCTCAAATAAACAAAATCTTAAAAAAATATAAAGTAAAAATTTAAAAAGAAAGCAGTGGATTCTGCGGGACTTGGTAACAGATTAAATACAGGGGAAATATAGATGTGAGGATACAGGAGAGTTGTCTAGGAAATGTTCAAACCTCATCAATCATCAGAAATCCAAGTTAAAACCAGAATTAATCAATATTTTTCACCCACCAAGACAATAAAAATTAAACAGTAAGGATAAGCCAATGCTAATATTCAGGGTTCTTGAAAACTTCTAGAAGAGTGAAAGTCGATACAATATTTCTGGAAAGCAATTTGGAAACATGTATCACACTTTTTGATACAGTAAATCCATTCAGATTATGTGCCCTAAGAGATGACCTGAAATTCGAAGATTTATGGAGCTATATATTCTTCAAAAGGTATTTTATTAAGAAAGTATTACTTATTTAAAAATTAATTTTAATTTTACTTAATTTTAAAATTATACAAATATTTAATAACATGAGGAAATACATATGCGATAATCTTATGAACCAAAATCATGGCTGCATCATAATCTCAACTAGGTAGAAAAAATATATATATATGTTCACACATCCTTTGACCCTACTAAAATTCCTTCCAGGAACCTGGTCAACAGAAATACTCATATTATGTTCACTGCTACTGCACTGTTAGTAATGGCTGAAAATTAGGAACCTAACTATTCATCAATAGGGAAATGGTTGAATGAATTACAATATACTGTATCCTTAAAATGGAATCCTATGCAGCTGTTAAGGAAAAAGATCTGCCCTGACCTAGGAAGATTTCCAAAATGTATTAAATAAAATGTGCATAGTTATGATCCTACTTATTTTAAAATATAAGCATGCACGTATTATGCACGTAAATGCACAGAGGATCTGAAAGCACATAATACAAGTTTGTTTTCTGAGAAAAAAGGAACTAGAGGGTAGAGTGAGGTAAATTTTCACTCTTTACCCAAGATACTTCTTTAACAGTTTTAATTTTTAAAAATCACTGTCATTGGAACAAAATGTTAGAAATATATATATACATGGGGAATGCAGCAAATGTTAATAGTGGCAGGTTTCTGGCTTTTTCAATGTTATTTTTTCAATTTCTTGTGCATTCTTAATTTTCTGTACACATTAATTTTATTTTAGCAAAAAATTAAATTTAAATGTTTGCTTTTATAAAGTTTTCTAATTTTGTATATGTGGATGGCTTATCTGACATGGTCTGGAAACACTGGACCTCTTGGAAACAAAGTACAAAGTGTAATAACTGCCATAAAACTACACTGAGGAGTCAACAAACATTTATTAATTGCCTATTATATGCCTGGCACACTGCATCTACAAATAACAGTCTCCCTATAAACCATCTTCAGGCTTGAGTGATGTTTTATGGACTGGTTTTTTGCATGCCTGAAGCACTCTAGAAATTAACATCCCCTCTATAGTGGCAGGGAGGTTCTGCTTCATTACTGTATCTCCTGGGAAGGCCACCAGTACTAAGTTGCTAAAGTAGAAACCAGGATTCCATTTGTGGGTTAAGAAACTGTGTATTTATACGTGTGTTATACACATACTTTTTATACACCAAAATGCTGAGTACCTATCTCCCGGTGATTAAATACGTGTAATTTTTTAAAAATGTATAGCATACAGTTATTTTTTGAATGTCCAAAACTGAACATGTAGTTTGTTATGGTAAGTAGAAAAACAGACGTTATTTAAATGTTCAATTTAGTAGAAACATTTATTGAGCGCCTCTGTCAGGCACGCAGCATCTGCCTAGATGCGACTCTACAGATATAATTCACTTGGTGCCTCCCCCTACAGACAGACAATCAGTGGGAACTAAGTGCCTGAATGGATGGACCGGCACTCCAGCCACTGGTCTCAACATTTGTTTTTCCTTATCCAGGGACGTGGTTTTCAAGCGTTTTCACCTCAGAGTTTCTCTTAAGGGTCCCCTGAGACCCGCCCAAACAGACAGATACACAAAAACACACACACAGTCACGAACGTCCACCATTTCCCCACCAGGCGCAGCAAAGGCGGCTTCCCGGCACTGGGCGGGGAGGGGGGGGAGCGGGGGAGGGGAAAGCAGGGAACGAAAAAGGCGGAGGCTGCCCGCGGATCCTACTTTAGTCTTCAGCATCCCCACCCTCGGGCCCCCAGTTTCCACCCACACACCAACCTCTAACGATACCGGATAATTTTCCTCCTTCTTCCCTCAAACGGCTATAGCGAGACGGTAGACGACGACCAGAACTACTTCTGCTCACGTAAGCGACTGGTCACGTGATCGCCTACGTCATGTGAGATCTCGGTCACGTGAGCAACTCTCGGCTTAGACTCGGTATCTCTAAAGTGCCGCACTTCCTTCTGGTATAGAAACAGGGCGGGCCAATATCGAGAAAGGCAGAGTGTGATTGGTTGCGGTGTGTTTTACGTGACTGATCATTGGTCCGCCTCTGGGGATAACCGTCCCAGTTGCCTGAGAAACAATAACGTCAGTATTTAATAACTCACCGGTGATTGGTCCGCTTCTAAAGTTAAACTTAAAAGCCCAGATTACCGGCGGAAATTTGTACTGCATTACAGTGGCGATGAAGCTGAAAAGCCAAGTGCCGCAGTCAGGCTCCCTTCCTGGCTTCCTTCCTTCCTTCCTTCCAGCACTTCGCTTCCTGGCCCTGGTTCTCTGGAGCTTCCCTGGTGCCAGGACCCTGGACAATGGCTTGGCGATGACTCCTACCATGGGCTGGTTGCACTGGGAGCGCTTCATGTGCAACACTGACTGCCAAGAAGAGCCGGATTCCTGTATCAGGTATAAGAGATATTGAGTACCCCCTTGCATTGGCCTTTCCGTGAGTTTGTCTTCTCTGTTTGGGAGGATAGAGGGTCGCAGAGAGAACATTTGAGCCTGAGGGAGGGAACCCCCTACTGCTGCTGCTTTTTTATCCCCAGCAAACTGCCCTGGTTGTAAACGAGAACTAAACCTTCTCTGGCGTGACCCCTCCTGCGGTAGGAGTCGGGTCAGCAGCCCCTGCTTCTCCATCTCTCCGTGCTGGATCACCCAACTAGGAACTTGATCCATTCACCATCCAGTTCTGTTCAGGCCCTTCTTGTGAACCGCTGTTCTGCCTCTGTCTGCCACGCACTGGTAGTGACCACAGCTGGGGTGAGTAGGAGAGACAGAGGACTAAGACACGTGCTGTTTCTTCTGCTTTTGGGGCCAGGGGTTCCTTGGCTGTAACTGGAGGAAGTTTAGAAGGACCAGGGAGTCTCTGAAATACCCCACCCCCAGCCACCCTAGCCAGTGGCATCTGGCTAGAAGATTGACGTGGAGGAACTTTATGAAGGCTTCCCCTGCTGTCCAAAAGTTGAGTGTTCCATAAGCGGAAATGGCTTAAAGTGAAGAATTACCATTAATTTATATGGAAAATTTTGTGAGCATTCCCAGGCCCAAAATATAACCTCTCTTGGCTTTGGTGCACAAAATAAATGGAGATAAATCACAGATGCTTACAGGCACAGTTCAAAGCTGTGGTGGCTTAATACAAGGATGCTGAATGTACTTCCCATCACATATTTCTTTTTGTCTTTTCCTTTTTTTTCTAAGCAGTGGTGGGTTTATTTTTGTATGTGGTAATAAAACTAATGCATGAAAATGCAAAAAAATGTAGATAGTAAAGAAAAGTATAATGAAAATGAAGTTTTCCTAGCACAGAATAAGCGCTTCACAAATTCAAATTATATGTATATAATTTATTTAAGCAACCTCCTCTTGATAGCTATTCAAGCTCTTCAAATTTTTTTTATTATTGTGAAGCTGTGTTAACCATCCTTTTACATTGTAAGATTCTTTCCTAAAAGTGTAATTACTGGATCCAAAGGTATGTTACATATCAAACTATTTTGTTACATATCAAACTATCCTCCCCAAGAGTTTTACAAATGTGCATTCCCAAGAACAGTGTATGAGAATGACTATTTCCCCACACCCTGGCCAATGCTGCATTTTTGTCATTCTTTTAAAACTTTGCCAATCTGGTGTTTTTATTTCCACTTAATTATTTTTTAGTTGAAATGTTTTGGGTTTGGTTTTGGGGTTGTGTGTGTATGGGTGTTTGGTGTAGCATATATTATGAAAATGGTGGTTCCAGCTTATGTTGGTTTTTATGAGTTCTGGCTCTGACATCATGTTGAGAAAGTCTTTACCTACCCGAAGATAATATAGTCACCTACATTTTCTAGTAGTTTTTTTAAAATGGATTTTTAAAATATTTAAACGTTAATGCACCTGGACCTTATTTTCCTATAAAGAAAGCCACATTTGATATATACTAAATTCCTGGGATACCTGGTTGACTCAGTCAGTTAAGGGTCTGCCTTCAGCTCAGGTGAGGATTCCAGGGTCAGTGAGGACCCTGCTTCTCCCTCTCTGTCCACCCCTCTCCTCCTTGTGCACCCGTGCATGTGCTCTCACTCTTTCTCTCAATAAATAAATAAAATCTTTTAAAATATGTATATACTAGATTCCATGGTACCAGATGGCTGGAAGGATCTCTTTCAGAACTTTCTCTTTAATTCCATTGATTTGTGTATTCTAATGCTACTGGTACTGTACCAGCTTCATTTATCTTTTGTAGAATGTTCATATGTTTTATCTCTCAGGTGAAATTTTGAACCATGTTGCCAAGTTCCTTAAAAAGTCCTTTGGGGGGGCACCTGGGTGGCTCATTGGGTTGAGCCTCTGCCTTTGGCTCAGGTCATGATCTCAGGGTCCTGGGATGGAGCCCCGCATCGGGCTCCCTGCTTGGCAGGGAGCCTGCTTCCCCCTCTCTTTCTGCCTGCCTACTTGTGATATCTCTCTCTCTCTCTCTCTCTGTCAAATAAATAAATAAAATCTTTTATTAAAAAAGTCCTTTTTGGGTTTGTTCAGGATTTTGTTAAATGTATAAGAGATGCCTGGGTGGCTCAGTAGGATTAAGCATCCTACTTTTGATCTCAGCTGAGGTCTTGATCTCAGGGTCGTGAGTTCAAGTACCACGTTGGGATCCACACTGGCGTTGAGCCTATTTTAAACAATGTATAAACTGTGTTTTAATATTGAGTTTTCTTATCCCAGAGCAAAATAACATCTCTCCATTTACTGAAATCATTTGGGAACATCATAGTTTTATTCATATGGATCCTGCACATGTCTTAAATTTATCTCTAGGTGTTTTAGGTTTTTCTGTTGTTTTTTTGGTTGCTCTTGTGCATGGTATCTTGTTGTTGTTTTCTTTTTTCCCAAACAGGCTATTGTTAATATCTAAGAAGCTGTTGATTATAGTAATTTTGTGGTTTCTTACTTTACTGAACTTTCTTCTTAGTTCTAATTATCTTTTCAATTTCATGTATTTCTCATTCCTAATTGTTTGAGGTTCTTAGGATGGAAGTATTTGGCCAGGGGGAAATAAAAAAAAGGCCTCAGTCCATTTTACCTTGCTGATTACTACTGAACTGGGTAGTAACTGGGTTGAAAAAAAAAAACTTGCAAAAGCAAAAGATGCCTTATTATTTGTTCAATGAATTACAGCAATTTTTGGAATTTCTCTTTCAGTGAGAAGCTCTTCATGCAGATGGCAGAACTCATGGAGTCAGATGGCTGGAAGGATGTAGGTTATGAGTACCTCTGCATTGATGACTGTTGGATGGCTCCCAAAAGGGATTCAAAAGGCAGACTTCAGGCAGACCCTAAACGCTTTCCAAGTGGGATCCGAGGCCTTGCTGATTATGTGAGTTTACAGATAATGCTCTTTCATTCAGGAGACTGTAAGCACTTTTGTACAGAAGCTTATTCAGAAAAACTGAGAAAGTAAAATAGCATCTATTATCTGAATATCAAATTGTAAGGTTTCTCAGATGGAATTTTCATTCCATCGGCAGATCCTTGTTTTTCAGTAGCACTTGAGGCCAGTCTTGAAGAAGTTCTCCTTTTGCTGAAACCACTGAATTCTCTAGCAGGAAAAGGGAACTTGGTTCTTGACATGTGTGCATATATTTCCATATGCTTTGTGAAGCTATTACAATTGTAAGTATAAAGTAGAAGACAGAAGGAATATATTCTGGAAATTAAGGAGTAACAGAGCTGGATGCTAGTTAAAGGCAATGAAGACAGATATGTTCAGAACTACTGTAACAGGGGAAAGAGCCAAGATCAATTTCAAATACAACAAAGACGAGTGGGGTTTTATAGTCAGTGAGCAGACTTGAGGGGGTCAGTGGATGGAAAATTACCAAGAGGAGACATCAAGGGCAAGAGGATTCTCTCTAAAGGCAGGCCCACCAAGGAGTTAGACATGAAGAGCAGGGGGATGAGGAACTTGATTAGATATCAAGGGTAAGGCGATGACTTAGGAGGATTCTTGCTGAAACAGTGTGAGACCTACTTGAAAAGAGGGCACAGAAGAGCCCAAGGTATGGTCATGGTGAGAGTCTTTGTCCAGATAATTGTATCACTGCCATGGAAAGGTAACTTTTAGGATCCCATTAGAAAAAGATGAGAGTGACAGCTTTCCCTTTAGTTCTGTATCATAACCTACATATGTAGTTTGAACTCAGCAGCATTGGAGACTTTGTCTCCCAGCTAACTCATCTGGATAATTTTGGGGGTTTGTGAAAAAAAAGCCCCTGATACCTAGTGAAATATACTTATCTGTGCCCCCAGCCTAGAGTGGTTCTCTCTAATTCATGATTGCCCTTCTATTGTGGTGATCCTTTCCTCTCATTTCAGGTCCATAGCAAAGGACTGAAGCTAGGAATTTATGCAGATGTTGGAAATAAAACCTGTGCAGGCTTCCCTGGGAGTTTTGGACACTATGACATTGATGCCAAGACCTTTGCTGACTGGGGAGTAGATCTGCTAAAATTTGATGGTTGTTACTGTGACAGCGTGGAACATTTGGAAAAAGGTATGATTTACCCATGAGCAAAGGAAGCAACTTGGAGGCCAGGGTAACTGGAGCATTCCAAAGAGCTCATCATCACATTTTAAATGCTTAGTCACAACACCGGGAATAATTATTCTCAATGTGCCAGAGCTCCTACCTCTTTTCTTTCAGTTTGTCCATGCATTCCTTCATGCATGCATGCATGTAAAATCCATGCATGCCAAATCATGGCTAATAATGTGCACGGTTCATTCAGGAGGGCTCCGAGTTTATTACAAATAGTAATTATAACTTCCCATAACATCACTTGGGAGAGCATCTGGAATGTCAGTTCCAGAGAAAAGAGCATCTACATTCCTCCCTTTCTTCGGTATATGCGCCATCCCACACTACTTCCTGAGAACAATCCCAGCAGTCTGGGAGGTACTAAACACAATTTAATCACAGAGCAGCCACCCATCACTGCTCCTGGTTGAAAATATAACCACGGCCCTTCCAGGCAGCCTCTTTTTAAAATACACAACGCCCCTGGAAATTCCTTTCTTTCCCTTACTTTACCCATTGTTTTCTCATACAGGTTATAAGCATATGTCCTTGGCCCTGAACAGGACTGGCAGAAGCATTGTGTATTCCTGTGAGTGGCCCCTTTATATGTGGCCTTTTCGTAAGGTGAGCTAGTGAGCACACAGTCCAACAGAGCCTTGCTGATAGATTTTCAGAACTTGAGAACAAAGGAGACTGAAGGGTCTCTTTCAACGTCCAGTCTTATTTAACAGGCTCATCCTACAATCTCTCTCAGGATCCAGCCACTTCTCACCCTCTCCCCTGCTGTAATTGAATTCTAATCTCAGAAATCGGTCATTTTTTATTCTTCCCTTTGTCCTGCAGTTCACAGCCTATTCGCCAGCAATCCTATCAGTACTATCTACAAAACACATCCCGAATCAGCCCATTTCTTTCCATCTCTGTTGCATCCACCCTGGACTTCCAGCCACTATCGTCTCGGCTCAGCCTAGTTCATCTCCACCATCCTGCCATCAATTTTCCAAGCAGCACCACAGTGATCTTGTTAAAATGTAAATCCTCACTCCCCTGCTGAAAAAAGCCTTAACTGGTTTCCCATTGCATTTGGAATAAAATCACACTCCACTGATGTGGTCCTGGCCTGCCTCCAGCCTCCCCTCCCTCTTTCCATGACTGCACTGGGTTTTCTTTCTTTCCCTCAAACACACAAGCCTGCTGCTGCCCCAGGAACTTTACACTTGCGTTTTGTTTTCTGCCTGGTACATTCTTCATCCAAGATTTTTATTTTTATTTTTATTTTTAAAGATTTTATTTATTTATTTGACAGAGAGATCACAAGCAGGCAGAGAGGCAGGCAGAGAGAGAGGAGGAAGCAGGCTCCCTGCTGAGCAGAGAGCCCGATGCGGGGCTCGATCCCAGGACTCTGAGATCATGACCTGAGCTGAAGGCAGCGGCTTAACCCACTGAGCCACCCAGGCACCCCATCCAAGATTTCTAAATGGCTGTCTCCTTTTAACGTTTAAGTCTCAAAACAAATGCTACATATTCAAGCAGCAATTCTGTACTCTAAAATAGCCCTCTATCCATTTATTCTTTATCATATTAATCAGCTGAATTTCCTTGTAAGAACTTAGCACTGTATGGAATTATTTGTTTACTGGCTTATTGTCTGTCTCCCCCACTAGAATGTAAGCTCCAGGAGGGCAGGGACCTTGTCTGACTTTATCACTGTATCCCTAGCTTATGGTAAGTGTTTAATAATTACTTATAGAATGAATCCCTGTTCTTTGCTTCTAATCTCTGCAAAATACTCTCCCCTTTCTCAGCATCAGAAACCTGATATTCTCTCTCCCTATCTACAAACTTGTATTTGTTCCATTAATAAATTATGTACCTCGGATTCAGATTGCCTTATCCTATGCTTATTTGTCCTATGTAATTTTGCAGCCTTTATTTTTACTTACACAGATCATTTTAATTATTTGATTACAGAAGTGATACATGTCCATTTTAAGAAAGTGTGAAAATCCAGTAAGTTGTGAAAAAAGTTAAAATCTTCATAATCCCGATACTTAGTTACCATTTGGCAAATTTCCAGCATAAACAGTGTTAAAGCCATTTAAAGGAGAGATTTTAAGTTATATGGCCTACTTCTGAAGTAGACTTCTTACAGTGAAATTACATTATAATAGGGATTTAGCTCTTCTCATAGGATACCTTTAATCTGTACACTAAAGAGGCTATAGGTGCCTCCTTTAAACTTGACTGTTTACATGTTGCAAGAATGGTAGTAGAAAGTAAATAAAAGAGTTATGTCTGTTTTCACAGCCCAATTACACAGAAATCCGACAGTACTGCAATCACTGGAGAAACTTTGAGGATGTTTATGATTCTTGGCAAAGTGTAAAGAGTATCTTGGCCTGGACATCTTCTAACCAGAAGAGCATTGTTGATGTCGCAGGACCAGGGGGTTGGAATGACCCAGATATGGTAAGAACCTGAGCTCTCCCTGTTCGAGCCCATGCAGTGGACCTGTTTCCTATTTGATTTTTCAAGGTAAATCAGAAGGGAAAATTCCTGGAAGCAGGCCTTACCTGACAGTACTCAGAGCAGGGTGCCATAAAAGTGGCTTATGTCTAGGTAACTTTGAAAATGTTTCATTTTTTTTTTAATTTAAATTCTTGCTCTTCTTTGTTCCAGTTAGTGATTGGTAACTTTGGCCTCAGCTGGGATCAGCAGGTAACTCAGATGGCCCTGTGGGCTATCATGGCCGCTCCATTACTCATGTCCAATGACCTCCGACACATCAGCCCTCAAGCCAAAGCCCTCCTTCAGAATAAGGATGTAATAGCCATCAACCAAGACCCCTTGGGCAAGCAGGGGTACCGGCTTAGAAAGGTACAGTAAATAATGTTCTATGGGAGAAAATAGGAATTGGCCAGGAACATACTCTTGCCTTCTAGTTTACAGTTCATCCAAATGTTTGTGTGTTTTAAGATGGAATGGCTTTATGCCCAAGTACCACCATTGTCCTGGGCCTAAATCTGTTAAATAAGAGGATGTGCACTCATCTTTTGAGAATATTTACTTTTAATCTTCATGTTATAATCAGTAATGAGGCTCCTTTTTTTGCTGACCATTACCTTATTTCCAAAGCATGCTGTAGGATTTTAATTTTTCCCAGAAGTGCTCAGTATTTCTGACAATAATACTGAATGCCACTACCAAAAAGGAAGCTTCTTCCTGTTACCAAGCTCTCACACCTATTTTCTTGGCTTACTTTTCAGGAAGACAACATTGAAGTGTGGGAACGCCCCCTCTCAGACTTAGCATGGGCTGTGGCTATGGTAAACCTGCAGGAGATTGGTGGACCTCGTTTTCATACCATCTCTATTGCTTCCCTGGGTCAGGGGCTGGCCTGTATTCCTGACTGCATGATCACACAGCTCCTGCCTGAGAAGAAAGAGCTTGGGTTTTATCAGTGGACTTCAGATTTAAAGACCAAGATAAATCCCACAGGCACCGTCTTACTTCAGCTGGCAGCAACCTAGACTACACTAAAAAACCTTCTTTAAAACGTATTTTGTTGTGGCTCCTGTGGCTCATTGATTAAGTGTCTGACTCTGTCTCAGCTCAGGTCTTTATCTCAGGGTCATGAGTTTAAGCCCCTACTTCAAAAGGAAAAAAATGTGTGTTTTGTTGCCAAACTGACTCCCCCACTGGTGTCTCCCTTTCCTTCCATTCCCACTTTAGCTGTCCTTCTTTCCTTCAATAAAATTTTCCACAGTGGACCGTAAGAAAAACTTGCAAAGGTATCTCTAAACATTTTGGGGAAAGGCTTTTGAAACAAATTGCTAAGTAACAGCTGTAATTTATTGGGCACTATAGTATGTGCCAGGCACTGTTCTAGATATATGAACTATCGAGCCATTTGAATCCTCACCAACAGAGGTAGGTACTTATCCACTACAGAACTATAGGCAAGATTTCAGCCCAGACTTTTAACCCTTAAACTACTACCTACTGAGGTGCTTGGATGGCACTCTTTAAGTATAATCTTAGCCCAAAGGGAAGACAAAAACAAAGCTACCTTAATTGAAGGGCAAAAAAAAAATACCCCAGCAGGAATAACCTACAGAGGCAACCCAAGAGACCACATTACTGAATCTTTATGGAACCATCTCAAGAAACATTCCACCACACAGATTTCTAAATCCTAAGGTTTTTTGCAATGTAGAGCCAACAAATGCAGGTGGCTTACTTTCACAAGCAGTAGTTGCTCCATTGTGATCTCTGGCCAGAACACCTTCTCCCCTTTAAGTTGCCTCCTCTCCAGGATGTGATGAGGCAGTGAGTGACCTTCAGACTGGGGTATGTGGGAATGGATCCTTTTTGTTAAGGGGGGGTGCAGAAGGAAAGGGGATGCCAAGCAGGCCCTGCACCCAGCCTGATGTGGGGTTCGATCTCACTACCCAGAGATCATGACCTAGGCAAAAATCAAGTCCGACACTTAAGTGACTGAACCACCCAGGTGCCACAGGGAATGGATCATTTTTTTTTAAGATTTTATTTATTTATTTGACAGACAGAGATCACAAGCAGGTAGAGAGGCAGGCAGAGAGAGAGGAGGAAGCAGGCTCCCTGCTGAGCAGAGAGCCCGATGTGGGGCTTGATCCCAGGACCCTGAGATCATGACCTGAGCCGAAGGCAGAGGCTTTAACCCACTGAGCCACCCAGGCGCCCCGGGAATGGATCATTTTAAAGGCATTTCCATACATTAGAATTTTCTCCTTTCCCTACCATTTGCCTGAGGACCAACCTGTAGTCAAAGCTTCAAGCCTGCTCATCACCTCTCCTTTCAGTCAGCCTTCTCCCACAGAACCAAAGGCAGCAGCTCCACCATCTGAATGTGCAACAGCACAAAATTAGCAAGGGACAAAGGCCCTCCAAAGTGCATGTTGTTAATAATTCCTTTGCCTGTCAAGTGATTTTCACTTATTGTAAATAAAATTGGAATAATCATCATTTGCTAAAACTGGCAAACCCAGACTTAATCACCCACGGAAACAAGGCAATTTGGAACTGCTCCATCCCACTGAGATGTACTTGGTCATCAAAAGGTATAGCTTCTATGCTTTGCCTCCAGTTTTGCTACACAAGTATGAAAAGCTGAACAGTTAAGAATCAAGTATACAAAAATAATAATAAATTAAAAAATGAAAAAAAAAAATCAAGTATACAGGGGTGCCTGGGTGGCTCAGTTGGTTAAGCAGCTGCCTTCAGCTCAGGTCATGATCCTGGGGTCCTGGGATCGAGTCCCACATCAGGCTCCTTGCTCGGCGGTGAGCCTGCTTCTCCCTCTGCCTCTGCCTGCCACTCTGCCTGTACTCACTCTCGCTCTCTCTCTCTCTCTGACAAATAAATAAAATCTTTAAAAAAAAATCAAGTATACAAAAATAATAATAAATTTAAAAATGAAAAAAAAATCAAGTATACAGGGGTGCCTGGGTGGCTCAGTGGGTTAAGCCTCTGCCTTTGGCTCAGGTCATGATCTCAGGGTCCTGGGATCAAACCCCACATAGGGCTCTATGCTCAGCAGGGAGCCTGCTTCCCCCTCTGCCTGCTTCTCTGCCTACTCGTGCTCTGTCAAATAAAATTTTTTTTAAAAATTCTCTTATAAAAAAAAAAGAATCAAGTATACAACAGTATACCAAGAGAAAAAGGATGTAAAATTTGCAATGATTAGACATCTTTAAAAATCAGCATATATCCCTGTTAAATTCTGCCGGGCAACTTAATTCACTAGAAATTTTATCCTCTGCTGTTATTTCAACATGAAAATTTATGTCTACTTTGAAATCTGAGGGGGTACGTCAAAAGGTCTGAACAATGTTAGAGTTAAGTCTGAGAACATAGAATATATATATAGTGTGCTCTGTACAGTATGCTGTGCATAAAAACAGCCTAAATTCCTCACTGAAGGACTGAAGTAGCAAGGGTATAGGAGAGAAATTATTTCGCTCTAGGTAAACTTTACATTCACTATGGGTATAATTGATAGTTACCATGGGACTCTACTTACATCCCATGATAACTAATAACCCTTGTTTAACAGCAAAAGGAATCCCATGAAACCTCATGTAACTGAAGTGCCAAAACTGGAAGATCACCACATTTGTATGAGTTCAACCAGTTCAAATTCAATCCAAAATAAAGTACCCAGAAGAATCAAGCATAAATTGCCCCACGAGAGGAATTTTATTGATGCCAGTACTTTATTTCCATCTTAAAAGACCAACTGCAACCAAACGAAGTGAACATAACCTCAAGATTTTATTGTCTTCATAACTTAACAATATGAAGCTTAGAACTGGATCACCTGGCCCTGTAATGGAACAGAAAAAAAAAGTGAGGTTTTTTTTTTTATTTTGCAAAGAACCTCTCTACTCTCTCAAGTACACAATTATCCCCCTAAAGGGATCACCTCCTTTTAATTAAGTGTCTTCATTATCCCTCTACTACTCATGCCAAAACCAACACCAAAAACCTCATACCTTCAGCTATGGATCTAGTTATTTTTAAAAGGATTGCCCCGTTCCTGATTGCACCATCAGTTAAGTGGAGAGAAATGTTCACCTCACCCAACAGAAAAGATTGCACCTTCCACCTGCAATTATATACCTTTCTCTTCTTATCTCCTCCCAGTTCAAAATGTTTGCATCTCTTAATAGCCAGCATTCTCTTAGATCTGCAATTGGGCTCAACACATTCAAGCCTCAGCACAATCTTCTTTGTAGTTTTAGCCTGGAAAAAATGAAGTCAATCCTTTCATAAATCACTGCAGAAAATCTTTCTTCAAAATGGAGGACTGCTGGGTTAAGTACTACTTAAAGGGAAGCTTTGCAAATGACAAAGAGTTTTAGCAATTTGTCTTTAGCTATAGGGAGAAAATAGTAATGTTAAAATCAGTGCATTTAAGAGGAAATTTAATAGCAAAGGTAGATCATCTAATTGCCATCAAATTCTCTATTCCCATCAAACACCCCGAAGAGCTTCTTACCAAATGGTCATTTATCACACCACCTTGAACTTGTGGCCTTTCAACAGCTCTACATACTTGTACTCCCCACAAACAAAAATGGGTCAACCAAATCCCTGAAACTATGAACTGAACACAACTTTCTCACTAAACAGAATTTAATAATTGTTACTTCAGATTTATCAATACTCTGGAGACTACCTAAAATTATGTCTACAATTTATGTGTATTCAACTGTATCTATTTAATTCAAGGTACTGGAATCAACTTTTTAAGACTACTCCTATAATCAGAATTCTACTGCCTATTCACAGTTCTCCAAAAAACCAAAGACTAGGCAGAATCTTCCCACCTTCTAAACAAGTTAGCCGAATGCGAAAAGGCAATCCTTACCACCTTGAGCTCAAACCATTTATTGCACCTAAATGAACACTACTGTTATTCCTTAGTACTTTCTGGCAGGAGGCTGAATGAGCAAAGCACCAAAAGAAATGCTGTGTTCACAGGAATGCTATTCTAGGCACTGTGTACTTTAAGGGGCACCAGATCACCTAGGGCAGAACAGAAACTCATTTGGCCTGAATGAGAATGACAAGAGAATTCAGAAGTGCAGTGGAAGGCTTACATGAGGATTTTAAGGAACTTTAAAAACCTCATGAGAGGGGCGCCTGGGTGGCTCGGTGGGTTGGGCCGCTGCCTTCAACTCAGGTCATGATCTCAGGGGTTCTGGGATCGAGTCCCACATCGGGCTCTCTGCTTAGCAAGAAGCCTGCTTCCCTCTCTCTCTCTCTCTCTGCCTGCCTCTCCGTCTACTTGTGATCTCTGTCAAATAAATAAATAAAAAATCTTTTAAAAAAAAACCTCATGAGACTGGTTGCAGTATGCAAGCTTCTGAACTGAGAAGCAAAGTGAGAGAGCAATTCTCACTGCAAGCAAGGGCTGAAGATTCACTAGGGTATGACAGGTAAAGAAGAAAGGATTCACCAGTGTACTGAAACTTCAGTCCTTAGGAAATCAGAGCACATTCCTCTTTACTTAATTTTGCCTCTTCAAAAAGGTTAGGACAAAAATAATAATAACCAAGATATTGCAAGATTGTAAATTAGAGTCTGACTAGAGTCAGACCGGGGTTGCGCTCATAGCTACACTGCCTCCTAGATGTGTCACTGCAGGTAGCGTAGGGAACTTCGCTGAAACTATGAAAACACACACCTGGGGGCGCCTGGGTGGCTCAGTGGGTTGGGCCGCTGCCTTGGGCTCAGGTCATGATCTCGGGGTCCTGGGATCGAGCCCCGCATCGGGCTCTCTGCTCCGCAGGGAGCCTGCTTCCTCCTCTCTCTCTGCCTGCCTCTCTGCCTGCTTGTGATCTCTGTCTGTCAAATAAAAAAAAAAAAAAAACCCACACACACCTGTACTCTACTACCTGTACCTCTACTACCTCTTGTATTCAGGCTAGAGAAAAATGCAAAGTCTTTACTACAGAAGCATGTCAAATGGTAATTACTACTAACCTTTTTCCGGAAAATAGGCTTCGTCTGCCCACCATAGCCACTCTGCTTCCTGTCATAACGCCGCTTTCCTGGAAGAATGAGGTTATTTGTTATGGCATACCAAAAATAATCGCAACTGCCACACGAATCTTCTTACACGTTTTATCTTGGGTTTTCCAGCAGAAAAACAATAGCCAAGTGGGAGTGAGGGACGGGGCACGGGATAGCGTATATATTACACTAGTTCCTGAATAATTAAAACCAAATTCCATACAGACCGTCTTACCCTGGGCATAAAGGGAATCTTTTCCTTTCTTGTACTGTGTCACTTTGTGGGGTTGGTGCTTTCCACACTTCTTGCAGAAAGTCCGGCGTGTTTTAGGAACGTTCACCTAGTAAAGAAATCGTTCAGAACGAGCAGCGTTATCAGATACCCATCGCACAACGCCCTTAACGACCCAGCCGAACCTAAGACATCCCCCGAAGGCTCGACTCTCAGTCCTCGCTAGCGCACACCACTTGACTAGAAGGTGGTACAGCCGCCATGTGCTTCAGGTCCAGCGGCCTCCGCTGGGCCCCGTAGTGGAGAGCATGCATGTTCGCTCCAACCCCGGCTAAGTCTACCTCTTTGATCCCATCACTTCATTTCCTGACCCCGAAGCCCAGTGCCTTCGGGGCCGATCCCAGCAGCGCTGGGTTTCTTTGGTACAACGAGTCCGCGAATGGACCTAAAGCCAGCTTGGGACGGCCCCCGTCGAAGAGGGTGAAAAGATTAAGCTGGATGTTACCGGGCCCGCTCCCAAAGTCCTACCATGCTTGCGAGAGCGCAATCGACACGGAAAGAAAGGGACCTGCCCGGAAACGGAAGTATATAGGAGGTTTCTGGTCGCTCTTGCTCATGGGAGTGGCGAGAAGGACCATAGAGTCTAAGGCTCTGTGAGCACCGCCCTCTGGCGGCTGAGAGGACTCGCTTTGGAGCCGTTGGTAGGAGCTTAAGAAAGGGCTCGGCCTGAGGCAGATCCTATCTTTGACGGGTCGGGTGCCCAAGCTTTGCAGTTTTTTCTCACTTCATCACTTCTGGCGGACGCCGCTAGGTAGCAGCGTTAAACGAGGGAAACAGTGCTCGTTCTAGACCCTCGGGCGTCCCTGTCCCAATCTCCGAGGGAAGCAAGGACTAGGATCAAAGGGAGGAGCCCTACACACCCAGGCTCCATTACTGTTTCATATCAAGGACACTGGGAATATCTTTGACAGGGAACTACTGGTTAACTGAAGGCTTGGAGGGAGCCAGTGCTCTAATTCATTTATCACATGGCTGTTTGGTCCATCCAACAAATGTTAATTGAATTCCTATTCTGTGTTGGGCACTGTTCTAGGGCAGGGACACGATAATAAAATAATCAGTCTCATAAATTTATAATTACAAAGTACTTTGTAAAACAGTATGAAGGATCGGCATTCAAGCAGCCCCCTTTTATTGAAGGAACAAGTTGGCTGCCCTGAAAAGTGACAATGAAATTGTTCAGCTCGCACAGTAACAATCAACAGGCCAAGAGATTAAAAAAAAATATATCTAGCAGCTCTTCCTTTCCTTGCATACCTGGCAGAAGTCATGTGCTAGGTTTCAAGAGTCTAGCAGAGAAAGACTGCAGGGTACTGAGTATTTAAAATGGATTGTCTCATAAAATTCTCACAGTAATTCCGGGAGGTAGGTGGTACTATCATACCCATTTTACAGATGAGAAAATTGAGGCCATAGGATCATCAACATTTTGCCCACTGTAGATAGTATTTAGTGGAACCAGGACAGAAACACAGGTGATCTGATTCCAAAGCCTGGGTTTCTTTACCATTATACAGTATGGCTGTTGTGGCCTGGAAATCATAATAGTTAACAATTACTGAGCACTTAATATATACCAGGCATTTTCCTAAATACCTCATCTACTACCTCTTGTAATCCAAACCACCCCACGCACTGTGTACTATTATTAACAGGTGAGGAAACTGAGGCACAACACAGGTGGTTATTTCGTGGAGCTGGAATTTCATCCCAGGTAGTTTCTAGCACCACAGCCTTGCACCTAACCATGCCATCACACAGTGCAAGCAGGGTAGAGGTTGATGAAGAACTGAGTGGGGACTCAGGAAGGGGTACCAGTGATTAGGGGCTAAGGAACTATGAAAGCCTGGGGTCTCCTGCTTACATAATTCTCCAGGAATACCCAGGGGTCCAGAGCTGACTCTCAGATTATCCCCTTTTTGTTGGGTGGTCTCTGGGAAGGAGATAATGAAAACAGTACCCCTGCCTGCTACTACACTTCCTAAAAGTTTCTTTGCCAGACAGCCAGCCCATAGTTTCAGCATATTCTTCTCTTTGGGCTCTTAGGCAGTCTCACTGGACTTTGAGGGGTTTCTAGAGGTTTTTGATATTAGTAACATGGAATTATGAAGACAGTGAACATGACCCCTCTTAGTCAACCTTAGATCTTTGTGTCACACCTTGTATGGCGTGGCTTTGGCTTTGATTCCCTTCACTAATCCTGGTCTGTGTTTTGGACATGCTCCTGCTCATTAATTTTCCCTAACGTGAGTTGCTCAGAACTGAACATAGGAGTCTAGATATGGCCTGACCTTGCAGAGTAGGTGGCCTATTTACTTTCCTCTATCTAGATATTTTACAGGAAGCCTATTTTCACCTTGGATTTTCTGGCAGCCATCTTACTGACATGACATTTCTCTTCATTACTATCAGCAAAAACCTCTGAACCATTTGCACAAATCCTACTGCTATTCCACCTTCACCTGGAGAATTTTGAAGTTCAGTTTGGTGCCCCATTACAGGACATGACCCTTAGCTCTGGTAAAATACACTTGCTCTTCATACCAGGTGATCAGGATCTTTTTACAGACCAATTGCTCTGGTTCCGTCACCCAGTCTTGCCCCCAACAGCGTTGTAACATTCACAAATTAGCTAGGCTACTTTCTGTATCTTCCTCAAAGCTCATTAGGAAAAATGTTAAACAGGATACTACCAAAACCAGAACCTTATATTACCTTGGGACTCTTTTGAGGTGACACTAGGCCATTTATTTGCAATATTTGGGTGCAGCCCTTCAATCATCTAGACAAGTGTGTTAGGGAAGGGCTCATGGGCAGTCAGTTAAAAAAATTGCCTAGGTCTATCTTACCCTATCCCCTGTCCCACTCTCCCTTGTCCAGATCCTCCACTGTATGCCTATCAATTTCCAATCTCCACCCCAAGATGGATCTTGTGAAGAGATGGGCCAGGTGACAACAGGGAGCATCTGACTGAAGAAAAGGGGAGGGAAGGAAATTGTCTGTGATGGCGACTCTCAGACAGGAGACTAGAGCAGCTGTTCAGAGGTGGCTAGTAAGACGATGTATGTTGTCAATGATATAGTGAGAACGTGCAAGAGTTATTATCCATCTATCTTGTGCAGATGTGAGGATTACCCACTCTACCATTCCTACAAAACGCTTTAAAAAAAAAAACAAAACCTTGTTGTCTTAAAAACTCTGACAGACAGACTTCTAGTGAGATCTGTGATCTGCTCCTATGTTAAGATCCAGCACCTGGGGGCGAGAACATGGCCATGCCCCCTGTGTCAAGGTAGGCTTGCAGACCAGTCAGCCGGGGCCACGCTGCCATCCTGATCAGCAGCCACGACCAGCTGCATTTCCTAGGAGAAGGCTCCGAGAGATGACTGTGGCTAGACATAGGCTAGGAAGTAGCTGAGGACACATTTGGGCTTTGAGGGACGTGTTTACTTGGGTTTATGGGTTTACAGAATTAAAGAGAAAGGTGTACATGAAGAGTTAATCCCTGAGGCCGAATTTGAAAGGGAGAAAATCAACATCCACAGAAAATGGGGAAGGGCACAAGTCTTTGTGTGGGCTTACATTCAGACATTTTTATCTGTAGGGGAAAAAATGCTTTCTTAGAAAATGACTCAGCAGGGGGAAGTCTTGTCTCTCTCTCTCTCTCTCTCTCTCTCTCTCTCTCGGGTTCTGCACTTTGGGGTCCCTTTTGTGAGCACTCTCCATCTTTCCTTATCAAGATTTCCTTAACAGTGTGACCCCCCCAATGTCCTCTGCCTTCAAGGACAGGAGGCTCTAAAGACACTCTCCCTCATTAGACCCTTTGTTTTGTCTTTGCAGGTCTGCATTTCTTGTCCTTCCTCTAAGTCTCTGCTCTCTGCTAATTATCCCAACAGATCTTTAGGGTACAAGGTCCCTTTACTTTGGGGAGGTCGGCATGGTGACCTGTTTGCCAACCCAGCCCCATCTAGAGTCTCAGTGGCCCCAGTAATGTTGAGCAGAGTACTTTCAAGAGCACATTCAAGACAGGAGTGTCAGAGGTCCCAAGCAAATGAAGGGCGGGGACAGTTGGGGGTTGGGTGGGGGGATAAGGACAGCAGCAGGGAACCAGATACCATGCTGCTGAGAAGAAGAAAAAAAAAGACTGGTTTAAGTCAGGAAACAAAAAAAGGGAACTGAGTGGCTGTGAAAGGGTGGGGTTTGCTCAGACTGTCCTTCCTCTCTGGACTGTAAGAATATGTCTCCAGGGCCAGTGTCTTCTGAGATCGAATCACACCTTCAAAGTCCTGGCATCTCAATGCATCTGGGAAGCTACCTGCATTAAGTCAGGACTGAGGTGGGTCTGGGGTATGGCAGGGGCTGGGCAGCCGCCACAAATCCTTTTCATGGGGACCCCCCCCCGCAAGGCAGGAGAGAAAGCATGGCTTGTGCCATATAGTCTTGCCCGAAAAGGAGGCTGACAGAGGGTAGCAATGTCATCAGTGCAAGGCCCTGGCAGTCCTTCCCGATGATCAGAAGGGACTGAAGGGTTCCTTCTGAGTCAGGTTGTGGGGGGAAGAAGAGGAAGAGCAAAGAGGGACATGAGGGGACCACTGGAACAGGTAGCAACTGTTGGAAGTGGGCACCCTTGCAAACCTTGGCAGAAGAGGAATCTTGGTGATGGCAGGAGGATACAAATATGCCATTTGGTCAAATACTGCCTGAAGATGCAAAAGGTAGATTTGTGTCAAGAGGCCCTTAGGAGAAGAAAATCTAAGAGGCACATTGAGAGAACAGTAAAAGCTCACGTGCCTTTGTAAACTGGGGAAAAGCCCAGGCTAACCCTGGGGGGAAGTTGCCTGCCATGGGCTGCTTCGGGCCGATGTTGCCAGGAGCAGAGCTGGCTTATTGGAAGGAATGTGTGTGCCAGCCTCGTGGTTATGTGGGTCACAGACTGGGCCAGAAGAAAACAGCCTCAGCCTCAGCCCAGACAGTGGGGCTGACCCCTGAGGTCATGGGGCCAGTTTTTCCTATTAGCACTGCCTGCCATGTGCACGGCTTTCTTTTGTCTTCATCTTTCTCCTCTTTCTTTCTCTTCTCTCCTCCTCTCCGTTCCCCCCTCTCTGTCCCCTTCCTCCTTTTCCTCCCCCTCCTCTCTCTACCTGTATTCCCTCTTCTTATACACCCCCCTTTTATCTCATTACCGCATTCCCGGGAATAGGTTCAGAGCTTAATGAACAGTTGTTGAATTGCATTGGATTATTCCTGCCCTTTCCTTTCCCTTTCTAGTACCTTCCCCATAGGATTGTCGTGAATAGTAACTCTGTTAATATATATAAAACGGTTAAAGCCTGGCAATTGTAAGTGCTAATATCTCCATGTTTGCTCTGATTTTTATACTGCCTGAGCAGCTCTGCCTAGGGCAGATGGTGTGGCATTTAGAATAAAAGTGGTTGGTGGCCCTGATCAAGACATCCTTGGATGAGCTATTAGACCTCCAAATGGAATCCTGGTCCAATTTCCTTTTTTTTTTTATTTTTATTTTTTAAAAGATTTTATTTATTTACTTGTCAGAGAGATAGAGAGAGTACAGGCAGGCAGAGAGGGGGTTGGGGGGAAGCAGGCTCCCCGCGGAGCAAGGAACCGATGTGGGACTTGATCCCAGGACACTGGGATCATCACCTGAGCCAAAGGCAGCCACCCAACCGACTGAGCCACCCAGGCATCCCCAATTTCCTTTTTTAAAAAGATTATTTATTTATTTATTTATTTGCCACAGAGAGAGAGAGAGCACAAGTAGGGGGAGTTGGAGAGGGAGAAGCAGGCTCACAGCTGAGCCCGGAGCCTGATGTGGGGCTCAATGCAGGGCTCAATCCCAGGACCCTGGCACCATGACCTGAGCCAAAGGCAGACACTTAACTGACTGAGCCACCCAGACGCCCCAGTCCTGGCCCAGTTTCCTGATCACCCAGTTCTCCAAGCTCCAAATCTCTATGGCACGTTGTGGGTTTCCAGATGCAGGACAGCAGCAAAGCCCAGAGGTAGGGGTCTATAAAGCTGAGGGACTGTCCTCCATACTGTTAGCTGTGTTCCAGCTCTGCTCCTTCCCTCCTTTTGCATGCCAAGCCCCTGAAACCAGGGTGCTATAGCTTCTTGGGAGCCTCAGTTATTTGATAAAACAATGCCATCCTCCTACTAAGCCACAAAATGCAAATACTCATGGAACCTAAAGCATTCAACCAAAACACTATCCCTTAAGGCTAACCCTGTTTGCTCTATTCTGACCCCCTTTATAGCCAAACTGTTTAAACTGTTTGTGTTTAAAGCCCAAATTCTGTTGCTTATGGCCAATGATGTGTTTGTCGGGAGCCTTTTGTGAACTCTTTATGGTGAGAAACAGTGCAATTTTCCATCCACTTCAAGGGTCTCGGTGCAATTTTAAATTATCATCACCATGATATACTATTTCCATTTGAACAAATCTCCTATAGAGACTTTCCTTTCAGTGGACTCAACCCATACCAGGAAGTGACTTAGGTGTAAGGGGAAGACATGCCTTTTGAAAACCAGTTCCGATGTTCTCCAAAGAGTCGCCAGATCCCTGCTGCTCTTTGCCCAAAGATGCTATGCTGAGATCAATTGCTAACTCCTGGGAATAAGGAAGAGCTAGAATTTTCAGTGAGGCAGTATTCAACAAGAAGCTAGAAACAAGACATTGACCTAATTCACTCCAAAGCTGCTTGGTTATGCAAATGAAGCCATCAGGGGAGGGGGAGAGAGAACTCCTCTGAGGACCCTGAAACAAATAGGCCACGTGTGACTTTCAGTTTCTACAGAGGTTCATGTGCACTGACACAGGGTGTTTGAAACACAAAATCCTTAATCCCAGGCTTTCCTTCTTACTCTCTGAGAAGCATCACCAGATGCCCTGAGAGTTAATGTTGCTTATCTGAATGTCAAGCTCATCTCACAGCCTTGCTTCTCTAAAAACAATAAACTATAGTCAATTAGCTCATCCCTAGAAGACAAAATTCTAGAGAGTCAAGAGAAGTTAAATTTTAGACAAGTTGTAGGTTGGAATACACTGGAGTTCCAGATCAGTGGCTCAATGAAAAAGCAGACTAGTCGGCAATAAAAACAGAATAAAAAAACTGACTAGAAATGGAGCTGAAAATAAATAAAGGAATGGGAAAAGCAGACTCTCAAAAACTGCTGTCTGGAGTGGAAATTGGTAAAATGCCTCTGGAAACTACTTTGTCAATATATTTCAAAATGCAAAATGCATGCACTTTCTGACTTGGTAAATGATACTTATATGGAGATCCTAATACCATGGAAAAATAATCAGGAATACTGTTAAACAAGACTTTCAGATATTTTGGGGAAAAGGTGTGTTGGGAGAATGGATGGATAGATAATGTTAAGAAATGCAAGGAAACTGCAAATACTATATGTAACACGATCTCCAACCTAAGAGAAATGCACAGGAAAAAATGGAAGGTAATATGCCCCAAGATTAATGCCTTTGCATAATGAGCTTGTAATTGAGGTTTTCTTTTTAATATTCTTGTACTTGAAACATTTTTATAATGAAATGTGTTAATTTAATATTGAAAGAGAAAACACAGCATATGTTTAAGCCAGGGAAAACAAAAACTGAACCGAAAAAGAAGGCCAAAGGGCCTCTCAAGTCCAGAGCTAAAAACGGATGCCACAGGAGTCACCCTCAGAGCAGAGGGACAGTGCTGAAAGTATTACCACCAGTCTGATGCTGAGTGCAGACTTCAGATTAGCCATCTGGCTCTCACGTTCAACGTTAACATGACGAGAGGCTGAAAAAGAACCAGAGACCCAAGACCTCTTGGAGAGGACTGCAGGAAATGCGAAGTTCCCTGGTCAACACACAGCCAGAAAACTGATTTTGGCTGGAGGGCCTCACCACAAATTTGGTCCAGTTGCACTGACCATGAAGTTTATCAAATAATTAGATTTCACTGATGCCTGACTAGAGCTTCTTGGGAATTTAGCAAGAGTAATTTGGTTTCTTTGTTGCTATGGTTATATTCTAAAGAAGACATCTCTTCTGGTTCCCAGGCCAAGGAATTCTCAGTGAAAATCTCAATCGGAACCTGAGAGATGCTTCTTGGGACTGAGAAGAGATTTGGGGGGAAGCTAAATTTAGCCCATCATACTCTATTCTAATTTCAGACAGTTGCTAATCCTACCAGATTCCATAGTAAAACTTCAGGAAGACAGGACTGAAACGGGAACAAGGGATAACACAAAGCACATAGGCCAACAGATAAGCCAGACCTGGGTTTGCCACTTTGTATGAGTAACTGAGAATTCATTCTGAGAGTGGAAAACCATGATCACTTGCACAAAGATGTGCACGGCAGCATCGCTTATAATTGAAAACAAGCAATCTGAATATCCATCAATAGGAGAATGGACAAACCAAGTGTGATGAATTCATCATACAGAATACTTTAAACATATAGAAATAGATTAGAGGTACCAACATAAATAAATCATAAACTATTATACTGGGAGGGGCACCTGGGTGGCTTAGTAGGGTAAGCATCCCACTTGTGATTTCAGCTCAGGTCACGGTCTCATGGGTGGTGAGATCAAGCCCCATGTGGGGCTCCGAACTCAGCTGGTAGTCTGTTTGGGATTCTCTCTCTCCCTCTGCCCCTTGCCCCACTCACACCGAAGTGTGTTCTCTCTCTCTCTCAAATAAATAAGTAAATCTTTTTTAAAAAATTATACTGAGAAAAAAAGCAAGCTGCTGAAGAATATGTGGCTCAGTGGGTTAAAGCCTCTGCCTTCAGCTCAGGTCATGATCCCAGGGTCCTGGGTTCGAGCCCCGCATTGAGCTCTCTGCTCAGCAGGGATCCTGCTTCCTCCTCTCTGTCTGCCTGCCTCTCTGCCTACTTGTGATCTCTGTCTGTCAAATAAATAAATAAAATCTTAAAAAAATATATAAAACATGCAAACCAAACTAAATATCTTTTATGGATATTTACATATGCAGTAATAATGTAAAAACATGCCTAGGAATGATAAACACCAAATTCAAGATATTGTTAACCTCTGAGGAAGGACGGGGATTGATTGCAGAGGAGTATCCAAAGAGGTTTTGACTCTATGGGTAGTATTTTATTTCTGAAAACACCAGAAGCAATTATGGCACAATGTTAAGATTGTATTAGAGCTTGGTGAGTACCTGAGTGTAGTGTTCTTCTCTATACCATCTATTTGCAACATTTTATAGTGTAAAAGAAAATCCATTTGATCAAAATTTTGTATTCACAGGATGCAATAACAACCCTAGGGACAAAAAGTGGATGGGTGTTTCACCTAATCTTATGCTTTTATCCCATCAACAATGAAAAGAAATCCTGAAAAGAAAACAGCAAGTAACACCAGTTAGGATCTCCTTGTGGAAGATTTAAAAGAAAACGTAAGAAAATCTGGCATGACTAAAAAGAGTCCACATGTGGGAGAAAGTACAGTTGACAGTTAACAGGGCTAAATCATCCTTTTTACTTGGAGGATTGTTGCAGAGGAAAATGCTCCAGGATCCTGCAATCTCTCTCATCCCCTGAACTTACCACCATTTCCTCTTTTGCCAAATGTTCCTAGAAGATGCAGAGGGTCTCTCCCAACTGCTCTTTGATGATAACCATGGGGGATGACAGGGTGCTGAAGTGGATAGCATCAAAACTCATTGAAGGCAAAAAAAAAATAATAATCATATTCATATATATTTATATATCCAGGAGGCAATGAGGTAGGTATCACAGAAACAGCAAGGGTTGTGGAGTCACAAATGGATGAGGTTGAGCAAGTCACACAACTTCCATGAGTCTCATTTTCCTCAGCTCTGTGTTGAGAGAAATAAATTAAATAATGAGTACAGACTGCACTGAGAGAAACAGGAGTTTCCTCCCATTCCCTGGGGAGAAAACCAAATAGACAGGCTCTGGGCAATTGAGTAATGCTTTAAAGGAGAAATAAAGAGAGAATGATATTTCTTGGATATTCTGGCTAAGTAGCTATCTGAACTATGACTGACTGGTTATTTCTAACTAGCATCTCCAGGACTCTTCCCAATCATAGGCAGGCTGTGCAGTCTTCTGAATTTTGCTCTGGTGTTGTCGCTGATAGTGTTTCTCTTAGCTTGAGCAATGATAGAGCAATGATAGTGGTTTAGTTTACTGATCCTGCAGGTGCTTTTTGTATCAATTCCTTGGCATAGTGAAGTTTGTAAGATGGTTGAGCTCTTTCTCAACCTTTCTTGAGCTCAACCTGTAAGATGGTTGAGCTCTTTCTCAAAAGCATTCTCTTTATGAATTCTGCTGCTCCACAGGGAGCTGGGAGGCTGCAAATGTGGCTACATGAAAATCCTTGCATTTGTAGTATAATAAAGAGAACATTATAATGCTGGAATTCTGTATTTTATTTTTTTTATTTTATTTATTTATTTGACAGACAGAGATCACAAGTAGGCAGACAGACAGGCAGAGAGAGAGGAAGGGAAGCAGGCTCCTGGCCAACCAGAGAGCCCGATGCGGGGCTCGATCCCAGGACTCTGGGATCATGACCTGAGCCGAAGGCAGAGGCTTTAACCCACTGAGCCACCCAGGCACCCCAGGAATTCTGTATTTTAAATGAAGAGCTCTGTGTTTTTCTATTATTTTTCTTCCTCTTTCTTTATATGAACAACAGTGTGTGTGTGTGTGTGTGTGTGTGTGTGTGTATAATATTCATGTCACTTCTGGTTTCCACCCCCACCCCCACTGTCTGAGTGAAGTGGAGGGTCAACCCTCACGTTGTGTCTTTTGTGGTCAAATTGATTGTCAGCTGCTGATATGGTTAGAAAAAAATTTAGAACCTTCCACAAATAAGTTGCAGCTGCCCTCCAATGCAGAGGGTCCATCACACACCAACCTTCAGGAAGACATAAAGACAGATGCACCTCCTTTCACATTATATTGGTGGATGGATCGGTGATGGCTAAGGAGGAACTACCACATTTTCAGGCTGTGTGTCTGGACTGGATCACAAGGAATTAAGGGGAAAGCAGTCAAAGAAGGGGCAACCAGACCTTGGAAATCCTGGCAATCCTTTAACTCAATATTCTAGCGGTAGAGGCCATTTCACCCCTTGCTCAGAGGGGTGATGGCTAGTGAGAGGCTCGCTTACTTCCTCATACTTAGACCAGCACTGAACCCTAACCCAATAGACACTTGAAAGAGAGGAAGGCGTCCTCTTGTACAAACTGGATTTGTTCTAAAAGAGAAAAAGAGCAGAGGCAGCTTCCAGAAGGACCTATCTTATAGGAAGTAAGAGCAGAGGCCAAGACTAAAGCGGATGCTGGGACAGAGCAGGGAATGTGTCCATCAAGAGCTTGCAACAAAACTGAAGGTAAAATGATGGGTATGCTTTATTCAGCTAACAGAAGGAAAACTGGATGTAGTTTGTTGGGAGGCTTCTGATCCAATTTACTGCTCATGCTACTCACTTTCATTAAGACTTTATTTTTTCCTCTGAAATCGGAGTCTTTTTGATTGTGAAGAGGTACTTAATTGGAATTCACTGTGGAAAAAAAATGGTATTGTTACAAGGATCTCGATGAGTTGACAGTTCTTGAGAATACAGTATCATTACTTGGTTACCACTACTTCTGAATAATTGAATAATTTCAGGGTTGACAGAAATCTCTGTGGGTGTTGAGCATTAGAAAGTCCTCTGGTTGTAAAGTCTTATCAGTTCGTCACTCCTGCGAGAGACCATTTAAACCAGGGAGTCAGGGAACTGTGTGGCAAGGTGTGGGAAGAGGTACGCTCCTTGGCCTAATTTTTCTCAAAAGATCATTTATAAATCATTGAATGAATCCAGCACCAGAAGAGAGTCGCATCGACATGGTGAATAAGTGGCAAAGTGATCATTCTGAACATCCCTGGTGTTCCTTTAACCTATTTTTAATGTCTCCCCGGTATGGTAATAGAATTTTCTACACCACAGGAAAGAGCAAAATAACGGTGCGGATAGCCTCAGACTTTGATAAAAACCACTCCCTTGCTTCCCTGGTGTGAGCAATAATCTGTGCTTGGCAGGTAAAAAAATGATGCTGACTTTATTTATCCAGCATTCACAGTGCCACCAGAAGCATAAGGAGTTTAGATTTACAAAATGCCATCTATTCCCCCCTTAAGAAAAACCCACATGTAACAAAATTTGAGGTGAGCTGGTGATTTTTTCAATACTTATTTAGTGCCCCATTTTGTGATAGTATTTATGTTTTCACTTTATCTTTCTAAGGAAGGTTTGGAATTTGTACTATGCAATTGTGCATAAACTTTAAGTGAATAACTAATAAGAAGCATGTTTTGCATGAATCAAAAGAGCCAATGGTGATTTTTCATAACTTTTTTTGCACTTCTGTACTTCAGTTACCTAAACTGAGTCTTTCTAGAGTATTGTGAGTTTAGAGAAGGTAAACAAGTTACTTTTCATAAATAATCAGAGATGGCATTCATAAGAGCAAGACAGTTGCATCACTTCTGTATGACAATGTCTACAAGAACCAATCTAAGAAAAAAAGGAGAGGAAAAACCAAAACCAAAACCAAAACCAAAAACAACCAATAACTGCCTCCTCCAAAATTGTTTTTCAGTTTTAGAACAAAGCTTGTATCCTTTGTAGCTCAGCCAGTGGTTGATGGGCAAAATCGGTTGGGCGGCAGTTAGTATATGTCCATAACTGCAGGTGCAGCCTCCGTATTCTTACTAGACCCCTGGGTTACAGACCCAGTGGGACACTGTTTGAAAAATTGCATTCACTGTCTAGGAAACTGGGAACTGAAAGTCCAATATCTGCCTCAGTGGAATTCTGGCACCTGCATTGTCCCTTCTGGGGATATCAGAGTCAACAGTTGCACTGAGACTTTTGCTGTTCACAGATTCTGCACGTACAATAAAGGGTGGTTAGTATAAAATGGCCTCCAGACATTACCAAGCACACAGGTACATGGCCTTTGACTCCAGAGCATTCCATGACCTTATACAAAAAACCAGTGTACATGAACTCACGCTGAACCCGTCCTCCCTATTCAATGCGCATCCATTACACCTGAATACCGGCCGAGATGGAGGCTGTGGAAGAAGGATGTGAAGGTAGGAGGAAGGCTCTTCGTTAGCCTTGCATGATTCTGTTCCATTTGAAACTAAGTGGCCAGGCTGAGGGGAAACTAGGAGGGATGAGGATTTATGTGCTGGGTCCTCAAGAACTTTCTTTATCAACAGCACACAAGTGAGCTCCAGAAAGAAGCTATGGCTGCCGTGATACTGGAGAGCATCTTTCTGAAGCGATCCCAACAGAAAAAGAAGACCTCGCCTTTAAACTTTAAGAAGCGCCTCTTTCTCTTGACTGTGCACAAACTTTCCTACTATGAGTATGACTTTGAACGTGGGGTAAGTTTCTCTGCTGTGAAACCTGAGTATCTAGGATTTGGCCTTAGATCTTCCTTGAGGAGGTAGATAACTTTTTGGTTGGCAGAGGGAGGTGGGTAGGGACCTAGGTCTATTTCAAACTCAAGAAAATGTTTCCTAGCCTAGAACTAACTGCAGCCACACTGGAGCAAAAATTCAAAGGTGCTAAGAAGCCATGGGCGAGGAGGGGGGAATCTTACCATTGGAATCTTGCAGTTGGTGATCATTCATTAAATATTGTTGAGAAGGAAATCCAAGTCTCAAAAATTATTCTTTATTTTTTATGGTAAAGGCACATACAGTCATCCACTCTTCTATAGTATTTGTCCTCTATCTGGTAGTAAAATAAGTTTAGATTAATAGATCTGGAAGTTTCCTTGCTTTTTTTTCCCCCCAGAATGACAGGTCCTGATGGATAGAGTGTGGGTGTCACTTCACTATGTTGAATGATTAGATAACAAAATCTAATTATCTGGTTGCTTAGTCACTCCTAATCTTTCTCCATTTTCTTCCTCATTCTCTTTCTCAGAGAAGAGGCAGTAAGAAGGGCTCGATAGACGTTGAGAAGATCACCTGTGTTGAAACAGTGGTTCCTGAAAAAAATCCTCCCCCTGAAAGACAGATTCCAGTAAGTAGAGCCCGTTGTCAGAGCAGGAACGGGTGGTTAAGAAACTTAGAACACTTCAACTCTCTGTAAATAAACCCGTGATGCTGTGCAATGTGTTAAAGCTCCCTCACAAAATTCTTCACTCTGTTCTTGGTTATACTGAGTTTCAGCATTTTTCCCCCAGATGCAGAACAACTCACTTAATGTTGAAAAGTTCTAATACCAATTTTACGATGACATATCAAATTTTCTCCTTTTTTGGGAAGGATTTTATTTTTAAAAAGGAAAAACTCCAGACATTAGCAGAAGGAAAGGAAAAATACGGGGGTGAGGATTGGAGGGCATGACAAACCATGAGAGACTATGGACTCTGGGAAACAAACTGAGGGTTTTAGAGCGGAGGGGGAAAGGGGTGGGTGAGCCTGGTGGTGGGTATTAAGGAGGGCACGTATGGCACGTAGAGCACTGGGTGTTGTACATAAACAATGAATCTTGGAACATTACACCAAAAACTAATGTTGTATGGTGACTAACATAACACAATAAAATTTTTTTAAAAAATAAAAAATAAGGGGCGCCTGGGTGGCTCAGTGGGTTAAAGCCTCTGCCTTCGGCTCAGGTCATGGTGTCAGGGTCCTGGGATCGAGCCCCGTGTGGGGCTCTCTGCTCAGCCGGGGGCCTGCTTCCTCTCTCTCTGCCTGCCTCTCTGCCTCCTTGTGATTTCTATCTGTCAAATAAATAAATAAATCTTTAATAAATAAATAAATAAATAAATAGTATCTCCACAACCAACGTGGGGCTCCACCTTACAACCCTGAGATCAAGAGTCACATGCTCCACTGCCTGAGCCAGCCAGGAGTCCCAATATGTGAAATTTTCTTTTTTTTTTTTTAAAGATTTTATTTATTTATTTGTCAGAGAGAGAGAGGGAGAGAGAGCAAGCACAGGCAGACAGAATGGCAGGCAGAGGCAGAGGGAGAAGCAGGCTCCCCAGTGAGTAAGGAGCCCGATGCGGGACTCGATCCCAGGACGCTGGGATCATGACCTGAGCCGAAGGCAGCCGCTCAACCAACTGAGCCACCCAGGCGTCCCGAAATTTTCTTTTTTTTAAAAGAGTTTGTTCATTTATTTGGCAGACAGAGATCACAAGCAGGCAGAGAGGCAGGCAGAGAGAGAGGGAGGAAGGAAGCAGGCTCCCTGCCGGGCAGAGAGCCCCATGCAGGACTCGATCCCAAGACCCTGAGATCATGACCGGAGCCGAAGGCAGAGGCTTAACCCACTGAGCCACCCAGGTGCCCCTGAGTCATGAGATTCTTTAACAACTCACTCTTGATTCTCCTCTCATTTCCCAGAGCCTCTCCAAGGCAAAATGCATATGGATTTCTGAGTTGAGTTTTTAAAAAAATATCATTTATTATTTTTTCCTAATTACAAGAGTAGTGTGTACCTATTATAGAAACTCTAGAAAATACAAAAAAGCACAATAAAGAAGATAAAATCATGCATGATCCCATTATTCAGCTAGAAATGACTAATATATGTTGGTATACAGACTTACAGTTGTTTTTCTCCACTTGAAACATATATTCACACTAATATGCATATTGTGTATTTATTTTTGTAAAGTTTATTTACTTAAGGGACACCTGGGTGACTCAGTTGGTTAAGCATCCAACTCTTTGTTTTGGCTCCTGTTGTGATCTCAAGGGTCCTGGGATCCAGCCCTGTGATGGGTTCCAGGCCCAGCCGGGAGTCTGCTGCTTGAAGATTCTCTCCCTCTGCCCCTCCCCCGACGCTCACTCTCTCTTCCTCTCTCTCTCTCTCTCTCTAAAAAAAATAAATAAATCTTTTAAAAATGTTATTTAACTATCTCTACACCCAATGTAGGGCTCAAACTCAGGACCCTGAGATCAAGAGTCACATGCTCTTCCTACTGAGTGTGCCAGGTGCCCCTATGTACTTACATATTTAAAACTTAGAATCATACTACACATCTTGATTTGTAATGTACTTTTTCAATTTAACAATATATGGAAATTTTTCCCATGACAATAGATACTCTTTAATAATGTGATTTTAATGGCTGTGTGGTATTCTCTATTATGAATATATTGCAATTTGTTTAACCAATCTCTTACTATTACACATTTAAGTTGTTCCAACTTGATATTATAACCACACTGAGAACATCCTTGCATACATCTTTACAAACTTCTGCTATTCTTTACCTTATAATAACTTCCTAGAAGTAAAATATTGTTCTTCTCTTTATTAAATCTGCACAATTTGGTTATGTTTATCTTTTTATTTGATTTTATTTTCTAAATTTTGTACACTCCTACAAGCTATACATGAGAGTATCTCTATTTCTCTACATTCTTTCCAATACCAGATATTTTATATGTTTGTTAATTTGACAGCCAAGAAAAGTGATATTTCATTGCTGACTTATTTTTCAATATTTGGTTACTAATAAGGTTGAACGTTTGTATGTCTTACAGTTCATTTACGTTTTTCCATTTGTGAATTGCCTGTTCATTTTTTGCCATTTTTCCATTGAAATGTTGACCTTATTGCTAGTACTTTTTAAGAGATCTTGGCATAGGGGCGCCTGGGTGCCTCAGTGGGTTAAAGCCTCTGCCTTTGGCTCAGGTCATGATCCCAGGGTCCTGGGATCGAGCCCCGCATCAAGCCCCACATCGGGCTCTCTGCTCAGCAGGGAGCCTGCTTCCTCCTCTCTCTCTGCCTGCCTCTCTGCCTACTTGTGAGCTCTGTCAAATAAATAAAATCTTAAAAAAAGATATCTTGATATATTAAAAGTATCAATCCTTAATTATAATACATGTTGAAAATATTTTCCCCAGTTTTTCATTTATCTTTGAACTTTGTTTATGGTGTTTTTTACTTGTTCATTTTTACCATTCTGGGTTTTAAAATTTATGTCATCAAATTAGTTCATCTTTCCTTAATGAGTCTAACCTTTAGCATTATAGCGGGAAGTCTTGTCTCCCATAAAATTATATATAGTCATTTATTTCTTTTCTCTGTCCACTTATTGTTCCATTTTTATATTAAGCTTTGAATCCATCCATTAAGCTTTTGAATTTACTTTCATGTATGGTGTGAAATAGCCCCTCCAACACACACACACACACCAAAATTAGTGGTACCCTCCCTTTCCTCGATAGTTTGAGATGCCTGAGGTTTTTTTGAACATGTATGTGCTGGATCTTATGGACATGTGTCCCTACTGGGTTAAAGAAAGCAATCTCTAATAATTAGCATTGTCTAGGCAGGAAATTCTTCTGGAGCAAATACAGAGGACTCCCAATACCTAAGGAAATCCAAAAAAACCAATTCATCAACCAATAACTATGCTTTCTTTTTTAAGTTTTTATTTTAATTCTAGTTTGTTAACATGCAGTGCTATATTGGTTTCAGGTGTACAATATAGTAATTCAACAGTTCCATACATCTTCCTGTGATCATCACAAGTGCACTCCTTAATCCCCATCACCTATTTAACCCACTCACCCACCTCCCCTCTGGTAAACATCAGATTGTTCTCTATACTCAAAAATCTGTTTCTTGCTTTGACTCTCTCATTTTTTCCTTTGCTTGTTTGTTTTGTTTCTTAAATTCCACATACGAGTGAAATCATATGGTATTTGTGTTTTTCTGACTTATTTCACTTAGCATTATGCTCTCTAGCTCCATCCATGTTGTTGCAAATGGCAAGATTTCATTCTTTTTAATGGCTGAATAACATTCCATTGTATAAATATATCACATTTTCTTTATACATTCATTAATTGATGGACATCTGGGCTGCTTCCATATCTCGGCTCTTGTAAGTAATGCTCCTGTAAACGTTGGGGTGCACATATCCCTTTGAATTAGTGTTTTTGTATTCTTCGGGTAAATACCTATAGTGAAATTGCTGGGCCGTAAGGTAGCTCTATTTGTAACTTTTTGAGGAATCTCCACACTGTTTTCTACAGTGGCATATGCTTTCATCTTTCATTGCAGAGAAGGGGTGAAGAGTCCAGTGAAATGGAGCAGATTTCAATCATTGAAAGGTTCCCTTACCCCTTCCAGGTAAGGTGTTTTCTCTCACCAGCTCTCAAAGGTACCTGTAATGTAATAATTAGGGTTGGGGTGCAGGGCACAGTGAAGAATACTAGGTCCCAGTGAACAGAATTTGAGGTGGACAAGGAAGCTGAAGGGAGAAATGAGACTGACATGGGCTAAGACTGTTTTCTTTTCTATTTTCCCAATTTAACATGGTACCTTTTAGTCCGTACACCTCAAAGAGAATCCATAATGGCAGTAATTCTATTATAGTGTGTCTTGTCTATGGTAACTGCATTGAGAAAGATGCTTTGTTTGTTGGGTGAGCATTTCACTTCCTTCTGGTTCTGCCTATCTGTCTAGTGGTGGTCATGTGGGTTGAAAAGACAGAAAAGGGGAGGGAAGGAGTAGTTATTAGGAAGTTTGGTATGGGGAAGGCTCATTACATTACACATAAACCTAAATTCTATTCTAGTCTGAAGTAACTGAAGAGCCACATAGACATCTGTTTCAGAGATGCACTGTAACCCATGAAGGAGAACAAAGCTTCAGATTCAATCTACAATTTGGTTTACTTGTGTCCTAAAAACTCTGTAGGTCACATGTTGTGAACATAGCAGCCTCTGCAAACAGTGAAAGCCAGAAAAGGAAGTGGAAAGTCTCAGGGGAGGGGGCTTTCTGTCATGGATTTATGAGCACAGCTAGATTAAGAAGCAAAGAGAAAAATGTGCAAGGATCTTGTTCATGTCCCTGACTGTATCAAAGTCTACAAAACCTGTGAAGGAGGAGTGTTTTAGACATAGTTTTTACTACCGTCTTTCAACAAGATGTTGTTCGGTTGGGCTAGTGGGTAATGCCAAATACCAGATAATTCAAATTAATTTACATTGATTTCAGAATCCACTATGTAATGTCTGTTGAGTCTGTGAGGATTGGAACCACATGTTTCATGAACCTCCAGAACACCTAACACAATGCCTTGTACATGTGAAGTGTTCAAAAAATTACTGCCTGTTTGATCTGAAGACACTGCTTAATATATATTTTTCTCTTTTTGAAGTAAATATATACTTTACTCTTTTGTGGTTTCAAACTTGGTTTGTTTTGGCAAGGGGAGGCCACTAGGCAGTAGGAGAAAAATTAGCCATAAGTTAAAATTTTGCTTCATACTATCCAAGTGAATAACCCTCATCTACCAAACAAGACTTAAGTTATACAAATCATTACTACCATTTCTCTTCTATACAAACTCAAGGTTTAATAAAATCATAAGATATTCTTTGTTGAATAAACACAAATCCTGTCTCCACCAAGGCTGGGGGAAATATTATGAACTAAGTTTACACACAAATTGAAACATAAGTCAAGAGGATCTGAGACTATTTAAAAAGTTAAGAATTTCTAAATCCTACAACCCTGGATACTGACAGAAGACCCTACCTTTCTTTGTTTTCCACTATGGATATACAAAATTGTAGCTTAAGATTAGTTCCTTCAAAGACTTTCTTCTTTTTTCTGAATCCTAACTGCTGAAGTCTGTGTGTCCATTGCTTCATTCAGGTTGTGTATGATGAAGGGCCTCTTTATGTCTTCTCCCCAACTGAAGAACTGCGGAAGCGTTGGATTCACCAGCTCAAAAATGGTGAGAATTATTTGGAAAAGAAACTAGTTTCCAAAGAAAGAAGGGAAGAAAGTGGGGAGGGAGAAAGAGAGAGAGAGAAGAGAGGAAGGAGAAAGAGAGACGGATAGAGGGAGAAGGAGAGGGAAAAGAAGAATGGATGGAAAAAGGGAGGTGAGAGAAAGAAGAAAGAGATGAGGCGGAAGGGAAGGAAGGAAAGAGAGGAGGGAGGGGGAAGGAGGACGACAGAGAGGAAGGATGGTAGACTGCATTTTCTCCATTATTAGTGATACAATTGAGTTTCATATTCCATTTTATGAATAAAATATAATGTGCTAGACTCAGAGTTTCAACCCAGTTCTACCACTATCTCTCTAGTGCAATTCTACAATTGTAGGCCCTCTATTTCTCTATCTATAAAACAGTCCCACTCTTTACACCAATTTTGAGGGTGGTGTGGTGTGTCATTCAATGGTCATTGCAATATTTCAAGTCCTAAATATAAAATACCTAGTTCCAATGATTAGGTGATCATGAGAATGCTTGAAGTTAGAGTGGGGAATCTCTTTCCAAGCCCTCTACCACCACAAATAAACTGGGTGACCTCTGGAAAGTAGGCCAACAAGCTTCTTCTGAGGCATCATTTCTTCTTCTGAAAGAGAAATCATAGCAATGCCTGCCATACCTACCTCCAAGGTTGTCCGAATGATCCAATAAGGTAATGTGTGTGAAAGCCGTAGAAAACTGTAAAACACTGTACAGGAAAGCACTGTACATCTCTTCACTGTGGCTAAATATTTTCTAAGGAACACGTCCATGTTCCTTGTTTTGTGAGGACTTAAACTTGAACACAGTTTCAGCACTTGACATAGCCCATACAGTGTGCTGAGATAAACTTGACTCTAAAGGCTTGCAGCACAGGATGCATGCAGACATATTTGTGTGTATATATATAGCCACATGTCAAGTGACTGAGAGATTAACTGGTTGAGTTGACATCAGGAAAGGCTGCCTAGAGAAACAGGAAGGATGGCAGACTGATAACAGCATGGTTGGGTTATTGCACGACAGCCCTTTGTCTTAACATTTAGATTCTGATATTCAGTGGCTCATTGTACCACCCTTATTCACTCCCTTGAATGCAAGTCTGATTGGCCAAAATAAACATCACCAAATCTTTCAAGCTGAAAGAGGAGAGGAGAAAGGAAGAAAGGGGTCATTTATTGAATCCTTGCTACATGCCAGACACTGAGCTAGATATCTTACATTTATTATCTCATTGAATTCCCACAGCTACCTTGGGTTCAAGACAATAGTAACAGTAATTACTAATTACTCACTTAATGAGCACTTAGTATGTTCCAGGCTCAGTGCCGACTGTTTCAAGTATACTAGCTTTTAATCCTCACGATAAGCTTATGAAGTATGTATCATTCCCCTATTTACAGATGAGGGAACTGAGGTTCAAAGAGGTTCAGTAACCTGCTCATGGTCACACTCAGGGACATGCAGAGAGGTGAAGCCTGGGTCTTAACCACATCCCTATGTCTGTAGGACTCCAGAACCTAAGCTTATTGCCTAGTGTCATGCTGCTTGGGTGTTCTCAAGTCCAGAAAGTACACCTGTAGTTGGCTGCAAGATATTCTAGAGGAAGGCCATGTTGAGATTGCAAATTGGTGCTATCTTGTACCACGAAGTCCAGTTCTTGGCATGTTTTGAAGTAAGTGGCCTGCTTTAGCCCTAGGGGTACAAAACGAGTACACAGAGGGCCTGTATATTTGCACTTCCTTGGTTTTCTCCACAGTGCGTCATACAGTGCCTTGCATACAGAAAGGGAGCATATCTGTTGTGTCAACAGATATTTCTGTAAGGGTAAACAACCACCATGGGTGGTTGGGCTCCATGTTGATGGACAGCTAGGATTTAGTTTGGAGATAGGCGATGATGGGACATACTGAGGGAGAACCAGAAAAGAAAAAAAAAGTAACATGTGCAAGTTAGTAACTCCTTTACACTTAAACGACGAATTTCAAAACCAGTCATAGATTAGCCTAACAAATACTTCTAGAGTGCCCTCTACATTCAAGGTATGAGCAATGACAGAGGATAAGAATATTCAGCTTGTAAACTTGGTTTACTGACTCAAATGGCAAACCTATCATTCTGGTTATACACTACTATTAAAGTTCACTGGGCAGGTAAAATTACAACAGTAAAAATAAAGCCAAAACAAACAGAAATCACCACCCTTTCAACTGGGTTATGAGTGTGGATGGTTAGTGTGGGTTAAGGTGCAATGTTGCCTTCTCTCTCTTGCATTTGACTGAAGGCATTTCATTTCCAGTTGTTCTAGACCTGGGTGTGTGTCTTGTTGAACCTGCCTGGACCAACAACATGACCCAAAAAGGAAGGACCTTGCAACAAATACCACAGTTGCTAGGAGATTTAGGTGCAAGTCCTAACAACATCAGAATGGCCCCAGGTGCTGGCAATGCCAGTCATGAACTAATCTAGCCAGCATAAAATCCTACTCTGGGGTTAAGTTATCCTACTGTAGGATGAAATGCACCAACTGCAAATCACTAACATGAGAAGGGGACTTCATCAGGGTACTGGCTACCTCTGCAGGGGTATTAGCTATGAAAGTACGTGAGGGAACCTTCTCCGGTCCTGGATCTGAGCCTCAGGATGCCTGGTGGTTCGGTCGGTTAAGTGGCTATGTTGGGCTCAGGTCATGATCCCAGGAGTTTGGGATCAGGTCCCGCCTCGGGCTCTCTGCTCAGCGGGAAGCCTGCTTCTCCCTCTCCCTCTGCCTTCTGCTCCCTCTGTTTGTGCTCTTTCTCTCTCTGTCAAATAAATAAAATCTTAAAAAAAATTTTTTTAATAAAAATTAAAAAATAAAAGTAGGGCTTCAGGTGCCCCATATCCAGCTGCCATCTTTTTTCAGTGGCACCTTCCATGCAGAAGTTGCATCCCTGAGGACGTAGCCATGCACTCTCTTCTTCCATTTCCTTGAACACAGCAGTGCACACTTTAATGGTGTAGCACCACAGATAGGTGTCTGCATTCGCTCTAGAATCTTTCTTTGGTCTAGCTCAATAGATCCTCTCCAAATTGCAACATCAAAAATAAGCAAAAGGCCTGAGCTCACCAATAATGAAAGAAAGAGGGGCATGGCAAAACTCCAACAACCAGTATAGGGAGGACTACTTCGTGCATGCCTGAAACAGAGTTTTAGATGTTATCCTGATAAATATGAATATGAGAGAGCAGCTCATCAAGTACTTAGGATATGTGGACCAACCATTAATATTCCCAGGCAGGACTGGCCCTATGCATCGGTGCAGTAGTCTTTCCTGGCCCTCTCACTTGGACACAGTGGTGATCAGCTCGGGTTGTAATAAAAAAAAAAATACCATAGACCAAGTGGCTTAAACAACAAATATTGATTTATCACAGTTCTGGAAGCTGGGAATCCAAGATCGGTGTGCCAGTGGGTTTGGTTTCTGGTGAGAACTATCTGCCTGGCTTGCAGAATGGCTATTTTCTCATATGCCAGAGAGAGAGAATCTCTCTCAAGTCTCTTCTTATAAGGGCACTATTCCCATCATGAGGACTCTGCTCTTATGACCTAAGTACCTCCCGAAGTCTCCATCTCCTAATACCATGACATTGAGGGACATTCGGGGGTGGGGAGGGACACAAACAGTCCCTGACAAACACTCTACTTTGGCAATTCTCACCTAAGTAGCTAGAAATACCAGCTCTGGATGGGGCAACAAAAGGAAAGGGTGTCATCTTCAGGGGACCTCTTAAGAGGCAGGCAGTATTTGGGAACATAGGGTGAGCTCCTTATGATCTGCTGGAAGTAGAGAGAGCAGAAAGCATTATGTGCCCTCATTAGCTTATTCGCATACCTTAGTTTATCACAGTAGCCAGGGGTTGATTAGGAATTCTTGGTAGATCAAAAAAAAAAAAAAAAAGAAAGAAACCTTGCCATTTGCAACAATGTGGTTGGAACTAGAGGGTATTATGCTAAGCGGAATAAGTCAATCAGAGAAGACAATTATCCTATGATCTCACTGATAGGAGGAATTTGAGAAATGAGACAGAGGATCATAGGGGAGAGAAGGGAAAAATGAAACAAGAGGAAACCAGAGAGGGAGACAAACCATAAGACACTCTTAATCTCAGGAAACAAACTGAGGGTTGCTAGAGGGGAGAGGTCTGGGACGTTTGGGGTGCCTGGGTGATGGGCCTTGCGGAGGGTATGTGCTATAGTGAGTGCTGTGAATTGTGTATTACTGATGATTCACAGACCTGTACCCCTGAAACAAACATTATATTATATGTTAATTTAAAAAAAGAAATTCTTATATACAACCAAAAAAAAAAAAAAGAAAGAGAAAGAATTCTTCACAGGTCTACCAAGGTCTAGGCCTATACCAGAGGGTCTTCAGATCCCTGGGTGAAGAATAATGGTGGGGGGAGGGTGGGCAGAAAGTGGAGGTAGTGAGAGCAATCAGTTCGGTTGATATCTGGAACATGGTTCAGAATTGCCAGTGGCTGGTAATAATAAAAGAAAGACTTTGGGTTGGTTTTATTATTGTTTTAAAATCCTCTATAGATGGGCGCCTGGGTGGCTTAATCGGTTAAACCTCTGCCTTCAGCTCAGGTCATGATCTCAGGATCCTGGGATCTGGGATCGAGCCCCCATGTGGAGCTCCTCATTGTGGGGCTTTGTGCTCAGCAGGGAGTCTGTTTCTCCCTCTTCCTCTGCCCCCCCCCATGCTCGCTCTCTCTCTCTCTCTCTCAAATAAATAAATAAAAATCTTTAAAATATTTTCAAAAATTAAATAAAATAAAATTCTCTATAGATAATGCAACCCCTTATCTGAATAGCTCACACCACACTGTGCTTGGTACGATGGTGAAAGGGAGTGTTGAGAAAGTAAGGGGTGAGGATGGACGGGGACTAATGGTTAGAAGTCTTCAAATGCTCTTAGAAAAGCATTAAAATAGCACTTTAAAAAAAAAACAGCACGTTTGTTCATTTGCCTGTAAAATGCACCTGGCCATCAGAAGCTTCTAGGCTTCCCCCAAAGTCTTAAGTGAATGAGTGTAACTAGCAAGCTCTTAAGAACTTGAGTTGTTCTCTATAGAGGAAAGTTTTGCCTTGTTTTTTAATCTTTTAAAGAAGTTATGTGGACTTCCTCTTAGCAGTAAACACTGAAATGTGTAGGTCCTCAAATGTACACATTGTATTTTTTTAAGATTTTTTATTTTTTTATTTGAGAGAGAGAAAGAGCATAGCAGGGAGGGACAGGGAGAGAGGAAGAAGCAGACGCCTAACTGAGCAGGGAGCCCAACCTCAGGACCCTGGGATCATGACCTGAGCTGAAAGCAGATGCTTAAGCGATTGAGCCACCCAGGTGACCCTCAAATGTGCATTTTCTTAGACCATTTGAGGTCTTTTTGCCCTAATGCTAGCTGTTGTCAATTATTTCAGTTGTCTTTGCTTCTCTGTTATCTGACAATATGATCCAGGAGGACTTGTCTAATTGACTTCATGCTAAGATCCTAGAGATACCACAGTATTAAAAAGAGTGATGCCAATTCCTCCTATCTGCAAACCATTGTATTCTTTACAAAGGACTTTGGCTTCTGGGACCTCTTTTGAGCCTCATGACTCTGTAAAGGAAATGGAGGTGCCGTGTTTGTCTCTCACAATGAGCTCAGGCCACTTCAGTGGAGTGGAAGAATGGAACCAGGAAGAATCACTTCATTTGCTCCTGAGTTCCATTCTGTTGACTATTCTCTGAACACCGAAAGCCTGATGCAGACATTCTCACTAAAGCAAATATCTCTAAAAGATCACTTAGGGGACGCCTGGGTGGCTCAGTCAGTTAAGCATCTGCCTTGGGCTCTGGTCATGATCCCAGAGTCCTGGGATAGAGTCCTGTGTCCGGCTCCCTGCTCAGCTGGGAGCCTGCTTCTCCCTCTGCCTGCTGCTCCCCCTTCTTGTGTTCCCTGTCTCTGTCTGTCAAATAAATAAATAAAATCTTAAATAAAATAAAAGATCACTCAGGTAGCTGGGATACTGGTATGCTAAGAACTGGAGTAAGAGTTTGGCTTAGGCACATTGTTTCCTGTATCTGGAAAAGAACACCGTCATCAACACTTTGCCTTACAAGAGGATTGAAATGATTACTGGGAAAACAGATTGTGTGTGTGTGTGTGTGTGTGTGTGTGTGTGTGTGTGTGTGTGTGTGTGTTTCTCTTGGGCTCTGGAGACATCAGATATTCTTATCTCGGTAGTCAGGAGACAGTCCTCATGACAGCCCACTGCAGAGAATTGCACACGAACTTTCCAGGGCCAGGGATGTGAGCTAACTGGTTTGTTGTCTGCTTTCCTTCAGGGTAGGGGAGGAAGGGGCAGTTGTTTGAAGCTCACCTCTACCCTTTGTCAAAGAGGAAAACATGCAAATGGTGGATTCTTCAGAATGTCAGATGTGATCTCTCTCTCTCTCTTTTCTCCCTCTTACAGTAATCCGGTACAATAGCGATCTGGTACAGAAATACCACCCTTGCTTCTGGATAGATGGGCAGTATCTCTGCTGCTCTCAGACAGCCAAAAATGCGATGGGCTGCCAAATTCTGGAGAACCGGAATGGAAGTAAGAGATCCGATCAAGATAAATTTCTGCCTCTTTGGATTCTATCCGTCACTCTTTAAAGGGTTGGCCAATGCACAGAGGGGCCTGGGGAAGGGGATTAGTCCGGGCGCAAATACCACTGGCGCTCTGCTCTCCAAACCATGTGACTTGGCACAAGGCTGTACCCCCTCAGACTTCTCCAAACTGTCTTAAAGGCACTGTGTACAAAAGCTAAGTCCCTAAGCAAACCTGTCCCTGGGCCCTTTCCTAAGATGCATTCTATATCAATACTGGTTTCTTACTTTGCAGGCTTAAAACCTGGGAGTTCGCACAGAAAGACAAAAAAGCCCCTTCCTCCCACGCCTGAGGAGGACCAGGTATACAGAGAAATTATGCTGTTACTGCTTAAATAGAAACTTACACTGGTGCCTGGCTGGCTCAGTCAGTAGAGCGTGTGACTCTTGATCTTGGGGTTGTGAGTTCGAGTCCCATATTGGGTATAGAGATCACTTTAAAAATAAAATTTAAATTAAAAAAAGGAATCTTGCAGTCACACTCTGAAAACACACCTGTCTTAGAACTCCCATGGGGCTTGGCAGTGTTAATTGATGTTCATGTGGAGACATGGGATTTGTCCTGAAAAGGACAAATCTTACCACTCTTCAGTGGTGAGAGAGGGGGCTGTTAGGATGTTCTTGGCAACAATTTAATCCAATCACCTGTTTAAAACAAAACAAAGCCTGGTTTTTAAAATAAAAAATATTTTTCAAACAAAGTTGTAAGAATTTAACAGTAAACACCCATATACCCAATACTTGACCCTACCACTAATATATTATTTTAAAAGTTGGTTTTCTGGTTACTTTTTGAAGTCTAAAAAGCACTTTCTCATACTTTGTAAGTAAGCAGGGTAGGAGTTATTATGCTCATTTTACAAACAAGGAAACCAAGATTCAGGGCCACTTAGCAGATCCATGTACTAGTTTAGTGCCAAGCTTTCTTGATCGTGGCTGTTCGTGGTTTTTGTCCAGGAAGCTTTAAAAATATTGATGCCTGGGCCCCGCCCCTGAGATTTTGACGTGATTGGTATAGGAAACTGCCCGGGATTGTTAACCACTCTCCAGATGATTCCAACGCGGACTCGAGGCTGAGAGCCCAGCACAGATACTTGAGAATCATTGTTGAATGAATGCTGAATAAACCTTTTTTGTTTATGCCTGATTTAGGTTAGACTGGTGTTTCGAGTAAGACAGAGAGTTGTGGGAGAAGAGGTGGGTGCTTGATATCTAGCCAAACACCCCTACTTTTTCCCCCAACTACACAGATCTTGAAAAAGCCACTGCCCCCTGAGCCAACAGCAACACCTGTCTCTACAAGTGAGCTGAAAAAGGTTGTAGCCCTTTATGATTACATGCCGATGAATGCAAATGACCTACAGCTACGAAAGGGTGACGAGTATTTTATCCTGGAGGAGAGCAACTTACCCTGGTGGCGAGCGCGGGATAAAAATGGGTGAGTCCACTCCAGCTCTTCTGGAACCCTCTCCACACGTGTGCAGAAGCTTGCAGCTCAATTTCCCTACGCGGTATCCCAATCAGCAGTTGTTCTTTCCACCCCAAAGGGAATATGCTGTCTTGCCAAATCCTTCCCAGAGTGCTCTGCTTGTAGCCACATCTCTAAGCCTATAGGGTCTGGGCCATATGTTGTCATGCACATATAATCAGTGCCACATGTGCAGAAACTACACACTTCACTGGCCTAGCCATGCATCAGTGGCATGGTCCTCTTTGAGGGAGGGGAGTGGCTTATAGATCTCCATTTGAGATTGGTTCTGAGCTCAGAGATATGGGGTGCGTATGAATCTGTCCCCCCCTCCCCCACAAGGATGGGAAGTGCTGGGTGATCTACCACATTGTCTCCTCTTCAGGCAGGAAGGCTACATCCCTAGTAACTATGTCACCGAAGCAGAAGACTCCATAGAAATGTATGAGTGAGTATGCTTATGCCCCCAGTGCACAGTCTTCCCAGAGGAACTGAATACAGTGTATACATGTTTATACTTTCAATACGTTATTTCAAGATACTTATTAAAGTCAGTACCAACTGGGTCAAATGATGCCACTACCTTAAGTTAGTAGCTATGTCTTACCCTCACTCCAAACACCCTTTGCTTATGAGAGCTGGAGAGATCATCATGCCCTCCCCCAAATCCAGAAGAGCCAAGGAAAAGGATTTGACGGCTGGATAGGAAGCATTTGAAAGGGTGGAAATGTCAACCTTCTGTCACTGTCCCTTCTCCTGAATTGTGGAAATGGATTGTCCTTGGGTGCCCTGTCCCTGATCTCGTCCCTGCGTCCCTCTGCCACCTGCCTTTTGTCCTCTACTCTTCATTTCCAACCAGGCTCTGGGAAAGAGATGCAGGGTACTATGCACATGATAGGTACTCCATAAGTAGGAGTTGAGTGAACTGGATTGAACCACTGGCATAGATGAACTGTGGAAGGCGCTCTAACTTCTAAACAGCAAATGCCATGGCCTAAGAGCTACTGAAACCTTCTTCCTTTACAGGTGGTATTCCAAACACATGACCCGGAGTCAAGCTGAACAGCTGCTAAAGCAAGAGGTAAGGGTGTGACCACAGGCAAACGGCATTCTCCTTGCACAACAAGTGAGGGCTTTCTGCTCTCTGTCCCCTCAAAGCAAGGCAGTGTCAAGACTGTCATATTATGGGGGGGGGTGGTCTCAATTAGACTTTTCACTATCAAAAGCAGTGATGTTGCTGCTAAAACATGGCACTCACTCAGCAGTAAAATTCAGTCTTCAATTTTTCTCTCAAGTTTGGGCAGGCAGAATGCAGGTGTGAGTGCCACTTCCTCCTTAAAGTTGGCTTCTTTTTTGTTGTTTCAGGGGAAAGAAGGAGGTTTCATTGTCAGAGACTCCAGCAAAGCTGGAAAATATACCGTGTCTGTGTTTGCTAAATCAACAGGGTGAGTGTTACTGTGTCAAGGCCCTGGGGACAAAGGACAGAGGTGTTTTCATGGTGTGCCCCTCCTATGGTCTCTGCCCCTTACACTCAAAATTCATTTCACTTTACTTCTTGGGTCCTGCTGACCCTTGCTCCCAAGTCACTGACCCAGCCTCCACTTCTTCAGGGACCCTCAAGGGGTGATCCGCCATTATGTTGTGTGTTCCACACCTCAGAGCCAGTATTACCTGGCAGAGAAGCACCTTTTCAGCACCATACCCGAGCTCATCAACTACCATCAGCATAACTCTGCCGGTGAGTATCAGAGGCACCAGAGAAGAAGCACGTGACAAGAACCAGGAAAGGCAATTCCGGACAAGGTGGTGAGGGGAAGAAAAAGCCTCACAGGGCAGTGCAAATTTGGTGAAAGAAAACCCGTAGGATGCCAGGTCAAGATCAAGTAAAGGGGAAGTTAAAGGATGACTTTACAGCAAGTAGTGAGTGACTTCTTATTTGGTGACTGATGCTCAGTGCTAAGGAAAGACATAGAAGATCCTGGTAATTAACAAATCAGCAAGTACTCATTGAGCTTCTACTGTATACACAGCAATGTTCTTGGTACCGGAGGAGAACACAGTGAAATTATCAGTCAAGGTCCTTGCCCTCAGAGAACATACAGATTAGAAAATACCCAAAGACAGTTTCTAAGTAGGGTAGACATTTAAAAACCTGGAGATTGGTGAGGACATGAAGACATGGATAAGCTTCATTGGGAAGACTTGCTGCTTTCTGCTACCTCCACGCAAGGCAGTGTTAAGTGTCAAGTGTCAAGACTGTCATTTTAGGGGGTCCTTATGCTTTTGTTACTGAAGTAACAAAAGCAGAAGCTAGATGTGAGCTAAGCCTGGGCTGGGAGGTGGGGATATATTTAGTTGAGGAGTGTACATCAATGAGTATTTTCTGTGTCTTTTTTTTTTTCTCTTCTGAAAATTCTTTTGTGAGAGGAGAAGCTTCCAGAAACATTTGGGTTCATGGAGATCTCCTGGGATTCACAATGTACCAGAAGGATGACTGTCAGAAGTGCGAGATTTTATGTGAGGGTGTGTGCAGCATCCGGTCTCCTACACTGCACCAGCAACATGACCGTCTCCTCTGTATGTTTCAGGGCTCATATCTAGGCTCAAATATCCAGTGTCTCAACAAAACAAGAATGCACCTTCCACTGCAGGCCTGGGCTACGGTAACTGCTTATTTCTCTAGGGGAGGGTGGACGGGCCCAAGTAGACCTTGCAGCACACTGCTCTGCACTAGCTGCCTCGAGGAAGATTAGGGCAGAGCCAAGCAAGTTACTTAATAATTTTTCTCCCTCTGGTGGCTCCTACAGGCACTGCAAACACATCGATTCCTGAAGGGATTATTTCTTAATTGTGTGATTTAAAAAAAATCATAAAGGGCTTTTGAGAGGTTGTCCAGTTTCTCCTTCCTTTATGGCTGCCTGGCACCTAAAATTCCAATCCCTCCAACCAGTAACCACCCTGTCCCTGAGATTTACCTGAGCAAAGATACATTAGTAATCCTGAGCATTTCCCTTTTACTGCCTGCCTATTTCTACCCTCGTAGGGATTCTTATCTATTATAGGAATTATACATACACAATTCCCAAAAAAATCATATCTAGGCTTTGTTGTTATAGGATCATGGGAAATTGATCCAAAGGACCTGACCTTCTTGAAGGAGCTCGGGACTGGACAGTTTGGGGTAGTGAAGTATGGGAAATGGAGAGGCCAGTACGACGTGGCCATCAAGATGATCAAAGAAGGCTCCATGTCCGAAGATGAGTTCATTGAAGAAGCCAAGGTCATGATGTGAGTTACAGCCCAAACTCAACCTTCAATCCAGTTGCTGGAGTCTAGGAATTACCGGAACAGTTTCCACCATGGCTTAAGGTGACTTGGAGTGAGAGAGATTTGGGGCCAGGGCCTGAGGTCAATCTTTGATTGGCGGAAGTACTAACTGCTAAGGTAACCATTTCTTTGCCTTGGATATTGGCGATAACAGTGTCGGAACTGGGTGTGTACTAGCTCAGTAGCATTTGGTGATAAGTGTTTAAAAATGAGACTTTCAAAGAGAAGACAGATTCTGACTAGCCTTAGTGTTCAGTTAGCCCTGGGCTTATTTTCTGTTCTGTTTGGGCTCTGTATCCCCCCCCCCCGCCCTCACATATTAGGCACTTTTGGGGTTTAGGGTGGGAAGGAGGAAACTCGACTTGTTATCACGGTCCCTTATCTGATGCTCTACTTCCGGACCAGCCCCTTTCCTCTCCAGCCCCTTTCTCAGTAGTATGGAGAGCCAGACGGGGAGGACTGGGTCTTTGCCTCTCCCATAGGAATCTTTCCCATGAGAAGCTGGTTCAGTTGTATGGCGTCTGCACCAAACAGCGCCCCATCTTCATCATCACTGAGTACATGGCCAATGGCTGCCTCCTGAACTACCTGAGGGAAATGCGCAACCGCTTCCAGACTCAGCAGCTGCTGGAGATGTGCAAGGATGTCTGTGAAGCCATGGAATACCTGGAGTCAAAGCAATTCCTTCACCGAGACCTGGTAGGACATCAGAAGGACTGGCCTGAGATCAAGGACTGAGGGAGTGGAAGTAACAGTGGAAGAGATATCATACCTGGATGAGGAGGGTGGCCGGGATCATCATCTCAGTTTTATCTAGAAAACATTACGAGTTAGGTGAGCCTGTGCCCCAGTGGTCAGCCAGTGAAGGATCTCCAGCCTCAATGCTACAAGTCGCGCTATAGTGGGAGTGGGAGCCATCACTCACGCCCAGCCTCCGACTGCAACAAGGAAATGGTGGGGTCCCCCACCCAAGACGGAAGGGTAACCCCGCTTCTCAGTGGGGCTGCTCCTGGCACAGAGCCATTGTTTGGTTACATCAGAGTCATTCGTTTTCATTTTTTTTTTAAATTTTTTATTAGCTAGCAAACACTTAAAAACACATTTAAAAACCCTGAATTTCCAGCTTCTCTTGACAGTCTTGGCCATCTTGAAACACCAGGCTCATTCTCACAGGCCATGCTAACAGTCGCCTGGAGCCCAGGAGCAGCTTCTCCTACAGACCCAATGGTGTGCTCTGAATTTTCCTGCACTCTACCCACCCGGACTCCCTCTATCACTTTGCCCACCTGGCCTCTGGAGGCATCAGAGTTTTGTGGCCCTGTTTATTTCAGCCAGACCAAGGCTCAAATTGTCTTAGTCCCACTGGCAGAAAAGCAAACAAAACACACCTGCGTTTGGTTCTCCCTCATTCTCTCAGCAATTCAGTAGAGGATGGGGTGTTGGCGAATCGTCGGTGTGAACGAAATCATTCTGCGTGCGCTCCGGTGCTTTACTTCTGTCTAGACAGCAGGTTGCTTTAGATGTAGTGGCAACACATCAGAGTTTCTCAGTGGCATCACCTGACTCCTGTTGGGTGGGAAAAGGTCTCTTGAGCTGAAAGAAATGAGGCTTCCCTGGCTTCATTCCCCCGGTGGGCAGAAGTTTTGTGCCTTTAACCCGTGTGCCAGGGACAGAGTCTCACTGGTACCTATTGTTACTACAGGCGGCTCGAAACTGTTTGGTAAATGATCAAGGAGTTGTTAAAGTATCTGACTTCGGCCTCTCCAGGTGGGTGTGCCTTTTTCATCTTTCCCTCTAAGAGGAAAAATAGCACAGTACATACATGAGACAGCATTATTGTTTTGCATCCTCTCCCTTTCTGGTTGCTCCCTCATTCCAGTCTTTTTCACCCTCTTTCTCTTCCTTCTCTTTCTCTGAATTCTTTAAGTCACTTCTTTCCTCCTCTTGGTTTATTGTAATATCCCTCTCCTTGCCTTTCTCCCTCCCTCTTTTTCAAGCGAATATTCCCCAATACCTTACCTTGATCTGTTAATCCTGTTGTCTTTACCAGCACCCCCCCCACACCTGTGCTTCCTTCTTTCCTAAGCAGTCTAATTCCCACTGGCAATGGCAGAATAGAAGGAAGGATAAAACAGAGAGGAGGACAGAGAAGAGGAAGGGAGTACCCAATAGATCTTATTTCACGTCATCCTTGCTGTAACCATATTGTCCATCAGGAAAGCTAAATCAGATCCGAAAACAGGAATACATTAAAAGAAACATTTGTAAAAGACAGTGGGGCTGGCAAGCATGTATTTGTGCGGCTCCTGCCACTGTGCCAAGAAACTGTAAGTAAATGTCAAGCTCTCCAAAATTTTAACAGTAACAAGTCCTGAACCCTCGGCAGGTATGTCCTGGATGATGAATATACCAGCTCAGTAGGCTCCAAATTTCCAGTCCGGTGGTCTCCACCAGAAGTCCTTATGTATAGCAAGTTCAGCAGCAAATCTGACATCTGGGCTTTTGGTAAGTGGAGGAAATATACAGATTACACAGCTCAAAGGAAGAAGAATGCAATGGGGAAATTGACACTTTGTAACCACACAGAGAGATGATTATGTGTTGTTTTCCTGCTTCTAATCCTTAGGGAGTGCTTACTATTATCAGGCACCACAGGGGTTCCGGAGGATAAAAAGAGTAACCCAGACATGATCCCTGCTTTCTTAGAACTTAAGCAATATATCGAGAGGAACAAACAATTTATTCAGTATTCCACAGCTTCTGAATACTGATTATGTCCCAACGGACTCTGCCAGACGGGCTAGTTACAAAGACAAATAAGAGGCTGTCTCACGCCAGAGGAGCTAATTGTCCAGTACAACCCTGATTATCCTCCAGTGTGGTCAGTACTAGAGAAGAAGTTTGAACAAAATGTAAAATTCACAGAATAGGGAATCAGCAGAATCTAGTATTTGAGGTTAATCTAGGAAGACGAGGATCCCAACTACCCAAAGAGACTGCAAATCGACTTACTACATTTTTTTCCTTTTCTAGGGGTTTTGATGTGGGAAATTTACTCTCTGGGCAAGATGCCATATGAAAGATTTACTAACAGTGAAACCGCTGAACACATTACCCAAGGCCTACGCCTCTATAGGCCTCATCTAGCTTCAGAAAGGGTATATACCATCATGTACAGCTGCTGGCATGAGGTAAGTGTTTTGGGGGAGGACCTCTTAAATTATTTCCTTGAGCCTCCTTTCCCATTTAGCCAGCCAGGCCCCCAGTCCCCACTCTCCCTGGCCGTGTGGCATCTGGGGACACACTGACACCCACACACATTCTGGCACCCCGCCTGTACCCCACTCCTTTGATGGCCAGAGACTTTCCCAGGCTTATCTAGTTCTCACTAGAGTTGTCTCAGCAGACCCCATTACCAACTCAGCTTTAGGGGAGGGGATGTTGTGAGGCCACATCCCCTAGCATAAGCAGGCAGCTAAAGGCACTCAGGTAAATGTATGGACACATGAAAAGAAAAGCCATTAAAATTTATGTTAATTCCTTTGGAAGCCATTAGACCTTTCTTCTACTTTACTAACTGCCAACTTTTCTGGCTGTAGTCCTACTGGAATTAAAAAAAAAAACCCTCCTGAAAGGGAACTAAAATTAATTTTATTCATTTTTTTAAAATGGGGTACATCATGGAGTATGTGGGTAGGTGTGGTATTTTGAAAGTAAGGAGTCTGTCCCACTATTACTAAAATGTTTTGGTGCTCTGAACTTGGGTTCTTTCAGAGGTGCTTTCTCCACTTTTCAGTAGGTCCTTGGCAACCTTAATTTGGCAACCGAAACCTCTAGTAGGAAATGAATGCTGCACCAGTAGAAACAGGGCAGGACGGTGTCCAACAAGCACATATGTGAATCTGGAGCCCTCTTGGTGGGATGAAAAGTGGGTACTTGGATAAGAGCGCAGCTCCTTTCCCTTCAACAAATGACTGAGGTCACAAAGGAAGCATGGAGTAAGGGACAATCATTTCCCTTTTCTCTCTCCTGTGCCATCCAGGATTAAGGGGGATTGACTATGCTCCCTCCCAGCTAGGACATCCTCACTCTGCTAGTTTAACTGTTTCAGACAGGCCCTTTCTCCACAGCCTGTTTAAAGTAATACTCTTGAAATTGGATGCATATCAGAATCTCTGGGGAACTCTTAAAAGTTCAAATGACTGGGCCTTATCCTCAGAGATTCCAGTTAGGTATGTCTGAAGCAGAACCCAGAAATGCCCTTTTAAACTTCCCAAGAGGGGCGCCTGGGTGGCTCTGTGGGTTAAAGCCTCTGCCTTTGGCTTAGGTCATGATCCCAGGGTCCTGGGATCGAGCCTCGCATCGGGCTCTCTGCTCAGCGGGGAGCCTGCTTCCCTTCCTCTCTCTCTGCCTGCCTCTCTGCCTACTTGTGATCTCTGTCTGTCAAATAAATAAATAAAAATCTAAAAAAAATTAAGCTTCCCAGGGAATTCTGATACTCAGCTAGTTTTAAGAGCCACTGATTCAAAGGAACAAGAAACTGATGACTTTTTGGTTCTGATGGATTGAGACCCTTCTGGCATGAAGATGCTGTGAATCACTAAATACCTCAGGGGTTTATGGACCATGACTGTCACAAAGGGCCTCAGTCTAGAGGCCAGACAGTGATAATAAAATGTGCCAGGTGCTCAGGATACCTGCTCAGTGATGCAGCCCACGGTCTTGAAATGTTAATTCCTCTGTAAAACTTTGGCTATGGGATGAGAAAACAGTGTTTGAAAGTTTACAAGATTTCAGTTCTGGCAAACATTTAAACTTGTTTAGTAGCCATTTTTCATCTGAGGATCCAAAATAATGATGCACTGTTGTACAATTCTGTAATGAATTTGCCTTCAGTTTGTTTTTTTTTTTTTTTTAGGTTTTATTTATTTATTTGACAGAGAGAGACACAGCGAGAGAGGGAACACAAGCCAGGGTAGTGTGAGAGGGAGAAGCAGGCTCCTCGCAGAGCAGGGAGCCTGATGGGATGGGGGCTCAATCCCAGGACCCTGGGATCATGACCTGAGTGGAAGAAGGCAGATGCTTAACAGCTGAACCACCCAGGTGCCCCCCACCCTCAGTTTTTAATCAGTGTTTGTCAGTTTAATCTGCAAATTGTCATCATCACATTAATAACCTCAGTTACTAAAAATGAAAAGTGAACAAGGACTTCATGGAGCACTTCTATTTCTTTTCCTTTTCTTTCGTGTGTGTGTGTAATTGACACGGTATGCAACAGGGCATATAGTGTATACTTAATAAACATTTCTGCTTACTCATTGCATTTCCCTTGAATTCTGGATTCTAGCCCACTGTAACACACTGCTTTTTCTTTGGTTTTAGAAAGCAGAGGAACGGCCCACTTTCAAAGTTCTTCTGAGCAACATCCTAGATGTCATGGATGAAGAATCCTGAGCTCACCAATAAGCTTCTTGGTTCCATTCCTCTCCTCCACAAGCCCCAATTTCACTTCTTCAGAGGAAATCCCAGGCTTACAGGCCCTGGAGCCTCCGCGCTCTCAGTGAATACACAAGGGCCTCTCTCTACGTCTAAGAATGACTCTCTTCTTTGATTCTCTGAGATAGTACCTTCTGAGCAAAAGCCAAGGAATTACTGTACCTGGTATTGACCTCAGAGAGAAAATTTTCCAGTTTCCAGGAGTCAGGACAGACGGAATTTGGGATGCAAAGTTTGGGGGAGGGAGGGGTGTAAATAGCCTGACAAGGGGTCCAACAGATCTTTGGGTAGGCATTAGAGCTTGGGGGGAGGGAGGTAGAATTTGGCAAGAATAAAATGGTGTCATAAAAATGGGAGGGAAGGGTGTTTTGATCAAATAAAATTACTGGGAAGCATGAGGGTTTCTTGCTATCTCGATTAGTCATGCAACCTCCCTGAAGCGCCCTTAGTGTTCCAGAAAACTGTTGTGTGGCATTGGTTTGGCATATTCCTACTTTAAGAACTACACGAGATCCTCAGCAATTTAACTCCTGCTCTGAGTCAGAGACAAACTCACAAGCAAAGCACCAGCACCAAAGCACCTGGCACACAGCAGGCATGTAATATTACCGGAATGAACCTGCAAGTTGGGGACAATTTCTGTCGGAGTCTCTTTCTCCTCCGTTAAGAGGGAAAACACCCTCAAAGAAAACTGGAACCCCAGGACGGCTAACAGATGGGCCAAGTTGTCTGGGCCTAGGCAGAACCAGCACTGTAACACGAAAAGCGCGGGCCAATTTGGAAGTGGGCAGGGGCGGGGCTGTTGGGCCGGCGGAAACCGGCCACGTGATGTTAGGCAACTTCCTTTTTTACTTTTTTCCCTTTCTCTTCGGAAAGCTGCTTGTCCGCACCGCGGCACTGGGCTGCAAGCCCTGAGGCCTCAGGGTTCACCAGAAGCGCGGCAGCGGTGTCGCGGGCGGGAGCCGGGCGCACAGGCGGCTGGGAGGAGCGGCGGGCGGGACCACGCTCAGGACCGCGCGCCGGCGCAGTGCGCTCATGGGGCGGGCCCAGAGACAGTCAGGTTGTGGTTCCGGTTCCGTCGCGGAGACACGTGAAGGTCGGTGAGTTGGTACGGAGTTTGTCTTGGCAAGCGTGGCGGCGTTGGGATGGATTCCTCTTCGTCTTCGTCCGCGGCGGGTTTGGGCTCGGTGGACCCTCAACTGCAACATTTCATCGAGGTGGAGACTCAGAAGCAGCGTTTCCAGCAACTGGTGCACCAGATGACGGAACTTTGTTGGGTAAGCAGCCTGGGGCTGGGACCTGGCCACTGTACCTACTTTCCCCCTGTCCTTGCCCGGCGGGGCTGCCCAGGACGTCTGGGATTCGGGGAGTGGGAGGACCCGGTAGCACCCCCTTGGTTTCCTCAGGTTTCTCAGATCAAGCCGGAAGATAGAAAAGGTGAAGGTGACTCCGCTTCTCGGGGGACTCTCACCCCAGACCTTGGCTTTGTTGTTGCAGAGGACTGGGGATCGCAGCCGACCTTTCCCCTGTCCCAAGCAGCTCATTAGGCACCTGAGGTTGAAGCTGCCTAGTGCTGGCCACCAAGACAGATGAGAGCCACCAGCACAGAGATTTTTTTCTTTCTTTTTTTTTGGAGCCCCGAGTCCCAGGCAGTGAGTCTCCTGTTCCTGGGCTACTCAGGGTTTACCTGGATTACCCAGTTGCTTTAACCATCGCCCATGAGAAATTAGTGGCTCTAGCCCAGTAACTGTAAAAGTGGCGTAATCTATCTACCCCAACCCCCCGCACACACACTTACTTGCTTTCTTGTTGGATTGTTGTGTAATACCAGGCTCTTTCAGGTCTGAAGGTTGAGGAATTGAGTATGCCCTGTCAGGGGACTTTGGCAGAAGGGTGGAAAGGCATTTGCAGCTGGGGATCAAAGTGTTCTCTGGCTGCCAAGGACAGCATAACTGCCCTGCCTTGTGTGGGGGGAAAAAACCCTCATCGTATTCAGAGGCTAAGGATAATTTTCTTGGAAGTGGAGAGTGTGAAGCTTGTGTACACAGCAGATAATAACGAATAAAATTCATTTGAACCACTTATCTTGAACTGAATGCAGTCATCAGTTCCACAGTCCCTTTCACATAAGCTTATGGTATTGTTGGACTCTGACCCCTAACAGATGCTTACCTATATACTCTTTGGTGCTTTATTTTTTTTTTTTTTAAATGTGATTCATTACATTTTGGCCGGGAGGGGGTGTGGTTAAGGACTCCTTTAAGAATTTGTAAGCTCTGGGCCTTTTAGGAATATTTATATAATTTTCCATTCATCTTGAGAGCATTCAAGAATTTCTGGCTTAAGTAGAAAAGGTTATAGAATCTTGGGTAATAGATTCCTTTTTTCCTTTGGTAGGTTTTAGGGTGTCACTGCTGTGATTTATTCTTTCACCCTTTTTTTCCCCTGCAGTTACTCTAAAGGCATTTAATGGTGGCAGCGTTCTGGAGTTATAACCAAATTCAGTGAAAGTTTATTTCACTTGCATTTTGCTTCCCCCCGCATCCCCCCCTTTTTCCCGGCTCTGTGATAGCTCCACCATTTTCTGTTCCAATAACTTTGGGTAAGATATCTCTGCCATGGTTTCCCTCTTTGTAAAATGAGGATTAATGATAGTATCTCTTTTGTAGGGTTGTTGGGAGAATTTAATGTAAGGCTCTAGATAACTGTTTGCTACATGTCAAATGTGAAATAGTAACATATCAGATACTGTTTTTAGGTGAAGTTTTTCCTCTAAATAACAAGAAGTAACCTTTCCCTCCCCACCTCCTGATTTTTTTCCTCAAGTTCTCTTTGTGTTTCTGTATCTTGTCCTGAGCAGGAGAAGTGCATGGACAAGCCTGGGCCAAAGTTGGACAGTCGGGCTGAGGCCTGTTTTGTGAACTGTGTTGAGCGCTTCATTGATACAAGCCAGTTCATCTTGAATCGACTGGAACAGACCCAGAAATCCAAGCCAGTTTTCTCAGAAAGCCTTTCTGACTGATCTCAGCATTAACGTCTTTGGAAAAGGAAGGTACTTCAAGAAATGAAGAGCAGTTGATGGGATAACTGAAGAAAAGGCTATGGGGGAATTGGCTTCCACCTTTGTCACTCTTAGGACATCCTGTCATCTGAGAATGAACAAAGACCAATACGTGTGTGTGCGTGCGTGCGTGTGTGTGTGGGGGGGGGGGTTTGAGGGTCATATGTATACTTGGTTGTGTTTTTTAATGCTAATCTTGTGAAAACAATTGACAGATGAATGGAAAACTCTAATAGATGCATATTACTGTATGTGGGACTGTGCTTTCTCAAAGTCCCATTAACTGCTCCCTATAGTTTTGATAGTGGAACTGCTTTCTATAATTTGATTGTGGGACCACATAAGGTAAAATCTGTCATTTGTGTGGATTCATTTCAGATTTCTGGGGAGATTGGATATACACCTTTTGTCTCAGAAAGGGCAGCAGTGGGAGAAGAGTAATTGGTACTTAACTGTAGGCCTCCTTATCTAGTGTTTTGACTATCAGTGCTGGAAAAAAATCCATGGGATATTCAAACAATACACTGAGCTTTCTAGATTCTCTCCTTCCCTTATGCTGTGACTTACTTTAATGTATAAGGTATGGTCTCAAGGAAGTACAGGTAGCCTGAGTGTCTAGAGACCTTTAGTTATAAAGGAATCTAGCAAGTGAGCATAATTCTCATTACTAAACTGCCACAAGGAAGAAGCTTACTTACCCTGTATATCAGAGTCCAAAAAATTCAAAGATGTGCCTAAATAGGTGGTAAGATTTAGGCCAGTCAGAAACTAACAGCAGTTTCAAGTAGAGATGCATGCCTAATGTTAATCAGTGTAGACTCCATTTACTGCATTCTTTTGATCACTGAAATAAAGGCTTCTACAAAATTCAACTCTGATTCAGAAAGCTTTCTATTCTGGTTATCACCTACACCCTGGAGAGATTTGGTGTAGGTTGGTTCCAAGACTGAAGTGCGTGTCTGGGTACTTGCTCTGTGCAAGGAACAGCACGGTATTCCAGGGATGTCTGTGTAACATTTTTGTGAGAAAGGAGAACCTTGAGATGAGATGGGGAGGGAAGGGATTCAGTGTTGACAGTCAGTTCCCACAGTGTAGTAAAAGAGATTGTATTGACTGGATTCCCCTCCCAACTTCCAATGCCAGTAGACTGAAGTGTAGACCAGTATGTAACTACTTGTTGGGAGCCTCTAGTTCAGATTCATGAAGGCTGGGGAAATACACATTTCTAGAAGCCTCAAGTCCTTTTAAGTTTTCCACCATATAGGTACTATGAGGAAATCTTTTAAAACCCTGGTGAAGAAATTCACAAAAGTTTCAAGTGATTTTTCTGTGCCAGACACTGTTTTTGGTGCCACGGTTTCAAGAGTGCACAAAAAAACAAAGTCCTTGCCCATGTAGAGCTTATGGTCTATGAGAGGGGAGTCAGGCACCAAACCCATAAATATGCCAGTATAATGAGTGCCATGGAGAAAAAGCGGAGTCTGGGGTATTAGGGAATGTTTGTGGGGCTGTTGTTATTTGAGATAAGATGGTTAGAGAAGGCCTCCTTGGGAATGTGGCAGTTCTCAGAGACCTGAAAGAATTAAGTGACTAAGCCATGTTGGTATCTGGGAAGAATATTTCAGGCAGAGGTAACAGCAGGTCCAAAGATCCCATGGTCAGAGCAGCATGCCATGATGCTGAGGGAGAACAGTCAGAGTCCACAGGGCTGGAGCAAAATAAGTAAGGAGAATGGTAAATAAAGTCAGAGACATAAGCATGAGACACATTGGGGCTGGGAGGCGGGTAAGTGCACTGATCATGTAGGGGGTTATAGGCCATTGCAAGGACTTGGCTTTTGGCAAGCAAAATGGGAAGCCATTTGAGGGTTTTTAGCAGATGAGTGATATAACTTAAGTTTTAGGAGGGTCTGGCTGCTGTTTGGAGAACATGTATGTGTACAGTAGTAAGAATAATGGCATTTTGAAGTCCAGGAGAAATCAGGCTCTTAGGGTAGGTATCTAGCATATAATTTGTATTTATATATCCCCATTGATTTTTTTTCTCTACAAAATTTAGTGTGTTCACAGAAAACCTCACAGAAACACTCAAAATTTAGTGTGTTCACATAAACGAAGGGTCCTTTAGTCTTTGCCTTCTTGAATTTATTCCTCCTCTTTATTTTTTTTTAAGATTTTATTTATTTTATTTGACAGAGATCACAGGTAGGCAGAGAGAGAGAGAGAGGAGGAAGCAGGCTCCCTGCTGAGCAGAGAGCCCGATGCAGGGCTCAATCCCAGGACCCCGGGATCATGACCTGAGCTGAAGGCAGAGGCTTTAACCCACTGAGCCACCCAGGCGCCCCTCATTCCTCCTTTTTATTATATATTACTGTTTTTTAATTTATTAACTATTTATTCCTTCTTAGTCTTCCTTCATTTGGTATTAAGATATTCTCATCACATTTAGACACAAATGTAACTGTTTTCTTTTATAATATTAACTGCTTGCTCAGCTAATGTACATAATGAGAGAGAGGGTCTGTCGGATTTATACAATATGCTTGAGCACCAAGTGTATGTTCAGTACTACTTGGTACCAGATAATGGGAGAGGAAAAGATAGAACATTTGTCCTCATTGTCAAGGAGGTTAGGTATACCAGAGCAACAATTTGAGCTTTTGTTTGCTTTGTCAATCTCAGAAACTTCGGTATCTTGATAGAAAGGTGGTATTCTCAGCCCTAATAACACTCAAAGTTCTCATTTCAATATTCAGGGTAGAATGCTTAAGACTCCGAATATGAAACAAAAGGATTGCATTAGCAGAATCTTTCCCTGAAATGAAATCTTACTTGGAAGCCTAGTATATAAAATAGAAAACCAAAGCTGCATTGGAAGAGGCCCACTGTTGTCACCCCCACCCTCATTTCACCCACTCCTGTGGTGCCTAAGGCACTGTCTTAGGACCTCCGGGTTTTACTAAACATACTGTGAAAACTGGACCAAGACTATCCCTAAGGCCCCTGCTCATGAGTCTATAAATGAACATTAGGGATAACAGATACAAGGAAACCAAGCAAGAACTTTTTGTATTTATTTATGGTAACAAATCTCTAGAGGGAGTCTAGATATAAAATATAACAAGTTAGAGGACACCTGGGTGCTTCAGTTGGCTGAGTCGGCCTTCAGCTCAGGTCATGAACCCAGAGGGCATCAGGCTTCCTGCTCAGCCGGAAGTCTGCTTCTTTCTCTCTTTCCCTCTGCCCCTCCCCACTGCTGGTCTCTCTCCCTCTGTCTGAAAGAAATAAAATCTTTTTAAAAATATGTCAATAAACCCCATGTGAGATAACATTTACATGCAAAGCAATCGGTGGTCTTTAAAAAAAAAAAAACTTTTCACTCCTATCAGTACCTTAATAAAAAAATCTTGGCCTAGGAAGATTTTATTTCAAAGACCACTCAGTGGTGTTTTAAAACTCTTCATATTCTCTTCCAGTTTCATCTTCTGGACTCAAAAGAGGCTGATGCAGAAAAGTCTGGTAACTTGCATGTTTATTCCATGGAAGAGTAAGAATATTGCTTAGATTAATTGATCTCCAGTCAAAGGGCAACAGAGACCACAAGGGACATCTTAAAAGGTGTGGCAGCAGGGCGCCTGGGTGGCTCAGTGGGTTAAAGCCTCTGCCTTCAGCTCATGTCATGATCCCAAGGTCTTGGGATTGAGCCCCGCATCAGGCTCTCTGCTCAGCAGGGAGCCTGCTTCCCTTCCCCTCTCTCTGCCTGCCTCTCTGCCTACTTGTGATCTCTGTCTGTTAAAAAAAAAAAAGTGTGGCAGCAAAAAGGCCAAGAACTATGGTAAGGAAACCACAGGTGGTACCAGCCAAGGCTGTTGAGGGCCTATGCTGCCATTCCTTAAGAGTGGGAGAGAAGGTGAGGACAGGTGTTTGGAGAGGCAGACAGTACATGGCCATGACTGTGTAGGGACTGAAAGTATCCAAGGCCTTGTTCAGATAGTTCATTTGAATGCTACACCAATCACAAGACAAGTCAAGAGTATCCATTTGAGGGCTGGCTTTGTGATTGACTTCCCTAAAACAGCTGCTTCAAGGTGATGCCCAAACTTGATACCTGACATGGAAAGTGAGCCAGCAAGAGCAGATAGGAATATACACTAGCAGGTTACCCGGGCCATCATGAGTTCCCACTATGCAGATGAGCAAGTGGAACTGGTCACTACACATAGCAAAACTGACAAATCCTGTGATACGAGAAAATAATTGCATTACTACTTTTAGTACTCCTATAAGAAATGCTAAAGCAGTTTGACAATTAAGTCATTACATTCTGTGACACCTTGGCAAATGAGGAACATTTCAGCAGTCATTTAATGTAAGAACTAATAAAATTTGTTGTCTGTATCTAAAGCTGTATCTTTTTTAAGATTTTAGTCATTTGTGAGAGGCAGAGGGAGAAGCAAAGTAGGACTTGATCCCAGGACTTGGGGATCACAACCTAAGCCAAAGGCAGACACTTAACCAACTGAGCCACTCAGGTGCCTCTGAAGCAGTATCTTTAAAAAAATCACTCAGTGCTGTGAATTGTGTAATAAGGCTGGTGATTCACAGACCTGTACCCTTGAAGCAAATAATACATTATATGTTAATAAAAAAGAAAGAAAGAAAGAAACTAAAGAAGGCAAAGCCTGCCTGTACAATGTAATTATGGTACTTTCTTTTACACAGAAATACATAGAAGGAACAATTAGGATATAGCAAGCCAAGATTCAGATGTACTGATCAGGAACTCTAGAGGAACAAAAGGGCCAACAGAATTTTGAGATGTATCTGCAATATATTGATACTCGCTATGCTTTGCTGAGGATATGCATACTATTTGCCACATATTATTTTACATGGGTCATCTTTTTAAAAATTACAACTCTATGAGATGGGAACTATTATTACCATACCCACTTATAGATAGAGCTGAGGCTCAAGAGAAATTAACTTAATTCAAGGTTACAAAGCTAATAAATTAGAGGGATGGTATTTGAATCCATGCAGTTTGACCCCAGAACTAATGGTCTGAACTACGATGCTAAACTAACTCCTAAACTTACCACCTAAAGATAGGAAGTAATGCTTTTTTAAAAGGTAGGGCCAGAGTGACTGGAACATTTCATTCTAGAGATAGCATGGTATAGTGGAGAGAGCATAGGTTTGAGAGTTAGGCAGAACTGGGTTCAAATCCTGATTCTACCTGCCAACATTTGTGTGACCTTAGGGAAGTCACTTAACCTCTGATCTTCAGTGTCTTCATAAAACTGAAATGGTAATGCCCACCTTACAGGGTTGAAAGATGAGATCACAATGTAAAGCACTTGGCACACTCCAGATGTTTAAACGGTAGCTCTTTAGCTCTTCAGAACTGAGCATCTTTGATAACCCTGGCAAAGTCATTATCTGGGAGAACAAGAGAAAAGAAGAGAAGTCAATGAAGTTGACTAATTGAAGTGGCAGAGCTAATGGAGTGTATGATACTAAGAATTTTTAGTTTTATCTCACAATGGGAAACTATTGGAGGATTTTAAACAGTGGAGTAATATGATATTTGTGAGTACTATATGCATATTTTAAAACTTCAAACAGTATAGAATTGTTTGAAATGAATGAAAGTCCTCCCCTTACTGTCATGTATGTATTTAGATCACTTTAGCAGCTAGACGGTAGCTGGATTAAGGCAGAATAGTAGTAAGAGTATTTCACTCATTCAGGCAAGAGACTGGAGGATTGGATTTAAATAGTGAAAGTGGGGACATATTAAGAATATGGGGGAGCTGTGAGAGAAATCTGGAGTAACACGGAAAGGGAGTAAAACAGATAGGAAAGGAGGCAGGGTATAGAATAATGTGCCAATGAAAGGTGCCTTGAGGTTCAAAGGGCAGCAAAGTTGAGTAGGGAGAGAGGATGGTATAAACTAATCATGTTGAACAGGCTGCAGAAGGGAAGGTAGACAAATGGCCATCCCCCTTCTATAGTTCCAGTGTCTGGGTAACCCCTGGAAATGTTTCTTGACATCTTCCAATTTAAGGAACATAAACATAACCCTAATGTTGGAAATACTTAAATACAATGTTCTATAAACTTTTTAAAAAAGATTTTATTATTTGAGAGAGACAGAGCATGAGCTGGTGGGAGGGGAGGGGCAAAAGGAGAGGGAGAAGCAGATTCCCCACTGAGCAGGGAGCCCGACAGGGCTCTATCCCAGGACCCTGAGATTGTGACCTGTGCGGACCTGAGCTAATGGCAGTTGCTTAACCTACTGAGCTACATGGGCTCCTCTAGTGTTCTATAAACTTTTAACAGGGAAGCTGAGAAATAAGCCATGAAAAAGTAAGATAAAATCCCACTTGGGTTTTAACACTGTACTTTGGTAAAGAAGGGAGACAGGAGTAGAATGAAAAAGGAAAAAAAAGGAAACGAGTCAGGGACTCAGCAATATTTGTTGAACTGTACTTGAGACCTATAGTCACTTCCTTAAAGGCTTAAGCCATTTTCTATATGATATAACTCACTTGGGTACTAAACCAATGTTGTTCAAATTAAAAATCTAATGTCATGATATTGCTAGTTGTACCTTGTCATGAAAAAGGAAACATTATCAACACTGTCTAGTTCTTTTAATTTTCTTTTTTTTCTTTTTCTCTAGTTCTTTTTCTAAACAGCTGTCTTTCACTATCATTGTGAGGTAGGTTATACCACCAGGTCGAAAGAACTGATCCCCATTTTTCAAGCACTTTCTTCTTTTTTCTTCCCTCAGGCAGGTCCCAGACATGTTTTCTTTTCCTCTTAAAGCTGCCAAGACTTCAGGAGTCTTCTTCCTATCAGATTAAATATTATTCTCAATTCAACCCATTCTTCCTATTCAAGACAAACACATAGGCCCTCAACATGTCAAGGGTTTTGTTTTAATCACTCTGGGGAGATAGACATGGGGACAAAATACAGAATAAATATGGGGAAATTGCAAAGGTTATGGAATTTTAGAAATTTCTAATGGTCAGCTGATTCACATTCCCTTCCTTACTGATATAGTGATTATTAAGATCCTCTTTGTCTTTATTCTTGAGTGAGTTTTCATCAAGCTTCCCACTTCACACAAAAACTCAGAAGCCATAAAATAAAAGGTTTTTAATTTTGTCTACATAAAAAAAATTCTGAACAGCAAAAACTTCCATAAGCAAAGTTAAAAGAGAAACAACAAACAGGAAACAAATATTTGAAACTTTTCTACAAAGGACTAATTTCCTTATTATATAAAGGGTCCCTATAAATCAATAATAAAGACCATTCAATAGAAACATGGACAAAGGGTATAAAGAGACAATTCAAAGAAATGGAAATACATGTGGCTCTTGAACATGTGAAAAGATGTTTATATTTAAGAGAAATTTAAAAACATACACTGAGAAGCCGAGTAGCACAGCGGAAGCATGCTGGGCCCATAAAAACCTACACTGAGATATCATCTCTTACCTGTTAGACTGGCAAAGCAAAAGCCTGATAACATACTGCTTGTGGCCAGTGTAAGCAAAACAGTTGTCCTTACATTACTGGTGGAGGTGTAAATTGGTACCATCTCCATGGACAACAGTTAAATAGTATCTACCAAATTATATATGTACAAATCTATTCCAGAAATCTGACTTCTAGGAATTCATCCCATAGATATATTCACATGTTCACAATGACAAAGTTATTCACTGTGGCATTATAACATAAGGAGACTGGAAACAACCCAAGTGTCTCTCATTGAGATATTGATTAAATAATGTTCCTACAATGAGATACTTAACTATGCAGCTATAAAAATGGATGAAGAATGCCTTTACATACCAATATGAATTGAGCTCCAATATATAGTTAAAAGAGCAAGATTCAAGACACAATGTGCTACCATTTGTGTAAAAGGAGATTAAAATATATGTACACATTTGCTTGAATAAGCATAAATTATTTCTTGAAGGATATTGTTAAAGAATATCCTTGTTGTTTGCCTCTAAGGAGAGGGGCTAGGTGGTTAGACGGTAAGGATGGGAGGAGACTTTACATTTTTTCTGTATGCCTTTTTTTTTTTTTTTTTTGACAGACAGAGATAACAAGCAGGCAGAGGCAGGCAGAGAGAGAGAGGAAGGGAAGCAGGCTCCCTTGCTGAGCAGAGAGCCCGATTCGGGGCTCGATCCCAGGACCCTGGGATCATGACCTGAGCCAAAGGCAGAGGCTTAACCCACTGAGCCACCCAGGTGCCCCTCTGTATGCCTTTTGAATTTTGAATCATGTGAATGTATTACCTATTCAAAAAATAAATATTTTTTTTTATAATTTTTAATTTTTTCAGCATAACAGTATTCATTATTTTTGCACCACACCCAGTGCTCCATGCAATCCGTGCCCTCTACAATACCCACCACCTGGTGTCCCCAACCTCCCACCCCCCACCCCTTCAAAATTCTCAGATCGTTTTTCAGAGTCCATAGTCTCTCATGGTTCACCTCCCCTTCCAATTTGCGACGACGTGGATGGAACTAGAGGGTATCATGCTTAGCGAAATAAGTCAATCGGAGAAAGACAACTATCATATGATCTCCCTGATATGAGGGAGAGGAGATGCAACATGGGGGGTCGAGGGGGTAGGAGAAGAGTAAATGAAACAAGATGGGATTGGGAGGGAGACAAACCATAAGTGACTCTTAATCTCACAAACAAACTGAGGGTTGATGGGGGAGGGGGTGGGAAGAGGGGGTGGGGTTATGGATATCGGGGAGGGTATGTGCTATGGTGAGTGTTGTGAAGTGTGTAAACCTGGCGATTCGCAGACCTGTACCCTGGGGATAAAATATATGTTTATAAAGCTGTAAAAAAAAAAAAAAGAAAGGATGAATCCCCAAGTTTTGTAGCAACATGGACGGGACTGGAAGAGATTATGCTGAGTGAAATAAGTCAAGCAGAGAGAGTCAATATCATATGGTTTCACTTATTTGTGGAGCATAACAATAGCATGGAGGACAAGGGGAGATGGAGAGGAGAAGGGAGTTGAGGAAATAAATATTATTTTAAAAATAAATTTCTCCCACTTCAGAACTCTGAGCTCTGTACTAAAAGTGGGGAGGTATGGTGGAAACCACTTCCAGGAATAAAAGCTCTGTATTTCAACTTCATATTTTGAGATGCCCACTAGTCACAAATGGATTATTTATATACCTAAGGATCTCAAGCAGTGTGGGATAAGGGTGGGATGAATAAGGCACTCACTGTGTGCACAGAATTTAAGGGGATACCAAAAAGAAAACCTCCATAATCTAGACAATCAGTATTTGTCATTTAAAATTAATGCAAAAATCCATGATGAACAGAATATCACAATTTTCAATAAGGACAGGATCAACAAAAGTGCCATACTGAGCCATACTGGAGCCTGAGGCAAAAGGAAAAACGTGGGCCCCATATACATGTTTTTATGTATTTCTGAATGGTTAATTTTTTCCAGAACATTAAAGCAGTTGAAAAATTGAAACGTAGATACATTAAAACTTACAGCATTAAGGTTCAATATTCTATTTACACCAATACCAGAATTTATTAAGGTTTACTTTCCTGGCCGAAACGGAAGCAAATCATCAATAATATTTTTGTTAAAACCAATAATATTTTCATTAAGTGTTTTCTTAGGCCTAATAAGAATATGTAGAGTTTGGGGGAAGTGCTAGTAATCTGGTGCAACTGAAATGCAAGGTATATACTGGAGACTCTCGAGATAAGAATCATGAGGTAGACATGGACTATTTAGTTATGCTATGCTAAGGAGTTTGCATTTTTTGAGGGTGATGGGGAGCATCTAAAATATTTTAAGCATATGTTTCAGGAAGAGGACAATCACAACAGTGCCAAGGACAGAAGGACAAGACTAGAGGTGGAGACCAGATAGATTTTTAAGGTAGAAAGGCAATTCTGAGGTAGATAGGCTGGGTTTTGATGACTAAGAGGGAAGAAATGAGGATGACCAACCATCCAAGATTCACCCATTCACAACTTATTCTGTATCCATATTATATTATACATTCATTCTTGAAATATGTGAAAGGAGGTAAATTACTCTCTCTTTTCTAAAAGGCATGCCAAACAGCTTTTACTTTTGTAACAGAGCTCACCAAAAAACTGGAGAGTCATTCATCTGATCAATTTTCTCATACTAAAAATGACCCATCCATAATATATGCACATGTGTGAGATGTATCCTCCCCACCTTCACTATAGTCCTCGGCAAGCAACTGGCGAGAAATCTGGTATTCTGCCAAATATACCAAGATTTAGGTAAAAAGAATAATAAAAGAGGCAGTAGACCTCAGGTAACTGATAGGTTGACAGTTTTGTTTCCTTTTTTAGGCAAGCAAAAATATTTTAAAGTGGAGTAGGGCAGGAAAAAAATCCATTTACATTCTTCCGTGAAAGGGGGATGGCCTCCTCATTGAAGGATTAACATCTAAGCCAGTGCTGCTTGCCATCCTAAGGTTATTTTCCTTCAAAAATAATCTTTCATGTCCATTTCCAGTAATGTGTGAAAGTAACCCGAAAGTCTGTCCCATACCGTAAAACATGGAGAAATACAGAATAGATATAGTGTCCTTTCAGAAATATAGTTGGGTGTGCAAGTAAGTAGAGGAAGTCACTAGAGGTCCAAACACAAAGTGGAAAACCTCAACCAGAGCATTTAGCAGGATTTAGCTGTTTAATGATGGGATGCAGGTGGCTTAGATTTTGAAGACTAGGCAGAGGCAGGAAACAGCCTTGAGCCTAAAAGTAAGACAGGGGGTTGGAAGTAAGACTCCTGTAGAAAGTTGAAACTTTCAAGGACTACCCCTATGATAAGGTGAACTAGATGAAAATCCATTCACCAGTATAGGGCAGACAGCCTCATACCTGGGAAGGCAGTAAAAAGGTCTCCCTATAAGGATTGGTAATCTCAAGCCTGCTTTCACATGGGTTTGGGATTTAAAACATCCTGAAGGTCCAAGAATACCCCCACATCAAAAAATTAGTAGAAAGTGTTTCCTAGCTGTGATACCCCTTGAAATACCTGGCAGAAGCAACCTAAACCAGCTCTAATGGGACGAATCTTCCAACAAGATCCCCACAGGTAAAACCACACTGAACATGATTTATAATAAAATATTACAAAACACATGAAGCAATACCCCGCCAGCAGCCAATGCCTGAAGACACAATAGCAGAATCGGACTCCAAATTTTCAGGTAACTCTTCAGTGTTAGAATCGAATACTAGAACTCTGTGTAAATGATTACAGACATAATTGAAAACATGAGAAAAGGACACTTTAAAAAAAAAAAGACCAAATAATTTTTTCATCAGTAGAAAGGATCTCATTTCAATCTATCAACTGTTAAAACAACATTTGTTGATTTCTGCTTTTTTCACTATCCTTTTTTCCCCAGCAGAAGAAGATGAACATAAGCTGAGAACCAGAGTGGTGTGTCTGAGTTCCTTCTCCCAGGGCTCCCCAACCGGCTAGCGCCACGAGGCGTGTTCTTTGTCCTGTTGCTGGGCATGTACCTGACCATATGCTGGGGAACCTGCATCATCCTGCTCATCAGGCTGGATTCTGGCCTCCACAACCCTATGTACTTCCTCAGCCACTTGGTTTCACTGAACAAACAAAAAAAACAAGCAAACAAACACAAAACAGAAAACAAAAACACACCAAAGACCAAATTAAAAAAATAATAATTCTAGAACTGTGGGGCATCTGGGTGGCTCAGTCAGTTAAGTGACCTTTGGCTGACCTTTGGCTCAGGTCACGATCCTGGAGACCCAAGATTGAGTCCAAGCGGGGAGCCTTGCTCTCTCTTTGCTCCTCACCCCGCTCTCTCTCAAATAAATAAATATTAAAAAAAAACAAAACACCTATGCTCTTGATCATTAGGCTACATTTCTTTGATATATTTGAATGGCTTCAGAGTATGTACAGATCATAAAGTTCACCACCATATTCCCCAAATGTTGCACATTTAGACCTTTTCCACTTACTTCCTATCACAGATAACCCAGTGAAGAATATATTCGACCATAAAACACTGTGTGCAAGTTAGATAAACCCTTTAAGGTAGTTACTCTGAAGTGGACTTACTAAGTCAAAAAGTATGAATATTTTAAAGCTCTTATATGCTGGTAAGCTCCTTTCCAGAAAGGTCAAAATCATTTACATACCTTTGGTACTGTATGAGAGAAAGGTTGAACATTTCTTTTCACATACTTACCACTTATCTATATGCTTTTGCTCATGTTTCTTTAAAGATGTTCCTCTTTTCTAATTTGTTCGCATGTTATATATATATTATATGTTATATGTGTATACATGTTACATATAATATATTGGCATATATTAACCTTCACATATAGTTTTATACATATTGGTCAGTGTCATCACACACACATGTATATGTATATTCTTTTTTTGTCATTCTCATGTACTTTTATATTGAAGTACAGTTGATACACAATGTTACATTAGTTTCAGGTTTACAACAAAGTGATTCCATAAGTCTATGTAAGTCTACATACTGTGCTATGTTCCCCACAAGTGTAGCTACCATCTGTTACCTTTCAACACTATTACAATATGATTGACTGTATTTCCTGTGCTGTATCTTTTATCCCCATGACTTATTTATTCCATAACTGGGAGCCTGTACTTCCCATTCCCCTTCACCCATTTTGCCCATGCTCCCCACCCCTGTGCCACTAGCAACCACCGGTTTGTATTTATATCATATATATAGTTTAACCATCTTTTTATTTTAGAATAGCTTTAGAGTTCAAGAAGTTGTGAATGGGACACCTGGCTAGCTTGCTTAATTGGTGGAGCATGTGACTCTTGATCTCTGGGTAATGAGTTTGAGCCCCATGCTGGGTATAGAGATTACTTAAAATAAAATCTTTTTTTAAAAAAAGAAAAATGGTGACAATTGTACCAAAAAGTTTTATATGCCCCACACTCAGTTTCTGCTGTCAACAGCTTACATTAGTATGGTACATTTGTCACAATGAATGAACCAATACTGATACATTATTATTAACTGAAGTCCATACTTTATTCACATTTCCCTATTTTTCACCTATTGTCTTTTTTGGTTCCAAATCTCATCCAAGATACCACAATAAATTTAGTTGTCATATGTCCTTTGACTCCTTTGGCTGTGTCTGTTTTAGTCTATCATATATTTTTGCAAATTTTTTTACTTTCTATTAATAATCTGCTTTTCTCATTTATGTGTGCTGTTTTCTGATGTGTACAAAAATTAAATTCTATATATAGAATATATATTAAATTCAAGTATATCAACATTTTCTTCTGTGATATCTTCTGATGTAGTTATACTTAGAAAGTTCTTCCTTATACCCAAATGAGGGAAATGTTTACCTACATAATTTCTTACTGTTTCACATTTTCACTTTTTATGTTTATATCTAACTCACCAATCCATATGGAGTTTATTTTGGTATGTTATGAAGTAGGGGCCTAATTCATTTTTTCCAAATAGTTGCCATTTCTCTGAAACCCTCTCTTACAAATTTCTATTCTTAAGATTTTATTTATTTGAGAGAGACCTCAGGATCATGACCTGAGCTGAAGACAGACGCTTAACCAACTGAGCCACCCAGGCACCCCCAAATCCTTCCTTTTCCCACTGATTTGTGATTCCCTCTTATTTATTAAGGTTTGATTTTAGGCTTTTCTTTTCCACTGTTAGGATGACCAACCATTCTAGTGTGTTCAGAAGTGTCTCAATTTTAGCACTGAGAGTTTTGTGCCCTGGGCAACCCATCACTCCCAGGCAAACTGAGGTGTTTGGTTGCCCTATCAACTGCCTATTCTTGTGCCACTGCCATACTATCTTATTGTTACTTTAGAATACATCTCAATATCTAGTTGAGCAAGTACCTATCACTGTTCTCTCCAAAAACTGGCTGTTTCCTCTCCTAGATGAAATTCAGAATATTTTACCCAATTCCAAAATAAAAATCCTATTGGGCTTGCATTACAATTGTAAATATTTTTGAGACCATATTTTTTGCAATATTGAGTCTTCCCCTCACGCAACATGGCATACTTCTTTCAAGTCTTCTTTTGTGTTTCTCATTAAAGATTCAAAGTTCTTTCCATATAGGCCCTTACATGTATTTAATTCCTAAGCAATCTAAAATTTTACACTGCTGGGTGCCTGGGTGGCTAAGTTGGTTAAGGGTCTGCCTTTGGATCAGGTTATGATCCAGAAGTCCTGAAATTGAGCGCCAGATCGAGCCCTGCATCGGGCTCCCTGCTCAACAGGGAGTCTGCTTCTCCTTCTACCCTTCACCCCGCTCGTGCTCTCTTCTAATAATAAATAAAATCTTTAAATGAAGAAAAATGTGCAAAATTTTACACTGTTATAGGACATGGGATCTTTTTTCCATATTTTATAAATAATTAAAAATATTTTCACATATATCCACACAATTTTGCCTAAATGAATAAATGTGAATATAGGGTACTATATTTTAACTACAACATGTTTTCTTTTCTTTTTCTTTTTAAAATCATGTTCAGTTAGCTAACATATACAGTCTTTTTTTTTTTTCTTCTCTCCCTTCCTTCCTTTCTTTCTTTCTTCCTTTTTAGCTTGGCTACCCCAACTCTTCTCCATTTCTACCCCTGTCACACATATTAACAACTTAATATTTATCTTTCTATTTCCCCCATACTTAGATAAGGATAGACAGATACATAGCTAGACAGACAGATAGGTATGTTTTTGATCATAGATTATTTTAAAAAATGGGATCATATTATATGCATCTTTAACATTTTTGATATTGCCAGATTGCTTACCATGACTATGATACTAAATATTTTTACCATCAATGTGTAAGAATACCTGTATGGAAAAAAAATATTCTTCCTTCTGTGTTTCTCTTTTACTCTCACAGTACTACCACGCAATACTTCTGACACCAGATGTGTGCATTTTCCACACATCAAGCAATTCTCCGACACCAGCTGGGTGTCATACAATTCAGTTTGGTTCTAACACTACCTAGAGTTGGCATCACAAGTTAAGGGCTCACTCCCACAAGACTGCCCCACTTCAGATACCAGTTCAAAGTCCCAGGTTGTCACCTGTACTCCTTTTTAAAAAATTAACATATAATGTTATATGTTTCAGGGGTACAGGTCTCCGATTCATCAGTCTCATAATAACCAGTGCTCATACAACACATACCCTCCCCAATGTCCATCACCTTGTTACCCCATCCTCAAACCCCCTCCCCTCCAGCAACCCTCAGTTTGTTTCCTGAGATTAAGAGTTTCTTACGTTTATCTCTCTCTCTGGTTTCATCTTGTTTTCTTTTTTCGTCTCTTCCCCTATGATCCTCTGCCATGTCTCTCAAATTCCACATATCCATGAGATCATAAGATTGTTGTCCTTCTCTGACTGATTTTGTTTAACACAATACCCTCTAGTTCCATCCATGTCATTGCAAATGGCAAGATTTCATTTTTTGATGGTCACATAATATTCCAGTGTGTGTGTGTGTGTGTGTGTGTGTGTGTATCACATCTTCTTTTTTTTAGTGGCCATATTTCTTTTTTTTTTTTTAACATATAATGTATTATTTGCCCCAGGGTACAGGTCTGTGAATCGTCAGGCTTACACACTTCACAGCACTCACCATAGCACGTACTCTCCCCAATGTCCATAATCCAACCACAGTTCTATACCCCCTTCCCCCCAGCAACCTTCAGTTTGTTTTGACATCTTCTTTATCCATTCATCTGTCGATGGACATCTGGGCTCTTTCCATAGTTTGGTTATTGTGAACATTGCTGCTATAAACACTGGGGTGCATGTCACCTGTACTTCTAACTAACCAGCTATAAGTTAGGGTTCCCATGACCCCTTCCTTTGGTTTGGTAATTTGTTAGAATGGCTTATGAAATTCAGGGAAACACTTAATTAGGTTTAATGGTTTATTTAAAGGATATAATAAATGCAGTGACTGAGCAGCTAGATGAAGAGAAATAGGGCAAAGTTCAGAAGGGTCCTGAACACAGGAGCTTTTGGCCCTGTTGAGTTGGGATGTGCCACCCCCCAAGTATGTAAATGTGTTCACAAACCCAGAAGCCGTCTAAGCCTTATATGATTGGGATTTTTATGGAGGCTTCATTACATAGGATGATGGATTATTAATTCCGTTTCCAGCTCCTTTCCCCTTCCTGGAGGATTGGGGGCTATGACAAAAGTTCCAAGCTTGTAATCATGGCCTGGTTTTTCTGATGGCTAGTTTCCTGAATGACTCCTGAAGTCATTCAGGAGTCCACGAAGTGTTGCCTTGTTAGACTAAAAGACAGACTTATCACCAGGAAATTCCTAGGGATTTAGGAGCTCTGTATCAGGAACTAAGGTTAAAAACCAAATATTGGGGGGGGAATGGTACTGATGCTCTTATCACTTAGGAAATTGCAAGGGTTTTAGGAGCTTTGTGCCAGGAATTGGGGGCAGAGGTCAACATATGTTTTCTATTATTTCACAATACCCTTTCCCCACATAGCCAGTCTTAAACCACCCAAATTTCCATCATAAGAGATTTTCTGGGTAAATATGGTACATTGGAACAACAGAAGGCCATACAGCTATAAAAATAAATAAGAAAGCTTTCTATATGCTGCTATGGTGTGATCTCCAGTATATACCGTTAAGTGAAAGAACAGAGTGCAGAGCAGTATTACAGTATGCTAACTTTTATGAAATAAAGGGGAAAATAAAAACATATAGCTATTTGTTTTCAAAAAAACAATGAAAGTATAAACTAAGAGTTAATAAAAATTATTACCTCTAAGAAGAAGGAACAGGCTGTTGGCAGTAAGGGATGAAGGCTAGACTTCTCTGAATGTGTCTTTCATAGTTTTGACTCTGAAATCATGTAAATTTTTTTCATGATTATAACAAAATTTAACCAAAGATCCCTAAAAGTTGAAAACAGGATAAAACAAAAATGCAAAAATAACTGTAAATATGTATTAGTTGTTGGCAGAACTACCCAGAGATTATTCCAGTTTTCTTTAAAGCACAGTAATTTGACTAATGTGATGGGCTATACTCCAAAGACAAAAAGAATCACACACAGAAATATTAAATTAATCCAATAATCATATTTGTTAGCAATAATACTGGAATTGTTATTTTAAAACTATTAGTATTTAGAATAACAAAGTAAATAATTATGTTAATATCACTAGCAACTGAGATTTCAGCACAAGAGAAAAGAGATACAATTATAAAATCAAAGAAGTTGAGTACAAATTCTATAATCTTAATTTTGAACTGGAAATATCAGAATGAACTAATTTATTTTTCTTCTTTAAAAAATACTTTTAATACTTACATAGTTGAATATTTCTATCTCTCTTTTATATAGCTTATCATATACAGTCATTATTAGAAAGGTATCTTCTGCCCCTGCCCTGTACCACCAATCTGCCAGACTCTGCATGTGTACCATTTTACTAGTATATTAAGTATTGAGACATCTGGAATTCATTTTTCGAAATTGTGTAAGAATCCATTCTTATTTTCTTTGAAATGGATAGCCAATTGTGCCAGTTTCAATTAAATAATCTATCCTTTTCCCATTGAACTATGGACTTGGTCATACATTAACTTTTCATGTATCCTGGAGTTTCATTCTGGATTTGTCATTCTGCTGCACTGATTAGTCTAATCTTGTATTACTATTAGGCTGATTGGATCACACTGGCTTAATAGCATTTCCTAACACCTACGAAGGAAAACCTCACTAAGTGTTCTTTGTTTTTTCTATTTTTTTATTAATCATTTTTTAAAATTTATTTTCAACATAACAGTATTCATTGTTTTTGTACCACACCCAGTGCTCCATGCAATCCATGCCCTCTCTAATACCCACCACCTGGTTCCCCCATCCTCCCACCCCCCGACCTCTTCAAACCCTTCAGATTGTTTTTCAGCGTCCACAGTCTCTCATTGTTCACCTCCCCTTCCAATTTCCCCCAACTCCCTTCTCCTAACTCCCCATGTCCTCCATGCTATTTGTTATGCTCCACAAATAAGTGAAACCATATGATAATTGACTCTTCTGCTTGACTTATTTCACTTAGCATAATCTCTTCCAGATTGCTACAAAAGTTGGGTATTCATCCTTTCTGATGGAGGCATAATACTCCATAGTGTATATGGACCACATCTTCCTTATCCATTCATCCGTTGAAGGGGCAGCGTGGTTCTTTCCACAGTTTGGCAACCGTGGCCATTGCTGCTATAAACATTGGGGTACAGATGGCCCTTCTTTTCACTACATCTGTATCTTTGGGGTAAATACCCAGTAGTGCAATTGCAGGGTCATAGGGAAGTTCTATTTTTAATTTCTTGAGGAATCTCCACATTGTTCTCCAAAGAGGCTGCACCAACTTACATTCCCACCAACAGTGTAAGAGGAGTTCCCCTTTCTCCACATCCCCTCCAACACATGTTGTTTCCTGTCTTGCTAATTTTGGCCATTCTAACTGGTGTAAGGTGATATCTCAATGTGGTTTTAATTTGAATCTCCCTGATGGCTAGTGATGATGAACATTTTTCATGGGTCTGATAGCCATTTGTATGTCTTCATTGGAGAAGTGTCTGTTCATATCTTCTGCCCCACTTTTTGATGTGATTATCTGTTTTGTGGTGTTGAGTTTGAGGTGTTCTTTATAGATCCTGGATATCAATCTTTCGTCTGTACTGTCATTTGCAAATATCTTTTCCCATTCCGTGGGTTGCCTCTTTGGTTTCTTGACTGTTTCCTTTGCTGTGCAGAAGCTTTTGATTTTGATGAAGTCCCAAAAGTTTATTTTGGCTTTGTTTCCTTTGCCTTTGGAGACATATCTTGAAAGAAGTTGCTGTGGCTGATATCGAAGAGATTACTGCCTATGTTCTCCTCTAGGATTCTGATGGATTCCTGTCTCACGTTCAGGTCTTTTATCCATTTTGAGTTTATCTTTGTGTATGGTGTAAGAGAATGGTCGAGTTTCATTCTTCTACATATAGCTGCCCAGTTTTCCCAGCACCATTTATTGAAGAGACTGTCTTTTTCCACTGTACATATTTTCCTGTTTGTCGAAGATTAACTGACCATAGAGTTGAGGGTCCATATCTGGGTTCTCTACTCTGTTCCACTGGTCTATGTGTCTGTTTTATGAACTGGAGAATCAACAACAAATCAAACCAACTCCACAATAAGAAGGGAAATAATCAAGATTAGAGCTGAGATCAATGAGGTAGAAACCAGAGATACAGTAGAATGTATCAATGAAACTAGAAGCTGGTTTTTTGAAAGAATCAATAAGATCAATAAACTATTGGCCACACTAATCCAAAAGAAAGAGAGAAAGCCCAAATTAATAAAATTATGAATGAAAAGGGAGAGATCACAACTAACACCAAGGAAGTAGAAACATCATCAGAAGTTATTATCAACAGTTATATGCCAATAAGCTAAGCAACCTAGATGAAATGGATGCATTTCTGGAAAACTATAAACTCCCAAAATTGAACCAGGAAGAAATCGACAACCTAAATAGACTGATATCTAGTAACGAGATTGAAGCAGTGATCAAAAACCTCCCAAAAAACAAGAGCCCAGGACCTGACGATTCCCTGGGGAATTCTACCACCCTTTTAAAGAAGAAATAACACCTATTCTCCTGAAGCTGTTTCAAAAATTGAAGCAGAAGGAAACTTCCAGACCCTTTCTATGAAGCCAGCATTACCCTGATCCCCAAACCAGGCAAAGACCCTACCAAAAAGGAGAATTTCAGATCAATATCACTGATGAATATGGATGCTTAAGATTCTCAACAAGATCCTAGCAAACAGGATCCAAACGGCACATTAAAAAGATTATCCACCATGACCAGGTGGGATTCATTCCTGGGCTACAAGGATGGTTCAACATTCGCAGATCAATCAATGTGATAGAACAAATTAATAAGAAAAGAGAGAAGAACCACATGGTCCTCTCAATTGATGCAGAAAAGCATTTGACAAAATCCAGCATCCGTTCCTGATTAAAACGCTTCAAAGTATAGGGATAGAGGGAACATTCCTGAACTTCATCAAATCTATGAAAAACCCACAGCAAATATCATCCTCAATGGGAAAAAGCTTGCAGCCTTCCCGTTGAGATCAGGAACACGACAAGGATGCCCACTCTCACCACTCTTGTTCAACATAGTATTAGAAGTCCTAGCAACAGCAATCGGACAACAAAGAGAAATAAAAGGTATCCAAATTCGCAATGAAGAAGGCAAACTCTCTCTCTTCATAGATGACATGATTCTTTATATGGAAAACCCAAAAGACTCCACCCCCAAACTACTAGAACTCATACAGCAATTCAGTAATGTGGCAGGATACAAAGTCAATGTACAGAAATCAGTGGCTTTCTTATATACTAACAATGAAAATACAGAAAGGGAAATTAGAGAATTGATTCCATTTACTATAGCACCAAGAACCATAAGATACCTGGGAATAAACCTAACCAAAGAGGCAAAGGATCTGTACTCAAGGAACTACAGAACACTCATGAAAGAAATTGAAGAAGACACAAAAAGATGGAAGACCATTCCATGCTCTTGGATTGGAAGAATAAACATTGTTAAAATATCTATACTGCCTAGAGCAATCTATACTTTTAATGCCATTCCAATCAAAATTCCACCGGTATTCTTTAAAGAGCTGGAGCAAATAATCCAAAAATTTGTATGGAACCAGAAGAGACCCCGAATCGCTAAGGAAATGTTGAAAAACAAAAATAAAAGTGGGGGCATCACGTTACCTGATTTCAAGCTTTACTACAAGCTGTGATCACCAGACAGCATGGTACTAAGTGTTCTTATTTTGACTTTTTCTTGGCTACTCATTATATCCATTCCCTTGACAAAAAAATCTTGCTGGATTCTAATCAGAATTACATTACATTTATATATTAATTCTGGAAGAAACAACATTTTATGACATTAAGTCTCCCCATTTGAGAACACTGAATATGCCTTTTCATGGGTTCATGAGGTTGTTTCATATTTATAAAATATTTGTAATGAGATTTTATGGTTTTCTTCAAATAAGTCCTGTGTTTATGTTTAATTGTATTCCAAAATATTCTATAAGTTCTTTAAATTTTTTTACCATCTTTATTGAGGCATACTTGACAAGTGAAATTTGTATATATTTAAAGTGTACAAGATGATTTTTTATGTATACATTGTGAAACTATTACCACAGTCAAGCTAATTGACATATATGTCACTTCACACAGTTTTGTTTTGTGTGTGTCTGTGTATCTGTGTGGTGAAAAACACTTAAGATTAAATCCCTTAATAAATTTTGGACAGAACAAACCATAAATAAAGGAAGAGAAGAGACTGAAATGAAGGAGTAGGAGACATAACTAGCTTTCTAACACAGAGAAGAAGGCAGAGACTTAGACAAAATGCCAGGAAAGAAGAACTTATCCCAAGTGAAAGAACAAGATAAGGCCACGGCCAGAGATCTAGGTGGAACAGATATACGTAACATACCTGATGGAGAATTAAAACCACCATAATAAGATACTCACAGAGCTTGAGAAAGGAATAGAAGACAACAGTGAGACCATTATCACATGAGATAAAAGATTTTTAAAAAAACCAATCAGAGATGAAACATGCAATAGACTGGAAATGGGCTGGGGCGCCTGGGTGGCTCAGTGGGTTAAGCCACTGCCTTTGGCTCAGGTCATAATCTCGGGGTCCTTGGATCAAGCCCCGCATCAGGCTCTCTGCTCAGTGGGGAGCCTGCTTCCCTCTCACGCTCTCGTGCCTGCCTTTCTGCCTACTTGTGATCCCTCTCTGTCAAATAAATAAATAAAATCTTAAAAAAAAAAAGACTGGAAATGGGCTTGATGGAATGAACAGAAGGCTGAAAGAATCAGAAGACTGATTAGTGACCTAGAAGATGAAGTAATAGAAAATAATGAAGCTGAACAGAAGAGAAAAAGAAGAATTATACAACATGAGAATAGACTAAGGGATCTCAGTGACATCATCAAACATAATAGTATACGTATTATAGGAGTCCCAGAAGAAGAAGAGAGAGTAAAGGCAGCAGATAATTTATTTGAAGAAATAATAGGTGAAATTTTCCTAATCTGGGGAAGGAAACAGTCATCCAGATCCAGGAGGCATAGAGAATCCCATAAATATATATATATATAAAAAAAAGCAGGCCAACACAAGACATATCTAGTTAAATCTGCAAAATATAGTGATAAAGAAAACATCTTAAAAGCAGCAAGTCAAAAGTAGTCCTTAACTTCAAGGGAAGACCCATAAAACTAGCTGGCAACTTCTCAACAGAAAGTTGGCATGATATATTCAAAGTGGTGAATGGGAAAAATCTGCAGCCAAGAATAAGCTCTCCATCAAGATCATCATTCAGAATACAAGAAGAGATAGAGTTTCCCAGACGAACAAAAACTGAAGGAATTTTGTGACCACTAAACTAGCCCTGCAAGAAATATTAAAAGGGACTCTTCGAATGGAAGGATCAAAAGTGACAAAGACAAGAAAGGATAAGAGAAATCCCCAGAAACAATGACAAAACAAGTAATAAAATGGAACTCAATATCATATCTATTGATAATTACTCTATGTGGAAATGACTAAATGCCCCAATGAAAGGACACAGGGTGTCAGAATGGATGAAAAAAGACCCCCTGTGTGCTGCCTACAAGAGATTCATTTAGACATAAAGACACCTGCAGATTGAAAGTGAGGGGGCCGAGAGACATTTATCATACAAATGGCTATCAAAAGAAAGCCAGAGTAGCAATACTTGTATCAGACAACTAGACTTAAAACAAAGACTGTAACAAGAGACAAAGAAGGGTACTACATCATAATAAAGGGGACAATCCAACAAGAAGATATAGCAATTGTAAATATTTATACACTCAACATGGGAGCAACCAAATACATAAAACAATAACAAACATATATGATCTAATTCATCTCCTACAATAATAGGGGACTTTAACACCCCACTTAGATCAATAGAGAGATCATCTAAACTAGAAAATCAACAAGGAAACAATGGCTTTGAATGATACACTGGACCAGATGGAGTTAACAAATATATTCAGAATATTCCATCCTAAAACATCAGAATACACATTCTTTTTAAATGCATATGTACATTCTCCAGAATACATCTCATATTAGGTCACAAATCAGACCTCAACAAATACAAAAGAAGTGAAATCATACCATGCTCCTTTTCTGACCACAATGCAATGAAACTGGAAGTCAAACACAAGAAAGCATTTTGAAAGACCATCAATATATGGAGGTTAAACAACATGCTACTAAACATGAATGGTTCAACCAGGAAATCAAGAAGAAATTTAAAATACATGGAAACAAAGGAAAATGAAAACACAACAACTCAAAATCTTTGGGATGCAGCAAAAGTGGTCCTAAGAGGGAAGTATATAGCAATACAGGCCTACCTTAAGAAGCAAGAAAATCTCAAATAGCCTATCCTTACTCCTAAAGGAGTTAGAAAAAGAATAACAAGAAAAACCCTAAAGTCAGCAGAAGGAAGAAAATAATGATTAGAGCAGAAATGATATAGAAACTAAGAAGCAATAGAACAAAACAATGAAACCAGAAGCTGGCTTTTTGGAAAAATTAATAAAATTGATAAACCTCTAGCCAGACTTATCAAGAAGAGGGAAAGGACCCAAATAAATAAAATCATAAATGAGAGAGGAGAAATAACAATCAACACCATGGAAATACAAACAATTATAAAAGAAGTTATGAAAAACTAGATGCCAACAAATTGGACAACATGGAAGAAATGGATAGATTCCTAGAAACATATAAATCACCAGAACTGAAACAGGAAGAAATATAAAACTTGAACAGACTGATAACCAGCAAAGAAACTGAATCAGTAATAATAATTTTTAAAAAACCTCCCAAAACAAAAGTCATGGTCAAATGGCTTTGTAGGTGAATTCTACCCATTTAAAGAAACATTAATACCTATTCTCAAACTATTCCAAACAACAGAAAAGGAAGGAAAACTTCCAAATTCATTCTATGAGGCCAGCATTACCCTGATACCAAACCAGATAAAAACTCCACTAAAAAATAGTGGAGGATATAGGCCAATATCCTTGATGAATATGGATGCAAAAATTTCAATAAAATACTAATAAACCAAGGGTCTCCTGGCTGGCTCAGTCTGTTAAACATCTGCTTCAGCTTGGGTCACAATCCCAGAATCCTGAGATCAAGCCTCATGTGGAGTTCCCTACTCATCAGGGAGCCTCCTTCTCTCCCCTCTCTTCCCTCTCCCTCTCCCTGCTGCTCGGCCTGCTTGTGTGCTCGCTTGCTCTCTCTCTCTGTCAGATAAATACACAAAATTCTTTTCTGAAAATACTAAAAACCAAATCCAACAATACATTTAAAAATCATTCACCACAATCAAAGGGGATTATTCCTAGGTTACAAGGGTAGTTCAATATTCACGAATCATCAACGTGATACATGACATTATAAAACAAAGGGTAAAAAATATATGATCATTGCAATATAAGCCAAAAAACCACTTGACAAAGTACAACATCCAAAAAAAAAAAAAAAACCCTCAACAAAGTAGGTTTAGAGGGGAACATATGTCAACATAATAAAGACCATATATGAATAGTCCACAGCTAATATCCTCCAAGGGGAAAAACTGAGAGCTTTTCCTTTACAGTCAAAAACAAGACAGGGATATCCACTCTCACCACTTTTACTCAGCATGGTACTGGAAGTCCTCACCACAGCAATCAGACAACACAAAGAAATACAATGCATCCAAATGATGGAAGAAGTAAACTTTCACTATTTGCAGATGACATGATATTATATACAGAAAACCCTAAAGACTCCACCAAAAAACTACTAGAATTGATAAATGAATTCAGTAGTTGCAGGATACAAAAGCAATGCACAGAAATATATTGCATTTCTATACACCAACAATGAAGCAGCAGAAAGAGAATTAAGGAATCAATTCCATTTATACTTGCACCAAAAATGGTAAAATGTGTAAGAATAAACCTAACCAAAGAAGTGAAAACCCTTTAAAACTATAAAACACTGATGAAAGAAATAAAGATGACACAAAGAAATGCTCATGGATTGGAAGAACAAATATTGTTAAAATGTCTATACTACCCAGGGAGGAGCAAGATGGTGGAGGAATAGGAAACCTAAATTTCATCTGGTCCCAGGAATTCAGCTAGATAGCTATCAGACCATTCTGAACACCTACAAACTCAACAAGAGATCGAAGAGAAGAGCAGCAATTCTAAGAACAGAAAAGCGCCCACTTTCTGGAAGGTAGGACGTGAGAACTGAATCTGAGGCGATATATACAGGAAAATATACGGGGCAGGGGGTGGGGGGCTCCTGGCAATTGGTAGAGCAGCACAGCACAAAATCAGAACTTTTAGAAGTCTGCTCCACTGAGGGATGTCACTCAAGAGGCTAAGCTGGGGGTGGAGCCCGCACTGGTACAGTGTGGTCTCACGACCTGCAGGGTCACAAAAAGACCAGGGGTGTCTTGAATGTGGCAGAGCTTCCAGGTATTGGAGCAGGGAAGCTGGCTGCAGAGACAGAGCTGAGGAGTGGACTCTCAGCTCGGGATTACCTTAAACAGTGATCCGAGGCTCAGTCGGGCCACCACTCTTCAAGCAGGGACCCAACAAGTGGCAAAGCAGGGACCCACAAGTGGCAGATTGGGACACCCCCCCCTTCCTCCACTGGGAAGAGTGGCATGGAAGCGCACTGCAGAAATCTGCTGGGTTTGGAGACTCCAAACAGGGCTGTGCACCAGAGATAGAAACACCCAGTCACAGGCTGGTGAGCTCGGAGTGCAGCCGGAGACCAGGGAGATGGGAGGGACTGACTGCTTTTCTCTGAGGGCGCACTGAGGAGTGGGGTCCTGAGCACTCAGCTCCTCTGGGCCAGAGATTGGGAGGCTGTCATCTTCATTCCCATCTTCCAAAGCTGTACAGAAAGCATTCAGGAACAAAAGCTCCTGAGAACAAACCAGAGCAGATTGTTTACCCTGGCCCCTGGCAAGGGCTGTACAATTCCCCCTCAGGCAAGACATTTGAGAATCCACTGCAAAAGACCCCTCCCTCAGAAGATCAGCAAGAACATCCAACCAAACCAAGTCCATTGATCAATGAGAACAGTGGAACTCCAGAGCTAGGGAATGCAACACAGAATTCATGGCTCTTTTCCCATGATACTTTAGTCTTTAATTTTTTAAAATTTTCATTATTTTTTTCTTTTCTATTTTTCTTTTTTTAGAAAAATTTTCCTCTTTCCTGTTTAACCGATTTTAAAGATTTTATTTATTTATTCGACAGAGAGCACCAAATAGGCAGAGAGGCAGGCAGAGAGAGAGGAAGGGATACAGGCTCCCCGCTGAGCAGAGAGTCTGATGCGGGGCTCAACCCAGGACCCTGGGATCATGACCTGAGCCAAGGCATGTCTTTAACCCACTGAGCCACCCAGGCACCCCTATTTTAAACTATTTTAACTATTTTATCTTTTCAATACATTTTTTATAATCCTTTTAGGGGCATCTGGGGGCTCAGTTTGTTGAACATCTGCCTTCGCCTCAGATCATGATCCCAGGGTCCTGGGATCGAGTCCTGCATCGAGCTCTCTGCTCAGCAGGGTGCCTGTTTCTCCCTCTACTCTGCCTGCTGCTCTACCTACCTGTGCTCTCTCTCTTTGGCAAATAATGAAATCTTAAAAAAAAATAAAAATCCTTTATAATTTTCATTTTTATACTCATATCCTATTCCTTTCATTATATTTAACCTTATTTTTTTTTGTATACATATAAGTTTTTCTTCCTTTTAAAATTTTGGGATAGAGTTTCTTCTAATAGACCAAAATATACTCTAAATCTAGCATATGGCTTTGTTCAAGTCATCCAGCCTGATCACATTTCTGTCCTTATTTTTTCTTTTTTCAACTAGCTTCTTATCAATTCCTTTTTAAAATTTTTTAAATTTCTTTTCAGCGTAACAATATCATTGTTTTGTACCATTATCAATTCTTTTTAAAAAATCCTTTTAAATTTTCATCTTTATAGACATATTCCATCCTTTCACATCATGTTCACCCATATATGTATGTATGTATACACACACACACACACACACACACACACACCGTGTTTTTCTTTTCTTTAAAATTTTGGGAGGCAGTTTCTTTTAACAGACCAAAATACAACAAAAATCAAGTGTGTGCCTCTGTTCTAATTACCAGCCTGATCATTTTTTTTCTTTTTTTTCTTTCTTCTCCCCCCTAGTTACAGGTTTCTTCTGATTTGATTAGTGTATATTTTTCTGGGGTCAGTGTTGCTCTTTTAGCATTTTGTTCTCTCATTCATCTATTCTTCTCTGGACAAAATGACAAGGTGGAAAAACTCACCACAAAAAAAAGAAAAAGAGGCAGTACCAACTGCTGGGGACCTAATCAATATGCACATTAGTAAGATGTCAGAACTAGAGTTCAGAATGACAATTATAAAGATGCTAGTTGGGCTTGAAAAAAAGCGTAAAAGATAATAGAGAATTCCTTTCTGCAGAAATAAATGAACTAAAATCTAACCAAGTTGAAAAAAAAAAGCTATTAATGAGGTGTACTAAAAAATGGAGGTTCTTACTGGTGGGATAAATGAGGCAGAAGAGAGAATTATGATATAGAAGACCAAATCATGGAGAATAAAGAAGCTAAAAAAAGAGAGATAAACAAGTACCTGGATCATGAGGTGGAGAATTTGAGAGATAAGTGATACCATAAGATGAAACAATATTAGAATAACTGGGATCCCAGAAGAAGAAGAAGAGTGGGGGGGCAGGAGTTATATTGGAGCAAATTATAGTGGAGAACTTCCTTAATTTGGGGAAGGAAACAAGCATCAAAATCTAAGATGCAGAGAACTCCCCTCAAAATAAATAAGAATAGGGAGCGCCTGGGTGGCTCAGTGGATTAAGCCACTGCCTTCGGCTTGGGTCATGATCTCAGGGTCCTGGGATCGAGCCCCGCATCGGGCTCTCTGCTCAGCAGGGAGCCTGTTCCCCCTTTCTCTCTGCCTGACTCTCTGCCTGCTTGTGATCTCTCTGTCAATAAATAAATAAATAAAACTAAAAATAAATAAATAAATAAATAAATAAATAAGAATAGGTCAACACCCCATAATCTAATAGTAAAACTTAAAAGTCATAGAGACAAAGAGAAAACCCTGAAAGCAACTCGGAACAAGAGGTCTGTAACCTACAATGGTAGCAATATTAGATAGGTAGCAGACGTATCCACAGAGACCTGGCAGGCCAGAAAGGACTGCCAAGATATATTCAGAGCACTAAATGAGAAAATATGCAGCCAAAAATACTATATCCAGCTAGGCTGTCATTGAAAATAGAAGGAGAAATAAAAAGCTTCCAGGACAAACAAATACTAAAAGAATTTGCAAATACCAAAACAGCCCCACAGGAAATATTGAAAGGGGTCCTCTAAATAAAGAGAGAGCCTAAAAGTAGTAGACCAGAAAGAAACAGAGACAATATACAGTAACAGTCCCCTTACAGGCAATACAATGACACTAAATTCATATCTTTCAATAGCTGCCTTGAATGTAAATGGGCTAAACGCCCCAATCAAAAGACACAGGGTATCACAATGGATTAAAAAAAAAAAAAAAAAGACCCATCGATATACTGTCTGCAAGAAAACTTATTTTAGACCCAACGATGCCTCCAGTTCTAAAGTGAGTGGATAGAAATCAATTTACCATGCTAATGGACACCAAAAGAAAGCTGGGGTGGCAATCCTTATATCAGACAAATTAGATTTTAAGCCAAACACTATAATAAGAGATGAGGAAGGACACTATATCATACTTAAGGGGACTGCCCAACAAGAAGATCTAATAATTTTTAATACTTATGCCCCTAACATGGGAGCAGCCAACTATATAAACAATTAATAACAAAATCAAAGAAACACATTGATGATAATACAATAATAGTAGGGGACCATAAAACCCCCCTCACTGAAATGGATAGATCATCTAGGAAAATTATCAACAAGGAAATAAAGGTTTTAAATGACAAAATGGACCAGACGACATCACAGATATATTCAGAACATTCCATTCCAAAGCAACAGAATACATATTCTTCTCAGGTGCACATGGAACATTCTCCAGAATAACCACATACTGGGTCACAAATCAGGTCTCAGCCAGTACCAAAGGATTGAGATCATTCCTACATATTTTCAGACCACAACAGTTTGAAACTAGAACTCAAAGAGGAAAGTTGGAAAGAACTCAAATACATGGAGGGTAAAGACCAGCTTACTTAAGAATGAATGGGTCAACCAGGAAATTAAAGAATTAAAAAAAATTCGTGGAAACAAATGAAAATGAAAACATAACTCTTCTAAATCTTTGGGATGCAACAAAGGTGGTCCTGAGTGGAAAGTATATAGCAATATAAGCCTTTCTCCAGAAACAAGAAAGGTCTCCAATACACAACCTAACCCTACACCCAAAGGAGCTGGAGAAAGAAGAGCAAATAAAGCCTAAACTCAAATAAAGCCTAAGCCAGAAGAGAAATAATAATGATCAGAGCATAAACCAATGAAATAGAAACTGAAAGAACAGTAGAACAGATCAATGAAACTAGGACCTGGTTCTTTGAAAGATTTAATAAGTTTGTTAAACCCCCTGGCAAGACTTATCAAAAAGAAAAGAGAAAGGACCCAAATAAAATAATAAATGAAAGAGGAGAGATCACAACCAACACCAAAGAAATACAAACAATTATAAGAACATATTATGAGCAACTATACACCAGAAAATTTGACAATCTGGAAGAAATGGATGCATTCCTAGAGACATATAAACTACCAAAACTGAACCAGGAAGAAATAGAAAACCTCAACAGACCCATAATCAGAGCTCAGGGCCAGACAGCTTCCCAGGGGAATTCCACCAAGGATTTAAAGAAGAATTAATTCCTGTTCTCCTGAAACTGCTCCAAAAAATAGAAATGGAAGGAAAACTTCCAAATTCATTTTATGAGGGCCAGCATTATCTTAATCTCAAAACCAGACAAAGACAAAGGAGAATTATAGACCAATATCCCTGATGAACACTGATGCAAAAAATTTCACCAAAATATTAGCCAATAGGATAAACAGTACATTAAAAAGGATTATTCACCACGACTAAGTGGGATTTATTCTTAGGCTGCAAGTTTGGTTCAACATCCACAAATAAGTCAATGTGATACAATACATTAATAAAAGAAAGAACATGAGCCATATGATACTCTCAATAGATGCTGAAAAAGTATTTGACAAAGTACAGTATCCATTCTTGATCAAAATTCTTCACAGTGTAGGGATAGAGGGTAAATACCTCAATATCATAAAAGGCAGTTGTGAAAAACTCACAGCAAATATCATTCTCAATGGGGAAAAACTGAAAGCATTTCCCCTAAGGTCAAGAACATGGCAGGGTTGTCCATTATCACTACTGCTAGTCAACATAGTACTAGAAGTCCTAGCCTCAGGAATCAGACAATAAAAAGAAATAAAAGGCACCTGAATGGGCAATGAAGAAGTCAAACTCTCACTCTTTGCAGATGATATGATACTTTTTATGGAAAACTTAAAAGACTCCACTCCAAAACTGCTAGAACTCATACAGGAATTCAGTAAAGTGTCAGGATATAAAACCAATGCACAGAATTCAGTTGTATTTTTATACACCAACAACAAAACAGAAGAAAGAGAAATTAAGAAGTTGATCCCATTTACAATTGCACCTAATACCATAAGACACCTAGGAATAAATCTAACCAAAGAGGCAAAGAATCTGTACTCAGAAAACTATAGAGTACTCATGAAAGAAATTGAGAAGACACAAAGAAATGGAAAAACTTTCCATGCTCATGGATTGGAAGAACAAATATTTTTTTAAAGATTTTTTAAAATTTCATTTATTTGATAGAGAGAGAGACAATGAGAGAGGGAACACAGCAGCAGGAGAGGGAGATGGAGAAGCAGACTCCCCACAGAGCAGGGAATCCAATACAGGGCTTAATCCCAAGACTCTGGGATCACCACCTGAGCCAAAGGCAGACGCTTAACAACTGAGCCATCCAGGCTCCCCTGGAAGAACAATATTGTGAAAAGGTCTATGCTACCTAGAACAATCTACAAATTTAATGCAATCCCTATCAAAATACCATCAACTTTTTTTTCAAAGAAATGGAACAATAATCCTAAAATTTATATGGAAGCAGAAAAGACCTTGAATAGCCAGAGGAATGTTGAAAAAGAAAACCAAAGTTGGCAGCATCACAATTCCAGACTTCGAACTCTATTACAAAGCTGTAATCATCAAGACAGTATGATACTGGCACCAAAACAGACACTAGATCAGTGGAACAGAATAGAGTGTCCAGAAATGGACCCTCAACTCTACGGTCAACTAATCATTGACAAGACAGGATAGAATGTCCAATGGAAAAAAAACAGTCTCTTCAACAAATGGTTTTGGGAAAATTGGACAGCCGCATGCAGAAGAATGAAACTGGACCATTCCCTTACACCACATGCAAAAATAGACTCAAAATGGATGAACGACCTCAATGTGAGACAGGAATCCCTGTCAATTCCTTGAGGAGAACAAAGGCAGCAAAGTCTTCAACCTTAGAAGCAGCAAGTTCTTCCTAGAAACATTGCCAAAAGCAATGGAAGCAAGGGTAAAAATGAACTACTGGGACTTCATCTAGATAAAAAGCTTTTGCACAATAAAGGAAACAGTCAGCAGAACCAAAAGACAACCGACAGAATGGGAGAAGATATTTGCAAATGACATATCAGGTAAAGGGCTAGTATCCAAAATCTACAACGAACTTATCAAACTCAACACCCAAAGAACAAATAATCCAATCATGAAATGGACAGAAGACATGAACAGACATTTCTGCAAAGAAGACATCCAGATGGCCAACAGACACATGCAAAAGTGCTCAACATCACTTGGTATCAGGGAAATACAAATCAAATTCACAGTGAAATACCACCTCACACCAGTCAGAATGGCTAAAATTAACAAGTCAGAAAAGGACAGGTGTTGGCGAGGATGTGGAGAAAGGGGAACCCTCCTACACCACTGGTGGGAATGCAAGCTGGTGTAGCCACTCTGAAAAACTGTATGGAGTTTCATCAAAAAGTTGAAAATAGAGCTACCCTACAACCCAGCAATCGCACTACTGGGTATTTACCCTAAAGATACAAATGTAGTGATTCGAAGGGGCACATGCACCAGAATCTTTATACCAGCAATGTCCACAATAGCCAAACTGTGGAAAGAGCCTAGATGTCCCTGAAAAATGAATGGATAAAGAAGATGTGATATAGGGACGCCAGGGCGGCTCAGCTGGTTAAGCTACTGCCTTCCAACTCAGGTCATGATTCCAGGGTCCTGAGATCAAGCCCCACATCAGGTTCCCTGCTCAATGGGGAACCTGCTTCTCCTTCTGCCTCTACTGCTCCTGCTTCCTCTGCTCTTTCACTTGCACTCTCTCTCTCAAGTAAATAAATAAATATTTTTTAAAAGAAGATATGGTGTGTGTACACACACACACACACACACACACACACACACAGGAATACTATGCAGCCATCAAAAATGATATCTTACCATTTGCAAAGACATGGATGGAACTAGAGGGTATTATGCTAAGCGAAGTAAGTCAATCAGAGAAAGACAATTATCATATGATCTCACTGATATGAGGAATTTGAGAAACAAGGCAGAGGATCATAGGGGAAGGGAGGGAAAAATGAAACAAGATGAAACCAGAGAGGGAGACAAACCATAAGAGCCTTAATCTTAGGAAACAAACTGAGGGTTGCTGCAGGGGAGGGAGGTGAGAGGGGTGTGGTGGCTGGGGGATGGACATTAAGGAGGGTATGTGCTATGGTGAGTGCTGTGAATTGTGTAAGACTGATGAATCACAGACCCATACCCCTGAAACAAATAATACATTATATGTTATTAAAAAAAGAAAAAAATGTCTATATTACCCAAAGCAATCTACACATTTAATATAATCCCTATCAAAATACCAACAGCATTTTTCATAGCGCTAGAACAAAAAATCCTAAAGTATGTATGGAACCACAAAAGACTCCAAATGGCCAAAGTAACCTTGAAAAAGTAAAGCAAAACTGGAGGCATCAAAACTCTGGACTTAAGTTATATTACAAAGCTTTAGTGATCAAAAGAGTATGGTCCTGGAACAAAAACAGATACATAGATTAGTGGAACAGAATAGAAAACCCAGAAAATAACCCACAACTATAAGGTCAATTAGACTTTTACAAAGCAGGAAAGACTATCCAATGGGAAAAAGACAGTATCTTTCACAAATGGTGTTGGGAGAACTGGACAGCAACATGCAAAAGAATGAACCTGGGCCACTTTCCTACACCATACAAAAAAATAAAGTCAAAATGGATTAAAGACCTAAATGTGAGACCTAAACCATAAAGATCCTAGAGGAGATCATAGGCAGTAACGTCTTTGAATTTGGCTGTAGCAAGTTCTTTCTGGATATGCCTCCTGAAGAAAGAGAAACAAAAGCAAGAATAAACTATTGGGATTCTGTCACAATAAAAAGCCTCTGCACCACAAATGAAGCAATCGACAAAACTAAATGGCAACCTGCGGAATGGGAGAATACATTTACAAATGACATACCTGATGAAGTGTTAGTATCCAAAATCTATATGAGCTTATAAAAGTCAACACCCTAACAAACAATTAATCTGATTAAAAATGCGCAGAAAACATGAATAGACAATTTTCCAAAGAAGACAAACAGACATGAAAAGATGCTCAACATCATATATCATAAGGAAAATACAAATCAAAACTATCTTCTTATACCTGTCAGAATGTTGAAAATCAACAACACAAGAAACAGGTGTTGGAGATGATGTGGGGAGAGGGGAACCCTCTTGCACTGTTGGTGGGAATGCAAAGTGGTGCAGCCACTCTGGAAAAGAGTGTGGAGCTTCCACAAAAAGTTAAAAATGGAACTACCCTATGATCCAGCAATTGCACTACTGGGTTTTACCTAAGAAATACAAAAATTCTAATTCAAAGGTATACATGTGCCCCAGGATGTTTATAGCAGCCTTATCTACAGTAGCCAAACTATGGAATCAGCCCAAGTCCCCACTGACCAATGAATGAATAAGGAAGATGTGTTACACACACATACTCTCACACACACAGAAACAAACACACACTGGAATATTACTTGGCCATCAAAAAGAATAAAATCTTGCCATTTGCAATGACATCAATGGAGCTGAGAGCATTTTGCTAAGTGAAATAAGTCAGCCAGAGAAAGACAAATACCATATGATTTCACTCACATGTGGAATTTAAGAAACAAAACAAATGAGCAAAGGGAAAAAAAGAGAGGCATATCAAGAAACAGACTCATTTTTTTAAAAAAAGATTGTTTATTTGACAGAGAGAGATCACAAGTAGGCAGAGGCAGGCAGTGAGACACAGGGATGCAGGCTCCCTGCTGAGCAATTTTGTTGAATCGAATACTGTACAAAATAAGGAAGGCAGAAAATGGGGCTTAGAAATACAGTATTCTTATTTTTGTAACAGCTTCTTTTTTAAGATTTTATTCATTTATTTGACAGCAATCACAAGTAGTCAGAGAGAGAGAGGGAAGCAGGCTCCCTGCTGAGTAGAGAGCCTGATGTGGGGCTCGATCCCAGGACCCTGAGATCATGACCTGAGCCGAAGGCAGAGGCTTAACCCACTGAGCCACCCAGGTGCCCCAAGAAACAGACTCTTAACTGTAGAAAATAAACTCATGGCTATCAGAGGGAAGGTGGGGGGAGAATGGGTGAACTAGGTGATGGGGATTAAGAAGTGCAGTTGTCGTGATGAACACGAGGTGATGTATGGAATTGTTGAATCACTATATTGTACACCTGAAACTAAAATTATACTGTATAGTAACTAATTGGAATTTGCATAAAAACTTAAATAAATGTCTTAGTAAATTTCAAGAACACAATACAGTATTACTAACTATAGTCACCATGCTAGACATTAGATCTCCAGAACATATTCATCCTACATTAATAAACCTCTGAACTCTTTGACCAGCATCTCTGCATTTACCCCACATCCTCTCCCCACACCCTGGGAGCCACAATTCTACTCTCTGTTTTTATGAGCTTGACTTTTTAGATTCCACATATAGGTGAAATCATGCAGTATATGTATTCATTTGTTTGGCTTAGGGGTTCTTTGTTTCTGCTATCATAACTGTGATATTTTTTTCATTTCCATTTCTAGGTATGTATAGCTATGGTATAGAAAATTGCTTATTGTTGTGTATTGATCTTGAATCCAAATTCTTTTATTAATTATAGTTTTTGTTACTGAAGTCTTGGGTTTGCTATGTATATAAGTATACATTAGCCAAAAAAAGATCATTTAATCTCATCTTTCACAGTATATACACAGATTTTCTTATTTCATTCTCTAGAACAGCACTGTCTAGAGTATTTTCTGTGAGGATGGAAGTATTCTAAAGCTGTGCTGTCTAATACAGTAGCATCCAGACACATTAACTACTGAGCACTTTCAATGTGCCTACTGAGACCAAAGAACTACATTGAAAATTTTATTTAAGTTTAATTAATTTAAATGTAGATAACCACATGTGACTAGTAGCTCTCATATTGAACAGTAAAGGCATAAAATATCTAAAATAATGTTGAATAATAACAATAGTAGGAATATCTATATAGTTCCTGATTTTTTAAAAAGATATATTTATTTATTTTAGAGAAAGAGAGAAAACAAGACGGGGGAGGGACAAAGGGAAAGAATCTCAAGCAGACTCCCCACGGAGTGCAGAGCCCCATGTGAGGCTCAATCTCATGACCCATGAAATCGTGACTTCAGACAAAACCAAGAGTCAGATGCTTAACTGACTGAGCCACCAAGGTGCCCCTGTATAGTTCCTGCTTTTAAACAAAATGCTTTGTCTTTTGCTACTTAGGATACTCTTTGTTGTTGGTTTTTGGTTTAAAAAAAAAGGCTCTTCTTAAAAAATAAGAGCATACAAGCAGGGGGAGCAGCAGACCCCCCACTAATCAGGGAGTCCTATGTGGGACTCGATTCTGGGACCCTGGGATCATGACCTGAGTGGAAGGCAGCTGCTTAAATGATTGAGCCACCCAAGCTCCCAGTAAAAAAGACTCTTATTATTTAGGTTTTTTCTATTCCTCTTTTACTTTTATTAGGAATTCTTGCAGAATTTTATCAAATTCCTTTTCACTATGAATGTGATCATAAGGCTTTCTCCTTTAATTTGGTGGTATAATGGATTATGATGATAGATTTTCTTATATCTAACCACCCACATTACCAGAATAAACCATATTTGGTCATAGTTTAACTTGAAAAAATTTTGAAGTGATTTTTAACTAGAAATTATGTTTTATTTCCTTCAGTCAGTACATGGATCTTTCAGCTTTTCCACCATCTGTGACAAGTAGAATTCTGCTCCCCCTGTTGGGCATAGATCACTATTACTGTAGAGCCCAGAACACTTTGGATGCAGACCATCCCTCCATGCATAGTCAATTATTCATTCAAAAAGTAGGAAGATAAAATTGAACTAGAGTGAAACAGATAAAAAGTAAATAAACCAGATAAAGGCTAGGCAATTCTTGGAAAAAATTCTTGGTAAAAATGACCAAAGCCACTACAATTTCCTTATACCATATAGATTTTTTTCTAGTATTTTGACAGGAATAAAAATGGCTGATAGGAATAAAAATGGTCCTAGGAACAAAGTAAGAAACATCAAAGGGCATGTAAGACAGATAAATTAACTTAAGAAATGTTACTGTAGAATTAACAATTTCAGTAATGTTATAGTGGGAGGGCTTTATATAAGGGCAAATATATTTTGAAATATATAGTATTTTCCAAACACTCTAAAATTTAAAATTTCTCCTAAATAAAGAGATAAGGATAATAAAAGACCATCTTTGGCAGAAGTAAAATACTATCAGAACTAATTTGGGAGTATAAAAATTAAAAATAAGAATGAGAAAGGTGGAGTAAAAATTATGATGATGCTAACAGAAGTCCCAGGTAAAGCACTTTAATTCTGCTTACATAACTAATATACTCAGTGTGCCCCAGGGCAAAGGCACAGGCTACAAAATTGGTAGCTTTTCCAATTCCCATTGCAGGGGAGACATAAAGTTCATGACTAAGTGAGGGAATATGACTATAAACAAAACTTGGCTTATCTGTACTATTTTTTACATACACTATACTTCTTCAATTGAAGTCCACCCCATGTAAAGAATCAAAAGCTCTTATACATACACTTGTGCCATATAAACTCTTAACATCTACAAAATTCCAGTTTAGTGTTATGTTTTTTCCCAATTAAATAAATCCCACAGTGGCTATAAAATAAGATAGTTCTTACTGATGCTCTAGTAGTTATCATTATTCCAGTGAGCCAAGATTGATAGTTTTTTTTAGGTTGATAATTTCTACAATGTTATGACCTACCAATCAAAGTATCTGCAAATATGTGCAAGTGGCTAGTAAATGAGGAGAAAATACATCATGTATTCTGGAGAAATGAGTAGTAGATAAGCATTTTTTGATTTCACTATGATTAAGAAAGCTCTGCTTCTGCCAGAAGAGAAGACCAAAAAGGCAGGATTTTATTGAAAGGTTCACAGTCTCAATTTCTAGAGTCTGACATCAACATTATCCTTATCTCTTTCTATTATTGGTTCCCAGAATGCTCCCTCATTTGGAAACCTTTTCTGGGAAAGTTGTTTACCCATAGTGTAGGCCTTGAACAGTGAGACTCAACTATGTCAAGTCAGTGAGAGCTGAAGTTAAATTTGCTTTTGACTTAGATACACAGAAACACCACTTACATGGATCTGGGTGTAGGACAGAGACAGAAATAGACTCTTGAGATAATTTTTTATTATAGAAAAGTAAGTTATGTTTATGTGATTATTTCTGTGTATATGAGTATACAGGTAATTATGGGAGGAAATGAGAATTTATTGAAAATACCTGAGAAAAAGAGAAATCCTGAATCACTGTTGGCTTATTCTAAACCTGACTGTGATCTCTGAAAATAATAAATTCTTTTTTTTAATATGAACATTGGATTAAATAATTCCAAAAGGTTATAAACTGAAGAATGCCTACTGAATATTAGTTCAACCCACTAGAGCCATTCCTTCAGGTATGTATGACCACCATGACCTAAAGAAAGGCTGAAAAATTCTTAACTATCAATTCTAGAACACTGGAATATAATAAAGTAATACTGCAACTGTTTTTATTTTTCCTCAGGTGAAAAGACAATTGAAAAATGTAACCGTTCTTCATGAGCATTAGTAAGGAGCTTTGATGTTTTCCTATCACATTAACGAAACTTCTTTTATTCCATTTATGAAACAAGATATTTACCTGTTTTTGAAAAGCTTGATTTTTTTCTGATTATAAAATTGACGTGCATGTTAACCACAAAGAAACAGGAAAATACAGACAAGTAAAAGGAAGGAAATGTGCTAATGGAAAGAAAGCAAGAGGGAGAGAAGAAAAGCTAAGTAACATTTTTATTTTTATTTTTGATTATTTTTTAAAAGTTCATTTATTTTTAAGTAATCTCTACACCCAGCATGGGCCTTGACCTCACAACCCCAAGATCAAGAGTTGCATGATCTTCTGACTGAGCCAGCCAGGTGCCACGAAATAATCTTTTTTAAAAAATGTAGAGATTGGGGAGGAGGAGTCAAGATGGTGGAGAAGTAGCAGGCTGAGACTACTTCAGGTAGCAGGGGATCAGCTAGATAGCTTATCTAAAGATTGCAAACACCTACAAATCCAACGGGAGATCGAAGAGAAGAAGAACAGCAATTCTAGAAACAGAAAATCAACCACTTTCTGAAAGGTAGGACTGGCGGAGAAGTGAATCCAAAGTGACGGGTAGATAGACTGCGGGGGGAGGGCCGGCTCCCAGCAAGCGGTGGAGCAACGGAGCACAAAATCGGGACTTTTTTTTTTTTAAAGATTTTATTTATTTATTTGAAACAGAGAGAGAGAGATCACAAGCATGCAGAGAGGCAGGCATAGAGAGAGAGAGAGGAGAAAGCAGGATCCCCGCTGAGCAGAGAGCCCGATGCGGGCCTCGATCCCAGGACTGAGATCATGACCTGAGCCGAAGGCAGAGGCTTAACCCACTGAGCCACCCAGGCGCCCCAAAATCAAGACTTTTAAAAGTCTGTTCCGCTGAGGGACATCACTCCAGAGGCTTAACTGGGGTGAAGCCCATGCAGGGTCAGCGTGGCCTCAGGTCCCGCAGGGTCACAGAAGGATTTGGGGTGTCTGAGTATCACAGAGCTTACAGGTATTAGAACGGGGAAGCCGGCTACAGAGACAGAAATGAGGAGTGAGCTCTCAGCTCGGGGTTACCTTGAACCAGTCGCAGACTTGGTCAGCTCGAAGCACGGCCGGAGGCCAGCGTGACGGGAATAATTGGGCACTGTTCTCTGAGGGCGCACTGAGGAGTGGGGCCCCGGGCTCTTGGCTCCTCCAGGCAAGAGACTGGGAGGCCGCCATTTTCATTCCCATCCTCCAGAACTCTATGGAAAGCGCTCAGGGAACAAAAGCTCCTGAAAGCAAACCCGAGCAGATTACTCAGCCCGGCCCCTGGTAAGGGCAGTGCAATTCCGCCTGGGGCAAAGACACTTGAGAATCACTACAACAGGCCCCTCCCCCAGAAGATCAACAAGAAATCCAGCCAGGACCAAGTTCACCTACCAAGGAGTGCAGTTTCAATACCAAGGTGGGCATCGGAATTCCAGAGGAGGAGAAAGCAAAGCACGGAACTCATAGCTTTCTCCCCATGATTCTTTAGCCTTGCAGTTAATTTAATTTTTTTTTCTTTTTCAATTTTTTTTCTCTTCTTCTGCTAAATTTTTTTAACTTTTACCCTTTTCTTTTTTAACATTTTTTAACTAGTTTATCTAATATATATACTTTTTCTTTATTCGTTTTCTTGTTTCTTTTCTTTTTTTTTTTTTTCTTTCTGAACCTCTTTTTATCCCCATTCTCCCCCCTCACGATTTGGGATCTCTTCTGATTTGGTTAAAGCATATTTTCCTGGGGTTGTTGCCACACTTTTAGTATTTTACTTGCTCCTTCATATACTCTTATCTGGACAAAATGACAAGGCGGAAAAATTCACCACAAAAAAAAGAACAAGAGGCAGTACAAAGGCTAGGGACCTAATCAATTCAGACATTGGTAATATGTCAGATCTAGAGTTCAGAATGATGATTCTAAAGGTTCTAGCCCGGCTCGAAAAAGGCATGGAAGATATTAGAGAAACCCTCTCGGGAGATATAAAAGCCCTTTCTGGAGAAATAAAAGAACTAAAATCTAACCAAGTTGAAATCAAAAAAGCTATTAATGAGGAGCAATCAAAAATGGAGGCTCTCACTGCTAGGATAAATGAGGCAGAAGAAAGAATTAGCAATATAGAAGAACAAATGACACAGAATAAAGAAGCTGAGCAAAAGAGGGACAAATAGCTACTGGACCACGAGGGGAGAATTCGAGAGATAAGTGACACCATAAGATGAAACAACATTAGAATAATTGGGATTCCAGAAGAAGAAAGAGAGAGGGGAGCAGAAGGTATATTGGAGAGAATTATTGGAGAGAATTTCCCCAATATGGCAAAGGGAACAAGCATCAAAATCCAGGAGGTGCAGAGAACCCCCCTCAAAATCAACAAGAATAGGTCCACACCCCATCACCTAATAGTAAAATTTACAAGTCTTAGTGACAAAGTGAAAATCCTGAAAGCAGCCCAGGAATAGAAGTCTGTAACATACAAAGGTAAAAATATTAGATTGGCAGCAGACTTATCCACAGAGACCTGGCAGGCCAGAAAGAGCTGGCATGATATACTCAGAGCACTAAATGAAAAAACATGCAGCCAAGAATACTATATCCAGCTAGGCTATCATTGAAAATAGAAGGAGAGATTAAAAGCTTCCAGGACAAACAAAAACTGAAAGAATTTGCAAACACCAAACCAGCTCTACAGGAAATACTGAAAGGGGTCCTCTAAGCAAAGAGAGACCCTAAAAGTAGTAGATCAGAAAGGAACAGAGACAATATACAATAACAGTCACCTTACAGGCAATACAATGGCACTAAATTCATATCTCTCAATACTTAACCTGAATGTTAATGGGCTAAATGCCCCAATCAAAAGACTCAGGGTATCAGAATGGATAAAAAAACAAAACCCATCTATATATTGCCTACAAGAAACTCATTTTAAACCCGAAGACACCTCCAGATTTAAAGTGAGGGGGTGGAAAAGAATTTACCATGCTAATGGACATCAGAAGAAAGCAGGAGTGGCAATCCTTATACCAAATCAATTAGATTTTAAGCCAAAGACTATAATAAGAGATGAGGAAGGACACTATATCATACTCAAAGGATCTGTCCAACAAGAAGATCTAACAATTTTAAATATCTATGCCCCTAACGTGGGAGCAGCTAACTATATAAACCAATTAATAACAAAATCGAAGAAACACATCGACAATAATACGATAATAGTAGGGGACTTTAACACTCCCCTCGCTGAAATGGACAGATCATCCAAGCAAAAGATCAACAAGGAAATAAAGGCCTTAAATGACAAAACGGACCAGATGGACATCACAGATATATTCAGAACATTTCATCCCAAAGCAACAGAATACACATTCTTCTCTAGTGCACATGGAACATTCTCCAGAATAGATCACATCCTCGGTCTTAAATCAGGTCTCAACCAGTATCAAAAGATTGGGATCATTCCCTGCATATTTTCAGACCACAATGCTCTGAAGCTAGAACTCAATCACAAGAGGAAATTTAGAAAGAACCCAAATACCTGGGACTAAACAACATCCTTCTAAAGAATGAATGAGTCAACCAGGAAATTAAAGAAGAATTGAAAAAATTCATGGAAACAAATGATAATGAAAACACAACGGTTCAAATCTGTGGGACACAGCAAAGGCAGTCCTGAGAGGAAAATATATAGTGGTACAAGCCTTTCTCAAGAAACAAGAAAGGTCTCAGGTAAACAACCTAACCCTCCACCTAAAGGAGCTGGAGAAAGAACAAGAAAGAAACTCTAAACCCAGAAGGAGAAGAGAAATCATAAAGATCAGAGCAGAAATCAATGAAATAGAAACCAAAAAAAACAATAGAACAAATCAACAAAACTAGGAGCTGGTTCTTTGAAAGAATTAATAAGCTTGATAAACCCCTGGCCAGACTTATCAAAAAGAAAAGAGAAAGGACCCAAATAAATAAAATCATGAATGAAAGAGGAGAGATCACAACGAACACCAAAGAAATACAGACAATTATAAGAACATACTATGAGCAACTCTACGCCAACAAATTCGACAATCTGGAAGAAATGGATGCATTCCTAGAGACATATAAACTACCACAACTGAACCAGGAAGAAATAGAATGCCTGAACAGACCCATAACCAGTAAGGAGACTGAAACAGTCATCAAAAATCTCCAAACAAACAAAAGCCCAGGGCCAGACAGTTTCCCAGGGGGAATTCTACCAAACATTTAAAGAAGAACTAATTCCTATTCTCCTGAAAATGTTCCAAAAAATAGAAATGGAAGGAAAACTTCCAAACTCATTTTTTGAGGCCAGCATCATCTTGATCCCACAACCAGACAAGGATCCCATCAAAAAAGAGAACTACAGACCAATATCCTTGATGAACACAGATGCAAAAATTCTCACCAAAATACTAGCCAATAGGATTCAACAGTACATTAAAAGAATTATTCACCACGACCAAGTGGGATTTATTCCAGGGCTGCAAGGTTGGTTCAACATCTGCAAAGCAATCAATGTGATACAACATATTAATAAAAGAAAGAATAAGAACCATATGATACTATCCATAGATGCTGAAAAAGCATTTGACAAAGTACAGCATCCCTTCCTGATCAAAACTCTTCAAAGTGTAGGGATGGAGGGCACATACCTCAATATTATCAAAGCCATCTATGAAAAACCCACCGCAAATATCATTCTCAATGGAGAAAAACTGAAAGCTTTTCTGCTAAGGTCAGGAACACGGCAGGGATGTCCATTATCACCACTGCTATTCAACATAGTACTAGAAGTCCTAGCCTCAGCTATCAGACAACAAAAGGAAATTAAAGGCATCCAAATCGGCAAAGAAGAAGTCAAACTATCACTCTTCCCAGATGATATGATACTATATGTGGAAAACCCAAAAGACTCCACTCCAAAACTGGTAGAATTTGTACAGGAATTCAGTAAAGTGTCAGGATATAAAATCAATGCACAGAAATCAGTTGTATTTCTCTACACCAACAACAAGAAAGAAGAAAGAGAAATTAAGGAGTCAATCCCATTTACAATTGCACCCAAAACTATAAGATACCTAGGAATAAACTTAACCAAAGAGGCTAAGAATCTATACACAGAAAACTATCAAGTACTCATGAAAGAAATGGAGGAAGACACAAACAAATGGAAAAATGTTCCATGCCCATGGATTGGAAGAACAAATATTGTGAAAATGTCTATGCTACCTAAAGCAATCTACACATTTAATGCAATTCCTATCAAAGTACCATCCATTTTTTTCAAAGAAATGGAACAAATAATCCTAAAATTTATATGGAACCAGGAAAGACCTCGAATAGCCAAAGGAATATTGAAAAAGAATGCCAAAGTTGGTGGCATCACAATTCCGGACTTCAAGCTCTATTACAAAGCTGTCATCATCAAGACAGCATGGTACTGGCACAAAAACAGACACACAGATCAATGGAACAGAATAGAAAGCCCAAAAATAGACCCTCAACTCTATGGTCAACTAATCTTCGACAAAGCAGGAAAGAATGTCCAATGGAAAAAAGACAGCCTCTTCAATAAATGGTGTTGGGAAAATTGGACAGCCACATGCAGAAAAATGAAATTGGATCATTTCCTTACACCACACACGAAAAGAGACTCAAAATGGATGAAGGACCTCAATGTGAGAAAGGAAACCATCAAAAGCTTGAGGAGAACACAGGCAGCAACCTCTTCGACCTCAGCTGCAGCAACATCTTCCTAGGAACATCGCCAAAGGCAAGGAAAGCAAGGGCAAAAATGAACTATTGGGATTTTATCAAGATCAAAAGCTTTTGCACATCAAAGGAAACAGTTAACAAAACCAAAAGACAACTGACAGAATGGGAGAAGATATTTGCAAACGACATATCAGATAAAGGGCTAGTGTCCAAAATCTATAAAGAACTTAGCAATCTCAACACCCAAAGAACAAATAATCCAATCAAGAAATGGGCAGAAGACATGAACAGACATTTCTGCAAAGAAGACATCCAGATGGCCAACAGACACATGAAAAAGTGCTCCACATCCCTCGGCATCAGGGAAATACAAATCAAAACCACAATGAGATATCACCTCACACCAGTCAGAATGGCTAAAATTAACAAGTCAGGAAATGACAGATGCTGGCGAGGATGTGGAGACAGGGGAACCCTCCTACACTGTTTGTGGGAATGCAAGCTGGTGCAACCACTCTGGAAAACAGCATGGAGGTTCCTCAAAATGTTGAAAATAGAACTACCCTGTGACCCAGCAATTGCACTACTGGGTATTTACCCTAAAGATACAAACATAGTCATCTGAAGGGGCACGTGCACCCAAATGTTTATAGCAGCAATGTTTACAATAGCCAAACTATGGAAAGAACCTATATGTCCATCAACAGATGAATGGATAAAGAAGATGTGGTATATATACACAATGGAATACTATGCAGCCATCAAAAGAAATGAAATCTTGCCATTCGCGACAACGTGGATGGAACTAGAGGGTATCATGCTTAGCGAAATAAGTCAATTGGAGAAAGACAACTATCAATATGATCTCCCTGATATGAGGGAGTGGAGATGCCACATGGGGGGTTAAGTGGGTAGGAGAATAGTAAATGAAACAAGATGGGATTGGGAGGGAGACAAACCATAAATGACTCTTAATCTCACAAAACAAACTGAGGGTTGCTGGGGGGAGGGGGTTTGGGAGAGGGGGGTGGGGTTATGGACATTGGGGAGGGTATGTGCTATGGTGAGTGCTGTGAAGTGTGTAAACCTGGCGAGTCACAGACCTGTACCCCTGGGGATAAAAATATATGTTTAGGGGCGCCTGGGTGGCTCAGTGGGTTAAGCCGCTGCCTTCAGCTCTGGTCATGATCCCAGGGTCCTGGGATCGAGCCCTGCATCGGGCTCTCTGCTCCGCAGGGAGCCTGCCTCCACCTCTCTCTCTGCCTGCCTCTCTGCCTACTTGTGATCTCTGTCAAATAAATAAATAAAATCTTTAAGAAAAAATAATATATGTTTATAAAAAATTATAAATAAATAAATAAATAAATAAATCAGCTGAAAAAAAATGTAGAGATTGCTCTAATAGAAGTGCTGCTGGTCATTTTAATAAGTCTTATCTTCTTTCAGACAGAGCTTCCTCCAATGAAAATGCTGGGGCTGGAAACCAACACTAAGCCAGTACAGAAGTCAGAGTGGCCAGACATTGTTTCCTTTCTGCAATGATTCTCTGGTGGTATAAAATACTGGGATGGGCAATTTGTCCAGATACAAACAATTCCTGTGTTTGAGTGACATCAGCAAAAATGACAGAGTAGGAAACTCCAAAATCCTTCTGTTCACAAAAGCAGGAAACAAACTGGCAAACACTCTCAAAATCAGCTTTATAAGAACTCTGGAAGATAATAACAAATTTATAGCAACTATGTTTGTTAAGTGACATCACCAAAAATTGCAAACTAGGGAATCCCAGGGTTCCATCTCTCCACAAAACAACTAATTAGATGATAAGAACTGTCAACTTTTGCGGAACTCTGGAATCTGGTGAAAACCTTAAGGCAAAGAAAAGCTTACTTGAAAAGAAGTGGCTATGTTAAAATAAAAGAGTGCAGTGGTGTTTCTGATCATCTGCCTAGCTAGCAACTTCCCACTCCCCAGATCCCCAGCAGCCAGGAAGATGACATCCTGCATGTACTCCTGGCAGAAGTTGATACCACCAGAGGGAGCAATATGGGCCTTATTCCGAAAGGTTGTGACTGGGTGTTTCAACTGGACTAGTGGCTCCCTCAACGGCTGGTGTAAGGGCTTGCCTTTATTTCACCTGACTTAGAGCATTCCCAGGGCTTCCTGGGTAGCTTTTGCTAAAAGCGTTTAAAGGCAGAAGTATTGTCTGGAGCAGCCTGGTAAGGGGATAATAATCAGGACAACTGGGGCACCTGGGCGGCTCAGTCACTAAGTGTATGCCTTCGGCCCAGGTCATGATCCCAGGGTCCTGGGATCGAGCCCTGCATCGGGCTCCCTGCTGGGCAGGAAGCTTTGCTTCTCCCTCTCCTGCTACCCCCTGCTTGTATTCCCTCTCTCGCTGTGTCTCTCTCTGTCAAATAAATGAATAAAATCTTTAAAAAAATAATCAGGACAACCAATAGATAGGCTGAAAAGCCTGAGATAGAAAAGGCTATGAAAGGAAATATGTGGGAGAATAAAGAGTTTTTAACAGCTCTCATGTTGGGAAATTGAGAAAGCCACATACATGCCCAGAGCTTCACACATGCTCAGAAAAGGCCTGAGAAGTCCTAAGCTTTCACTTCTGGCTGATCTTCAGGATTTGTGTGAGTAAGAACTGAAGGCTAACATAGAATTGTAAATGAATTTGGCTAAGCATTGAGAGTCCCCCAATGCAGAGCCAGTCTGCAAAATTTGGGAGAGTACTTTTTCCTTTCTCTTTTTCCTCTTCTGTTTTTCTTTTCTTGACTCCAGACATTTAAGGAAATTCTATCAAAACACTAGTTGACCACTAAGCTAATTGAATACAAGCTTCATTGGTCATATTCCAGAACAGAGAATTTACAAAAATAGGTTAGACTATTAAACAAACAAACAACAACCACCTACACCAAGAAGCAAAAAAAGACCTTGGGGAGTGGGGAGAATAGTATTTCAAGGGCTGCCATATGGTAATATTTAGAACATCCAGTTTTCAACAAAAATTGCAAGGCATGCAAAGAAAACAGAAAGTATGACCTGTTCACTGGTAAAAACAAATTAATAGAAACTTCCTGAAGAAGCTCCCTGAAGAAATATTGGATTTACTAGACAAAGACTTTAAATCAATGGTCTTAAATATGTCTAAAGAGCTAAAGGAAGCCAAGAGCAAAGAATTATAGGAAACTAGTAGAACAATGTCAAATGGAATCAAGATTATCAATAAAGAGATAGAAATTATAAAAAGAACCAAAAAAATTCTGGAGTTGAAAAGTACAATAAGTGAAGTGAAAAATTTCCTAGAAAATACAAACCAAAACCAAAATGAGAGACCACCTCACACCTCTTAGAATGGCTAAAATTAACAAGTCAGGAAGTGACAGATGTTGGCAAAGGTATGGAGAAAGGGAAACCCTCTCACACTGTTGGTGGGAATGAAATCTGGTACAGCCACTCTGGAAAACAGTACAGAGGTTCCTCAAAAAGTTGAAAGTAGAGCTACCCTATGACCCAGCAATTGCACTACTGGGCATTTACCCCAAAGATTCAAATGTAGTGATCCAAAGGGCCACCTTCACCTCAGTGCTTGTAGCACCAATGTCCAAATAGCCAAACTATGGAAAGAGCCTAGATGTCCATTGACAGATGAACAGATAAAGAAGATGTGGTGTGTGTGTGTGTGTGTGTGTGTGTATATATATATATATATATATATATATATATGAATTTTTTATTAACATATATAATTTGCCTCAGGGGTACAGGTCTGTGAATCATCAGTCTTACACAATTCACAGCACTCAGCATAGCACATAGCTTCCCCAATATCCATAACCCAGCCACCCTATCCCTCCCCCGCCACCCCTCAGCAACCCTCAGTTTCACACAATGGAATATTATTCAGCCATCAAAAAGATGAAATCTTGCCATTTGCAAGGGCATGGATAGAACTGGAAAGTATTATGCTAAGTTAAATTAATCAGAGAAAGACAATTATCATATAATCTCACTCATATGTGGAATTAAAGAAACAAAACAAAGGATCACAGGAGAAGAGAGGAAAAAAATAAAATAAGACAAATTCAGGGAGATAAACCATAAGGGACTCTTAATCATAAGAAACAAACTGAGGGTTGCTGAAGGGGAAGGGGTGGGGAGACAGGGTACCTGGGTGATGGACATTAAGGAGGGCATGTGATGTAATGTGCACTGGGTATTATATAAGACTGATGAATCACTGACCTCTACCTCTGAAACCAATAATACATTATATGTTAATTAATTGAATTTAAATTTAAAAATTTTAAAATTAAAAAAATTAATAAAAAAGAAAAAAGAAAGTTTGAGCAAGATTTAGGAAAGAAGAAGAAAGAGTCAGTGAAATTGGAGATAGATCAATCCAGATTATGCACTCTCAGGAACAGGAAGAAAAAGAATGAAGAAAAATTAATAGAGCCTAAGAAACTGGTGTGACACTATCAAACATATTATCATATACATAATGAGATTTCTAGAGGGAGAGAGGAGAGAAAAGGGGGGGGATAAAGAATATTTGAAGAAATTATGGCTGATAACTTCCCAGATTTGATGAAGTACATGAATCTACAGGCCAAGAAGCAATGGGTCACATATTCAAAGTGCTGGAAAAAAAACTTGTCAGCCAAGAATTCTGTATCTGTCAAACTACACTTCAGAAATTAAGTGGAAATTAAGACATTCCTAGATAAATAAAAAACTGACTTGTTACTAGTAGACCTGCCCTACAAGAAATGCTACAGAGTCCTTCAGGATGAAATGAAAGGACATTAAACAGTAACTCAAAGCCATATGATCAAATAATGAACAAAGCAAAGGTAGGTACAGAAGGAAATGCAAAAGCCAGTATTATCATATTTTTGGTTTGTAACTCCTCTTTTCATCTTGTACAGTATTTAAAAGACACATAATAATTGTAACTTTATGTTTTTGAACACACAATATATAAAGGTATAATTTGTGACATTAAGAACATAAAGGGTAGGACAGAGCAATAAATAGAAATAGAATTCTTTATGCAATTGAAGTCAAGTCAGTATCAATTAAAATTAGATTTTTATTACTTTAGGATGTTATATGTATTCCCCAAGGTAAGCACTAAGAAAATATCTATAGAATATATACACAAAAGGAAATGAGAAGGGAACCAAAAAGAGTTACTACAAAAAATGAACTAAACACAAAGGGAAAACAGGGACAAAAAAAACTTAAGACATGTAGAAAACAAATAGCAAAATGTCAGAAGTCCTTCTTTATTAGAAGTTACTTTAAATACAAATGGATTAAATTATTCAGTCAAAAAGGCAAAAAGATTGGAAGAATAAATAACTATTGGACCAAAGAAGAAATCACAAGGAAAATTAGAAAATAACTTGAGACAAATGAAAATGAAAACACAACATAATAAAACTTAAGGGATGTAGCAGAAGCAGTGCTAAGAGGTAAAGTTTCAGCTAAAAACACTTACATTAAGAAACATTTGGGCGCCTGGGTGGCTCAGTGGGTTAAGCCGCTGCCTTCGGCTCAGGTCATGATCTCAGGGTCCTGGGATCGAGTCCCACATCGGGCTCTCTGCTCAGCAGGGAGCCTGCTTCCCTCTCTCTCTCTGCCTGCCTCTCTGTCTACTTGTAATCTCTGTCTGTCAAATAAATAAATAAAATCTTTAAAAAAAAAAAAGAAACATTTTAGGGGCGCTAGGGTGGCTCAGTGGGTTAAAGCCTCTGCCTTCGGCTCAGGTCATGATCCTGGGGTCCTGGGATCTAGCCCTGCATTAGGCTTTCTTCTCAGCAGGAAGCCTGCTTCCCCCACCACGCCTCCTGCCTCTCTGCCTACTTGTGATCTCTGTCTGTCAAATAATAAATAAAAATCTTTAAAAAAAAAACATTTTAAATCAACAACCTTACTTTACACTTTAAGGAATAAGAAAAAGAAGAACAAACTAAACCTAAAGCTAAGAGAAGGAAGGAAATAATAAAGATTGGAGCAGAGATAAATAAAATAGAGAATAGAAATAGAGAAAATCAATGAAACCAAAGGTAGATTCTTTGAAAATAACAACAAAATTGAAAAATCTTTAGGTAGACAAAAACAAAAAAAGAGAAGACTTAAATTAATAACATCAGAAAGAAGCTGGGGACATTACTGTTGATTTTACAGAAATAAAAAGGATTATAAGAGAATGCTATTAACAATCGTATAGCAGCAAGTAGGACAGCCTAGATGAAATGGAAAAATTTCCTAGAAACACACAGCTGCTGAAACTGAATTATAAAGAAATAGAAAATTTCAACAGAATTATTACCAATAAGGAGATTAAGTCAGTATCAAAAACCTCCCAACAAAGAAAAACTCAGAATCAGACGGCCTCACTGATTATTTCTACCAAACATTAAACATATTAACTCCTACATTTCTCAACCTATTCCAAAATATATGAGGAGAAAATACTTCCCAACTCATTGTATGAGTAAGTGAAAGAATCCAGATACAAAAGGACAAATATTATATGATTCTACTTATATGAAGTACCTAGAATAGGCAAACTCATAAAAACAGAAAGTGGAACAGAAGTTACCAGGGGCTGGAGAGTGCAGACAATGGGGGAATAACTGTACATCTAATTGTGTAGGGGAAATCTTTGTGGACATCCACACAGTCAAGGGACCTGGGATTAAATTACATATTGGCTCCACCATTTACTGCATGTGTGACATGGGTCAAGTTAATTAACCTTTCCAAATCTCAGTTTACTTCTCTGGGGGAAAAAACTCAGAATCATAGTCACACCAAACTCACAGAGCAATTGTGAAGGTTAAATGAAATAATACATACAAAGTGCTTAGCAAAGAGTTCAGCATCTAATGAGTGCTCAGTGAATGTTAGCTATTATTAACCTTAGAATGGTTTCTGGCATGTAACTCAGTACATTTCTGTTGAAGGAATACATGCAACTGCATATTTGCTACAATGATGAAACTGATCTAAGTCATAGTTGGGGGAAAGGATGGGGTCCAGAAGAACTGATTAGAAAGACAGCAACATGACAGAACAGAGCCCGGAAATATATTCTATATGTATTTGACAATATGATAATACGCATATGACAGATTTTTATCTGTACATCATGCTACTTCTTGGATCAGCTCTCTTCCAGCAAGAGAAACCACAATTTTCATGCTCTTTTCATTCTTGCACATTTCATCCCCTTCTTCCTTAAGAAGGGGCTGGAAATCTGGCAATAAAGGAAAAATTACATATATGTATGCCTGTATCTTAAGGATAATTTTTGCTTCCTTCCACAAAACTCTTATCATATTTTAAGAATCTAATAAATAGGGGCACCTGGGTGGCTCAGTGGGTTAAAGCCTCTGCCTTCAGCTCAGTTCATGATCCCAGTGTCCTGGGATCGAGCCCTGCATCGGGCTCTCTGCTTGGCAGGGAGCCTGCTTACCTTCCTCTCTCTGCCTGCCTCTCTGCCTGCTTGTGGTCTCTCTGTCAAATAAATAAATAAAATCTTTAAAAAAAAGAATCTAATAAATATTTAAAATCAAGACTGGCATGTGAGATTTTCAACTAACATTTGTTGGATGATTGAATTTATACGTGAGGAGTTACTATGTTCCCTTCCTCTACCTAAAGGGATGTTCCCCATAACAATTCTGTCAGAGTATTTTTATCTATTATTTATATCTGACTCTCTTTTAATATTTTTAAAGTGATCTCTACACCCAAGTGCAGCCTGAACTCAGGACTCCCAAGATCAAGAGTCACACACTCTACTGACTGAGCCAGCCAGGCACCTCTCTGATTCTCTCTCTCTCTTTTAAAAATATTTTATTTATTTATTTGACAGAGAAAGAGAGTACAACCAGGGGGAGCTTGTGGCAGAGCAAAAGGCAGAGGGAGAGGGAGAAGCAGGCTCTCCATGGAGAGGGGAGCCCTACATAGGACTACCTATCCCAGGCCCCTGGAATCATGGCCTCAGCCCAAGGCAGCCACTTAACTGACTGAGCCTCCCAGGTGCCCCTCTGATTCTTTTTTAAAAAGTTTTGAGGGGTGCCTGGCTGGCTCAGTCAGTCTACCTCTGCCAAGGTAGACTCTTGATATCAGGATCTTGAGTTTGAACCCCACAATGGGTGTAGAGATTGCTTTAAAAAATAATAATAGGGGGTGCCTGGGTGGCTCAGTGGGTTAAGCCTCTGCCTTCAGCTCAGGTCATGATCTCAGGGTCCTAGGATCGAGTCCCACATAGGGCTCTCTGCTGGGCCTGCTTCCTCCTCCCTCTCTCTCACTCTGCCTACCTCTACCTGCCTCTCTGCCTACCTGTGATCTCTCTCTGTCAAATAAATTAAATCCTTTTAAAAATAATAATAATAATAATAATAATAAAAGTTTTTAGCAGCTTTCAGTGTTACTGCACAAGGTAAAAATAATTAGGGGATTCATAGAGAATATGGTTAAGATAACAGAAAGATCGGCATATGCCAATAAAGTTCATAGTTGTTCGAGGTAAGTTTGTAAAATTGGTTCTGAGCTTTCTAGCAGCTGTCACAAGGAAAGTTAATGACATAATTCACATTAGCTATATGGTTCAAAACAGTTACTCAGCTATTTTAGTTACCAAAAAAGGAATTTTTCCTTTGAATTATTATTTTTTTTAGATTTTATTTATTTATTTGAAGGGGGAGGGGTGACAGAGAGTGCACACAAGCAGGGAAAGCAGCAGGCAGATGGAGAAGCAGACTCCACACTGGGCGGGAGCCCTAGGTGGCGCTGGATTACAGGACGCCAGGATCATGACCTGAGGTAATTGTCTACCCTGCTGAACCACCCAGGCGCCCCCTTCGACTTATTAAAGAACTATTTTGTGATATAAATGCCTTCAAGAATATACTCCACTACATGAAAAATGAGTTTCATTGGTCTATTTTGTATTTCAACCCTTGATATAAAGATCACTATATGGAGGGATTCCAAAAGGGACCAAAACAATTTTTTCTAGGTCTGAAACTCTGATAATTTGCCTTCACTGAATGAAAATCTTACCCAGAAGAAATGACTGTACAATAAACAGTCCTCCCAAAATGTTTATCCCTTACGATTAAGTTTAGATATGTATTAGGCAGTAGAGATTTCATCGCTATCATCTTTAACGGGCATCAGCAATGTCTCTTTATATTATCCCTATGTCTTTAAGGAGGATACCTTTGACATCATGTTATGAAAGTTCTGGAATCTTCAAGGTCACATGACTAAAAAGGAAGCCATTTTACAACCTCAAGGAGTAGACCATGGAGCACCCTGAGGGACAGCCTCCGGATCTGTTAGAAAATGGTTCAACACCAACAGTTACAACATCGGAAGCAACCGGCTCCAAAGATCCCAAAATTTCTGTCGACAACGAGGGTGAAACTGTTGGCGACCCGGGCGCAGAAAATGCCAGCTACCAAGTCACCCAAACTGCTGCCGACCACGTCACCAAAGCTGATGCCGACAGCGGCACCCCAGCTGGCGCCACAGCTCCTCAGGAAAACTTACCAGAAGGGAAAGGTAAGTGGCTTAATTTTTTTTCCTCACAGGTTAAGGTTATTTTTTGGGAGAAAACTGTTAGAAGTTTATTTGAACGGAGACTCCCTTTAGGAGAAATAAGCTGTGTTGCTTGTATCCCGGTCTGAAAGAGGTACAACGGTGACTCTCTTGAGGAGAAGAGAACAGCTAATTATGTTAGAGTAGTTTGGGCGCGGATTCTAGTTATTTAACGGTTTTGCACGGCGACGTATTTGTCACCAGGCGAGGTCGTCTCACCGAGGAACAAACCGGTCCAACCTAATGGCTTTGAGGAGCAACCGAATGAACCGCCCCCTTTACAAATATCGCAGTGTACTGCTAAGACTGCCCCGGCCGCCCCGAAGGTCGCCCCTTTGTAAAACGAATTTGTTTGGAAGCTTTGCTCAGCAAGCTTCCTGCCACGCTCAGCGCCTTTCAGGCCTCCTTGCCCAGGCACGCGGTGAACTGGAGGCCACCCGCGGGTCCAGTCGGGGGCCCCGGCCCAGGAGGCGTGGCTAGGCGGGGAAGGGCGGTGCGCGCGTCTCCTACCTGTCGCCACGCCGTCGGGCCGCAGCCGGCCTCCATGCCCGCTGCCCGTGAGCCCACTAACGCACTCGCCGGAACCCGCCCCCCACCCCCACCGAGAGAAGAGAGGCGGGCTCCCCCCCCCCCCCGCGCTGCCTTTCCGGTCCTGGCGCGGTCGGCGGAGCACGGGGTGAGTCGCGGCTGTCAGAGGGTTCCCGCGCCGGGTCAGCGCCTAGCTCCCGCGCGCCGCACTTCCCTCCCCAACCCGCCTGGACCGCAAGGCGCGAAGGCTGGGGACCCTGGGCCCCGCGGGAGGTTTTCCAGGGAAATTGGATCAGAACCTAGGAGCTGGACTCTTCCTTGGAAGCTGAGTGCCCCTGAGATAAGGATGGAGTGGTCATTGGTTTCAAACTGCTGCCAGAGGCTGTGAACTTGAGAAAATACCCATTTAGGCGTGTGCTGACTTGTGCTGCCTGGAGCATGCTGTTAGGCACCCTCCAGTTAGCTATAATTCTAATTCCAATTCTGATTGCGCTGAAACGAGATGGAGCTGGGAGTGAATGGTGGAGAGCGCTGCTGTTAGTTTAATTACTTATCAAAGAGTGCTTGTCTGGAAAAAAAAAAATGGATGCCTTTTCTTAAATACGATACACCCGGTTCGTTGCATAAATGAAGGTAAAAGGTAACAAATTTTACAACTAATTAAAACTCATTTCAGCTAGGGTTTGTCCACCTTCTCTGAAATAGTTTTGGCTTTTATTTTATTTTTTTTAAAGATTTATGTATTCGACAGAGAGAGACACAGTGAGAGAGGGAACACAAGCAGGGGGACTAGGAGAGGGTGAAACAGGCTTCTCGCGGAGCTGGGAGCCCGGCATGGGGCTCGATCCCAGGATTCTGGGATCATGACCCAAGCCAAAGCCAGGTGCCTAACGACTGAGCCACCCAGGCGCCCCTGAAATGGTTTTGATTCTTACATTCTTTATTTCTTAAGAGAGGAGTTGCCTGAAAGGCATTGAAATGAACAAAATGCCCTAGTCTTAGTTCTGAAAAATGTAAAAGTTACTTCTGATCTGATAAAATCTTGCTTAGCAGCTAGTTCTTCAAATAATCTGTATTTCTGCCCCAACCTTGTATTTGCTACTTTTCATTCTCTTAGGCAGTGTGCCCAGCTCCAAGAATTTTATTTAATTTAATTAACTTTTTTCCTTATGTTCACATTCAGTTTCTGTATCTGTGTGTGTACACACACACACATACATACATACATATGTGTGTGTGTGTATATATATATATATATATATATTTATATAAGTAGGAAAAGAAGTATTGACTATGGCAAATAATCTCTCTCTCATTTTGGGTGTCTCCTTTTCCACTGCTGACATCTTTTTTGCTTTCTATGCCTTTCTGGTAGTTTCTGAAGTCAGTTTCTGAAGGACTGGTTAATGCCTTTCTGGTAGTTTCTGAAGTAGTTTCTGAAGGACTGGTTAATGATTTCACCATAATACGGTCTTAGGCTCACTTGCATATGTTTTAAAAAAATGGTTCCAATGCTTTTAAGTGAGATTCAAATGGTTTACAGAGTATTAGGAGCTGCATTTAACTGGAGATTTTACTCTTACTTAAGGTGTAAGATTTTATAACTTGGTGTATAGGATAATGTCCTTAGAGCATAGGAAGACCTTGTCAGGTTTCATATATGTATATTGCTTTCTTTCCACCTTTTGAGAAAAATTTCCTTAGAAGTCCTTAGAGCCCTAAAACCCAGCATGCAAGCCACTTACAGATATATCCCAAATAGATGGAAAGTTAAATTAAAAATAAAGATGAATGGTGAAAAGATTATTTACTTTATAGGAGGTTATTGTTTGTTTGTTTGTTTGTTTTAATAAAGGGATCCATCTTAGGATTCCTTTAAATAACTTTTAGGGGTATTTCAAGTAAGTGGTAGTTGTGAGGATTAAATGAAATAATAGACCTAATACAGTGAAGTACCTGGCATATAGAATGTACACAGTAAATGTTACTAATGAATTGGTTCATTGGGTTTTCTGAGCTTTCATATTAGCCTTCAAGAAAGTGTCTATTCCATGAACTTAAGTGTACTCATATAGATGGCCTAGCCATAAGAACTGGACTCCTAACTTTTTTCCAAGATAGCTCAGAGCTGTTGATACTGACTTTAGAGTTGTAAAAGCTACCTGTTCTCCCATGGGCTTAATTTCTACCAATTTGTTAAAGTGAATGAAATGTTAAAAATTATGCTGTTCATCATAGAACATTTCCACCCATGGTTTTGGTTGATTTTGGCCTTTGGTTGGCCCTCTTCCCTATGGAGACATGTAATTTGCTTCAGTAGCCACCACTGAGTTGATGAATTGTGGTCTTTTACCTAACAGTCTAAGGATATCATTAAGAAGACAAAATCATGTTTCATAACAACTATTACTTCATTTGTTATCATGTGATTTGGGCTTTCCTTGGAAAGTCTGCATATATTGAAGGGGAGATGAGGTGACTTTTAGAAATAATCAAGTTATGTCAAGTAAGATACTTCAGAGTTGTGCACACATCATTCCAGTGAGGGTTATGGGCAAGATCTTGTATAATGTAACCAGTGCTACCAGAAGTGGTCAGCAGAGCGAGCAAGATGAGTTTTTGGTCACTTTCTGTCGATTTTGTTTTTGCTTTCATGAACTCAAAAACAAAGAGATGAGTAAAAGCCAGGATGAACCTCCTCACGAACTTGAGAACCAGTTTATATTGCGTCTGCCTCCGGTAAGAAACCCTTGTATCTCAGACCAAATATCTTCAGTGCATATGTATTAGCTCTGCTTGGATTCTGTGGCATTTCTATTTAAGGTATGCTATAAAAACTAAGAACATTTGTCTCCCAGGAATCACGTTCTATTCAACAGTCCTATCTAGTGTGTACTCTTTTAGCAGAATTTCTTTCATCCTGTACATGCTGCCTATCATGTGGGCTGATTTCCTGGCAAACGGCTGTGACAGTGAGGGTTTCAGTCACTTACCAGAGGTGCTAACAGCCTGTTCACTGGACAGCGGAGATAAGACTTTTAAAATTCTTTCTGTCACCTCCAAAGGGGCAGTGTGGGGGACCATCACTGTTTCCTCAAATTCATCAGCACGCCAGCATGCCAGGCTCTTGAAGCTCATCTTAACATTGTGTTAACATTATTATCCCTTTAATACCTGCATTCAAGTAGTATTTAGTCTAAGCAAGCTATATTAAAGACGGGTTTCAGAAAGGTATTTTCCCAGTTAGGTCTACCTAATATACCCAGTAAACTGCAGCTTAAGCCTTTCCTTAGCAACTACAACTGCAGGGAGGGAATGTAGAGCTAGAAGAAGGCACTAACTGTAGCTGCTAAGAAACAACACTGAGACTAGAGTCAGCCTCATCCTAACTTGCCTTACCCAGTGCACGGTATGCCATGGTGCATGGCATTGTTCTTAACATTTGGGAGGTTTAAGGTTTTATTTAAGGGAGCACTGTCTGTGACATATCTCTATTAGTTGCCAAGCAGACTATTCATCCTTCTGATTTTTCAACCTCCCTTCTTTTTAGGAACATGCATCTGCTGTCAGGAAGATACTACATTCTAGAAGTGTTGCCATGAAGAATAAACTCAAAATTGACTTATCTTGTAAGTAGTTAATATCCATTTGCCATACATTGAACAGTAATTTATTAGGAGACTGCTATGTGCCAGACACTATACAAGATACTAAGGATATGGTCTCTGCCTTGATAGACTCTAAGAAGTCTTAAGAAGCCTTAAGTCACTTTCATAGCTTCTTATTGAGGAAAGGAAGTAGAAATTATGTAATTTGAGGTAATTATTATAGTGTATATAAGGAAAAACATGGGGGCCAACTATGAGATTTGTATACTGCTGTTTGTCTCCTACATACAGGCTTTGTGATTTCTGACTGTCCAGGGGAATGACAAATGAATACTGTTCTTTGTTTATAAAAATCACATATCTTTCTCTCTGTTAAATATTTATTAGGTGTTTTAAATACAGAGAAGTATATAAAGAAGAAAATTTTAAATGGTCTATAATACCATCACTCAGGTAGCCCTTATTAACATTTTTAAACAGGTAATACAAGTTCGTGGTTAGAAAATTCATGTAGGGGCGCCTGGGTGGCTCAGTGGGTTAAAGCCTCTGCCTTCAGCTCAGGTCATGATCCCAGGTTCCTGGGATCGAGCCCCGCATCGGGCTCTCTGCTCAGCAGGGAGCCTGCTTCCTCCTCTCTCTCTGTCTGCTTCTCTGTGATCTCCGTCTGTCAAATAAATAAATAAAATCTTTAAAAAAAATAAAAAAAAAGAAAGAAAATTCATGTAAAACAGAAGAGTTCAAAAAATAAAGTGAACCTCTCCTTTGCAGTGCCCCAATGTTAATGCTAAAGATAACTAATAATAATTGTTTCTCCTTGTATTTCCTTACAGACAAAATTTTTATGCACAAAACAAACATTTAAATCATCTGTATCTTTAAAGTTACTTTATTTATTTTTTAAAGATTTAATTTATTTGACAGAGGGAGACAGAGAGAGAGGGAACACAGGCAGGGTGAGTGCAAGAGGGAGAAATAGGGTCTTCCTGCTGGGCAGGGAGCCTGATGCAGAGCTTGATCCCAGGATCCTGGGATCATGACCTGAGCCAAAGGCAAACACTTAATGACTGAGCCACCCAGGCACCCCTAAAGTTAAAGAATTAAAGACACAAAAAGAATCTATCCTACATCATTCTGCATTTTTCTTTTTCACTTACTATTAGAAGATTTCACTTGAATCTTCTTGTGTTAAAGGACATTCATGTTTGAGACATCTGTGCAGGAATCAGGGTTGTCAGCATTTGAATATATGTATTCCTACTGTATATGGATATTGTTAAGGATAATATCTTTGTGAAGGTAACTAGAGATTATAACTTCAGATTTACTAGCACCATTCTGGGATCAAACCTTCCTTCACTTGACCCTTTGAAAATACCCATGTGTGATGACATAAGCGAGTGCTTCTAATAGTGTCAACATGAATGGGTTTGAATGGAGTTTGCCTTTCAGGAGGAGACTGGAAACACTTACCACTTCATCCGCATTTAGTTCACAGGGATTAGGAAAAAAACTTACCTACTTTTGATCAAGTAGCATAAACATCTACCCTGCCTTCTTTGCTCTGGGAAGTTACTAATTACATATGCAATTCTAGCATGATGATAGTAGGTTTTGCTGAAAGACTAG